>NC_141288.1:11373066-12573066 GCF_037954325.1 Fistularia commersonii
AGGGTTTATGGATCGTGTTTACATTTGGCAATAAAATCGGATCACACATTAATTTTAGGTTATAATTTTAGGTTAGTATGTGTTTTCACAGGGAGCCCATTCTCTCTGTCCAGTTTATTTTGCGGTTCAAAACAAAAATAATAGCTAGAAAGTTCTGGCGACGCAGGAGAAAAACAGCATACCAGCTTCAGTCTTGAGGCCACAAAGTGAAAAAAGTACAGATTTAACCTCCACACTAAATAGCCAGGATCACTGACATGGCAGGTAAAACTGCAATACTCGATTATTTGGCTCTGCATGCTGGTTCATGCTGTGAAGGCAGCCATCTTTGAAGGCCCGGAATGAAAGCAGATAAAAATTGCTGATTTATTCAAGTGGTGGTCTCGAGATCACTCCAAACTGGCTGGAGAGGACAGTGATGGGCCTTCACATGTGTCAGCGTGTTTGACTGTGTGTATGATTTGTCAAACTACGGCTTTATCGGTGATTGACTGGGGCATCAAGACAGGAGTAGTCACATATACACACACAACCCTATCTCTATACACGTGGACTGACAGTCTTGCACTATGGTCACAATGTGCCACAGACCACATTTGCTGATATTTTCATCTCACAGGTTTAATTTTCCTATTCCCCACTTTAAGGTCATACCCCCCACCTCTCAGTCTTAACATTTGAATTTTGTGTGTGTGACTGAAAGAATGGAGTTCAACACCAGTTCAAGTCTTTTCAGATCTCGACCGTCCGTCAATTTCAAATAGACCTCCCTCGTCTATAACATACCGAGACTCATCCAACTGAAACAAAATCTCCATAAAACACATATGAGCCCTGAAATCTGATTTATTAATCACATTTCCAATGCGCAAGCCCCGGTGTCTGAGCAAACGGTGTCGGGGAAAAGAAGAACATTCAGTAAATCCATTGTCCTTGAGAAGTGCTCCATCTTTAAGAGTGAGCAGATCTGCATTAATTATTTAGCGTTAAGCCCAAACACACGGCGTGTTTGTTATAGCTCGCAGATTTTGGCAGGGAAGGGGGGGGTCACAATGCCCCCCCTGGCAGTCAAAAGGGTTAGGAGACGCACACCTTTAGAATGCATGTCTTCACATCCATAAATGCATGACGGAATTCTTAACTCCAGCCGTCTCTAAGTGCACTTCAGACTCCAAAGTGTGTCTCTGCTGTATAATCCAGCAACCTCCTGGGGGGGGGGGCTTCACATAGACAGATATAGAAAAAAAAAAGAAAAATATGACACCCTTCCCCTATCCATTTTCAACCATATTCTTTGCAAACTGAACCAAACTTGTCCAGTTTGTCCTCAGTCATCCTGTATGGATCTGATGGTGATTGACACATAGAGCTGGGCAGGATATCAATATGTATTAAATATTATCCCTAGTGTCTAATGAGATTGGGGATTTTACTGATCTATTTATTCAGTTTTGGTGAAAATTATGATACAAAACTTCTTGAACTAGACTTGGATCTTTGTCTGGTGTAAAATATCATCTTTGATAATTCGGTGTTGATTTAGGAAATGTTTAGTTTAGGAAACCAGTTATTTCACGTTTTAATCATTTCGTCAGCCGACGAGTTTCCAAAAGAACACAAAAGCCACCAGCAAATTATTTTAAAACCCAGAGACGCAGAAGGGGGACATATCTTAGTTAATGGATTAACTGATGGGATAAAGGAGTCTATAATAAATGTGTATGCGCCCAATGAAGATGAGCCCGGATTTATTAAGACACTGTTCAACCTAGTACTGAAGTAAAGAACTGGCTTACTGCTGATGGGGGAAGATTTTAACTATATAATGTCCAAGCAAATGATAGACAGCCGCCCTCTAACGCCCTTCTACCTAAAATTAGTAAAATGATCAGATACCAAACTACAGAAGCAGGCATAGTGGACATGTGGAGAAGTACATTTCCAAGAGAAAGGGATTTTAAATTTTATAAAAGCAGGCATGCACCCTATTCTAGGATAGATTATTTCTTGATTCCAATGGTAGATTTACAGGACTGTCTCAGAAAATTAGAATATTGTGATAAAGTTCTTTATCCTCTGTAATGCATTTACAAAAAAAAAGATGTCATAATTTCTGGATTCATTACAAATCAACTGAAATATTGCAAGCCTTATATTATTTTAATATTGCTGATTATGGCTTACATCTTAAGAAAACTCAACAATCCTATCTCAAAATATTCAAATATCATGAAAAGTAATTTTTGTTTTTTTAATTGCATTACAGAAGATAAAGAACTTTATCAGAATGTTCTTATTTTCTGAGATAGTCCTGTATATAGGATAACAGACGCTGAGATACTGCCTATCGCTATTTCTGATCATGCACCTGTATTATTGAAATGGGATATAGGACAAAGCCCAAAACTAAACAATGGAGGCTTAATGCGTCTCTTCTTAATGATAAAGAATTTATGTCCTTAATCACAGAAGAATCAAAAGTATTTAGACACCAATACCTCAACGCAAATGAATCCCCTGATACTGAGAGTAAAGAGAGAGGGAGGCCACACAGCAAGAATTGGAAGATGATATAAGAGTTAGAACATAAACAATCTGCAACAATTAAGGTCAGAATTTTTTTAAATACAACTTGTACAAAAACTAAACAGCTTTTATCAGATAAGATTGAGGAAAGTTTAAGATTTACTAACTAAAAATATTATGAATATGGCAATAGGGCAAGCAAACTTTGCATTCAGGTTGAGAAAGCAACATTCCTTCAAGATAATAAAGAAAATAAAATCCCGATATTGCAACAAAATCAAACAAAATAGCAGAGGTGTTTGCAGGGTTTTACAAATCATTGTACAAGAATGCACACACATGTTGATACGGAACTCGAAGAGTACTTAAAAAGCATAAAACTAACTGACCTGACAGAAAGCTAAGGAGTTAGTTAAGCAGATTGGGGAACTGGAATTTAAGCAAGTTATTTCATCACTCAAGAAACAGGTAAAAACTTTTCTCTTTCAGGACTTTTTACTGCACTGATGCCCCAGATCAGGTTAGGCAGCAAGTTAGGCTATGCAGTGTGTGTGTGTGTGTGTATGTCTTTGTCAAAAAAAAAACAAAAAAAAAACTCACTAACCCAAGCTTACTGCTCTGTAAGCATCATGTATTTGCAAGTGTATTTGCAGTCCCTATGTCCTCTATTATAAGTCGCTTTGGATAAAAGCGTCTGCCAAATGCAATGTAATGTAACTTAAGAATAACAGAAGTCCAGGTGCAGATGGATATATTAATGAATTTTATAAAACCTTTAAAGACCTACTGTTACTAAATGCATACAGATAGGCCCTGGATTCTAAAACTATGGCACCATCATGGACTGAGGCAACGATAGTTGTAATTCATAAACAGGTTAAAGGCCCTACTGAATGCCAGTCTTATAGGCCAAAATCATTACTAAACAGTGACTTGAGTATACTAACTGCAATTCTAGCGAGAAGGGCAAATAAGATAATTAGCCAAATTATACACCCTGACCAAACAGGCTTTATCACTGGACGGTTTTATGGAGATAATGTACGATGCCAATTAAATGTAATATCTCGTCAAAAATATATGAAATTACAGTCTGTAATCGTACTTATAGATGCACAAAAAGCATTGGGTATTATGGCAAAATCTGCTTCAAACATTAAAACAATTAAGATTTGGTCCTAATTTCATAAATTGGATCCAAACACTTTATTCATCCCTACAAGCAGCTCTTCAGATCAGAGAGATTTACACTAGAATGAGGATGCAGACAAGGTTGCTCTTTATCACCCCTGCTGTTTGGTATTAGCATTGGACCGCTGGCCCAGCTCATCAGACGACAGTAACATAAAAGGAATTATCATAAATAAAGAAGAACACAAAATTTTGTTGTATGCATATGACGTTTTATTATATTTAACAAAACCCAGCTCAAAAATGCCATATCTAAAGGAGCTCATATCCAGTTATGGGTATTATTCTACAGAGTCGATTCAGATGGTCTAAAGAAGGCATCGAAAATCTTGGCATTTACATTCCCCCATCTCTAGATAACCTCTATAATGTTAAATACAATAAAATATTTAAGCATATTAAAAGTGACCTGGAAAGATGGTCCTCGCTCCTACTCTCCCTACTAGATCGAGTAGAAAGTATCTGCATGAATGTCCTGGCCAGATTGCCTTATTCATTCCAGATGTTACCAGTGGAAATTCCTAAATCAACCTTGGATCACCAATAAATTATAATAAAAATGTATCTGGCAAAATAAGTACCCTAGAATTAGACTTGAAACTTTACAAGCACTCATGTCAGATAGCGGTCTTAAACTTCAATACATTTGATCTTCCAAAGATAGACTTTTTTAGATACGTATAGTTAAGATCTTTCCTCACAACGCACAAGCAGTAGGAAAAACTTGAAAGATCTACCCCCATAGAAAGGGTTTCAAGAGCACGAATAAATAATAGGGAAAATAAAATAATCAGTAAGCTGTATAATATACAGTGGGGAGAACAAGTATTTGATACACTGCTGATTTTTCAGCTTTTCCCACTTGCAAAGCATGTAGAGGTCTGTAATTTTTATCATAGGTACTCTTAAAGTATGAGTGTCAGAATCTAAAATAAAAATATTTGATCACCTACCAAACCAGTAAGAAGTGTGGCTTTCACAGACCTATTAGTTCTTCTTTAAGAAGCCCTCTTATTTTCCACTCATTACCTGTATTAACTGCACCAGTGTGAACTCCGTACCTGTGTATGACACTTGTGCACACACTCAATCAAACAAACTCCAACCTCTCCACATTGGCCAAGACCAGAGAGCTGGAGGAAGAAGAATGAGAAGTACAAACCCAAGAATACCATCCCAACCGTGAAGCATGGAGGTAAAAACATAATTCTCTCGGGACCCTTTTCTGCAAAGGGGACAGTATGACTGCATCGTATTGAGGGGAGGATGGACGGGGCTGTGTATCGCAAGATCTTTGCAAACAACCTCCTTCCCTCGGTAAGAGCCTTGACAATGGGTCGTGGCTGGGTGTTCCAACGATCCAAAACACACACCCAGGGTAACTAAGGAGTAGCTCCGTAAGAGGCATCTCAAGGTCCTGGAGTGGCCGAGCCACTCTCCAAATCTGAACCCAATAGAAAATCTTTGGAGGGAGCTGAAAGTCCATATTGCCCAGCGACTGCCACGAAATCTGAAGGATCTGGAGAAGATCTGTATGGAGAAGCGGGCCAAAATCCCTGCTGCAGTGTGTCTGTAAACCTGGTTAAGAACTACAAGAAATGTCTGATGTCTGTAATTGCCAAAAAAGGTTTCTGTACCAAATATTAAGTTCTGTTTTTCTGATCTATCAAATACCTATGTAATGCAATAAAATGCAAATTAATTACTTAAAAATATGTTTTTTCTGGATTTTTGTTTTAGATTCTGTCACTCACATTTGAAGAGTACTGATGATAAAAATTACAGACCTCAACATGCTTTCCAAGTGGGTAGAGCTGAAAAATCAGCAGTGTATCAAATACTTATTCTCCCCACTGTATTTTTATATACGAATATACATAACTCCCAACAGATAAGACAGAGATAGGAGGCAGAAATGAACAATGACATATCAATGGACATCTGGGAGAAAATGTGCATTGAGGCACACCGGATCACAAATTCTAACTCCTGGAGGGAATTCAAGTGGAAAGTAATTACCAGGTTTTTCAGAACACCAGAAATAACAGCTAAGATGGGGCCAACATGTGATTCTTGCTGGAGGAATTGTGGTAAAGATACTGCCAATCAGGAGGTTTTTGACGCCCTCAAAGTAGTTTTCAAATGGGATATTCGAAAAAAAAAACCCTACAACGGCATTATTAGGAGCAACTCCTATGGGTATAGACAGAAAGGATGAAAAATATCTCCTAAACATATCGCTTGCAGCAGCATTAAAAGCCGTAACTATCAGGTAGTTAAAACTGGGCCCCCTGCATAAAATATATGTACACAAAAAGTATGAGACATACCTGTATACCAGATGGAGCGAATTACATATCTATTAAGACTTCAAAAGCTTATTTTTACTAAACTATGGGCACCTGTCATGTCTTTGCTAGTACAATGAGGATGCAGCCAAGGAGTTTTGGACATATGCATCATATCTTTTATTGAGTACCCATGCGGAGTGGATTTTTAGAATTTTTCATCCACCCTTTTTTTTCCTTTGATATTTTTGTTACTATTTCCTTCTTATCTATTACCATGTCATCTCATTATACATTTTTTTGATCTTGCTTTAATCAGAATTGATACACTTGCAGTTATCTTGCACACATGTAAAGAATATGTACAGCTGAAAAAAGGGGAAATGTACATGTTACCTGTCACTTGTCATGTTGATGTTGAGGAAAAACTATATAAAAATTGAATTAAAAAAAAAAAAAACATGATTACATGACTTAAGCATCCACAAGAAATAGCATGAAAATTATTCACATTTTAAGAAGAAATCCAGAAGAAATAGGGTAAGAATGATGAATAAAAAGAAAAATAATTGTCAGAAAAGCTACAAGAAGCCACCAAAACATCGGTCAGAAATTGCCTGACAATAAATTGCACATAACTTGAGAAAAAAATCCGTAAAACGTGAGAAATTCCATTTTTAAAAAATATTAATCGGGAAGAATGACTAAAATATTGTAAGAAACTTGTAAGAAGTCAGTTAAAAAATGGTTTGGAAATCATTGAAATTCAACAAATTATGCAGCTATGCTTTTTATGTTGCATGTAATGTAATGAACTTAAGCGGATTCTGTATTGGGGGAACAGATCCTGAGTATGTCTGTATTATTTTCCGGCCGCTATTTCCGCAATTCTGTAATGCACAATCCACAATTCAATGCAGTCTCATGACAGACACTTGTGGTGGTTTTATATGGATGCAGCTGTACAGATAGTGACAATTGTTGGTGGGAACTGAAGGGCGGGAGCGAGCACGGAAATGAGCCACTCACGTCGGACGTTGCGTTGAATGGACACCTGTGGAACCTTTCTAACCGGACGGAGACGAGAGCCGCTGTCACAGAGGCTTCAACATGCACGGGCTGCTTCATGCTCCAAAATGCTTCATTCATAACCAAATATCATGCCGACCTCTGGTAAAGGACTCTGAACAATGCAGCTTTCTGAATGGAGGCAATCGCGCAAGCCAGCAACTTCCTCAAGGACGAAGACGTCTCCATGGCAATGAGCTCCCAATCCACCGCTTTCTCATCCTTCATGCTGTCAGTGCATCACTCCTTTTTCTAACATTCAACTAAGAACAATAATGACCATTTATTTATATTGAAGATGAAGGCCAGACTTTAAAAGACATTTATCGTGTCCATCTGAAAACAGAAAAAAAATCCCCCAAATTAGGAAAACTAAAAATGCTATACGAACCAGTGTCAGGTCCCAGAGTCACCCAAGGGCTTGGCCTACAGTCCACTGCATGGCCTCTAGAAATCTGCTTCTAGGAGAGCATCTTCATTGTGTGTGTGAAAATGATCCAGTCGTGCATACCGAGAGTCTTATCGCCTGCTATCAGGCATGCCTCCATGTTTGTCTTTGTCAACTCACAAAGGCATACTTCTGCAGTTTGTCAAAGTGGTTATTGGTGGAGGGGGTTCTTGCTACATCAGCATAGGAATATCTGTTTTTGTGATCTGACGAAGAGCAATGGATCTGAAATTGTAGTTTCATCGCCTTTGCAAGTGCCTGCTTGACTTTCTGGTTTTGAGACTGTTAAAACTGCATTATCGAAAAGGGTTTTTGGGAGGCTCTGCAGTTCGGATCAATTTAAGATGCCTTGAGTAACATTTGCAAAACAACCTTTTGGAAGAAACTGTTCCCAGGTTAAATCTCTTTCTGATAAATTACTGTCAGAAGGTAAAATTCAAAACATAAAATGACCTTAAACTGGATGAAATAACATCAATGATTAGCACAAATCTATGAATGTTATTCAAAGACAAGTCTTTCTATCTCAGATACCTTTTTACTACTTTCCCTTGACGGTTATGTATATTTAAAAGCGTTTTCCGTTTGTTTGTTTGTTTGCTTGCTGTTGTTTTATATTGGGTTTGGGTTTTTTTGTATTCAATATCTCACAAATCTACATTATTAACCTTTCATTTGAAAACTGTCAACTTCCACTAAGCAACTGTTTTCTTTAGATTACAAATAAAATCTTGAAGATAATGTTTACGGTAGTTATTTTTTTTAATACTCATAGACATTCAGTTGGAGGTAGGTACACAATACTTGCACATTTTCATACAGTCTACCGTTTCAGTTATCACATAAAAGTACTTAAAAATCTTAAATGAACCCTGTTAGTGAAGGAAGATTGTAAAGTTTGTTTGGATTTTTAAATTGGGATTTATCTAAGAAAGAGTATGGTAGGTTCAATGATGTGTTTTCTATCCAGCCTATTACCACATGCCGTAGCTAATAGTGTTCATTAGTCAAGACCACGTAAAATATTTTGGAAAATATCCCAGGTGCAAAATTCTTAAAGCAGTCATACATCATAAACAGCTACGTGGTTTGTGTCTTAGCATCAGTGATTGTTCAGATTATCAGGAGTCCATTTTGGACACATCTGATTAATAAGCATAATTTTACTCCTCTAGATTAAATTAATTGATTGACACTGTCAATCACAGAAGTGGGATAGTGTCAATGTCATTGATTTGACTGGTGGAATCCGGCCTGAATTGAAAGAAATTCCTTGAACTGCTGGCAAAAATGTTTTCTAGTCATGCACTCCCTATTGAGGTGCTCCACAAGGGTCACTTCTGGGCCCATTTCCATTTACCCACACAAATGTGACCGTCTTCCTCTCCTTTCAGCTTTTACCTTCAGGGGTGGCCACAACAAATCAACCTTCTCCATCTAACCTTATCCTATGTATCTTCCTCTCTCACACCAACTACCTTCATATCCTTTCTGACAAGATCCATAAATCTTCTCTTTGGTCTTCCTCGGGACCTCCTGCCTGGCAGCTCCAATTCCAGCATCCGTCTACTAATATATTCACTATCCCTCCTTTGTGCATGACGGAATCATCTTGGTCTGGCTTCTCTGACCTTCTTTCCAAAACGTCTAACATGTGCTGTTCCTCTGACAGACTCATTCTTGATCCTATCTGTCCTGCTCACTCCCAAAGAGAACCATTGCATCTTCATCTCTGCGACCTCTAGCTCTGCCTCCTGTCTTTTCATCATTGTAACTGTTTCTAGGCCATACAGCATCACTGGTATCAGTACTGTCTTGTACACTTTTCCTTTCATTCTGGCTGATCTCATAGCACCCTGGCACTTTTCTCCACCCATTCCAACCTGCTTGAACCCATCTCTTCACCTCTTTTCCACACTCTCCCTTGCTCTGGACTGTTGACCCCAAGTACCTGAAATCCTCCAACTTCTTGATCTCCACTCCCTGTAGCCTCACCATTCCACCTCAGTTCCTCTCATTCACACACACTCTGTACTCTGTCTTGCTGTGACTAACTTTCATTCCTCTCCTTTCCAGCGCATACCTCCACCTCTCTAGATTTTCCTCATTCTGTTCTCTGCTTTCACGACAGATCACAAGGTCATCTGCAAACATCAAGGTCCATGGAGATTCCTGTCTAACCTCATCTGTCAGCCTGTCCATCACCACTGCAATCAAGAATGGGCTCAGAGCTGATCCCTGATGGCGTCCCACCTCCACCTTGAACTTCTCTGTTACCCCTACAGCACACCTAACCACGGTCTCACAGGTAGCATACATGTCCTGCACTAGTCTGACATACTTCTCTGCCACTCCAGATTTCCTCGTACAATACCAGAGTTCCTCTGTTGGCACCCTGGCATATGCTTTTTCTAGGACTACAAAAACACAATGCAGCTCCCTCTGGCCTTCTCTATAAGCATTCTCAAAGCAACTGGAGTACTCTTTCTGGGCATGAGGCCATACTGCTGTTCGCAAATGCTGACTTCTGCTCTCAGTCTAGTTTCCACTACTCTTTGTAGAGTTCACAATAGCCATTTCCATCCTTTTTGCAAAATCTACCACCATCTGTCTCTCTGCGTTTCTATCCTATACACCAAATCAGCCCATCACTTCTTCATCCCCTCTATTGCCTTCACCAACATGTCCATTGAAGTCTGCACTAATTACCACTCTCTCATCTCTGGAGATATTCTGCATCACTTCATCTAGCTCATTCCAGAACTTCCCCTTCCCCTCAAACTCACATCCCACCTGCGGAACATAGCCGCTAACAACATTGAGCATCACACCTTCAATTTCCAGTTTCAGACTCATAAGTCTATCTGACATTCTTTTCACCTCCAGAACATTCCTAACAAACTCCTCCTATAAGATAACTCATAGTCCTTTTCTCCCTGTCAGTACCACAATAGTGCAACTTAAAGCCTGCTCCTAAGCTTCTAGCCTTACTACCTTTGAATCTGGTCTCCTGGACACACAGTTTATCCACCTTCCTTCTCTGCATCATGTCAGCCAACTCTACCTTTTCCTGTCATAGTCCCGATATTCAAAGTCCCTACTTTCGGTCCCAGACTCATGCCTTTCCCCTTCTCTCTCTGCTTCTGAACACGCCTTCCTTCTTTGACCTACAATAGCCCAGTCTCCATTGATTCCCTGTAGGTCATCGGTACCAATGGCGGTCATTGTCAACCCGGGCCTCGACCGATCCGGTATGATCTGGTTATTATGTTTGATTCACATGTTTGGTTTTGGAAAAAGTTTTACGGCGGGTGCCCTTCCTGACGCAACCCTCTGCATTTATCCGGGCTTGGGACCGGCTCAGGGAGACACTGTCCTGTGCCCCCTGAGGCTGCACTGCCCATACAAATGTGACCTCGGGCTACAAATCCAACACATCTTTCCAAATAAGACTGTTCACAAAACTACTTAAGCTCAAATCTGCTTCAAAACAGTCACAAATATACTGTCCAATAAATCTATTACAACTCACATCCATTGACATACTGATGAGGTATTTTTTTATTTATTTGTTTTCATGCCTGTGAGAAGTTTTCCAAATGTTTACTTATTTATTTCTAAATGTAGATACTGGTATCATTCCCAAAAACACAGCAGATACCTTCCCGACCTTCATTTATTCAACTTTAGATGAGTTCTGATGGACTCCTTCATGTCATATATTTAGTTCTGGTTCATTTTCTCTCTTGTTCCTTGCTGATACTTTCATCAAAATTAGATATGGTAGCTTCATAGCATCTATGTTTTCACTAGCATCAACTCCTTAAATCAGGGACACCACTGCGGAGGGAAAAAAAAAACATACTGCAGACCCACCAGCATCTTTAGATCACAATCATAAGCAAATACAGTAACAAGTTACGTTAGCAGTTTGAGCTTTGCGACAACAGGTTGGCTGTGAAAGCCTCTCCTGTGATAACCTCTCTTAATTACTAGCCCTACTCCTTTATACACAGTTGTTACAGTCAACCGGGTAGCACAGGATGATGATTGGCAGGGGAGATTAACGTGACTGGCAGCAGCTACAAACAGGCCCAGCAGCGTGCCGTCACTGCCCACGCTTGGACAGCCATTTGCCCCGCTCTCCTGCCCACTGTCGAGTCCACTGCTGTTTACACGTCGGACTGTATTTACTCAGCGAGGCCCAGACGTCTGTTTCCAGTGGATCGTCTCCTCAGACACTGTGCAATATGATTCAAAGAGGTTTCCGGCGAGGGAGGCAGGCCCTCATACACCTGTGGCTCTGCCCGGACAAAATGCAAAGATGCTAATGCACATCACATCTGATGGCTGTCGGAAAGCAGTGGACATGCACACGTTCGTGTCGGTGATCACCCCGCAACGGCCCCCTCCACCCCCCCTTTTTTTTGGGTATCTATACTAACAAGCCAGCACGGAAGGGTTTACTGAGCAACAAGGGTTCATGGTCGAGCAAGTTCCTGAAATCAATCAGTTTCACAGACCGGACGGATCTCAATGAAAACAGGCCATGGTGATGAGCAATGATGTTGCCATGACAACAGGGAGGCTGAGCGTGCAGCCTGGCTTCGGTGTCTTCAGGCGTGCAGCAGGCGGCACCCAGACGGGCTGGGTTTTTAACCTCTTAAGTGGCAGAAAGCAAGCTGCAGTCTCAGATGGGATCATGGGAGGGTGGGAGGCAAGGGGAGGGGAGTGGGGTGGGGAGCGTGGGTGGGTGGGGGTGAGGTGTGTTGGGGGGATACAGGCAGTTAAACCTCTGCCTCACAGCGCAGACATGGGAAATGAAAACGGTGGTGGGTGTTATGTCTTTTCTTTGTTTTCTTTTTTTTTTTTTTTTCTTGTTACCATTCGAATCCAGCAACGGCCAACTACAGAGACATGAGAGGGACAAACAGATTAACACACAGACACTCACACATACAGTATATACAAAGCACACAGATATTCTCACTTTTTTTACTTTTCAAAAACAAATATTAACAGGAGAGATGAACAGAAATTGTCGGTGTTGCCAACACAGACACAGCCCTGTGGTTTAAATAAACCCTGCAAGCAGATTAAATAGGCTGTATAGCAAGTGAGATGCTTCAACAATAGAATGAGCGTGGGGAGATACATGCCTGCTACCGCCAACTGTTGGCATCAACACTGAGCAAGTTCATTAAAGAGACAGTTTACCTGAAGAAAGAAACTGACATCTGGCAGGTAAGACAAGTGTCACTGTCCAGCATTTATTTACAGTAAACAGATAATGATAATTGTGTACTATTATGTACTATTCAGTCAGCCTAACAGTGTGGTAAAGTCAAATGCAAAGTCAAATATTTGCCTTTATTTGTGTGTAAACATGAATAATCAGCTGACAATTTCCCCTCGAGTAGGGAAAAAAGAAGCGGAGTAGGGACTAGCCGTCATATACAAACACTGAGCCCCTCTTTTCATTAATTTTGGTGCAAAAGCAAGTGTGGGGACTAGGTTCTTTGTGAAGGGGTACATCAGCGGTGCGATGCAGAGTCCAGGTTGGAGGAACAGATTATCAACTGCTGTTCCACATCCTGGTGAAAATGGTCATTTCCGTTCAGTAATTCATCATATTTACCATAAGACAATCAGTTATCAAACACACAACACCACGATCTCATAAGTTGGTAAAAGACAAGATATAACGTTCTATATCCTGAAAAAAAATTGAATATCCTACCTCAAAAATTATAGTATGATAGAAAAAAATGACAGTAATGAATTATGATTGTATTTGTAGATAATAACTAATCCAGAAGATTGCTTCCATTAACTCTGTTAATTATTCATATAAGTGGGAAGAAATAGGCTTCCATCTGTTCATCCATCCATCCTTCATTCATTTGATAAGATAAACTTTATTGATCCCCATAGGGGAAATTCTTTTGCCACAGCAGCGTAATAGTTATAGTGTCAATCTATCAGTCTATCAACAATGGTAGAAAGAGTGGCTCCAGGCACCCAGACACAGTGGTTGCACACTCAGCTCCAGCCAAACACTCAAGCTAGTTGAGATGAAATGATGCTGAGCTAGGAAATTACCAAGCTGAAAAGATTCTGCTGAATCTGTACCAAATGAGCAGCAGCCGTACTTGGACCAGCATTCCAATACGAAAACAGAAATCTTAAAAACTTAAAAACATTTCTGCCTTTTTTTTTTTTTTTTTGCAGTGAACCAATATAAACTAGGGTGTGTCTAAAAAAGCATTTAGTCTTTTCAACAGTAACCTCCATAATTCTAAGGCTATTAATATTGGAGCATTTTAAAAAGGGGGAAAACGACTTAAATATTGAAATGGCAGAGTAGACTTTATCCAAACAATAAAAGCAAACCCAAGAAATCTGTTGATAAATGCATGTTAATAAAATGAACTGTCTCTAAGATTTTCCCTCAACCAGCATCAGCAGTTAAAGAGAGCTTTTGCAGGAAACACCTCCACCTGATGGGGTCAAAGGGTAAATCAGCAGCTCGAACCATTCAGCCAGAAACATCACACCTTGTGTTTCCAAGAGGGATAATTCCATGTTACTCTCTTCAATAACTTTATTTGGACTTTATTTGTGCCCCCAGTGTACCGATTACATGCACACACACACACTACGCACAGTAGAACCTC
Source organism: Fistularia commersonii (assembly GCF_037954325.1). Taxonomy (NCBI): domain Eukaryota; kingdom Metazoa; phylum Chordata; class Actinopteri; order Syngnathiformes; family Fistulariidae; genus Fistularia; species Fistularia commersonii. Next base: position 11,387,265 of record NC_141288.1, read on the forward strand.
GGCTTACGAACGCCTCTAATCATGAAAAAAAGCCTACCGAACAAACACAAACAAACAAACTCATAGGCTTTCCACATTGTGGCGTTGTAATGCAGTGGAGATTGTGCCTGGGACTCCATGTTATTTGCATTGATTATTCTTGTGTTCGACTCACATCATTTTTGGGTGCTTTTTTTCAGCATTCCCTCATTATGGCTCTCCAAAATCTTAAAAGAGCTAGTGAAGAAGTAGAAGTATTACAGTCAATCTAAAGAAGGAAATTTTATCTAAAAATGAGAGTGGTGTTTATGTTAGAGATCTCGCCAAGCACTACAACGTTGCTAAGTCAACCACTTTAAATGGCAATGTGACGTCCCATTTTCAGAAAAATGTTCTTGCTCGATGAGCCGACGAACTACTTCAAATGGCACAAAGAAAAGAAGGAACACCAGAAACACTGCGATAATTGCAGTTATCTTTAATTCCCTTCTGTATTTTTTGCCACAAATAAACCTATAAAAAACTCTGAAAAGAGTAAAGTATGTTTTTGGGGCTGCAGATGTTAGGGGATCAATGGGCTTTACACTGGGATTTCAAATTGATCTAGCTAGCGAATATTTTGATTTGCGAACAGTCAAAGAACAAATTGGATTAATAAGAAAAGGTTCTACTGTATATATGTATAAAAACTAAAATGCGAACTCTTATGGGCAGAACACAATAAAGATCAAACAAAGGAATTATCCAGCATCCTCTGATACAAGAATCTTTAACCACACATACATACATATATATATATATATATATATATATATATATATATATATATATATATATATATATATATGTGTGTGTGTGGTTGTTGTCAGGGGCTTTGTGCCCCTGGAAGGGTCACACAAGGCAAACAGGTCCCAGATGAGGGACCAGACAAAGTGTGGCTCAGGGGGTTGGGTACAATGTGAGCTAGGTGGTAAGCGGAGTGGGGGACCTTGGCAGTCCAATCCTCGGCTGCAGAAGCTGGCTCTTGGAACATGGAATGTCACCTGGACGGGGATGGAGCCCGAGCTGGTGCGCGAGGCGAAGAGATTCCGGCTAAATGTAGTCGGACTCACCTCCACACACAGCGTGGGGTCTGGAACCAGGCCTGTCGAGAGGGGCTGGACTCTTTTTTTTATTCTGGAGTTGCCCCTGGTGAGGCGCTGGGCAGGTGTGACCATTTTGATTGCCCCCCGTCTTGGCGCCTGCACGTTGGGGATTCAACCTGGTGGACAAGAGGGTACCCTCCCTCCGCCTTCACTTTGGGGGACGGATTCTGACAGGTGTTTATGGCGATGCTGACAGGCAGGCCAAGCAGGATGCGGTTTCGGTAGATGCCGAGGCAAAAACTCAGGTGTAGGGGGACCTCGGTGGAGACCATGGACAACAGCTTACGGTGGCCATCCAGGAGACTCTGGTACACCATCCAGCGAGGAAGCAGTGCTCCGTCAATACTGCGTACAGTGGGAGCTGGGCACTGCCCATCTAAACTTGAGATGTTGAAGATCAGTCGCAAAAATACTTCCCAGACCTCCTCAACCAATTGAAACACCTTCCAAGGACTCTGAAACGGACACACTTATTTCAGAGGTTGAAGTTGCATTCAAAAAGCTCAAGGCTGTGGATGCTGTAGGGCTGTCCAAGCTGACACGCCTTTGCTGCATTGCATGGATTTCAGGGACAGTGCCGCTGGACTGGCAGACCAGGGTGGTGATCCCCCTTTTTAAAAAGGGGGGGTCGGAGGGTGTGCTTAAGCTCAAGCTCCTCAGCTTCCCTGGTAAGGTCTATTCAGCGCTGCTGGAGAAGAGGGTCTGCCGGTTCGTTGAACCTCGGATCCAGGAGCAGTGTGATTTTTGTCCTGGCCCTGGACAAACAGTGGATCAGCTCTATACCCTCGGCAGGGTCCTCATGGGGGCATGGGAGTTTGCTGCACTAGTCTACATGTGTTTTGTGGATCTGGAGAAGGCATTTGACTGTGGCGGGGGGTGGCAATCCTGGCGATCCTCTGGGGAGTATGGGGTACCGTACCCCCTCATATGGGCTGTTCGGTCCCTGTATGATTGGTGTCAGAGCTTGGTCACATTGCTGGTTGTAAGTCTGACCCGTTTCTGGTGAGAGTAAGACTCCACCAGAGCTGCCCTTTGTCACCAATTCTGTTCATCACTTTTATGGACAGTATTTCTAGGTGAAGCCAGGGGGATCCGGTTTGGTGGCCACAGGATCCAGTCTCTCCTTTTTGCAGATGATGTGGTTGTGTTGGCATCATTAGGCCATGAACTCCAGCTCTCACTGGAATGGTTCACAGCCGAGTGTCAGGGGCCAGGATGAGGATCAGCACCTCCAAATCCAAGACTATGGTGCTCAACCGGAAATGGGTGGAATGCCCACTCCGAGTCGGTGAAGAGGTCCTACCCCAAGTGAAGGAAGGATGAAGCGGGAGATTGACAGTCAGATCGACCCAGCCTATGTTCATGGGCTGTGGGTGGTGACTGAAAGAATAAGGTAGTGGATACAAGCAGCAGAAAAGAGTTTTCTCTGCAGGGTGGCCAGACTCTCCCTCAGAGATAGGGAGAGAAGTTCGGTCATCCGGGAGGAGCTCAGAGTAGAGCTGCTGCTCCTCCGCATAGGAGGTAGCTCGGGCATCTGGTCAGGATGTCTCCCAGATGCCTCCCAGGGGACGTATTCCAGGCACGTCCACCTGGGGGAAGACCCAGGACACGCTGGAGTGACTATGTCTCCAGGCTGGCCTGGGAACACCTTGGGGTCCCCCCAGAAGAGCTGGACCATGAGGCAGGGGAAAGGGAGGTCCGGGCCTCACTGCTGCGGCTGCTGCCCCACAACCCGACTCCGAATAAGCAGATGAAGACGCACGCACGCCAAGAATTATCACATCATAGCTCTGACCTAATCATTTACATTAACTTTAATAATTAAATATTTTAAATGTTCTATGTCCGCTCCTGTTTGGTAGCAAAACAGAGAAATTGAAATAAATTAAAGTAAACCCTATAACCGTATACATGGATGTACACTGGCTGTACATGGTCATACATTAAAACAGAATATTCAGCATAAGACTGGATCTCTCACAATGTAGAAGGATAATGATGTTTCATGTCCAATAAAGGAGCAAGCATTTTGCATGAAAACTTGAATAATGTGGCACCTGCATAAGTCTGTCGATGATGGGCTTATTAGCGTGCGTGTGTGTGTGTGTGTGTGTGTGTGGAAACACACTTGCTCTGCTCACACAGGCTGACTCTGCCAGACGTCACCTAAGGAATTCTTAGAGGAGGACATCTGCTATGGAGCTAGGTCACACACAAACACATATGCATATTCACACACATACTACAGTGGGGAAAATAAAAAAATTTAGTCAGCCACCAATTGTGCAAGTTCTCCCATTTAAAAAGATGAAAGGCTTGTAATTTCCATCATAGGTACAGTTCAACTATGAGACAGAATGAGAAAAAAAAAATCCAGAAAGTCATATTGTCTGATTTCTAAAGAATTTATTTGCAAATTATGGTGGAAAATAAGTATTTGGTCAAGAGCAAAGGTTCATCACAATACTTTTATACCCTTTGTTGGCAATGACAGATGTTAATTTTTTTCTGTAAGTCTTCACACACTCCTGCTGGTATTTTGGCCCATTTCTCCATGCAGATCTCCTCTAGAGCAATGATGTTTTGGGGCAACACGGACTCTCAGCTCCCTCCAAAGATCTTCTATGGGGTTAAGATCTGGAGACTGGCTAGGCCACTCCAGGACCTTGAAATGCTTCTTATGAAGCCACTCCTTCGTTGCCTGGGTGGTGTGTGTGATCGTCGCCATGCTGAAAGACCCAGCCACATTTCATTTTCAATGCCCTCGCTGATGGAAGGACATTTTGATTCAAAATCTCACGATACATGGCCCTGTTCATTCTTTCCTTTACATAGATCAGTCGTCCTGGTAAACAGCCCCAAAGCATGATGTTTCCACCCCCATGCTTCACAGTAGGTATGGTCTTATTTGGATGCAACTCAGCATTCTTTCTCCTCCAAACACGACAAGTTGAGTTTGTACCAAAAAGTTCCATTTTGGTTTTATCTGCCCATAAGACATTCTCCCTATCCTCTTCTGTATCATCCAAATGCTCTCTAGCAAACTTCAGACTGGCCCGGACATGTACTGGCTTAAACATGGGGATTTGAGCCCCTGTTGGAATAGTGTGTTAGTGATGGTAGCCTTTGTTACTTTGGTTCCAGTTCTCGGCAGGTCATTAACTAAGTTCTCCTGCATGGTTCTGGGATTTTTACTCTCCGTTCTTGTGATCATTTTGACCCCATGGGTCGAGATCAGCCCCATATGGAGGGAGACCATTAGTGGTCATGTATGTCTTCCATTTTCTAATAATTGCTCCCACAGTTGATTTCTTCACACCAAGCCGCTTACCTATAGGAGAGTCAGTCTTCCCAGCCTGGTGCAGGTCTACAATTTCCTTTCTGATGTCCTTGACAGCTCTTTGGTCTCGGCTATTGTGGAGTTTGGAGGTTTGAGGTTGTGGACAGGTGTCTTTTATACTGATAACCAGTTCTAACAGGTGCCGTTAATAAACGTTACATGTGGAGGACAAAGGAGAAGTTAGAGGTGTGTGAAAGCTAGAAATCTTGCTTGTTTGTAGGTGAGAAAATACTTATTTCTAACCATAATTTGAAAATAAATTCTTTAAAAATCAGACAATGTGATTTTCTGGATTTTTTTTTCTCTTTCTGTCTCATACTTGAAGTATACCTATGATAAAAATGACAGGCCTCTGTCATCTTTTTAAGTGGGAGAATTTGCACAATTGGTGGCTGACTAAATATTTTTTGCCCCACTGTATGTCTGCGCTTTTTAAATGCTTTCTTTATAACCACACCGTATCTTAATCATACGCCACAGACTTACACAGCAAACATTTGTCTGTTCTCTGACCTGAAAACAACCTGAGTGGATAAAAAGGTCCACATAAAACCCGCTGTTACTGCAAGTGAAGAAGACCTGGGTAAGTGAATCACATACCGAACCGCAAAAGCGCCAACTTGAAGCCACACCCCATTTGGTGAAATCAAATGCCACTTTTGCTGCCGGTCAGCCTCACGACAAACTGCAGCTATCTGTCCTAGAAAGAATTTACAGCGGACAGAACTTAACATCTTGGCAACAGAAGCAATTATCATGAGCTTAAAATGCCGCCATGTCACCGCCACTGTTTTATATTCATCTGCATTTCCAACGCCGTGACATCACAGCCTGCTGTCGGTCACGCCGGAACACCTGCCAACGCGGAAATGATTTGCTGTCAGTTACCCTGCAGCCCTTTAGGTGAGATCAACGTGGGCTACGGTAACAGACCTGCTGATTTCCACAGGCCTCCTGACCAGCAGCCAAAAAGTAGCTGTATATCTGCATAGTACCTGAAGCGTGTTTATGCTGTTAGATTCCAGCAACTCCTGAGATGAACAACTTGAAAAAAGGCAACAGAATTAACAGTCTGGTGTGGTGTGCTGTGAACTGCACCCAGATCATTTCATTTTCCACACCTCCAGATCATAAAAAAAAAAAACCTTCTGATTGGGAAAGTGAGAATACACCGAGGCTGCACGGCAGCTTGAAACCTAAATCGGAAAAATTCCCTATCTTAAAGCAGAAACTGTATCACAATCAAATCACACAGAGAAGGGGGGGAAATAATCAAATGGGCATTTTAGACAGGGAAAAGCCCAAAATTAGACCCAAAAAAAAAAGACATGAAATTTGTTCCAGATTGTCCTGAAAGTTTACTGATAAAACAAAGTCAAAAAGGAATTGTGTGAAAATGAGAACAAGAATTACCAGAAAGTGAAAAAAAAACATAAAAGCAAATGTCTTGAGATGAATGGGATAACATAACTCAAAACCCAGACCCAGATAATTAACAAAAAAAAAATGAAAACCACTTATTCTAGATGCCAACATCCACGTCTTTAGTTTATGTTCAATAAGGAAAATAAAATATTAAAGTGTTTTGCACAGTTAGAAAGGGAATGGGGAGCCGGATGCAGCATGGAGACAAAGGAAGAAAAATAAAACTTTTTTTTTTTTTTTTTCCAGTGAGTCTTCATTGAAGATGATAAAGACCCGTGTCTTCTATCTCACCACCTCAGAGGGTCGGGGAACTTTCACGTCTCGTCCACTCCCACGGGAAGCCGCAGGCTTTTGTTTTGAAAAGGCTTCACATCTCTTTTATCACTAACGCACCGCAAAACGGTCGACAGAAGGACAGAGGGTAGACGGGGTGGATCCTACGGTCGGTAGTGCATCGCTCAAAATGACCTTGAACGGTGACACCGTGGTCCATCACCGTGCGTGCGAGTGCATGTGCGCGCACAGGTACTGTTGATGGGAGCGATTTAAAAAAAAAAAAAAAAAAAAAAACCAACAGAGCAACACGTAGGGCTCTGGTGTGTGTGTTGGCACAGGCACACACACCACACACACCTATGAATATCCACCTGCTGGGTATCGTTTTTAAAGGTTATTTTCAACGCGTTCAAAACTATGGAATACTTCAAATTTAACTATGAAACTAGAAATGTAACTTTTTTTATAAATAAAGTATCTGTGTGCGTGTGTGTGTGTACGCGCTTACCCGCGCCGCCCGGGACGAGTAGGGGTCCTCGAATAGATTCCAGATGACCGGCTGCCACTTCCGCCACAGGCCGACGTTCCCGTCGGCGGCCACGTCCTCGATCCCGAGCCTCTTGGCGACGTCGTCGTCCTCGTCGACGTTGTTGTCCACGTTGAGCTCGAAAACGTCGAGCGCCTCCTCCGCGTCGCGGTGCTGGCGGTAGGTCATCCAGCAGCAGGGCTCCACGTCCGTCTCATCGATGCCCCAGAAGGAGAGCTCTTCCTCGAACAGCGGTCCGCAAACATCCGCCGGGCAGTGGAGCTTCCCGGTGCGGTAGTAGTTGAGCACGTAGGCGAAGACCCCTGGGTGGCGGTCGAAGAAGTACTCGTTGGTCCGCGCGTTGTACTCGATGAAGCCGGGGACTTGTTGCAACTGGTCGAGCACGGAGTCGATGTCTGAGTCGGAGGCGAGCAGCGCCAGTCGCGTCCCCGGTAGGGTCTTCAGGGTGGTCTTGTAGGTTTCGTGCCTGGTGCCCCCGACGTTGAGGATTATCCTCTCGTTGTCGTCAAACTTGCCCATCGCTCTGTCTCAGACATGACTCGATGGCAGGGAAGAAGAAAAAAAAATAATAACGCTGGAAGTTGAGCGATCGGGTCCGGAGGCGACGGCGAGCCCGACGCTCACACGCACACGTACACTGTAACACGCACGTACGCGCGGTCCCGCTCAGACGCGCTCCTGGAGGTCGCGGCGCGCAGCGTCTCCTGGCCGTTCGCCTTCACCCGACGCCTCCCGCGGACGGCGTCCGTCGCCCTCGTCGGCGGTGGCACGGTCGGGGAGACGTGCGCGTCCGCTACCACCGCTACCACCACAGCAACCGGCACCCTTCCGACCCCGATTCCGTCCCAACCGAGACCAGACAACCCGCGTTTCGGAGAGTTGATCTCAGCCGCCGCTGTTGCGCGCCTCTCTGCGCCCTCTCCAAGACGCGCGGCCGCTCCTCGGCGTCGGGCTCGTTATTCACCAAAATGAAACGCAGCCTCCTCTCCTAATAAGTAACGCTGGCATCACTCATCTCGTTTTTTTTTGCGCGACCGCCCCGAAGGATGCTTTCTATGAAACGTGTGCGTGCGTGTTTTCGTGTTTTTCTCCCCGCCTCAAGGACTCCTCTCTCCCTCTCTCTCTCGCTCACGTTCATTCATATCAGCGGCGTTTGGATTTAGTTTCACATTCAGTGCATGTGAAGAGGAGGGTCCGTTTTGCAGAGGAAGAGGAGCAGCTCTGGCTTTGACTACAGAGCTTCCTTGAATGCCTGCAGATATATGGATTCTGTCCTACATACACACGATTACCCCCCTCCTTCCCCATAGAGAGGGTTTGGAGCGTAGACACTTAACAGGTCCATCCACAGAGAGGAAGCAGGAGCAGGAGTTTTGTTGTTTGTTTGTTTGTTTTTTTTTACACGGACTCTGAATCAGTTGCAGTTTATTGGCAGCTTATATGCGGAAGAAGCGCATTGGGGGGGCAAAGGAGCTTTTTCTCGAAATAACCGCATCAAAAAACCTTGACAAACACTAATAGTGCAATAACCTGGAATTATGCAAATATACAATACTTATAATTATGCACATATTTGTAAATACACTTGTATGTACTAAAATGTTTTAATTGGGTTTTATTATTGCTTCTTTTGATTCTTTTAAAATGGATGCAATTATGCAAATATATAATACTCATAATTAAGCACATATTTGTAAATATACTTGTATATACTAAAATGTTTTTAATTGGGTTTTATTATTGTTTCTTTTGATTATTTTAAAATAGACGCATATATTTGTCATCTGAACACTGAGTAGGAGCCACAAAGCAATTATGAGCAACAAAGAGCAATTTAATCTTTTGGGGATCAATGAAGTATTCTGAATCTCACCATTACATTGGTATTGTCACGACTCCTCAGGTCCCCGGGCCAGCTGCACAGTAATCACAGCAGTTATCCTCCGCACCTGGAGGCCACGACGCACCAGAAGGGAATTCAGCTAATAAAGTATATAAGGTGGACCCAAGGTTTCAGTCATGGTCCGGTTTCATTTGAAGAAGGAGTCTATGTTGTCTTGACTCTTCCTTGTGTGGAAACGCTCCCGAATTAGAAAGCATTAAACCACCCTGCATATCTACTTGCCTGCGTTTGTGCTCCTGGGGGGGAAAGCGTAACAGGTATACTGTGAGGAAATTTAGCAAGTAGTCCACGTAGAAATAACGTAGATTACACCCCCAAAAATTAAATTCAATTGGATTCAGGAGCTAAGAAGTTTTATTTTAACATTAATATTAACATTAATTTTAACAATTGGGCCTAGTGAAAGAGGGCAAGAAGAGGATACAGAGAATAGGGTTAGATGGAAGAGGTTGATTTGCTATGGCAACTCCTCAAGGGAAAAGCCGAAAGAAAAAAGAAGACTTCCATGAAACATTATATTACATTACATTACAGTCATTTGGCAGACGCTTTTATCCAAAGTGACTCACGAGAAGTGCAATTCAGTCACCGAAGATCTGAAATATCAGTAGTCGGAAGTCAGAAGTGACCACTCAACCAAATAGCCATCTCAGAACCATATACATACATACATTCATTTCATTTTTTTTTTTTTTTTTTGGAGAGGGGGGGGCGCTAAGTGCAATTGGTAGGGTAGTGCTTGGTGAAGAGGTATGTTTTCAGCTCACGGCGAAAGATGGGCAGCGATCCCGCTGTTCTGACCTTTTCAGGAGTTCGTTCCACCACTGAGGAGTCAAGATCGAGAAGAGCCAAGACCGGTTCGATCGGCATCCAGGGGCTCTGAGTGATGGGGTGGACAGTCGTCCAGAGGTGGCAGATTGGAGGAGGCGGGTAGGGACATGTGGCTTGACCATAACCTGCAGATAAGATGGGGTTGTCCCATTCACTGGCCGGTATGCAAGCACCAGGGTCTTGAACTTGATGCAGGCGGCTACTGGAAGCCAGTGTAGGGACATAAGAAGGGGAGTTGTGTTGGAGAATTTGGGACGGTTGAACACCAGGCGGGCTGCCGCTTTCTGAATGAGCTCCAGAGGCATGATGGTCACTGCTGTGGCATCGGCAAGGAGGGAGTTGCAGTAGAAACACCAGCGGTGAGATAGAATAATGAAATAAGTGGACATTACTTGCTGTGGCTCAGTTGGTAGAACGGGCATCCCTTTAATCACGGGGTTGTCAGTTCAATTCCCAGCACTTCCTGTCTACATGCCAAAGTATCCTTTGGGCAAGACACTAAACCCCAAGTTACCCCTCATGGTGTGGTCAGTGCCTTGTATGGTAGCTCTGCCGCCATTGGTGAGCATAATCAAGTGTAAAGCACTTTGAAACTACAGCTATATAAGTTGAAGGTAGTAAGGGGTGTATGTTATCAATTTGTTAGATTTTGTCAACTAAAGATCTATTATTTTACATTATGTTGACTGAAATTCTAGTTTCGGCATTTAGTGTCAAATTATTTGGATCGCGGTGGATCAAGCTCAAACCCAGAGGATTGAAAACCTTTGTGGTTCAGGTCGACATTATCACAATTATGAATGTGAGTACAAATCAGCTGGAATCCTTGATACTTAAAAAGACAAAAAGACCAACACACAGCATAACGTATGCTTTGAGAAAAGTAAACCGCGGTTAATACTTGTAGTATTAATAGATTTGAGTCAAACAAGGCAAGTGACAGTAACAAGTTGTAGTACAACTAAACACAGCAACAGCTTGATTGTGCAGATGCCTCCTCTGACTTTTCCTCATCTAGGATCTGGGATCCGTCTCAGATCTTAAATGCACATTATTTGTAGACCAATTCGGAAAGGTTGCATAGTTGTGTTACAGACCAGCAGCTGTCAGCATTTGGATCCAGTCTGCAAAAATGAGTCAGCTATATTAGTCATCATGCATTAATACCTGGGGAACAGCAATCCTAAATTCATTAACACTTATGAGCTGTACATGCGGAAACAAATTCAAGTAATGGAAAGAGACTTGGTCATTTATGAAAGACCCTGCATTCAGGGTCTTGCTGTAGCCTCTCCCAGCCTGTCATAAGGTGAGGGGGATCACTCCGGACCGGACGCCAAAAACTTCATGTTTTTGGACTGGAAGGAAACCCATGCAGATGCAGGGAGAACATACAAACTCAACACAAAAAGGCCTGTGAGGCAGAATTACTAACCGCTGTGCCAGTTTATGTAAGTCACATAGACAAGGACTGTACTGTTCTGTACTGTAAAATATGTAATAGATATGTATGTAATCCATATGTAATATAATACAATGTACTGTATCTACTAGTTTGGCAGAAGGTCAGGAATAATAGCAGTTTGAGATACAACAGTGAGGGAACAAGATGACATGATATATGTGAGCAGAAGTTTCAATATTTTTTCATATATATGGATTCCAATATAAAATCAACAACAAAGTACATCATTAGGTTCATCATTCAGACAGCAGCAAATTGCTGGCAGCCCTGCATTTAATCGATGCATTTATTTTTAACTGTTGTTTTGCCATTGCATACATTTGATTCATGCTTTGAAAGGCATAAAATGTAAAATAAAATGAAAAATAATATATTAATATCTACAGTGGGGATATGTGTACATATATCTTATTTTAGCTGTTTACAAAAACATATTCAAGATACAATTATGTAATCGATATGGGCTTAAAGCACAGACTCACAGCTATAATTTGAGAGTATTCACATCCAAATTGGAGCAAGGGTTTAGGAATTACAGCTCTTTAATACAAAGTTGCCTCTTTTTCAAGGGACCAAAAGTAATCGGGCAATTGAAAAAAATAATAAGGCTGCATGGGCTCTTCCCTTGGTAACCTGTCATCAGTTAAGCAGTTGAAAGGTTTGGAGTTGATTCCATGTGAGGCGTTTGCATTTGGAAGCTGTTGCTGTGAACACACAACATGCAGTCAAAGGAGCTCTCAGTGGAGGTAAAACAGACCATCCTGAGGCTGAAAAAAAGAAGACATCCATCAGAGAGGTAGCAGAAATGTTAGGAGTGGCCAAATCAACAGTTTGGTATATTCTGAGGAAAAAAGAGTGCACTGGTGAGCTTGGGAACTCAAGAAGGCCTGGGCATCCACAGAAGACAACAGTGGTAAATGATTACAGAATGCTTTCCCTGGTGAAGAAAAGCCCCTTCACAACATCTACTCATGTGAAGAACAGTCTCCAAGAGTAGGTTTATCAGCATCTAAGTCTACATTAAAGAGACAACTTCATGAGAGTAAATACAAAGGATTCACCACAGGGTGCAAACCATTAATCAGCCTCAACAGTAGAAAGGGCAGAATTGCTAAAAAAACACCTGAAGAAGCCAGCCGAGTTCTGGAACAGCATTCTTTGGACAGATTTGACTGAGATCAACCTGTACCAGAATAATGGGAAGAAGAAAGTTTGGAGAAGAATTGGAACAGCTCATGATCCAAAGCGTACCACATCTTCTGTAAGACATGGTGGAGGCAGTGTGATGACATGGGCATGCATGGCTTCCAATGGCACAGGGTCACCTGTGTTTACTGGAGATGTGACAAAAGACATGAAGCAGACAGATGAATTCTGAAGTGTATAGGGATATACTTTCTGCTCAGATTCAGCCAAATGCAGGAAAATTGATTGGACGGCGCTGAGCATGACCCTGAACATTCTGCAAAAGCAACCCAGGAGTTTTTTAAAGCATAGAAGTGGAATATTCTGATATGGCCAAGTCGTTCACATGATCTCAACCCAATCGAGCATGCATTTCACTTGCTCAGGACAAAACTTAATGCAGAAAGGCCCACAAACAAGCAACAACTAAAGACAGCTGCAGTAAAGGCCAAGCAAAGCATCGCAAAGTGTGTAGTCACACCCAGTGTTTGGTGATGTCCATGGGTTCCAGACTTCAGGCAGTCATTGCCTGCAAAGGATTCTCAACAAAATATTGAAAGTAACATTTTATGTAAGATTATGCTTATTTGTCCAATTAATTTTGAGCCACTGAAATGAGGAGTGTTTCTATAACAATAGCTACAGTTTCTATGTGTCTAATCATATGTTTTTGTTCAACCCCTTGAATTTAACCTTAATGTCTGCACTTAAATTCTGTTGGAGTTGTTTCATTTCAAATTCAGTGTGGTGGCATGCAGAACCCAAATCATGAAAATTGTGTCACTGTGCAAATATTTCTGCGTCCAACTGCATATATTTAAAAGCAGTTCTGATATTACCAGTGACATGCAGTCAGTAGAGGCAGGGGAGGCCGGGCCTCACTTGTCATCATAGAAAGAAAAAAATGCAAAATGAAAAAAATAAATTAAATGGTAATATTTATTCAGTGATTTGTACTATGAAGTTATTTTCCACATAGCTTCACCATTTTAGTTATTTTTTTTCAAAATCGCTAAAAAAATTCACATTTACCGTTTGAACTTGAAGGAGAGACGTGCGGTAATGTGGCAACCAGCTGATCCCACGATGGATTGCGCAATGATTCTGTTAACTGTGCTGGCATGCTATGCACTGAGACCGTATTGCTGTCTCTATGGACATCTCTATCAAAAAAAACACTTTTAATATATGAGCTAAATTTCCACAGTTCAGCTGATGTGTCAAACGTTTTTTGTCAACACCTGTAACATGTTTCTCGTGTTTCTCTTAATCATAAAACGACTGCGAAGAGACATTAAGTGAGGCATGCAGTAACGGTGCCTCATGGTAGGGGGCACCGCTGATCCCCTTACAACTTGGCTACAGAATAATAGAATTAGCGATAATATATAGAATAATAATGATAGAATTAGCGATAGCAAGATAGAGCAAGATAGAGTACAGTTAACAAGTCAAATGCAGCCATCCAACTATTTTTTTGCCGATCTAATCAGGCTGTATAGCTCACAAACGGTGAGGGATGAATGTAATTCTCCTGGGCAGCTTCTCAACTTTTTGGCCCAGAGGGATCTCATTCAAACTGTTCCTGAGGCGACAAAGTTGCTCCGGCCAGTGGTCACCATTCCAGCTACAACAGCATCGGTGGAGCGGTCATTCTTGGCACCGAAAAGACTCAAAACATACAGTCGGAACAGGATCGATCAAGGACGACTGCCTTCACTGGCAGTGCTTTCTATTGAGACAGAGAGACTTTTAAAACTGAAGAAAGAAATGGAAGACTTCTTCAAGCAAGTTATCGATGCTTCAGAAGGAGCGGCGCATGGACTTCATTTATAGGTAAAGGTAAGAGATAATAACGTTTTTTTACATGTGCTTTTTTATGCTATAGTTTGTACATGTAAAGGATGCTGATATGATATTTTAAACAAAACACGTCAACCGCTGCCAGTAAAGTGGTGAATAAGCTACTCTGTAGGGTTCATATGTTTGTAAATCTGACTGTGATGACATCAGTGCCTCACCAGCCATGAACCTCACCGCACGTCACTGGATATTACAACTTCCGAAATATAAATTTTCTCTAATATAGTGGCCACAAAAACACAACTTGATAATCCTTTATTTGATAAACAACTGGTTGGAGGCACAGGGAGTTGTAGTTCTGGCCACATCATTAGTCAGCTGAACCGAATCCAGCTGCCCACAGGAGTTAACATCTGTTTTCACAGCGGTTGACATCTGTAGTCTCAACGTGAAGTACCTTACCTTCATTTCATTTTCACAGTGTGTGAAGGCAGGTTGCATTATAGCATTTCTGAATTACTATTAGTTTTAGTTACATTTTGTAAAATAAAATTCATCTGAAGAAAAAGTCAGAGATATGGATCACGACCTGACTAAAAATGTAAATGGGAACTTTTCTGCAGCAAACCTTTCTCTTAACTTCAAGAAATGAAAGTACTTGTTTGGCTTTTGGCAAAACAACTCCAGATAATGTTGTCAGCTCTGGGAAGTAAAATTACCCTGTTTTTTTCTCTCAACTAAACTACTTGTTTGACTCCAGAAAACAAAATTGTTCAGTTAGCTTGAGGCAGTACGATTTCCTTGCTTGATTCAACGAGAAAGTCCCTGGTTCAATTCGAACAGAGGGCCTTTCCAAGTGGAGTTTGCACCCCCAGTATCTCCGGTTTTTCTTCAAAACCATATCTAACTATTGGATAACCTAAATTGACAAGGTGTGTGAATGATTTGTGAATGAGATCAACTGAGATCGACAGGCGACCAGTCTAGGGAGAATCCAACTTCTTGCCCGATGACAGCTGAGATAGACTCCAGCCCCCGTGCAAACCTGAGTCCTGGATAAGCATAACAGAGAGTGAACGAATGAAACGATTCTGACAACAAAAATGATTATTTGGACTCATACAACTAAAATATTCATATTGTCTTTGGAGGGTAGGCAACCGCTAGTACATCAATAGTTGATGAAAAAAATACCTTCAAATCTCTAGAGGCAAAAAGAATGTATGATATAGAAGCAGTTTAATGCTAGTCCCTCATAAAATGGATTTAATGCACATTTCTTGAAATGTTCTTTACGCTACTACTCATTAAGAGAAATACTACTGACTCGATCTTCTGGCAAACCGCCCTGAAGCAAGCAAGCGACCATTCTCGAGAGAAAAACCAAGTCTTTGTTAACGGAACGGCAAAGTGGTCACAGACACGGGTGCAGAAGCATCTCTGCGACGAGCGTTATCAAAAGCCCGTACCCTCCTCCGTGCAGCAGGAAAAGAGTGACATCTTTAGGGAATAAAGGCACAGCTCAATCAATGCAAAGACAAGGCAGGCGTCTTGCCCATAATTACATGCATCATTATTCCCCGATGTAAGGCTCCTGCGTGGAACTGCAGCCTCGCTGTAGCCTAATTGCTCATTATGTGTCGCGGTTAATCCAAAGTGAACTGGGATTCTTGTTAATTTCATAATTGGGAAGGTAGCAATTAAGAATCAGATGTTGTTTTTCCTCCTTCATTCCAAGTTCTTTTTAAATATTTTTTGAGCAATAAGTTTTCCCTTAATAGAAGCTACAATGGCGTCAGCATCTCTTCAGAAATATAGTAGGATTTTATCGAGCAGACAAAGAAGAGTATCTGTGTGTGTGTTTGTGAACAATGGAGGAGACAAGATTCCAAGGTGGTGTTAGTATGCAGGGCACTTTTTTGTTCATTATGTATGTGAGTGTCGTAGGTTAACAGAATCGGGACAAATGATCGACACAGGATGAAACGGCGACAAATACTATTGCGATTAAGTGGCATTGATCAAGTGTCAAATACGGAGACGGGATTTAAAGATAAATAGGACGCGGCTGCAGGAGGAAGGATGAGGAACAACATACCCACCTGACGAGGGTACACGATGAGATCACACGGGCTCCATAGGGAATTTCAAAGCTTTGCAAAAACACCATTCCCCGTCACTTTTCCGTCTTGATTTCCTTGAATGACAAGTGACAACTTCTCTCCTTTATCCATATGTTTCACAGTAATGTGCGAACAACAGTGCGTCGCATCTGTTTGTTGTGGAAGAAGGGGTTTACCTTGGCGGCGTGGGAGGGGCTCGGCCTTAGAGAGCAATTGAGGGGTGCAGATGAATCTTCTATGTGTCAAGAAAGGTCAGCTGAGTTGGCTGGCCATCTTGTAAGGATGCCTCCTTCATGCCTGCTGTTAAGAGTTATCTAACTATCCAATCTTTAATGTACCAGAAGCATGACTTATCATGTATCCCATCTGGCCTGGGAAAACCTCGGGCTCTCCCAGCAAGAGCGGGGTCGACGGGGGAAGGGACGCCTGAGCCGACCTTGTCGGTCTGCCGCCGCGACCAGGCCCTGGATTGCCTCTAGTAGAATGAAAACAAGTGGAGGAGTTGCACTTATCATGTCAAAATCCTAAGCCTTCCTCAGCCTCCTCTGATCGCAAATAGCAAAAGTTTGTTGCTAAGTTGGCCAATCCAGTGGAAAGGCATCAACGGCCGAAGTTAAAGAACAGCTTGAATCGCTTCAGGTGCAGCGCAGGGACTTATCCAGTGAGTTCAGGACATGAAGATGATGAGGACAGAAGGTCTCCATCTTTTTGCTTACTTCAGCAAGAAGAAGATGGAACAGCCAAGTCTTCAGTTTGGTCAGCTCTGCAAGGTATAGTGCTAAGAAAAATTAATCTAATTTCATTTGTGTCTAAATGTGTGTGAAAAGGCTCTGAATTATGGGTTTGTTTTTTTTCTTGATCCATTTCTCACATATTAAAGGAAGATTAATACCTTGTACTACACCATTTACAAACTGCTTTTCTTTTGCCTCTGAC
Source organism: Fistularia commersonii (assembly GCF_037954325.1). Classification (NCBI taxonomy): domain Eukaryota; kingdom Metazoa; phylum Chordata; class Actinopteri; order Syngnathiformes; family Fistulariidae; genus Fistularia; species Fistularia commersonii. The sequence goes on from NC_141288.1 coordinate 11,404,223, forward strand.
ATGTGCATGGATTCACTTGTTCACCAGATTAAACTCTAAGAGCCAATATTTGAGCAGATATTTGCACATTTTATCAATAGTTTATTACATTGCTTTCTTTTTCTGATGTCCAAAAATAGTTTGTTTTTATTCAGGTAGTTATTTACTGATCCAAATGTTACCTTGCATACTCGTAATTAAATTTATTTCATTCTTTTTCCTTGAACCTGTAGACCAGGGGTGGGCAATCATTTTGGCTGGCGGGCAACATTTCTTATTCAATTTTCATGCGTGGCCCAACTAGATATCATGTAAATTGAACCAAATGAAAATTGCAATTCAAATATTTAGTTTTTTGGGGCATTTTATTTCAACTTTAAAATCGTTAATGATCATATAAATGTACTGGCATTATTTTGTATGTAATCATCCATACAAAACTAAACAAAAAGGAAAAGTAGAGTTTCTAGATTCAATATTGAGTGAAAATACTTTATTAAAATATTCAGTGATCCAGACCTGCGGTAGAATAAAATCTGTGCATGTTTTTCTTCATTTTGGCCACTAGGGAGTTCAGTGAGTTCTCTGACTTCTAGCTAAGAAAGTGCCAGAAAATCACTATAATGACAAATGAGAAGAAAAATGGCTTCTTTATTCTCTGCTTGTGAGGACAAAAAGCAGAATGAAGTCCTGATACCTCCGGGAACCTCCTGCTGCGTCTTTTTCTCATCGTCTCATAGCTTCACACTCTCACATCGCCGAAAAAGGTCAATTGAGGTCATATGGTGCAGCGTCCCTTTGGAAAATAAAACATATTTTCTGCTATATTACTCATTTTTCATGACATGCGTTGTGCCTCTTGGTGAATTCTGGAAATGATGGTGTTCAATGTTTTTCTAATGAGGTCATTCATCACAGAGGATGAAGTATTTGGGACTTAAGTGGGTCGAGACGCTTCTTTACCCTTCCACCGACCAGTGCAAGAAGCCCAGAGTCTCCTTTCCCTGTCTCCTTCATTCTAATATCTCAGCTAAAAATAGCAGCCTGATTGCCGATCTTTATCAGGAAGTGGAGGATAAAAACAAGACGGATCTATTGGAAAGACAAGGTCCTTGGCCGGTTCGGGTGTCAGTGGCGGGGGTGGGACGGAGTGCCAGACAGCCTTGGCTCAGTTTGACTGAAACTCTCAATGACATCAATAAGAACAGTGAAAATAGTGGTTGAAGCTGAACTGACGTGACGCAGACAAAATCAGCGAGATCACGACGGAGTTTCAAAGTTTGAACAGGAACATGTAATATCAAGACTGAATTCATTTTCAAGGTAACTTATTTTTCTAATTTTTTGTAGAATAGACTTATTCACTCCTTTTAAAGGATAATTCGCAGAACAGCATGAAGCCATTTGCATGCTAATTTAATTCACTTTCATCAATTCACCATCTACTTGTTTGAACTTGTTTGTTACACAATGGCCTCCATCACTCAACCCCCCCCCCACCTCAATCTTTCTAATGGATGATTATCTACTCTGTTAAAATAGATTCCGGTCACCAGATAGCGAGGCGGTGAGCCGCTAGATGCAAACATCTCGCAATCTGAAAACCGCATCTTGCTGAACCCGATGAACGAATTATTAATGATCTGCGCTCCTAGATTGAGTCCCTGTACTGATTGTATTTTAGTTTGCGTTTACTTCTCTCTTTCTCATTTTTGTAACTTTTTTTTCTCTTTTACAATTCCTGTGATTTTCAGTTTTTTGGCACTCCTCTGGTTGTTTGTCCCATGCAAGGTGTAAATTATGAGGCAATTTTGAGATTTTTCTTGGGGGGGGGGTCATGTTTCCCAGTTTTCTTTCATTTTGTTTATCAACCAAAAGCTCACAGATGTCACAATCTGTAATATCAGGTGATATTTCAGTTTTTTTGAGTGGCATTTCTGTATTTGATTGAGTGCCAAATATCTTTGGCCTGACTTTTGGGTGATAGTTTTAATTTCAGTTGGACTTTTTTTCCTTCATACATTATCGGTGTTCTAATCCTTGCATATCAGACATTGAAAATTGGAATAGCTGCTCTCCTGCCTCAAACATTCTTGTTTGTTTGGACGCTGTGGATATATTTGCTTTATCTGCTTCACTACTGGAACTGGATCTATTTTTAAACCATTTAACACCACTCCTATCCTCATTAAGAGAGACATGGGCCTTTTTTTGCATTTGAAATGGCGTGTTTACACATAACTGCCTTTAAAAATTACAAAACTAACTTCTGTATCAACTTTGAAAACCATGAGGAGCATTTTCCCTCCTATGAGAGAATGTGTTACATAAACCTGCCTTTGAATGGAATTTCTTTCCTAATTAAAAAATATTTCTATTGTCCGGCCATTTCAACACTCAAGTCACTTGGTTGTTGAACTGACTTGTTTACTTCACTTCACATTTTCCCTTTAAAATGTTATCATGTTACTCATGGTACTTTTAACCCTTTGATGTACTATTACTCTCCTATATACAGTCTAATTGAGAGATCTGCTACTTTTATTAGAGCAGATTTTAACTGCAAAAACAAAACGTCATCTTTCTTGCTTCTCCAAATGTAGTAGTTTTTGGGCTTGCGTTAAATCGACCACTCCTTCCTTTAGATATACCTGCCACCTGGTGGTCAAAAATCTGCACTACAACAACGCTCTGAAATGTTGGATTCTTTGAGAATACAAACTGATCAATCACGAGTATTCTGATGGAAAAAGAGAAGGGAGCTAAAGATAAAAAACATGTCATTCTGGGGTGAACTTTCCTTGATAAAAATGCAGCATTTTCCTGGATTTTAACATTAACTTGTCTCTGCAATCTGCTATTTTATTCTCAAGCAATATATTAAAAAAAAAAAACTATAAAGCAAGAGTTTACTTTAATACCGAAGCAATTTCAAAACAATGAAGAAATCGCTTAATCATTAGAGGGGAAAAGTCCCATTCAAATGAAAATTTTCTAGAGATTGTTAATAACAAGTAACTTAACTTAAAAAGTGCAAAAAAGGGGTCAGAAAATTAAGACTTTATTTACATTATATGTATGTCAATGTTAGCTCAAAAAATGACCTGTTCAACCAAAGGTTTACTTTTCAGCATGAGAATATTTAATTTTTCACATAAGTTTAGTTTACATAATGAAGAAACTGCACAAACATTTTTGTCTCATGCAGGACAGAATAAATGAAAACTGGAAAAAATTATCTTATTTTCATTAACTGTGCATCATCTGCATCTTTAATCCCCATTATAGACCTACTTTATATTTCTTGAAATAATCAAGTCTACAGAAAAATGACAAGATTACAATTGATAGGAATAAAAAAACCTAAGCATCAGTGTTTGTTCAGGAAATTTGAGCATTAATAAATCCAGTATTTTAACCATCAATATATCTCCATCCTTTTTATTCATATACAGACATACAAGTCTGAAAGAGCATCATTAATTCTCTTTCCAGCACATTAGTACAATTTTAATATTCAGAACTGCTCTTTTCCTGCGTTCAAAAGTCTTGGTCATGTGGGCATTTTACTTAACGTGGTTACTAATTTCTTACAAATTACAATTACCTCTCAATAGTTATAAATGTGATTTAATGTAAAGACGAGGGAATTCACAAAGGACAAAAAAAATTGTTTGGAAACTAGCACAGATGAAATACATTTACGAAACCATCGACCAGAAAAAAATGAAATCATCAGTTATCTACAACTGGTTGTCATCAAAAAAACTGAAAATTTTGCATTTCTTAAGAAAAACAAACAAAATCAGATCACGATCTGGTATCACCTGTGCGAAAATCTGCTGCATGAAAGAAAGAGACCATTTCCCATAAACATGATTCGTCTTTTATTGGGAGGTAAAAAAAAAACAAAAAACCAGAAAACGACAGACTAACATGTTGCTCATTGACACTGAAACCTGACTTTAGTGTTCATTTCAGTCCACACAGCCCTTGTTCTGAGTCCCTCAGAATACCTCCAGGTCTGCTGAGTTGTATACCACCGCCGTCTCCTCAGTTCCCACGGCAACGGCCTCCTCCTCCGCCGCCTCCTCATGGGCCTCCTGCTCAGCCTCTTCCTGTGCCTCCTCCAGTGCCTCCAGGGCCTCGTTGGTGTCACTGGCAAACGTCTCCCTGGATACGTCATCGTGCTCTTGCAGGTTGAGCGTTCCGATGGCCTGCTTCATCTTCTTGGCCAGCAGGTGCCGCCTTCTCTTCTGCGCCGCCTTCTTCTGCTTGTACTCATTATGCTGCTCCTCAAGGAAGATCTTCCTAATCTGGCTCTTGGAGACACTAGGCGTGTTCTTCAGCAAGTTAAGGTACACGCCTCCAGGGGTGCGCCGCCTGCTGCCGTCCATGGTGTACACACCGCCATTCTCCTCCAGCGTCGCCGTCTCCCCAAGGAGCTCGATGGCTTTCTTGGTGCCGAGGATGGCGACCACGCGCTCAATTAAGTCCTTCTTGGGTTCCCGCAGTCTGTGCACAATCTCATCCACTACCTTATCCTCGGGGTCTTCTTCCGTGATTTCATACCGGCCTTGGATATCCATCTCAGCTCGTGGTCCAAGTCTGTCTTTCACCGGCCTCTTCCTCTTGGCGTCGCCCCCCGACCTTTCCTCTGACCCCTCACCCCTCATGTACTCCTCAAGCTGTTCATCCAACATATTCACCTCGCCTTCACCCTTCTTCTGCTTCTCCTGCTCCCGCTCCTTCTCCATGATCTTGCGGGCCAAGACGTAGTTGTAGGTCTCCACGTTCCTGCTGGACATGCTAAAGTCCCCCTCCATGCCGAATATTCCCAGCTCCGCCGTGATGGCGTCCTGGCACTGTTCCTGCACCACGGAGCCCCAGATGTTGTTCACCTTGCGGGCCCGCAGCGCGCCGGGATCAGGTGCGAAGGTCGGGTTCGGGCGGCCGGCGGCCGGTTGGTGTTGATTCGAGACTTTTTGACGCTTCCGGCGCCACAGTGCAGCCTCCTCGTCCGACGAGTCCCCGTCGCTGTCACTGGACTCCGCCGTCTTGCTGGAGCTCCGATAGGCGGCCGCGGGGGGCTGAGCAGAGGCTCTGAGGCCGCCGAAAGCTGGAGGCAACTGGGGTCGAGCATTGGCCGCGGTTCCCATTTCCGATTCGGAGCCGGAACCGGAGAGCTCGCCGTCTTCCAGAGCGCCGTCCATGAGCTCTCCGACATCCGCCATTTCTCGTCTGAGAGCCACGCCGAGGAACACGGCCGGTAGCAAAAGGCAATTAGCGGTGGTTAGCTCAACTTCCTTCCAAACATTAGCATATACGGCGGCGCATTGACCAATTTCGGCCCCGCAGAGGGCCAAAGTAATGCGGGTTGAAGATAAACGTCCGGGCAGTGAAGTAGAGTCTGACCTGCGCGTTAAGGGCTGTTTGGAGGTTCCGAGCACGCTCCGTTAAGGTTTTTTTGCAAACTTGAAGTCGTTCTTGAGAGAATTGGCGCTGGGTGAAATGAAACTTCCGCCCTTTACTGTCAAGCCCTTTCAAAATAAGACTTACCCTAGCAGGAAAAGGCGGGGTGGCAGCTACACATACACGTGGGAAAACAGTATGTAGCTCTATATGTAGCATTATATGTACCTCAGTATATGTCATAAGACATTCATTCGCGTGAATTAGATGAAGGAAATGTTTTTTATTAATCTGCTAGTTTTAACTGCTTGTTTTGTCAATAAGCAAATAATTAGCCCATTGGAAAACAGTAAAATACTTTATATTTCTCAAAATGACATTGCATTGTTTTGAAATACAAATCCCCAGCCACTTTTTGTTTCGTGGATCGCTAATAAATAAAATTGCTTCAAACAAACATCATCATCATGGAGGGGGTTCAAAAACTTGAGATAGAAAAATAGAACTTTAGTATGACATCAGTGCCAAGAACAAACCAATTATTTTATTAAAATGTTATGAAGATGTCCAAAGTATGAAAAAACCTGGAAATTTGCAAGCAAACATGAAAATGGATTACAGACTAGAAAAAAATGTAACGAAATAGTAATAAACGGAAAAAAAATGTTTTTTTTATTATTCATACAGTTGAATTTATTTTGCTAGAGTGTTTGAAAGCCATTTAAGGTGCACTTCACAATTTCCAATTACACTTATTTTATTGAATTTTGTAAATGTTACTCCTCAATGTTTATTCGTGACTCTTATTGCTATTAATTCAAACGAACAACTTTTACTCTTGTTTTTGTAGGAAGGGCTCACTTCCCCCGGCGAACACAGCGTACGGATTGTGTCACTGAAACCGGCAGTTGCGCAGTTTGACAAGACAACAACATGGCGGCGTCCTTACAGCGCCTCGCATCTTCGGGAAAATATTTCCTACCGAGATATTTTCTGAGGACATATCCCCTCGCCAGGGTGAGTAGAAAATCATCTATTTTACCGGAAGTTTACTCGACAGCTGTAATTTTTGAGTGACTGTCTGGGACCTCTGCGCGGCGGGTCAATCCTGTGTTGTAATCGCGGTAGCTTTACTGTTAGCCTCTTAATGCTAACTTCGACTAATTGGCTCTAAAGCTTTCAATGTCGGTCGGTGTTGGAGGAAAACACTTCATTCAGAAAAATACAGGACTTTACTCACACAAACGATAGGTGGCGCCATCCTTCGAAACTTTTAAGTGTCACCATGACTTGCCGTTTTTTTGGTTGGAATGTTTGTTACTTTATTTTTAGGTAGAGCAATCGTCTCTGGAACCGAATACTCCTGGTTCGATTCCCGGCTCCTCGTAGTGTGTCGAAGTGTTGTTGAGCAAGACATTGAACCCTTAACTGCTCTCCGTAAGCTGGTTGACGGCATGCATTCTTTAATTAATCAATTGCAGAGAACGAATTCCCTTACGGGGATTAATAATGTATAAGTTAATATTATTATTATTGATCTTATTATTATAATGTTGTTATTATTGATCGGTAATAAGAGAAAGAGGTCCTAGGATGCAGACTGACACATTTTAATACATCAGTTAAAGTTGAATATATCTATATATGTTTGATATAGCATAAAGGGTATTTTACCGGAAAAGTTCACATTGAATGTGAGCACAGTCATCAATAATAGTGTAGCCGCCAGACGACATTTGCTTTTGATTGACGATACAATGGTCGCAATTTAATTTACTCAGTCTGTCTAATACGTTGAAGTGGAAAACAACCCAAGATCTTTGGCAAGTGATTTTTCTGAACAGAATTTTTGCAACCAGTCAGCAAATGGTAACATCAGATTTTTCTTTTTAAGAGATGTTATCTACATACTAAGCTTTAAATGTTTTTACATTAAGGCTCCCTGGTAAGTTCTATTCAGCACTAATGGAGAAGAGGGTTTGCTGGGTCACTGTATCCAGTTGGAGCACACCCTCCGACAACCCTTTTTAAAAAGGGGTATCACCACTACAGTCTGCTAGTGCACCAGAGCTGTCCCCAACATCCACGCAATGCGGCATGTCAGCCAGGACAGCCCTACAGCATCCAGAGCCTTGAGGAACCCAGGGCGGACCCCCCACCCCCACCCCCACATGCTCGGCGCCTCTCACCGGAGGCAACTCCAGAATAAAAAAAAATTCCAGCCCCTCTTGACAGGCCTGACAGGCCAACGCTGTGAATCAAGTTGAGTCCAACTATATTTCGTCGGAATCTCTCAGCCTCGCACATCAGCTCCTTCCCTACTAGAGAGGTGACATTCCATGTCCCAAAAGCCACTTTCTGCAGCTGAGGATCAGGCCACCACGGTCCCAAGCTCTGGCCACCGCCCAGCTCACACTACACCCGACCCCCTTGGCCCTTCCTGTGGATGGTGAGCCCAGGGGAAGAGGGACACATGTCAATCCTTCTGGCTGCGCTCCACCAATCCCCATGGGTGAAGGCCCGGCCACCAGGCGCTTGCCACTGAGCCTTGCCCTCCCCGGGCCTCGCTCCCGGGGAGTATACATAGTATATTTCTAAAAAGAGGTTACTGATTATGGTTATGCCCATGTTGCCCAGCAAAATGGGAAGAGGGTTATGGAAAGAGGTGCCATGTTAGGATTTAAGGGATTCAAGGGTTTTAATTGTCAGCAAATTGTTCATAATTGAATGTTGGTTGTCTCTCTCCGCTGTCTCCTCCAGGTCTCCCCTAAGAGGCTCTTTGCGTCTCCTGCTGTTCAGGAGGTTGCCCTAAATGTCCCAGAGACCAAGGTGACCACATTGGAAAATGGACTGCGGGTGGCTTCAGAGGATTCCGGGCTTCCCACGTGCACGGTGAGATGAATACACTTAGCCACAGGCTGATATCTGTCAGATCAGGGGTCAAAGCCAAATAGTATTTATCTTCAAGTACAGCAACTAGAGTGGCGCATTATGCAGTTCAGAACAATTCTGCTTGCTTTAAATGAAGTTATGCAAGAATTCATTGTTATATGTTGTTTAATAAGGAGGGAAACGCACAACAAAACCTTTTTCACACACTCTGATTTGTGAAATGCTAGACTTTTTTTTCTGATATTGTATAAATTACTAATTATTAATTAATATGATTTACTATTATCCATTAATTATTCTTGCCATTTCTAGATGCAATAAATGTAGTACTTTATTCAGGCGATTATCAAAAATCTGCAAGGAATCTCCAGAAAAATTAGAGTCAGTGTGCACAACCTGGTGTTTTCCCCTGCAGGTGGGGCTCTGGATCGACGCCGGCAGCCGCTATGAAAATGCAAGAAACAACGGCACTGCACATTTTCTGGAGCACATGGCCTTCAAGGTGAGAGCCTTTTACCACAGAACCACCAAAAAGTTACAATGGGGTTCTAATTGGGTGTGCGTGCAAATTGTGACAGGGCACAAGGAAGCGCTCCCAGCTGGACCTGGAGTTAGAGATCGAGAACATGGGAGCTCACCTGAATGCCTACACATCCCGGGAGCAGACGGTCTATTACGCCAAGGCCTTTTCCAAGGACCTGCCCCGAGGTTCTTTTCCACATGCATGCACGTACACACACACACACATACACACAAAATAAAGAGGCATATCTGCTTTTGAATGTATTGGTTATGATAACCCTCATGTGCAAAGGCAATGTTTTTTTTTATGTTTATCTTGACCTCCACATGAGGATGCTCCACCCCAGTAGACCGATGAACCACCACATCCATATACAGAATGATTCTGATCGTCATAGCTCTGACCGTGTCTAATCCTGTCCTAGCGGTGGAGATCCTGGCTGACATAATCCAGAACAGCACGCTTGGGGAGGCAGAGATTGAGCGGGAGCGTGGCGTGATCCTGCGGGAGATGCAGGAGGTGGAGACCAACCTACAAGAGGTTGTCTTTGATTACCTGCATGCAACAGCGTACCAATCCACAGCACTTGGCCGGACCATCCTGGGACCCACAGAGAACATCAAGTGAGGACCCCCCCGGTCTTGAGTGAGAAAAGAAATGGTCGGAAATGTAGTAAATGTCCCTAAAGTCTTATTATAGAATTTAATTAATACAATAATATAGAATTTATGTCAGGTAACAACAATCGCTGCTACCTAAAACCTTCAACCGGGATGCCACCACCGCATGGTTTTCTCTGACGACAAAGTTGTGTGTGTGTCTGCAGGACAATAAACCGAGGCGACCTGGTAGAGTACATCACCACCCACTACAAGGGCCCCCGCATCGTCCTGGCAGCGGCTGGAGGTGACGCTGAGCCTCCATCATCAATGTCATCACAAGACATCTGATTGAAGTATCATCAACCTGTGTGAGTGGGCACGAAACTGAAAATGACCCGCCTGTTCTTGTCCTCTTGCAGGTGTTTCTCACCGTGAGCTCATCGATCTGGCCAAGTATCACTTTGGTAAGCTTCCTGGTCGATACCAGGGCGAGGCCCCGGAGCTTCCTCCATGCGGCTTCACGGGCAGTGAGGTGAGTGGCCAGGCCTCCTTATTTTAACAGGGGGAGTAAAACAGGAAAAACACTGGTATACTTAACTGTGGTGCTCTGACAACCTGCTGCTCCTCAGATCCGCGTCCGTGATGACAAGATGCCCCTGGCTCACATCGCCATCGCAGTGGAGGCAGTCGGGTGGTCCCACCCAGACACCATCCCCCTCATGGTAGCGAACACGCTGATCGCGAACTGGGACCGCTCGTTTGGAGGCGTGGTGAGTTTTCCCTCTCAAGACACTGCCTGAACATCACTGTGACCTTGGCGGCTGACTGACGCCTGTCCTCCTCAGAACTTGTCCAGTAAGCTGGCCCAGATCGCCTGCCAGGGGAACCTGTGTCACAGCTTCCAGTCCTTCAACACCTGCTACACCGACACTGGCTTGTGGGGGCTCTACATGGTCTGTGAGCCAGCCACCATCGCCGAAATGATGCACCACACGCAGATGGAGTGGTAAGGCTCAGATTAACAGCAGAGTCAGAGGGCGTAGACCTGTTCTAAAACTGCGTATGTGTCAGGATGTCCCTGTGCACAAGTGTTACGGAGAGTGAGGTGGCTCGAGCCAAAAACCTGCTCAAGACCAACATGCTGCTGCACCTGGACGGTGAGTCACAGCATCATTTCTGAGGCGCAGAGGTTCTTCATGCAACTCTCTTTACCATGTGGGAGACTGTTGTTTCTCTTTCTACTCTGAAATAAAAATTGTTAAATTGATTGCATAATGTCGAGAGAATTAATACAAAGTGGGTTTTGGGGATCAAGACTCACAGTTTTCCTTTCGGAATTGGTTGAAATGCAGCCTTTCAGTAGAAAAAAAATTAATTATGCTGTTTTTTTTCCCTAATATCTTTGATGTCCCTTATCTTTCGTCTTTTGTGTCTGTCATTAAATCAGTATTACATGTTTACTTTCTAATTAAACTATTAGAAGCTATCATTGCATATTCAGACATGCTAATGAAAGCCAAATTTCTAACCCGAATAGATTGCAATAGATTGTTAATCCTTGATAGAACATGAGATTTAAATTGCATATCAAAGATAGTCGTGCTCCTGTTACCATGACGACCATGAGGAGGTTCATGTCCTTGTGCATTTCAATATCAAGGCTCCACCCCCATTTGCGAGGACATCGGCAGGCAGATGTTATGCTACAGCCGCAGGATTCCACTGCACGAGCTGGAGGCCAGAACTGATGTGAGTGGGTGGATGCAATCCGAAGTTTTCCATTTCTAAATCTTTTGATAATTATGGGTTATATCAACTCATATCTTAAACTTTGGTGATTTGTTCAACTTTTCGTTATTTTTTTCAACATCGTTGATCCTTACTTTTGGGGAATTTATTCATTCATTTTCTTGATAACTGCAGTTTTAAAGGCCTTAAAAACGAATTTGCCGACAGCATGCTCACTTTGTAACCCCTGAGTTCCAATGGAAAAGATGCACAATTTTTTTTTGTGCTCTGTGGATCTTCATGTTTCCAGTGAATGTGTAAAGATTCTGAATGGCTTTTTCAACAGGCCATCGATGCAGCCACCATTAAAGAGGTCTGTACCAAATACATCTACAACAAGGCTCCTGCTATCGCTGCTGTCGGTACGTCACTGTCACCTGATCTGGGGGTCACATGACTAATGTAGGACTTCTATTAAGGTGGAAATTCTGCCTAGCTGTGTCAGGCTGACTGAATGATTCTAAGCCTGTACTGACATTTTTGACCCATTTTCCTGCAGGTCAGTTTTGAAGGGCCTGCCACTAACTCAATTAGAGGTTTCTATAAAGACTGGTGTTAATTTTAGGCCCCTAGAGTGGCATAAAATCTACTCAAACCACTCAACTTTCATTGGCTTCTTAATAAACAGCATTGGGTTGGGAGAGAGTTGCTGCCCAGAAGGCACTGGATTTTCCACCACGTCCACAGATTCTGTCAGTGCAGGGAAATCAGCCGCCGGTATTTGAAGGCAGCACCGCTTTGATTGCTTGGCGGACAAGAGAAAAATGTCTGTTTACCTATTGCTGAATTTTCATCCACGAGATACTTCAGCTACATAAACTCGAGATCCTGCACTGCACTTTGGCATCACTGCCCCCACATGGCTGTCAGATGGCCCCTCGCAAGACAGTGTTACACTAAATTCATGGTATCAGTGGCCTGGAGCATGTCATCCGGCCTGGTCACCCTCAACCAGTCAGCCTCCTCAGTGTCATTTGTCCTCTGTTCAACCTCTCACACACACACCCCACAACTGTGATCAATATAGCAGATCCAGTTGATTACAATAGTGTATATGTTAGATGTACAGGGAACTCTGATTGATGACTGGTTAGAGTACATCCCAGCAAACTACAATCTGCTGTTTCTTTCAGGTCCAATCGAGCAGCTGCCAGATTACAACCAGATACGCAGCGGGATGTTCTGGATGAGAAGTTGAGCAGATACCTTCAGAGAACAAAGTTATGACTGTACAGTGCACAAACACACAATATTTATGTCTGTCATTTTTTTTCTGCCTTTAATTTTTTTATTATAAAATAAAGACCAACACAATAATGTTAAAATAACAGATACAATTGTAGCTTGTGCGTCTTGTCATTTTTTACTCTTGGCCGCCACCTGCTCCTGGGCAGCTTTCTTGGCTTTGACCATCTCCACCAGCTCCTGCAGAGACACCGGCACTTGTTCAGTTTCCCCTCCTGCCACGGAGCGCGTGGCGAGGTGACAGCCGTATGACTCACCTTGTACCTCTTCATACAGTCCTTCTTGTTGCGTCCCGGGACAGCGGCCGCGATCTTCTCCCAGCGCTCTGGCGTGCTGACAGGGTAGGTTTTCAGGGCCTGTTCAAGAAGCTTCTGTTCCTCGGTGGTCCAGGGGGCTGAGTTTCCTTCACCACCTGCAAATGGGGCACAGGGCAGAACAGATACTATGATGATGAGTGCTGACAAATTAATCTGCTACCAGATAAAACTAAAAGCGTTTTAAAAGCGATCTCTGAAACTAAAAGCGTTTTAGTTTCACCGATGAAGCTCAAGCAGCTGCAGAGTTTAATTGTAACTTCTATTTAATTTGTTTTTCCTGAGCTTGCATCCCAGTCGGTCAACACACCGTCAAACCTCTCGGAAGGAACAGCATTGTCAATGGAGGGCGCCACTGAACTGTGTTCCTTCTTGAATTTCTCAAAGGCTTTTTTGTTGATCTCGTCTTTCTGCAGTGGATCTGAGGGGATGACAGAAAAACACTCATCAGAGGCTTCATATTTATCTGGGTTGATTAAATTTCGTATTATGGATACATTTCTTTAATTGATTGTAACACAACACCCCAATTAGAAGGAAGCCGAACAGACAACTTTCCGAATGCTCGCTCACCAAGTCGCTGGAGGTTCTTAGCCTTATTGATGACGTCTTTTGCCGTCCTCTTCATGCCGCTGGTGGAGTGGAGGTTCATGTAGTTAGCAATAACTTCCCATCTGGAGAAAGAGAGTCAAATTTTTATTTGTGTGATGTATTTTCTTTGACATGACTGACAACTATTCTGATTCCTTTCTATTCAGTCTCTCATTTCTCCCTGCCTGGATGACAGGAATAAACTCACTGGCTCTGTATTGAAATTCAAAATAGTCAGTCATACAGAGCTGTAGGTCTTCTCCTTTCGGCTTTTCCCTTCAGGAGTCGCCACAGGGAATCAACTTTCTCCATTTCACCCTCTCGTATCCTCTCACACAAACTACCTTCATATCCTATACATATACCATCATATACAAGATGTAGTCTACCTGGGTGCTCCTACCTCCGCTCTTATAAGTTACTTTGTGTTCCTATCTTTCTGGAAAAAAGTGTTCACTACAGCTATTTCTATCCTTTTTGCAAAATCTACCATTATCTGTCCCTCTGCATTCCTATCCTGTATACCAAATCTGCCCATTACTTCTTCACCCCCTCTATTGCCTGCACCAACAGGCCCATTGACATCTGCACCAATTACCACTCTTCTCTGGGGATATTCTGAATCACTTCATCTAGCTCATTCCAGAACTTCTCCTTCCCCTCAAACTTACATCCCACCTGCAAGGCATAGCCACTAACAACATTTAGCATCACACCTTCAATTTCCAGTTTCAGACTCAGAAGTCTATCTGACGTTCTTTTCACCGTCAGAACATTCCTAACAAACTCCTCCTTCAAGATAACTCATAGTCCTTCTCTCCCTGACAGTACAACTTAAAGCCAGCTCCTAAGCTTCTAGTCTTACTACCTTTGGATCTGGTCTCCTGGGCACACAATATATCCACCTTCCTTCTACGCATCATGTCAACCAACTCTCTACCTTAACCTGTCATAATCCCAATACTCAAAGTCCCTACTGTTAGTCCCAGACTCTTGCCTTTCCTCTTCTCTCTCTGCTTCCAAACACGCCTTCCTCCTCTCCTTCTTTGACGTACAGTAGCTCAGTCTCCATTGGTTCCCTGTAGATCATCGGTACCAGTGGCAGTCGTTGTTATCCCGGGCCTCGACCGATTCGGCATGATCTGGTTATTATGTTTGATTCACATGTTTGATTTTGGCAAAGTTTTATGCCGGATACCCTTCCTGACACAAACCCCTGCATTTATTCAGGTTTGGGACCGGCTTACGGAGAGACTGGCCTTTGCCGCCCTGAGGCTGCATTGCAACTCTACCTTTTCCTGTCATAGACTGATATTCAAAGTCCCTATTCTCAGTCCCAGACTCTTGCCTTTCCTCTTCTCTCTCGACTTCCAAATACGCTGTCCTCTCTCCTTCTTTGACATAGCAGTGGGACAATTAACTAAATTGATTTAAGAGTGAGTTGTCTTCAAGTTCTAAAGGTCATTATCTCCTCACAGGGAGTGTTAGAACCACCTAAATGTTACACGCGCACTCCTGTCAAATTTTGAATTTACCTATTTTTACAGTAACTATGATCACTGACATTATTCGTCTGTTATTACAATAATGACAGAAGTAAGCTATTAGTGAAAGTGTCTTACCATTTTTGAAATGAGATTTGCATCTAGGTTTCAGGGAATTTCCTGCAAACTTAAAACTTCCTGCCTCCTATATAGCAATCTGTGTCAGACCGCCAGGTAATTTCTTGCAAAAAAAAAATGATGCAATCGCACAATTTTAATGAGACTTTAGCAATAGCAGGCTTTCTATTCATTGGTAAACAGAAGAACAGAATATGCCTTTAATTGTGCAACGGTGGGAAAATTTCAAAAAGTTTAGCACCTATCTGTAATATTCAGATAACGCCACTAAACTGAAGTGATGTTAATGTTTGCACATACTGCTTGCGTCATGACGCTGGTATAAGCGCACGCTAGACGTGATGTCTTGGGCGGGAGTTCTATGAATTCCCGTAGCAAAAAAGCAGCATATTGTGATGCTCTATGTCATTATTCTGAGCATATCATATAAAGACAAGACATAAATATCACACCATCTAAAAAAGATTTCGCGCCCCAGAGCCGGCTAGAGCTTTTATTGTGAAAGTCTACCTGGCATTGGTTCCAGCGGGAAACAGGTTGACAGCTTTGATGAGCAGCTGGAGGTCCCCTTCGTTCCACCCCTTCCCTGTGCAGCCGCCTCCCCCACTGGCCTGTTCAGCGCTGCGAGCTGCCTGCCGTGCCTGGACCTCCGCCTCCCGTTCCCTCTGAAGCTGGAGGTTCACCTCCTGCACCTGGAACATAGTGAGAAGGGAGATTGTGAGGATATTCCCATCACCCATTTTGATGGACAATCAGGCGCAATCCTCTTACCTGCTTTTCAACCGCGACCTTGCTTTCCTCCTTGGAGCCAGAGGCCAGGGCTTCATTCAGAGACTGCAGGCTGAAACCATCCTTTCATTAAATACATGCATTCCAGTCTAACGGTAATCCCTCTAATATTCTGGGATTATTTCTTAAGACACCTTCTAGAAAAATTCTTTGTACCTATTTCTAATTCTTATTGGTAGCTTATTTTGCCCTTTTTTGTAATTTCTTCCAAATCTATGGATTTTGAGTGATTTTGTTACCAATGAGGTGGATTACAATATAAAATATATACATATGAAATATTTTTGAATACTTTGATTTTAAAAGTTAAGGTCAGCCATTTAAATTTTTATTTTATAAGTCAGTGTCTCCGCTAAGTGTTCTACCTGGCTAACTCCAGACGGTCACAGAGCTTCTCCACCTCCTCCATCATCTTTACGCTGTCGGCCTCATTGTCAGTGAAGTAATTCCAGTTCTGAGGAGGCAGAAAGGAACTCCATCATAATGACCAAGTCCTTACAGAGTAATGACTTTGGATTTCTGAGATGATTAACCTTGCAGGTGGTCCTGAGCTTCTGCCTCTCCTTCTTGATGGCCTTCTTCTGGATCTCCTTCTCCTTCTTGGCTTGTAGCGCCGCCTGCTTGGCCTCTTCGTCCTCCTTCTCCTTGGCCAGACGGGCAGCCTCCAGCTCCGCTTGCCGGGCCTGAAACCACACATGGTCATACACGTTTGTGACGATAACACAGTCCACAGGCAGCTCAGTGGCTGGACAGACTCTTTAAACCTGGGCCAAACTCAGGGGACTGTTAGGTTTACACTCGTGTCTTGGGACGGGAAATATGAACCGACTGACTGACACCTGCATCTGCTGGAGCAAGACAATGGAAACTGACATCTTTGTAAACAATATGACTGTAATATAACTGGTACAGCAGCAATTTCTTTGTTTCCACAAAATGGATATTTCTGCCTCGTGAGACTCAGGCTTCCAGTAGATGTGAAAAACCTCAATTTTACAGACAGCACAGATTGTTACATAATAGCCCACCAGTTGTATAACAATGCACTTATAATGATATCATGTCATCTGATATCAATGATAGCAAGCTCTAACGATAACTACTTTAGGCCATTTTACAAAGCTTTTATGTGCATTTTGTGTGGAATCACTGTCCTGAATGGTTCCCCCAGGCCTGACGACTGAAGGCCCATATGGCAGCTGTCCAATGAAAATCCTGTATGTCTACAAACCCATCATAAACCAACTTACAACAAAAATCTCTAACTACTACACCTTTATCAAAGAAAATGACTGAGGAAGAGCTTTGAGACAATGGTTGTATGATCCGGAGTCATGTCTCAACTCACCCGCTCTCTCTCCTCCTGATCTCTCTTTTTCGCTTCCGCCTTTGCCTTCTTTTCCGACTCCTTCCTGGCTTTTTCTTCCTCTTTGAATTTCTTTATTCTAGGGTCGCAGCTATAGGCCGTGTCTAAATGAAACAGTGCAAACTTTCAGCTTCGTTTCATGTGCATGTGAAGGGTGTGACCTCGAAATACTTCAAAATGAACAGGGGACTGTGTCGGGTCCGGCCTCTGTACCAACTAGTGTTCGTATTCTGTTCATCTCCTCCTTCTTCCTCTGTGCTCGAGATGCTCTGTTCTGCTTCTCGATCCACCTCCTCTCATCTCGACTGCAAATAAAGAGATTTTCAGCTTTTCCTTTGCAAAATGAAGATTGAAGAATGAAGTTATGAGAAAAAAATGCGACAATTAAGAAAAAAGTAGCACTGAAAATGCAAATGAATGAGAAAATCCTCAACCTCTGTGGAATGAGGTGACTATGCAAAGCCAAAAAAATCTAACAAAAATTATATGATTGACTAAATAAATAAGCAAACAATTTGAGAGCTCACAATTCTTACAAAACTGTTGTTATTGTTTACATTTCTTGTCAATTGTATCATATTTATAAATATGCACATGTTCTCAGCCAGCCATGCAAACTCAACTGCCAGTGGTTTTTGTGATGATGGAGTGAAATAAACCTCACCATTCTGCCTTTTCTTTCTCCTCTTCATCCAAGTAAGAAAATTCTCTCCATGAGTCAAAATTATACCTGAAACAGTGAACAGTCTTTTTCACATCTCAAACCTTATCCCTGGTAAATCTCACACCCAGTCAACTTCACTCTAGTGCTGCTTACCAAAATGAGTAAAAATTGTCGACCTCTTCGAAAGACGAGTCTGGTGTTCCCAGTTTGGGCACGTGCTTCTTGGTGGACCACCTGGAGTTCCTTTCAAAAACTGGAGAAAACCCCTCAAAAAAGTTCTCTTTGCCTTCACTTTTGGAGGGCATGCCATTGTCAAAGGTGGGGTCAACACTATCGAAGGCTCGCCTCTTCAATGGGTCAGACAGAATTTCCATTGCTGCACATCAAGAGCAGTAGCAAAAAAGGGTGTTTAAAAACATGTGGGACTGATTTGTATTAAACAAAGACCATTTGACATCAGAATTTCCTAAATACCACCCACATCTGGAAGACACTAAAAATCTGGAAGATATTGCCATAGAAGTGGGAAAAGAGGAAAGGAAAAAAATCTGCTGGACACGACTCACGAAAACAAAGTCTGACATAAAACACAGTGAATTCAAATGAAAAATCAGCAAGAATATGCCATTAAACCCTCATAAAAATCATCTAAGAATTATGCAACAAAATTCTTAAAAATTCTGAATTATTTAAAAAACAAACAAACAGATAAATCATTGGAAAATATAAAACTAAAAGAAATCTCTCACTAAAATGGCACTAAATTGGCCCTAAAATTTGCATAAACTCAGCTCAAGCTATTAAACCAGCAGGTGATTGTTGGTAGCGTGTGTCGCGGACCTTTTGTGATACAGGTGAAGTAGTCGTTGTCTCCCTCTGTGATCTGCTCCCCGGCTGCTTTTCTCTTGTCGGGGTGATGCTTCAACACGATTGCTTTGTCTGTGGGGAGACGGCAGAGTGTGAGGCGGAGCAGTGGTGTGGAAGCGAAAATGGCGTGGGAGAGGGAACCCACGGGCAGCTTTGATCTGCTTCTGCGTGGCTCTGAACCTCATGTGGGGGAGACCAAGGACTGCGTAGTGGTCTTGATTCTGAAAAACACACAGGCTTTGGGTCACACATCCTTCTACACATAAGTGTGTGACACATGTTATCTCTTACTATTGCAAACTTTTGCACTCTCAGTCCTGGTGTGAAACGCACACATATGTGACCCACAAACACACAATATTCTGTGGTGAAAAATCTCATACACCTCACTGACAAACATTGTGTCTCTGGGATGATGAGAAGTAGGTTGATGTATATAAACATTATGGTTTACATCTCATTTTTCTTAATGTTTGCTTGAAAATCATACTACTTTTATGATACTTAACAGGTATTTTTCCAGCAAATCCATCCAAATCCCTCATTTCTGGGCATTTTCTCTTCAACTTTCAGGCATTTTTCAGCTAATTTTTTGGTATTTCATTCTTCATTTTTGAGGTAACAGTATAGAAACTTTTTTCCATGATTTGCACAAATTTTGGTTAAAAAATTAGCAAAGAATTGCCAAAATAACTATCCCTGTTTGGATTCAGGAAAATGGGATAAGTATTAAATTCTTCAATATTGAAAGATTGAATGATCTGCCAGGTGGTATTTCATCTATCAATATATTTGCCAGCTCCAGACATTCCTCTTTGGTTTGTACCTTCCAGTCTTTAGGGTCAAGTGTCCGGAGCATTGCATATTCCTCCAGTTGGAATTCCTCATCCTCAGACTCTTCAGAGGACTCCTCCTCCTCCTCAAGCTCCTGGAAGGAGCTCGACACATTCCTGTTCCTCCTCTTCACATATGCCTCGAACCAGCGGCCCACCGGCTCCACCCGAACCTGCACAGAGGCTAGAGGAGAAACAGCACGTTACACCAGATTTTAACAACTGAGGCTTGAATAGTGAGGACAATAGTATCACAATATGCAGATATCTAACAGTATCACTGCATTACTATGGTGCTCAAAAAATGACGATTAAAAAAATTTGTTTGCTAGAAATTAACTCTGCATTTAACCCATCATGGATAAACCATGCGCAGTTGGCATGCCGTCTAGCATGCGCCAAGGGAGCAGATCGGGGTTCAGTGTCCTGCTCAACAACACTTCGACACACTAAGAGGAGCTCTACCCCCTGCACCACACTGCAGCCGAAAATGATGGTCACAAAAAATTCTGGGAACGCCTTCCAAAGTTAAAAAAAAAAACGCAAATATTTCTACAAATTTCCTGCCCTTTTGCTAATGATGATATATATACACCTAACAGTATGTAGCTTTAACTGTTTGGCACTAGCAGCTGATGAGACTTTAGAGATACATGATATTCTCAATTCTCATACATAATTTGTTCCTTTATCCTGTTCCTTTTCAAAATCATATGCCAAACTTGGCAATGATGCCAGAGTACTCCTTTATTTCATAGGATTTGAAATAGCCAGAATAATACACATAACTCAGCTTGTGACAAATGACAACCAGATCATCCTCGAACGAGCAAGTGTTAAGCAAATGTCAGATGGAGGAAATGAGTGGGAAGCAGCTCAGGCATTATGCAACAAAAACCTCAGCGCCGATCGAATTTAAGAGTAAATAAAATATTTGAATAAATTGTTCCCGGTGAAAGTCGACATTTAATAACGGGTAATTCCTTAGTGACTGAGTTAAATGCTAACAGTCAAAATATATCACTAGTACTGTAGCTTAGCAAGCTACCTCCCCTGTGGCCTCCCTCAGCTCTTACCGGCAACAGCTTTGAACACAACTGTTTCATCACCGTCCAGCGCTTCCAGCAACATATTAAAAAACAGGCGTCCCAAACATTCAAGTGCCGAAATAGTCAAGTGGAGATTTTCTAAAGTGCTTGGGTTCTGGGCCCGCGGTTTAACAACCACATGGGCCTCCCCTCTGGAAGAAATGCCGAATCGTGAGAGCGACTTTAGTCGGTACGCCTGAACCTAGCCGCCTTACCAGATATATTATAGTTCCGCTATGAAACATTTGTGACTATTGTGCCTTTATTTAAACTTATGCTTTGTTGATTTAAAATCTTGGTACTACATTCAAATTTATCGTAAGATTTTTAATTATACATACGTTAGTTAAAAAGAATAATTTATATTTTAACGGGGTACGTCTTCAATTTAATCCGAACATTACTTCCGGTAAGCCGAGCCCACAGCCGGAAATCTAAAGCTGCTGTGTAATTGTGAGTGTTAGCTGCCGGAGCGGCTTGTTGTCTCAGTGTGAAAGAGCAATTTCAGAGCCAATATGCCGGACTATTTGGGTGATGACCAGAGGAAGACAAAAGAGGAGGACAAAGATGACTCACCGATTAGAGGTTTGCACAAGAATGTTTTTCCTCAAGAATGAATGTATTTCGCTCGTCTGGAATGCCGGTTATTGGCTACGTAGCGTTAGCATAGGCACTCGAATATATGTATAGCTTATCCAGAAAACAGCTTAAAATGTTTGAGTGCTATATTCAAGCTTCATATAAAAGTTATTTGCCGTAGTATCGTTAGCCAAAACGTCGTTTATGGATTAAGCTTGTTGATATTTGAAGATAGAAACCAACGCTAGCGGCCCAGTGACGCCGCAAACTGACTGAGGTTTTGTTTTCCTCTTTCATCGCAGCTTTGGACGAAGGGGACATCGCTCTGCTGAAGACATATGTACGTCCGATTTCAAAAGCGCTATCACATCCATCCGACTGTTTCAAGTTAAATGGATTGTAATAAATATAGTGATGCTTTACTGGTGTTTCTATGTCAACCTAGGGTCAAAGCACTTATTCAAGACAGATCAAACAAGTGGAAGATGACATCCAACAACTGCTCAAGAAGATCAACGAGCTGACAGGTGGCTAATTGAAAGGCTTATAGTATAAGCTCATTGAGTATAGTGTATAAGCCTTATACACTATACTCGAAGAGCACACCCCTACAGCTTCTTTTGTTGTAGTGTCTCTATCATGCTTTTAAAGGTGTCATACAACTTTGGTATGTCCCTTTACTTTTTCTTTTATTACTTAAGAAGTTGTGATGTCTCAAAGAAGGACTTTAAATAAGGCTTTGGACGGTTATAATCAAAATAATCGTTGTTAAATCTGTAAATAAATATGTTAATCGTCATCAAAAGTCTTATTTCGCAATGGCACTTTTTTTAACCATCTCACAAATATTCAGTCGATTAAGAATAGTATGAAAGCACTATAATGTTATATAATGTGTATAACTGTTCTGTATATTTCCTGTGCATCTCATATTTGCAAGTGTTATTTGCAGTGCTTATGTCCTCTATTGTAAGTCGCTTTGGATAAAAGCGTCTGCCAAATGTAATATAATGTAATAATGGACAACGGAGAGGAAGGACTTAAAAGTTCTGGTCTCCTTTTTTGTGTGTGTGTTGGGAGTGGGGGATGGGGGGGGCAACAGTCTAGAGCCTTCTATCTTCCTTACAGAAGTTTCTGCTTCTAAAACTTCAAAATTAAACTGACCTGTTGCTTATTTAATTTTCACATAGAGGTTCTAGCTTGTCTCCAGAGCACCATAACTGCCTTCGGTAACAGATGTGGGCCTGGCCCACTTTGAGCAGACAGTTGTAACTTTGGTTGATGCTAAACAACAATTACGGTACATTGAGAACTATAGGTTGAGTTAAACAATTTTGATTATGCCTTACAATTTAAAAAGTAACACTGGGCACCTGTAATTTCACAACATGTGATATTGTAACTAAGAGTTGGTTCTGCTGGCCCTATCAGGCATTAAGGAGTCAGACACAGGCCTGGCCCCACCGGCTCTCTGGGATCTAGCTGCTGACAAACAGACCCTGCAGAGTGAACAGCCGCTGCAAGTAGCAAGGTATGAAAAACATTTCCTTGATTAAACAAAGAATACTTTATGAGAAATTAGGGGTGGATTTGTGTGAATGACACCTGTGTAAGGGAAGAATAATTTTGCTAGAAAATAACAGAGCCACATATCTTCACATGAAATCTTGACTTGTCATGTGCTCAACCTGCAGTGGATATACTCATCAAATCTAAAACAATCTTGGTTTTGTTTTGTTTTTTTGTTGTTTTTGTTTTCCTTTGAAATAATTTTTAAAAAACAGCTCTCATAGACATAAAAAATATCAGTTTTTGTTGCAAATCACTGATTTCCCTCTTGCCCTTTTCCCCCCATTTATTGACAACCTCTGTATGTACTGAATACACGCACTTTCCCCCTATAAGTTTGAGCATTCTGTTGTAGGTCCCGGATGTTACCCATTGTAACTAAAATCAACAATTTTTATACCCTCCCCAAAGTCAGTGTGCAAGTACTTCCTTTCTAAAGGTACTGAGTATTTGCACAAGAGGGTGTTGACATTTGTTAACATAATCCCCAAAACCTTATTTCTAAATCCCTAGAACGACAATATCTTTTGAGTGTATGAATTATAAAGATAGTTGTGTGAATTCTACCCCTCATCGGGGACTTGAACATGTTTTTAAATGTTTTATTCATGGCTGCCCACAGATGTACAAAGATCATCAATGCAGACTCCGAAGACCCCAAATACATCATCAACGTCAAGCAGTTTGCCAAGTTTGTGGTTGATCTGAGTGACCAGGTGGCCCCGACCGACATTGAAGAGGGCATGAGAGTGGGGTGAGGCACAATAGAGATTTATTGTCTCATATTAAAGAAACTACGCAAGAAATGGCTGGTTTTAAATGTTCGACCTGTCCCTTCTTACCGTTTTCAGCGTTGACAGAAACAAGTATCAGATCCATATCCCACTTCCTCCAAAAATTGATCCAACTGTTACCATGATGCAGGTACTGGACTCCTCGTAGAAGGCAACCTATTCCTGAGTTACTCTCCATGATGCGATAACAATCCCTATAAGTAAAAAAAAAATGGATTCTGGTGTCCATAAATTTAAAATTTCATTATTTTCCCAAAAGTAAACAAGAAGCTGCATGTTTCATGTTTAACTTGTACAGTTTCCAGCTGCAACCCTCTGTTGTCGTGTTGTAGGTGGAGGAGAAGCCGGACGTGACTTATAGTGATGTGGGTGGATGCAAGGAGCAGATTGAGAAGCTGAGAGAGGTGGTGGAGACCCCACTGCTCCATGTAAGTATTCGGTCCCCCACAAATGAATGAAAAAAATCTTAATCTTCAGTTTTTGTTTAGTGCACTGATAGGAAGAAATACCACACACACATTCTACCATCCTGTGTCACTAGTGTGTTGTTGAGCAAGGCACTGAACCCCTAACTGCTCCCCTGGCTCTGGTGGACGGCAGCCTACTGCTCATGGTTCATCCATGATGGGTTAATTGCCGAGAACGAATTTGCCCACGGGGATAAATTATTATCATACTGATCATCAGTGTTTAAAACGGTTCACAAAAACAGTCTGATAAATAGACATTGCTGCAAAATTGAGATCAAGCTCTTCACCTGTGTTATTCCTGTCACCAGCCTGAAAGGTTTGTCAATCTGGGTATTGAGCCTCCGAAAGGCGTGCTGCTGTTCGGACCCCCTGGCACAGGGAAGACCCTGTGTGCTCGTGCCGTGGCCAACCGCACGGACGCCTGCTTCATTCGGGTCATTGGCTCAGAGCTGGTGCAGAAGTACGTTGGAGAGGTGAGTAAACGGGAAGGGAGGAGCCACTTTTGACCAATTTCACAGAATATGAGCTTTGACCTTTCCTTCCTGTATGTCTCCAGGGAGCCCGGATGGTGCGCGAACTGTTTGAGATGGCCAGGACCAAGAAGGCCTGCCTCATCTTCTTTGATGAAATCGATGCCATCGGAGGTGTGTTTCACTTTTAACCTGTAGACCTAAAAAATACCTGACATGAAATGTCATTAAAAATCCAACAATTCTTTGAATGGCTTTAACTGTTGTAATTTTCAGACAAATATTATCACATTTTACTTCTTTGTATTTTTGGTTGTTTTAGCCAAAATTAATATTTTGCTTATTTGCTGGAATAGCAGAGGAACCTCAAATAACTATACTCCCTCATAAAATCACATTTCTGGAATGATAAGTGGTGAACAGTGAAAACCCTGGATTCTGTAAAAACACTGTATAAGCAAATAGGTCTTGAAAATCAAATCTGTGTGATGAACCTTGAACATTCGATCCTCCAGTCAGACTTCTCGTCAACAAACAAAAAGTCTGATCCGTCTGTCCTCAACTGCACAGGTGCTCGTTTTGACGATGGCGCCGGTGGAGACAACGAGGTCCAGAGGACAATGCTGGAGCTCATCAACCAGCTGGACGGGTTTGACCCGCGTGGAAACATCAAGGTCCTGATGGCCACCAACAGACCGGACACCTTGGACCCGGCCCTGATGAGACCGGGCCGACTGGACCGCAAGATTGAGTTCAGCCTGCCCGACCTGGAGGTGAGGCACGACCCCTCACCTGCATCAGACATCACACCACTGGAATATTTTTCATAGAATGACTGTGTTATAACATGTCCCTTCATTAGCTCCCTTCATTTCCAAGGCCTCAGTGTGGATGTAGTGGAAATAATGCCTAATAGGGCTGAAAGAGTCATCAAGCAAAGTTCAAATTAGTTCCTTCTGTATGTCTGATCTGACCTGTTTGGGCATTCCAGGGTCGCACACACATCTTCAAGATCCACGCTCGCTCCATGAGTGTGGAGAGAGATATCCGCTTTGAGCTGCTTGCCCGCCTCTGTCCCAACAGCACCGGTGAGACTCACGTCATAACATACACATACACATACACATGCGCCAACTCAAGTGTTCCACCTCTTCCTTTTCACCGAACTAAAGCTTAGGACACGACACAAGATTCTTGGCCCGATTTTATTTTCTGTTGTAATATTTTAGCTCAGTCTGGGTGTAATCTGGCAGTGCGTGGTGATCGTCAACATAACAGCAAATACTGTTGCCATAAGGGGATACAGGAAATACAGTGGCATCAGAGGAAGACACAAATTTGATTCGCACAAACGTCAGCAGCAACCAGCTGTTTGTTCTCCATTTTTGTTCAGCCTCTGAACTGTCACTCAAGTAGACATGGTCGCTCAGTGGTGCCTTCAGTTAGTTGGACAAATCATGTGGCGTGAACTCCCAAGTGTTTTCAACATAGGTAACTGTGGTGACAGCTGTGTAGTTTTTCTGCAGCTCAAAAGTTGTTTTAAGTTGTGTTTAATATTAAATATCAAACACAACTTAAAACAACTCAAGAGCCTAATACAGACTAGGCCAGGGCTTCCCACACTTTTTTGGCATGCAAGCTGCTTTTAAAATGACCTAACAACAATAAAAATGATAAACATGCATTTATTCAGAAGTATACTGAATCCGCGGGGAGCTGCGTTAGTTGGTTTTTGAAAAGACTGAAAAGTATGTCTTCTTCTCACATGTATCCCTTCATGGATAGTATTGCTTACCGCTCCTCTTTTGCAGTCGGCTCTATAAACACCATCTGAATAAAAACGCACAACTGTGCTGTATCATTTACATTTGGAGAGACTTACTGTGAGAGACTGCGCTTCAAGACAGCTGGAGAGCTTTGACTGAAGATCATGTCTCCAGTTTCGTTGCTGCCTGTTGCTTCACCGAATGCCTCTTTTATCGCCTCTCTATTTTGGAAGGGTTTCTTGCACAGAAGGATGATGTGGCTCACGATGCTTTCGTGACTGCCTTTGCTCTCAGGTTAGCTATGAGAGAGATCACTGCTGTCAGGACAACTGTGATTTCAGTTTTTCATGAAAGGAAAGTTATACAAGACAATGGTGAGACCAGCGATGCTGTATGGTTTAGAGACAGTGGCAATGAAGAAAACACAAGAAGCAGAGTTTGAGGTAACAGAGATGAAGATATTGAGGTTCTCTTTGGGAGTGATGAGGATGGATAGGATCAGGAATGAGTTCATCAATGAGAATATTAGATGTTTTTGGAGATAAGGCCAGACTGAGATGGTTTGGTCATGTACAGAGAAGGAGAGTGAGTATATTGGTAGAGCAGGCAGGTCCAAAGTCCGGGCCACGGGCCAAATGTGGCCTGTGTTCAAATTTACACTGGCCCACAGCCTCTGTCAAAGTCAATAATCTGCAACTGCCAGCACTGTTGACCACAGTATAAAACAGTGTACAAAAAGCTATCTTATATTTCACCAGAAGATAACAGTAGACCTGTGTGGCATTGTGTGGTCCTTTCCAGCCCATTTCAAAAATGGCAACTGCAACTAAAAAAAGAAAAGTTGACAGCAAGGGCTGCAGCTTTCAGGACAATTGGAAATTGGAATATTGTTTCACCGGAATATGAAATAACTGTCCCTGCCTAATATGCCAGGAGACTTAGGCTGTTTTCAAGGAATTCAACATCAAGAGGCACTACCAAACAAAGCATGCCAACTGCAACAATCTAACGAACATGGCAAAAAATTGAAGCATCTGGTAGCTGTTTTAACAGCAATGCAGCGCTTTTTCACCAGAGCCCATAAATCAAATTAAAAATACCGCAAAGGTAAGCTATTAGATAGCAATGCTAATTGACAAGCACTCCAAACCTGTTATTGAGAATGCATTTATTCAAGACTGCATGATGAAAATGGTGGAGAAAATTTGTCCTGAGAAGAAGTAAGTTTACTAATGTTTACCTGGGTCGTAACACTATGGTATGGAGAATTTAAGACGTTTCATCTGAAATTAAAAGACAATTAGAGGCAAAAGGAACAGAGTTTGAATGTTCATCAGCCTAAATGCATCAAAGAATGACTGAATAGTCGGCCCTCAGATATTTTTACCTCACCAAATTTGGCCCTCTGCAAAAAGTTTGGTCACCCCTGTGGTAGAGGGATGTTAACGTTGCAACAAGAGGAAGACCAAAGAGAAGATTCATGAATGTAGTGACACAGGACATGAAATCTGTTGGTGTCAGAGAAGATGGCAGAGAATATGATTTGATGGAGGTTGATTCCCTTCCATCTTCCTGGCGGCCCCTGAAGGGAAAAGCCAAAAGGAAAAAAGAGAATTTTACAGTAGCTAGCGCTTGAGTAAGCACACATGGACACACTTGGCCTTACGTTAAAGATGTCAGATTGGCTGTACTATATGTAAATCAAGTGCCAAATGCCACAGTGGGGATGGATGGAAGGCCAACAGCTAGTTTTTTGATGACATGGGATGTACCCACAATACTGGTACTATAGTGTATTCAGTGGCTCATGGGTCACTCATTTGCATGGTGTCCTGTGTGCAGCACAATTTATTTTGAAAAGTGGGGCGCTACAAGTTGGCCTCAACTGTCACTTCAGACTAATGCCAATAAATGTGCTTGAATATTTAAAAGTACAAGTATCCAAAGGTCCTGATGAAGTGATGTAGAATCTTGTTCTGAATTTTAAGGTTTAATCTGTTGTCACCTTATTGCAGTGGAAAGCTTTTCCAATCCATCTTAAACAGCAGTGATCAAAATCAAATGTGGTAAAGAACCCTCCTTTTCCCCCTTTTAATTAGTCTATACCTCTCATGTTGTCACCATGGAATCAGAGGTAGAGCATTGTTTCTAGGGATATCACAGAGCAGACAGCATTTTTTGTTTTGTTTTTACTTTAAGCAAACATTTTCCTGTAAATTTCTCATCTCTCGCTCAAACTCTAAATCAGAAGGCCAAAACTGTTAATCCCACAGCACATATTATCCAGAAGAGCTACTGATTTAACTTTTTTTTTTTTATCATTTAATTTCTTGGAATAATGTTTTTACCCTGAGCGATTGTTATGTTATCAGGCGCTGAGATCCGCAGTGTGTGCACGGAGGCCGGCATGTTTGCCATCAGAGCTCGTAGAAAGATCGCCACAGAGAAGGACTTCCTTGAGGCCGTCAACAAAGTCATCAAGTCGTACGCCAAGTTCAGTGCCACCCCCCGATACATGACCTACAACTGAGTGTGTCTGAAATATCCAGAAGAGAAATGTCATTTTTTGTCACTTGTCGCTTAAAAATAAACTTTATTCCAAATTGAATTTCTGGCATTTATTACATGATGACATGAAAAGGCATCCTGTGATTCTTTTACTACACAAAACATATAACCCTTGGTCTTACTAAAAATCTGTCAGTGCTGCAGTCAGACTGCATCCACCTCATGTTACAGCGTAGATCCTCAGAAAAGGTGCTTTTAACATAATCACACAAAAACACAACATAGTAAACAATTCTAAAATAAAGAATATTCTGGAGTCAGCATCACTGTTCGCAGCATTGCCACACTCCTCCAGCATCTGGACCAGAGCAGCAGCAGCAGCAGCTCGAATTGTAAAAATACACTGCAGAAATAATCAAAAGTGCAACTCTAAGGCCCCGTTCAGACTTTATCACAGAGCAATTGTTGAGATCAGATTCTAATTGGTTTGACTTGTCAGCAATGAAAAAAAATTAATAAATTGGGCAGAGATCAGATTCCAAGATCTGCGGTCAGTGTAACAGGAGATCCATGCCGCCACCAGAAGGCAGCATTTGTACCCATCAGCCCACCAACCGATGGGGTATCCAGACCCACAAATTCACAGATGAATCGGACATCTTAGCCATAATGTCTACTGGTTGATACAAAGTTAATACTCCTAATCATTTCATAACAAGTGACCAACAGCTCAGGAACATGTCTTAATGATAGCTGTCCTTAGTAAGACACTGCACTGACCCTACCTCATTTTGCTGTAACGATTTATCTGGACTGGAAATGTGAGCGTCTCCACAAGGTCAGTGTTTATACCTGAAACATTACAGGGCTGAGAAAACATGCACGCATATATACACACACACATAAGATAAGGAAGTATTTCAGGTGAAACAAGTGCATAACATCAAAACTGTGAGTACACACTAGACAACAAAATCTCTGTTTTAAGTTATAATGGTTATAAGTGTGAAATGACATCCATCATTTCAGCACCTTGGAAACCAGTAAAAAATGCCGCCTGGACTTATAATACCAGCTGTGTCACAGAGCTAGTATTGTAAGACACATGGTGATAATGGGATGGCAGTGGATTATAAAAGTAGTTGGCTTTTGATTCTCAGCTGGTTTTACTTGCTGATTCCTGTCACACAGACCTGGCATGACTGTTCACTTGGCCGGATGCTGCATCTCCGTGAGTCTGCAGCCCTTTTAGCAACCCATCCTGATTAGCTGGTGATCGCCTGATGATTTGCAGGGAAGTAGCGCCTCCCCCCCAACTTTTATTTATATTTTTATTATTTTGTTAACACGTTACCTGTAGTCCCTCCACTTTCCCACATGGTACCCCTCGGATAACCTTGTTACTTTCTGGATGATGCCACCCATCTGATGCTGTTTTGTGTGTTTGTTGAAAAATGTGGATTGGAGAGGCAGGAAAGAAAACAAAAAACTGACCCGCCAATATGACAGAACAAACCCGCTAGCAGATGGTCTGCAACAAGCCCGCAGTCCAAATAAGGCCTCAAAGATGCCCCCCCCAAGCGTCGGGATAAGGCTAATGGAATGTCGTCTCCGTCCGGAAGCTGTGATTGGATAAAAGCTTTGAGCTCCTTCATTTTCACAAGCTTGATGGACGGTGTCTCCTGAGGATAGGAGTTCGGCCGACCGCCATAGGAAGCTCCAGTGACGTGATGCGGCCGCGTCATGGCCGGAGGCCGCGCAAGCTAAGCGAGCGATTTCTACAGTGCAGCACGGCATCATGCACAGTGGGGAACACCATGTCTGGGGTTATTTCTTCTGTGAAGAACTGCAAGGCGTCCAGCTGGGACAGAAGGTTTCCTTATGGGTCAGAGTAGAGATGTTGGAGATCACGGTCAGCAAAAAAAACACAGTTTCATGATAGGCTTCACTTTGAATTTCAATAATTTGTTGTTCAAAACGATATCTGGACATCTCAAAAACATTGTCAGAAAATTTGTTATAAAAAGTAAGCCCAAATGTTACTCAACCTTCTTCAAGAGGGAAAATGAAGAACATTGCATTACTCAAATTCCAGCTGCCTTAAAATTTACATTTGAATAAAAAAAAAGAAAAGAATTAAAATCTATTTATCAGTCTTTTTCCACAATTACTTGCCTCTTTTACATTATTTTCTGGTACTTGTCTTGATAATTCTTATGTAGTTTAAAAGAAAAACCTTTTTGACTAATCCATTGTTTTCCCTCTTCGATATAATATTTTCTGTAATAAAAGAATAATATGAAACGTTGCTGACAACAACAAAATAGGTGATTTTGCCTGATTTTCAAAGGTGCCTAAGAGGCCAGTATCCTCCTATCCATTGCATGTTTGGACAGTTTTCAAGTTGAAGAAAAAAACTGACTGCAGGTTATTTTTGTAGCTCTGCGGGTGGAAAATACACATTTGATGTTTCCAAACCAACCTGGACCCTGAAACAGACAACTTACTGCTGCAGCCGGCGATGATGACTTGAATGTCCACGGCTGCGTACTCCTTGATGATCTGCAGAGACAGGAGCAACCCAGGGATCAAACTAATAGCATTTCTCTTGCACCCCGCACGTCATAACGGAGGCAAAGTACAAGGGGTACCTGTTTGATGGCTTTTGCACCGACAGAGTCAATGAAGGTTGCGGGCGTCCAATCCAGGATGATGGAATGGATGGAGTTGCGATGGTTGAGGACGAAGGCATCGTCCAGGTCGGAGCCTTGGTGTCCATCCCGTGGCTGGCCGTTACGCAGAGGAGAGTCGCTGTAGGACAGAAGGTCGTGGGTGACGCCACGCTCCGGGTCCTGTGATCAAACCCATCAGATCAGGGGACACAGATTATGTTGTTGTGTTGTAATTGTAGTGAATGTCCAGGTTATCAAATACATTTTAGTTGATCTTTTAGTTTTAAGGTGACAAAGAAAATTGTGATTTCTTGCCAAAGATATATTTTGTATCATTGTAAATTGATTTCTAGGAAATACTGAAATGATTCAGATGAATTATCAGTCAGGATTTTTAGTAAACTTTTTCATTTTCAGGTATTGATATCTTACAGCTTCAGGAAACTGATTGTTGTATTTTCAGTGGTGTTACCCAAAGTGAAGATGTACAGGATTTTTGTTTTGGATTTCCTCACAGTACTCTGTTTCTGTATCTACCACAGGGAAGCGCCTCTGCCGCTATGCAGGGGGGTGGGATGTTTTCAAAACTATCTGTGTTTCCAGAATCCTTTGCGAGTTTCAGCCTGCTGGGAGTTTGTGTGTCAGAGAAAAGCAGTTTGTTCACCTCCAGTTGCATTTTCAGACAGGAGTTCTGGCTGCTATCCAACTTCGCCTTTTGTTGTTTTATCTGAGCTTTCCTGGCAGCTTGTAGGAGTTCAGGATTCATTCCCGTCTGTGGGCGAGAGGAAACTCATGAAATACGACCAATAAACAGAAGGCAATAACAGAAATAGTGCTTGTTCATGTTCACAACTAACAGCAAGCAGCAGCCTGAGGATTACCTTCTGTTTGAGCGCGCTCACATACAGGTCACTATTGGCGAAGTAGATCGAAGCGTTGGAATGGAAAATCTTAATCCCATCGCATTCATTTGCCTGGAAAATGTCCATGCGTGCACACGCACGCACGCACGCACGCACGCACGCACGCACGCACGCACGCACGCACGCACGCACGCACGCACACACACACACACACACACACACACACACACACACACACACACACACACACACACACACACACACACACACACACACACACACAGAGTTCAGACATTCAGCCCAGGGGGCTCCTGTGGGAAAGATTTTACCCCAAAGCCGTCTGACCCGTTCAGCTCACCCTCATACTGATCCACGTCACAGTACAGCTCTGTCCCTGTGACATTTCCCAGGATGCCACTTTCAGGGCTGCAAGACAAAAACATGGCATGTGTGTGGGTTTGATGAGTGTGCTCCTAGGATGAGGGGCCTGCTACAAACTCACCTCTGGGTTCTGTAGATCACAGTCAGCAAAGCAAAGGCGATGGCCAGCAGGAGGCCGTAATCCAGACCCAGAAGCACGGACGACACGAAGGCAACCAACCAGACGGACTGGAGGGGAAAGGGACATAGAGTGTCAAACACTCCGGAGCCCTCCCTCCGACCCCTGCTGACTAGATACCGCCTGAGTCACCTGATAACATGCGCACCCGGTTCACAATGATCCTTGTGACTACATTCAAAGCTGCTTGTTATGGGTTATGTTGAACGTTTAAATAAAACGAGAATAAAATACTGATTTGATCAGTTTGCATTATTAGTACTTCTATTTACCTTTTTTAATACAAAGCCCCTACGGCTGGGACAAGCACACTTTTCAATTTAATCCTATAGATTTAAATCGATTCCGGAGGCGGTTCAACAGGTTGCTCACACTTACCAGCTCTATCTTGCTGCTTCTCCACAGAGCAGGAATGTCTCGGAACTGCTTGAACATCCCCAACAAGTTGACCATGATGATGGCGGCCAGCACCGTCTGGGACACAGAGATAAAACCACTGACTACAGGGTTGGGGCCGGATTGGGGCCGGATCAAGGGGAGCTCCATCCACCTGGGGGAGCGGCTGGAAGACGAAGCCGATGGCGACAATGACCAACAGCACCACCAGAGACGCCAGCAGCCCTGCAATCTGAACAGAGTAGAGCAGGGAGTAAACACTCAGCCTGGCTCACATCACACTTGTGTGTGTGTGTGTGTGTGTGTGTGTGTGTGTGTGTGTGTGTGTGTGTGTGTGTGTGTGTGTGTGTGTGTGTGTGTGTGTGTGTGTGTGTGTGTGTTACCTGGGTTTTGCCCCCTGTGCTCTCCTGCACCAGACTCCTGGACATGGAGCAGGTGATGGCGAAGGTTTGGAAGAAGGAGCTGATGAAGTTACACAAACCCAAAGCGATCAGCTCCTGCAAGCACAAGGAACAGCTGTGAATGATGGGAATCAGCTGGAGTTGTATTAAAAAAAAAGTTTGAACATTGGAAGTCTTTTAAGAGAGATGCTTGTAGAATATTTCCTCATAATATGCTACAGGTTCTGATTAATGACTCACAGACTTTTTTCACATTTTCGCCGTCGCCTTGGACAACAAACCAAGTATTTTCACCTCAGGTTTTCTTCAAAACCTGACAGTGGTGCGATGGGAATAGACACAAACATTTTTTTTGCACTACATCACAGCCTCCATCTCAACCTCCCACTCTCATTCGTGCAATATTTATTTTTACTTCCCACATCTCCTACCGTACACCTTTTATTTCTATAACCATTCCTTGAACAAGGCATTTCTTTTAGATTTTGTATTCCATAGTATAAATTATACAGTCTTTGCTTAATTGTATTTATATCCTCAATTTGCATATTCTTTCTATTGTTACTATTTGCACACTTTTCTACCCAATCATGCTGCTGTGAAAATTGAATTTCCCTGTCTTGGGAACAATAAAGTCTGTCAAATATTAACATGAATCAGATCAGAAGTAGCTCCTTTCCGTCCGTCGAAACACACTTAAGTGGATTCGAGGAGGAATCAAGAAGACAGTATTAGGTTCCCTCTCATAGTGCACACAGGCGTGCCACACCATTGCTGACCTGGTTTCCGTCCACGCTGTAGTTGTGCTTCAGGGCAAAGGTCTTGGCCAGGGAGATGCCCATGGAGAATCCCACAATGGCGACGGCGAAGGAGTCGGTCACCAGCTTGGGCAGCAGAGAGAATTCTGGGATTCTGGGAGGGAGCAGCCTGCCGACAGAGGACAGGGAGCCTAAATACGGCTTCATCTTGTCAAACTGAAAGATTTCATCTTGATTCCATTTGCCTTCTATGTTCCCGCTCTTCTTCATGTCTTAATTGCTTCATAGCACATGGTGGATTTCAAAGTTGTCCCTCAGAATATTTGGTGATGTGTTTGCAGATTACAAATTACGTACTGTAAGTTACTTATCTCTGCTTTAGGGGTTGTTTTTGCATTTCCTTTTTTGAATTTTTTTCCCCATTTCAGCAAGTTTACCACTGCCTTGCCAGTTTTTCATTGATGAGAAATTTCTGATTTTAATGGCTTTTCTCAGCTAGTTTTAGGCTTAATTAGCACAAACATTTGGATATATTCTTTTGGTTTCCTTGCATTTAGATAGATATGCCCAGCCCGTAATACCAACAACACAATGCTAACACACTACCCTGTTGGGATGTTCCCGACCACGTCCACCTTGTATTCCTCAAATAACATCAGGCCATAGGAGACGCCAGTGGACACAATGACCACGATGATCTCTCCGGGGATGGGGATGGGAAGCTTTTTCTTGAAACGCTCATTCAGGTCTTTGACCCCATACAGGAAAACCAAACAGACCAGGCCCAGGATGAACGCACTGATGTTGGTGCTGGTGATGTCCTTCAGAACCGCCACAAGGCTCTGATGGAACAGGTTGGACAACGTGGCTCATTTTAGTCACTTCAAAATAGGAGATCCTCACAAAGATGCTCCAAGAACTCACGAAAATGGCAGACAGTGGGCCGCTGAAGCGCTGGGTCTTCACCCCCAGCAGGTACTTTAACTGGGAGATGACCACGTGCACGGCTGCCGCAGTGGTGAAGCCCCGCACTAGTGGCTCGCTCAGGTAAATGGCCACAAAGCCAAACCTGAGCAGACCCAGTACTATCTGAAGAGAGACGGGGGGGAGGGCCGGTTACATCACTAGGTTTCAAATAAAAACATACAAGGATCACGTTAGAGACCATAGTCCTGTGGCTTTGGGTAAATACTGACAGCAGAGCCAAATCAATATCCTGGTAGTGTCACGTTCTGATCGATCTTCATGGGTCATAAGTCATTGCCGTGGGGTTTACAGCTTGGCAACACATCTATATACATCCTGCTTTGCTTTTTCTCTGATACTGTAAAAGTTCTATGATTTAGACATTCAGACATGCATCAGTGATATGAAAAGAAATTAGGTTTTGTTTTTTTTTTTTTTAGTTATATTCATTTCTGACAAGAACCAAGGTAGTATATACATCAGGTGAAAAATGGTTGTGAAAAAAAATTACCAAGAAAGGAGGACTTTCAAGAAACTCCGTCATAGGTAAGAATGATCTGAAGAATGTCCTGTAACTGTGATGTTGATTGTGACATTTAGATTTATCTTAGCTTAAAGCCTTTATCAAACCCTTCATACATAGTCAGAATAAAACTTGCACATTGTGCTGGAGAAAAACTCAAGTAACCTATGTGTGCGATATTATATGTTAATGCATAAACTGATAATTGCAGTCTTTGGAGTATCTTCTTCTTCTTCTTTCGGCTTTTCCCGTCAGGGGTCGCCACAGCAAGTCAACTTTCTCCATCTAACCCTATTCTCTGTATCTTCCTCTCTCACTCCAACTACCTTCATATCCTCTCTCACTACGTCCATAAATCTTCTCTTTGGTCTTCCTCGAGACCTCTTGCCTGGCAGCTCCAATTCCAGCATCCGTCTACCAATATATTCACTATCTCTTCTCTGTACATGACCGAACCATCTCAGTCTGGCTTCTCTGACCTTCTCTCCAAAACATCTAACATGTGCCGTCCCTCTGATAGACTCATTCCTGATCCTATCCATCCTGGTCACTCCCAAAGAGAACTTCAACATCTTCATCTCTGCAACCTCTAGTTCTGCCTGCTGTCTTTTGGTCATTGGAACAGTTTCTAGTCCATACATCATCGCTGGTCTCACCACTGTCTTGTACACCTTTCCTTTTATTCTGGCTGAAAGTCTTCTATCACATAGTACCCCTGACACTTTTCTCCACCCATTCCAACCTGCTTGGACCCGTCTCTTCACCTCTTTTCCGCACTCTCCGTTGCTCTGGACTGTTGACCCTAAGTACCTGAAATCCTCCAGCTTCTTGATCTCCACTCCCTGTAGCCTCACCGCTCCACCCGAGTTCCTCTCATTCACACACATATATTCTGTCTTGCTGCGACTAACTTTCATTCCTCTCCTTTCCAGAGCATACCTCCACCTCTCTAGATTTTCCTCTACCTGTTTTCTTCTCTCACTACAGATCACAATGTCATCCGCAAACATCATGGTCCATGGGGATTCCTGTCTAACCTCATCTGTCAGCCTATCCATCACCATTGCGAACAAGAAGGGGCTCAGAGCTGATCCCTGATGGAGTCCCACCTCCACCTTGAACTTCTCGGTTACCCCTACAGCACACCGTACCAGTGTCTCACAGCTAGCATACATGTCCTGCACCAGTCTAACATACTTCTCTGCCACTCCAGACTTCCTCATACAATACCAGAGCTCCTCTCTTGGCACCCTGTCATATGCTTTTTCTAGGTCTACAAAAACGCAATGCAACTCCCTCTGGCCTTCTCTGTACTTTTCTATTAGCATTCTCAACGCAAATACTGCATCTGTAGTACTCTTCCTAGGCATAAGGCCATACTGCTGTTCACAAATGCTGACTTCTGCTCTCAGTCTAGTTTCCATTACTCTTTCCCATAACTTCATTGTATGGCTCATCAACTTAATCCCTCTATAGTTGCCACAATTCTGCACATCCCCTTTATTCTTAAAAATAGGCACCATCACACTTTGTCTCCATTCTTCAGGCATCTTCTCACTCTCTAAGATCCTGCAGTCTTTGGAGTATCATTATATAAAATCCCAATGGCATTTTTGGGCCGGGGTCAGTGACACTCACCTGGATGATTCCCACCAGGGTTGTGAGCACCACGGCCACCTGGACCCTCCGAGCGTCCCGCTCCTCCACGTTCAGGACAACAGATACATTGGAACCATTGCCAGACGGGATGAGGAACATGGAGTCCGGAGCCTCCCGGATGACCACACCGCCAATCATCAGGCTGATGACCGCGAACGTCCCTGCGAGTCACAACAGGTGCTTTACCATCTTTACATCATGACTGAATCCACATGTAATTAGGTCAGCGTTTCCCAACCACTGTGCCGTGGCACATTAGTGCGACGTGAGAGATCACTAGGTATGCCGTGGAAAAATGCCCACTTTCATCTGATTGGTCCAGAAATTATTTATTCAATGCAAATATCTTTGTACATCTATCTATGTGGGCAGCATGCAGTGACAGGCAGAACAATTAAATGTTCTTCCACTAGATGGTAAAAGGTAGTGAATTAACCTGTTTATTGAGAAAATGGCAGATATATGCCATGGATAAATAAAAAAGTACTCTCTGATCCAGATGAAGGCCCAAGTATGAGTAGTGATCAGAAGAAAGTAAAATAGGTGAATCTATGTTACAATCAATGTTAAATTGCATTAGATTCACTTTTAGTGGGGAACCAATCGAGCAGACTGTTATGCCTGGAGTGTGGGGAAAAGCTGTCAAACAGTGCCATGGTTCCAAGAAAACTTAAACGCCATCTTCAGACTCAACACCACTCACTTCATATAAGAACACAGACTATTTTTTCTTCTGCGTAAACAGACTGAGAAACAGGAAGCATTATTAAAGAAAACCACCAAGTTGCTGAAATCATCGCTCAATCCAAAAACCAACACACCGTGGCAGACACATTAATACTACCTGTCTGCAAAATCACCATAGAAGAAATGCTCGGCCCTGGCGCAGTTACAGATATAACCCAAGTCCCACTCTCAAATATTACAATTTCCTGATGTATTGATGACATGCATATCATCAATAAATCGAAATGAAAATGTTCTGGAAAAGTTGCACATCGTGTTTTTAACATTTATTTGGTGGTGTGCCGTGTGACTTCTCAAATGTTAAATATGCACCGTGGCTCAAAAAATAGGTTGGGAAATACTGATTTAGGTTTACTTCTTAACACTACTCAATGCAAAGTTGTTGTTGTTGGTCCGTACAAAGGGAGTCAGTGCAACTACACTGAAATGTGTAGTTACTTTTAGTGTATTTGAAATTTCTTGATAGCTTTAAATGCAGAATTTTACAATGTTGCCTTCTGATCTTGAGGGGATAGCTTTATTATTTTATTCATGGTGACTGATAAACACTAATTACTTTTCATTAGCCTTAACCATGATATTGAAAAAAGTCCAGCAAATTTCACTGGAAAATAATTGTATTTTAGGCAAATCACAGTGAGACACTACTGCTTACATCAATATTTTTGAATAGGATCTAATGGACAGCCACATCTGACCAGAGTGACTGTGTATCTTCACCTCTGTTGAAGTGAATGTTTCATGTAAGACCAAACATGCGGAATAACATTGTGCATGTGTTTTTTTACCAAAGTCATATGAGGAGGGAAGTTAAGCCACTTCACATCTTTCATCAATAGCAGGAAGTTACATTTCAGGGGAGGATGTGAGACATTGGCCTCTTCAATGCAAACTTGTAGGTCATGGTTGATTCTGCAGTTTTTCCTCAGACAGTATGCAGGAGTGGGGGCGCAGTTTGTCAGGGCAGGGTTCGTCTCAGGTTGTTTACGCCACTCTTGGACACTAATGGTGTCAATTTGAGGTCATGGGATTTTTGGCAAGGACTGGAGAGAAGTCACTGACCAGACGATCAGCATTTCATTTATAGATTACTGTGAGAATGGGTTTTGCAGCTGGTCAATTGATTAATGTCACAATGAATTTATTCCACACAATAGAAAAAAAATTCCACCTTTACTTTATTCTGTTCCATTCTCTTTTCATTGAAAACAGAACAGGATGTTCTTTCCAGCCAGCAACTGTAAAGATTTGCTCCTTGTATGACAGGTTAGACTGTCACAATGTTAGTTTTTTGAAAAGTATTACAGGCTGATTGAGCCTTCGATCAGACAGTGACATAGTCAGCTTCAGAAACAACTCTGAGACCCCATCTCAGTCATGGCCCTAAGACTTTGACACCAGAAACTACCATATCATGTTTTTTTTCCGGTAATCCAAATGACAGATACAGACCACCCAGCAACATGGATGGAAAACATCCAATTATGTGTAACCATATTTTGACTTAAAAAAAAACCTTCCTGGCTCAAGCAAAACTATTTAACAAGTCAGTGCTGATTAGCATTGAAGTTTGTGCTCAGTCTACTGCCTGACAATAGCACAAAAACCTGAAAATGCAGGCTTATAGATAAACAACTAATGTCCTGCTTTGGAAAACAAACTCTTAGCTGACCTTTTCTTGAAAGCAATCCTCAGGGATAAGACGGATATGACTAGACCCTGGTCAAGAAAATGGCTATTTAGCCCTTTAAAAAAAAGGGGGAACTGTGGGATTCTTGAGGAGCCAAAGTGTGTCTTAGGAGGGAAATATTTGTTTCCATCTCCTCAAGTCTCTGCCAAGTCCATAGATGATCAGTGGCAGTGGCTAAAGCAAAGCTTACTCATGTATCACAAGCTGGAAGCGACATCTGATCACAAGGTCACAGTACTTGGAATTTGTGTGTATTTGCGTGTGTCTCTGTGTTGCGGTCAACTGAAGCTGCAGTAAACATTTACTTAAGTATTCATGTTGTAGACTGAATGTTGGGACAGTTCATTAAGACAATAAACACTGATAGCTTTATGCAGATTTGTGAAGGTAATACATTCCTGAATGAATGAATGAATCCTTGCTTTGAAGAAATTCTGAAACTTATGTTAACATCTGGTTTTGCAAATTCCTTCATATTTTTATGGATTTTTTGCTAAAGCAAAAGTAATGTTTTCAATTTTCACCCTCTTATCAATTGTGTGTAATTTGGGATATTTCTGTTACTTTTTATGCGTGATTTGATTCATGAAAATCACACATAAAAGCCCCACCCCTGTGCATGTATTAAATTCTGTCAAGTTGTGTGGTGGCCACTACTGTATTAAAAAGCACCTATAATTGAGTATACTCTTGGGATCATGCAACGCATAGTCATTGTAATTTTTAGCAAACCCTGCAAATTCTGTTTGCATATAAAAGGTTTAACTTACGTAAAAAAGGACACAACAGTAGGAACTTGTTTGCAAAAGAGTGAATCATACTATACACCAGAATACATTTTTCAGGGACTAACTTAGAAGATGAAAGCAGAAGGAGGAAGCAGGATTTCCCCCATTAGATATTTAACCCACACGTCACAGAGCAAAACCAGTCTATCCAGAAAAGCATCTGTTCAGTTTGGAGGGGAACCTTGATAAGACTTTGTTCAAGAGCATAACAAGACAATAAAAATCACACTTTTCCTGACAGAGGTGTGTGCCCGTCATTGACCATCAAATCTGTGTGGGTCTGCAGGCTACAGATAACCCGACTGATCATTTCGATTAGATTGTGTCACGAAAACATCATCTGTCATTGCTTTCAAGAATAGTCAGCTGGAATCTTTTGGAAAAACTGAACTGAGATATCCAAGGAATTTTTAAAATTCTGAAGGAAAACAAACTTTGTTCTCAAGCGAGTGGTTTCAGATGTACTAAACAGCAGCCTCAGCACGAAGTAGGGTGTGTCCTCCTCACCCACTGAGATGTGTCGGGATGTGCCAAAGAAGGTGTAGAGCAGGACAGGGTAGAAGGAGGAGTAGAGGCCGTAGACAGGGGGCATGGCGGCCAGCATGGCGTAGGCCAAACCTGCGGGACAGAGAAAACACTGTCAGCTGCACTCACAGGACCTCCCAATGTCTGAGAGGAGGAAGGAACCAGAGAGGAGACTGCCTGTCAGTCTGGAAGTGTGGGAGGTGAGCACTTCCTCACCACTCAGGGTTTAAATGCTTCTATGATTGTGTTTATTCCTTGTTTCTAGATGATTTGATGTGCATTTTCAAGGTTTCAAGGTCACAGGCCTGTTAGCTAGGAGTCACCCCCTGCTGGTCATCCAAAGGCACTAGTTGCATCAGTTTGAAAAGCTGCAACCAGAGGCTACATCCACTATCTTTTACAGGCCACTAACCTTGAGGGAGCTGCACGACCCCGGTGCTGAGACCCGAGACCACATCCTGAAGCAGGTACTGCTTGACGGGATAGGTTGGCAGCCACGTTAATATGGGCAGGAAGCTTAAAACCGCTGCCTTGGCCCTCGCTGATGAGCACCTGCCAGGAAGAATTGGATCCACGTTTCAGTTGATATGGAATACAGTGAAGTGACCTTTTCTTGAACTCTGCTCTTCATATTTCCAACACCGCTTCACAGTGGTAACAAATCTTTCCTTTCAACGGGCGCCACAGCGTGTCAACAAAGTTTCACGTTTATATTTTTACAATATCCTTATTGAAATACACTTTCTCGCCTCAACCTAAAACACCACACACACACACACACACACACACACACACACACACACACACACACACACACACACACACACACACACACACACACACACACACACACACACACACACACACACACACACACACACCTCTTGTAAAAGGAACACAGTTGTGTATCAGAACAGAGGAGACAGGCGCCTCGACCCTACAAAGACACACAGCACACCCTCAGATTTGAAGTGTGCTTTATCCTCATTGGTCACCGGGTCACTTTCTGTGTTTGGCTTCAAAGGTGTGTCATTAAGTACAAGTCATAATTCTGTGACCACTGTTTAGTGTAGAAATGTGTGTAGTTTATGATAAGACGATGTGTAAACAAAACCCAGGAGGAGGCGACTGAGTGGCTCCCACAGTGGCATCCCATAGTTCAAATGAAACACAAGATCCCAACCAAATAGCTAAGTCTATAATTACAACATTATCAGAACTTGAAATTGAACACTTTTCATTTAGAAATATAAGAAATAAATTTCTGTTAGTATTACTCGGCATAGTCACTTCATGTTTCCTCCAGGATTTTCAGCATCACAAAATTCCTCCACTTTTCAGCATGTTACAAATCCTGCATCACTTACCACCTTACCATGAAACTGAAACACAGGAACCCAACATATATATATATAGTTTTGCATAAATTCTTCTTGAGCCTCAGAGAAGGAAGCGCTATTGGCCAGATGTTTAATCAATCACTGTTATCGGTTATCTGACCGGATCTATTGACTTAAAACATTCAAACTGTCTGCAAGGGTGGGGTTAAAGATTGATCTGCACGTTTGCTTCTGCCATCCTACATTGGGCGGTCGGTGGAGTGACTTTCTACTTACTGTAGCCGCTCTGCCAGTCTTTGTCGAAGGGGGGTGGTGTTTTCTCTCCGGTGGATAAGATGAGACCGGATAAAAGCCTCGCTGTAAACCGGTCGCTCGACCCTGAACATCAGCTGAGTGCTGGCATCATCATGCTCAGCGCAGTGGTTCGGTCCAGCGGCCTCCTCTGGCTCCATGACTAGTACAGCAGTGAAAGTCTTTAAGGTGCTTTACCTCCGCCTCTTCTCGTTCTTGAGAAGATGGATTGTTCAGTTCTTCATCCCTCTTTTTCTGCTCTGATCATAAGAGATTAGGGATTAATTTATATACAACAAAAGAGTCAATAAAACCAGGTGCTTGTGTATTTTTTCCCCCTTGACAAAAGCCAATCTGATCTCAAGAAACTTGTGAGTACTTTATTTTCGTTATCAGCTTGGCTTACCATACAAAGTCATGAGAACAGCACAACGGGTTTTGCAACTGGATGACGTTCAAATATTTGTAGAAATTCTCGTCTTACAGTTAAAACTCGGAAAAGGAGGAGACAAAAGAGGCTGTATCAGCATGTATTCCATCTCCTCCTTCTCCCCCTCTTCCTCCCCGACGGCTTTCTGACGTTAAAAATCGGATGTTTCAGTGACATTTCAGAAATTGAAACATGTTTAATGCTACAACGCACATGGAGGTATGAACGTTAGCGGATACTTCGACTACTCGGGTTGAAGTAGTTATACTTAGGACGAGAATATTCGAACGTTCTCTTTCAGTTTGTATGAAATTATGAGACAATAGTAATATTTTCTTATTTTTATAAAGCACACCCACATAAGAAACAGAATAGTCCATTTCCCCATTCCCCTTGCCTCTTCACGAAATCGCTAGCTAGCAAGCACTACGTCAAAGATGTATTCCGTTACAGAAGGCTGGTTTTCTGGAAAAATAGAAAAGTAAAAAAAAGATGCTCTTAGCCTAACTGTCAGTGCCTCGAGACCGCGGTTAACTTCGGTCAAATGAACTTAAATTGTCCCAGAGAGAAAAAGGGTGTATCTTTCCATCTCGACGTAACTCCACCACGATAGCTAACCGAGTGATGCTAGTCTCACCGCCGCTGATACCGGGATGCCGGCCGCTGATCGTCGATGGTCGTCTGAATGTCGGTGCTCTTGGGTTGAAGTTCAACAAGGTCGCCCGAAAGGCTTTCCTCCAGCTCACCGGAGATGGTCTCTGCAGGGAGCGATGACTTACTCTGGAGCGAAATCCCGTTTCTAATTCTGGTCTGTCAGGTGGTAGGGTCGGAGCCCATTAATCGTCGCGCATGCGCACTCTCCACGACTGTTTTATGAGGCAGGGTCTCAGCGGGTAGGGCTGCACAAATTGGCGGGGTTTCCTTTCCGTTTTGCGGAACTCGTAAATGAGAAATGAGAGCAGAAGTTTCACCATCAGATACCCGAGGGTAAATAGCACAATTTAAAGCCTTTCACACGTTCAAAATTTACCAACCGACTAACATTTGGAACCTGAGAAGCAATATGAGACGACATAAAACAGCAAGCGATCACATGACTATTGTGCAGAAAATTACCACATGAAACCATTTACATATCTAAGGAGGAACACGAGTTTACCTGAAAATGCTTGGTTTTGGTTTCATAGAAATGAGTAAGGACTTATCCAAGGGGTCTCTAAACTTTTTCCTGCGAGGGCCGAATTACTTTTCCCTTCTCTGACGGGGGCCAGGCCAGTTTGTAACAAAAAATGTGACGATGGCAGAGGTTTCTAAACGTAAACATTTATTGTTTTCCAGAAAGCCACATATAACCAAAAATGAGTCCTTTCTAGGATCTTGACAGGCAAAAAAAATCGGAAAATAAATGATAACGTCATTAATCAATAATGCAGCCTTTTCTTTGAATTTAACAAAAACATAATCGTTTGTCCACAGGTTAAACACCCTGCGTTCTGAATCTATTTTTCTCTTACTTTGTGGTGTTTCAACGATGAAATAACAGCAGAGGCGTTTGAT
The DNA here is from genome assembly GCF_037954325.1 of Fistularia commersonii. Classification (NCBI taxonomy): domain Eukaryota; kingdom Metazoa; phylum Chordata; class Actinopteri; order Syngnathiformes; family Fistulariidae; genus Fistularia; species Fistularia commersonii. Next base: position 11,449,119 of record NC_141288.1, read on the forward strand.
CCTTTACTTTGAAACACCAACAAAATACAACTATATCATCTATATATACCTGGCTTAACAACCTCCCCCAACCGTTAGTCCACGCCCCTTCGTGTCCCCCACAACTTAATCTTTTCGCCATTATTCTGTGGTATTTGACAGGGATGTGTCCAGGATTTTTTTTTTTTTTTTTTTTTTTTGTGGGAGGGGTTTCAGATTAGGTTCAGACTGCAGAAGAGTGGAATAGAAGGTTACTGCATGTACAAGTCATGATTACATGATCAGAATGAAAAAAAAAAAATCATAATGTATTTCTGGTATTGTTCAGGGGCCGGGCAAAACGTGGAGGTGGGCTGTATCCGGCCCCCGGGCCGTAGTTTGGGGACCTCTGACTTACCAGATTCTCTGCCAGGTATGTATTTATGAGACCATATGGTGAAATTATTTTTATGGTCAGGAAAGATCAAATACCCCTTTTATTATTTTCAACAGGTGATGAGAGTCGGTAGACGAGATAACACACTGGTAACCTCTGTAAGGTCACACTTACAGAAGATTTGGCTGCGCAAACGCGGTGATGAAACTTAACCCCGCTCTGTATTTGAAATTCAGACAAGAGTGGAAGTTCTTTCCTCCGAACCCCGTCTGTGCAGGCGGATGACCGAAGCTCAGCGTACTTGACGTCACTTCAGACGGACGTCATCTGGACCAGACTAGCGACGCAGAATATGACCCGATAAATAAAACGAAAACATTAGATCACCTTAGGTCACCTTTGAACGTCAACATAATATTTGATAGCATAAATTCATGGGTACTATTAACATGAAGATGGCTGTCCTAAAAATTAAGATGCATTTTTTTCAGTTGTATTTTATATTTTCGGAGTTTATTGAAACAATATGTAATATCAATAAATACATGTTATTGTTCTTAACATGACAAATTTGTTCTATGTAGTCATTTAAAATCTCCAAGATGAAAGAAGTAATGCAGACCAAAACCCACAAACATGCACATTATGAACTAACAAAGGAAATTAAAATGTTAAAAAAAATCACAAGCGAAGAAGTCAGCTGAGCACAGTCCCGTGACAAAAGAAATTTCCAAGAAACATGTGATGCAATGTTTGAGATACCCTATTATGTGTAAACAAAAATGTAGCCAATTTTTTAACTGGTCATAAAATGCAAATACGTCAAAGTGTATGTGTTTTTCTATCAACAATTATGGCCTCCTTGATAATGTTGTAATTCCATTTTTTTTTTCAATATGTGTAAATCATCAGAATAAATTGTTTTGTCTTTTTACTTTTTCATATTCAGGATTGCAATTTAAAAGCACTGACAATCTTGAAATATATATATTTTTTTCCCTTTTTTGTTCTGTAAATATTCTCAACCTATACACTGTATTGTTAAAATTTTGCGCGCAGGAACGCATCACGTGATGACAAAAGTACACCCAACTCTGTATTTTTCCACTAACATCCCCACGCACTATCGATGGCGGATCCCAAGGTCCAGTCCAAGATTCAGCCTGGCACACCTGTTTTTATTTATTCTCACTTTAACAAATGAAAATAAACAAGTGTTTCGTTTAGTTGCATAATAATTCTGCACACTAATAGTTTCCTAATTATGGTGTACATAGATATTCTCTTAAGATAGCTAAAACTTCAATTTTACTAAAATGTTCAGACTTGAGGGTTAACATTTTGGAATGACAAAGAGCACTGTAGTTGTACAATAATCATAAAAAAAACAGCTTGTCTAACTGTACATGCACTGTATCTCTTACAACCCTTGCGGTTTCGAAGTACTTTGCACTTGATTGCATTTCTTCACTCACACACCTATGGTGGCACAGACGCACATTAGTCATACTGTTCGAAACCCAGAACATCTTTTACAAACTCAAGAATATTAGGAAGTCTAAACAGTTGTCAGTCATAACCAAAGTGAAGATCTGCAATAGCAAAACGATGGTACTGAAGGAGTCTGTATTGTTAGTGTATCTACATTTCACAACACCTGCCTGAGGTTCTGTGAAATCATTTGACCAAACAAAATCCCAAACGTGCTGCACAAAAAGACCAAATGTAATTGCATCATCCCAGAGATCATGAGAAGAAGACTCAGCTGTCTGGGCCATTTACTTTGAATGAACCATCATCGCAAACCATAAATAGTCATTAGGAACCACAAGGAAAGCTCATAGCTGGACATTCGAGAACCACATGGCTTAGGACCGTTACTTCATAGATGAAGGCAGGATATTCATGGCTACAAGTTCAGGTGATGGCAACTACCCCAGTAGATACTCCTATTGATACGTTTTGTTTTTGACAAAGCTCTCGACATAAATGTGTATGCGTATAATTCTATGAAAACATGACAAAAGATTACAAATCTTTGACTAATGCCTTCACTTTGCTCATCATTTATTGTCCAGTTCTAATTATCCCTGAGAAGCACAATCATCCAGCAGTGGTACACATTGATCCAACAGATTTGAGAAGTACTGCATTCTGGCATTAGGAGGAAGCGGAGATGATGTTTATTCTGCAGGTCTTAAGCACGGATAATAGAGTTACAGGGTATTTCATTAACCCTCAGGATCAATAACAATATAGCATCACTGGTCTCACAACTGTCTTTTACAAGTTTGCTTTCATTCTGGCTAATATTGTTCTATCACATAATACCCCTGATACTTTTCTCCACCCATTCCAAAGCACTTGAACCCGTTTCTTCACATTTTTCCCCTTTCCATGCCCCTGTACTGTTGACCCTAAATACTTAAAATCCTCCATCTTCTTTATCTCGACTTCCTGTAGCCTAACCATTCCACTTGGGTTCCTTTCATTCACACACACATATTCTGTCTTGCTGCGACAATCCCTCATTCCTCTCCTTTCCAAAGCATACCTCTTCTCTAGATTTTCCTCCACCTGTTCCCTGCTCTCACGACAGATAACAATATCATTTGCAAACATCATGGTCCATGGAGATTCCTGTCAAACCTAATCAGTCTGCCTGTCCATCACCACTGCAAACAAGAAGTGGCTCAGAGCTGATCCCTGATGGAATCCCACCTCCACCTTGAACTTCTCTCACCGCTGTCTCACAACGAGCATACATATCCTGCACCAGTTTAACATACTTCTCTGCCACTCCAGACTTCTATAGTTCAACTCTCAACAGTGCTGGATGCTTTTTCAAGGTCTACAATGGCACGATGCAGCTCCCTCTGACCCTCTCTGTATTTCTCTACCAGCGTTCTTAAATACTGCATCTGTATTATCCTTTCCATGCATGAAAATATACCACCGATCACAAATGCTGACTTTTGCTCGGCCTAGTTTCTACTATTCTGTCCCATAACATCTCCATTCCCCAGGCATTTTCTCACTCTCGAGGACACTGTTGAATGATCTAACCAGAAACTATGCTGGTGCCCTACCGAGACACTTCCAGATATATCAAGACCAACTGCCTTTCCACTTTTCATCCTCTCCAGTGCACTCCTCACTTCACCTTTACTAATCTCTGCTTCTACATAGTCCACACCTCTTCTACTCTTCCTGCTCTTTCATTTTCCTCATTCATCATCTTTTCAAAGTACTCTTACGTCTTCCAATCACTCTTCCAGCATCTGTCAATACGTTTCCTTCTCTATCCCTAGTGACCTGAACCTGCTGTCCATCCTTTCCATCTCTATTTCTCTGTTTTGCCAACCTGTATAAATCCCTCTCTCCCTCCTTATTGTCCAACCTAGCATACAAGTCATCGCACACCCTTTGTTTTGCCTTTTCTTTCTCTACTTTTACCTCAGGCTGCATATCCCTGTTCTCCTGTACTATCTGCTCTCTTCAATCCCCCCAGTGTCCCACTTCTTTGCTAACCGCTTTCTCTGTATATACTCCTGCACTTCCCCAAGCCACCACCAAGTCTCCTTATCTACCTTCCTTGCAAAGACACAAAAGTACTCTCCAATCCGTGTCCCTGATCACATTAGCTGTAGTTGTCCAGTCATCTGGATGCTATCTGGCCACACTCTCACCTACCACTTTGCAGTCTTTGATCTCCTTCAGATTACATTATCTATACAAGATGCAGTCTACCTTCATCACACACAGCAATGCAACTGGTCAGGATGCTCTCAATGGTGCCCCGGTAGAATGAGCTCATAGTAGGAGAGCTCTCGCTCATTTGAGTTTGCAGAGGAAGTAGGGTACTGGTGTGTTTTCTTTGCCAGTGATGTGGTGTTGGTGGTCTAGGAAAGGTTCTCTCTGTGAACCCCAAGGACTTTGGTGCTGCTCACTTTCTCCACAGCAGCACCAATGAAGAGCCTCTTCTTCCTCTGTGAAGTTTTATGACAGTGTGGCCATAATGAAGATCAACCAAATTAAGGTGCCAACTGATGTAAATTTCACAGAATATGAGTGTATGTACATTTATGTACAAGTGGGTTTGGGTTTGTGTGGATTAACATTGTGCCCTCCACTAAGGACAAATCAAGTGGCTGTCTCACAGGTGCACCACCAAGTACAGGCAGTTTCTTCAACACGAGACTACACTGTACTTTCCCATTGTGTCACGTTTTGCTTTCTCACAGTGAGTCAGCTTCTTCCATCATCCTCTTACCAGACTTTGCATAATCTCAGTCACTGCACATCATTCTGTCACTGCAGCTTCCTCTTTCACATGCCTATGTATCTTAGATGGTCACAGATCTGGACATTTGGATCTTGAGCCATACTTTCTACAACATTCATTCTGTGTCCTGCACCCTGTGATGTCACAGTTACCAATTGGAAGGCTGCACTCCTCTTCTGACAACTTCCCCTGTGTGTGATCACAGGTAATCTGCCTCTCCATTTTGACATCACACCATTTTTTAGGTTAATCTGGGCAACACTGGTTTGACAGACTAACTTCAACATGGAACCTTATAAAAGCTCTTCAGCTGTAACTTATTTTCTTTGGGGACAATCTATTCTTGATACCCACTGATCTAACAGCAACAATGTCTTCTGCATGGGGTTACAGAGTGGACAATGGACCCGAAAAATGGGTAGACAATTTCCCTATTGCCGATGGACCCCGTCAGTCTCCCATTGACATAGTCCCCAGTGAAGCATCTTTTGATGAGGCACTGAAACCGCTCAAGCTGAAGTATGACCCGTCTACCAGCCTCGAGATTCTCAACAATGGACATTCCTTCCAAGTGACCTTTGTTGATGACAGCGACAAGTCAACCCTGACTGATGGACCGGTCTCGGAAGTCCACAGGCTGAAGCAGTTTCATTTCCATTGGGGATCCTCTGACGACAAGGGATGTGAACACACCATAGACGGAACAAAGTATCCCGCTGAACTCCATCTGGTCCACTGGAATACCAAATATCCCAGTTTTGAAGAGGCTGCAAAGGAGTCTGATGGGCTTGCTGTTGTTGGGGTTTTTTTGAAGATAGGTAATGACAACACCAGTCTCCAGAAGGTTATCGACGCTTTTGGTTCTATCCAGAACAAAGGCAAGAAAACCTCATTCGCCGACTTCGACCCTGCTACCTTGCTCCCTGGGTGTCTTGACTACTGGACATACGACGGTTCTCTAACCACACCCCCGCTGCTGGAGAGCGTGACCTGGATAGTCTGCAAAGAGCCCATAAGTGTCAGCTCTGAACAGATGGATGAATTCCGCAAGCTGCTCTTCACTGCTGAGGATGAGACCGAGTGCTGCATGGTGGACAACTACCGCCCACCTCAGCCACTCAAGGGCCGCACTGTCCGCGCTTCCTTCCAAGAATAGACCTTTTGTCAGTGAGGAGCCGGTGCACAAAGTGTCAGACTCAGTAGGATGTGTTGAATTACTGCATCATGCTGTGTTATGAGTAGATTTAGAAATGGAACTGGGAAATAAATCTAGATGGGGATGAATGAGTGAATATTTGATCAACAGGGGGAAGGAGGGGGAAGACTAGGCTATATGAGCTGAGTGAAGACAGCAGTATTTGATATTTAATTTGATATTGAAACATGTTTGACTTTGAATTAGAAATAAAATAAGTGCATTATGGAAAAAAAAATGGGTATGTCCTCATTGGACTTAAATAGATTCCATAAAAGTGAGGGTTAAGTTCAGCAAATGGAACCTTGCATAAGAAAAACTGCCTGGGAATATGTATAGATTTCTCCATAGCTGTACATAACAGGTTAGTGCGGATGCAGTCACATTCTTTGGTCAAATAAAACGAATCAAGTTGCTCAGCCGGACGGAAATTTCATGGAAGCTGACACCTAAATGACAACTTGGGTTAGTTGTTTTTTCCAGAGTAATTAATGGATCCTGTTTATAAAAAAAAGTGTATGAAAAGTCAACTTAATCTGGTTCAAATTACTTTTAAGACAAAAAATACAGGAAAGTGAAAAAGCATACAATAATTTTTACACAGATCAAAATTTTTAGAGGCTTCATAGACTTGTGTTTGCATGGATTGAGGTGACTTGTCTCAACATTCCACAGCACACAACCATTATCCCAAATCTTTAAAAAATATCAAGTCTTGTTGATTCCTAGTGCTGACTTTGCAAGAAAGGAAAACATCAATTCAAGTGAGGAAAGCCACCATAAGGCTGTAAAAGCAGTGACGTACGGTGAGGTTCATGGCTGGTGAGGCACTGACGTCATCACAGTCAGATTTACGAACATATGAACCCTACAGAGTATTTCATTCACCATTTTATTGGCAGCAGTTGACGTGTTTTGTTTAAATTATATCAGCATTCTATACAAACTGTAGCATCGAAAAAAGTACATGTAAAAAAATGTTATTATCTCTTACTGTCCGTTTTTGTGGCTCCCGCCAGGGGACCACACTTTGTAGGCCCTGTTTGTTCTGTTCATCATTCAGGGAAAAACGTTACAACGGCTAGGAACTAATCAAGCAAGAATGGTTTATTCAAAGTCAGGAAAATTCACCTACGAGATATCCCGGGCCAGAATGAATGTCACCCCACAAGGATCGTTCAGCTCCTCCAGACACCCACTGAGACGCGTCCAGTCGAATGTGTAGATTAAGAAGTTCTGGCCCCGAGCCAAAGGGTCAGGCTCATTTTATACCTCTGACCAAAAGGTTGAAAAGGTCCTCACAAGGACTTCCTCCGACTTTTTGGTTTCACACACTCTTGGAATATGGGCACCTGGGGTGCGGAGCCGCATAAAACCGCGCTTCGATCAAAGCCGCAGGGGGGTGTCAGTGGAAGACTTCGGAGTAGTGCTGTCTTTGACCTCACCTGATGGGGTCTCGCAGTTACATTTTAACAGTCTTTGCAATGGATAATGAAATGTTTGCGTGAGGTAGGAGATTCCACAATTTGAGGTAGGGGATTTTGCAAGTCCCTCTCTTGACGTAAGTATCCTCATGTCAACAGTAAATACAATGAATGCATGTAAACATATGACATTACAATCATGACACAATATTCGAACATTACCTTTACTTATAAATGAACTCCATGCGCCGCTCCTTCTGAAGCATCGATAACTTGCTTGAAGAAGTCTTCCATTTCTTTCTTCAGTTTTGAAAGTCTCTCTGTCACAATGGAAATCACTGCAAGTGAAGACAGTCGTCCTTGATCAATCCTGTTCCAACTGTATGTTTTGAGTCTTTTCGGTGCCAAGAATGACCGCTCTACCGATGCTGTCGTAGCTGGAATGGTGACCACCGGCCGCAGCAACTTTGTCGCCTCAGGAACAGTTTTTAAATGAGATCTTTCTGGGCCAAAAAGTTGAGAAGCTGCCCAGGAGATTTACATTCATCCCACACCATTTGTGAGCTATACAGCCCGATGAGATTGACAAAAAAATAATTGGATGGCTGCATTTGATTTGCAAACTGTTTACTGTAGCTTGCTAATGCTAATTCTATTATTCTACAGCCGAGTAGTAAGAGGGATCCCTTGGATCAGCAGTGCCCCCTACCATGAGGCACCGTTACTGCGTGCCTCACTTAATGTCTCTTTGCAGTTGTTTTATGATTACAAGAAACACATTACAGTTGTTGACCAAAAACATTGGACACATCAGCTAAACTATGGATATTTAGTTCATATATTAAAAGTGTTTTTTTTTGATAGAGACATCCACAGAGACAGCAATACGGTCTCAGTGCATAGCATGCCATCATTGCGCAATCCATTGTGGGATCAGCTGGTTCCCACGTTACCGCATGTCTCTTCGTCATGTTCAAACGGTAAATGTGGAAACAACAAAAAATGGTGAAGCTACGTGGAAAATAACTTTATAGCACAAATCTCTGGATAAATATAACCATTTAATTTATTTTTTGATTTTGCATTTTTTTCTTTCCATGATGACAGGTGAGGCCCGGCCTCCCCTGCCTCTACTGACTGAACGTCACTGCTGTAAAGGAATATCAAAGTCTAAAAATGGTCTCATCAACAAGCTGGTACCTTCTTGAAAGGAAAGGATGTGCCTTTAACCCAGGCATTGCCGCAATGCCAAAATGCCAAAGAGAAGACAGTTTCTCTGGGTGAAGAAAAACATTCACATCACCTAGCCCAGTCTAATAACAAGAGGGAGGAGTAGGCTCCTTTACTTGAGGATGTAAATAGAGAGGGTTTCGAAGAAACTTCAAATATCGGCGAATCAAGATGAGAAAACACTGGGAAGGCCTCTCAGGATAATAGAGAGAAATCTCACATTTCCACATTAAAGAGTGGGTTTACCTTTGTGTTCATTGTTTACTTTCTTGAATATACAACTGCTGTGTTTCCAGTCATCCACAAAGTTTACTGGCTTATTGTTTATGTGTTTATGGACCTCAGTCAGTAAATGCCAAGCTGTAGGTTAGTGTGTAATGTTTACAGACATGTAAGGCTGTTGGGATTTTATAAGGTCGTTTATGTTTTGGAGTAGTGCGGTTACAATTATCCAGGAGCAAACACACACAAGGGTGCAGCATGGTTTTTCAATCCATCCTCTTTTCTAGTGAAACAAAACCGCAATCTCTAGGTTTACCAAATGGCCATCTGAGTAAAAACATCTTCAAGTGTTTTACTATCCTTCAAAGGTTAAGAGAAAATTGAGAAATTGGGAGAGCACTTACAGTTCAACGGAATAATACAAGCTAAACAACAATAACAACAAAAATCTAATAAAGGAGATGCTACCAAAGAGGCTCATGATATGCTCAGGAGGTAAACTATATACCGTAAATAGAATACCATAGCCCCCAAATGAGAACCCTGTGGGACACCACACAGTAGAGGGGCTATGTTTGGGATTTAGTTACCCTAAAGAAAAAAAATGGATGTCTGCAGTTTGGATGTCATAACTTTACATAACAGGTCGTGGTATCAGAGGCCAGACTGAGATGATTTGGAAATGTATAGGTTTTTGCTTACTGTTTCCATTGCATTAATTCATTGAATTTATCTACTTATTGGTGTCTGGTTTGGGCTTTTGATTTGTCCCTTCTCATTTATTTAAGATGAATTACTTTTATTTATTTATTTAGTGAAGGACAATTTTTCCATGCACATCTGTTTATCTTCACTTGACACACAAGGAAAGACACAACAAAACAAAACGAGAGTGACAGAAAATAACAACTGTTTACAAAGGTTGTCTTTTTGTTTTTGTTTTTTGTTTTTTCATAAAATTGCTTTCTATGAATTATGCCAAACTGATACAGCTAATAACTAAAAGATAAGGAACAAGTTATAAATGATAAATCAAAGGTAAATAAGTCCACGCATTTAAGACCTGAAAACAATAAAATCAATAAAACATAGATAAGATGTGAATTAGGATCGAGATAAAGAGTTGTTTTTCCTAGTCCTGTGGAAAGAGGCAACAGCTTGACAGTAGCATTTGAAATCAGGGACACAGTGACCTGGCTCGGCCCTAAAATCAGAACTGTAGTCGTCCAAGAAGAAGAAGAAGAAAAAATAAAAAACATAATCACTTTATCAGTGCTGGCTGTAAAAAAATAATGAAATGATATTGCCAGTAAAATTCAGCTGGGAATACACTTGCACATCATTCAATAGTGCCAGTCATCTTAAAGTCTGAGCTGATCTGAGAGGCAGCAAACTGAATTACATTCAAAGTGAGATGAAGGGAGATACAAAATTGGCCAAAACAGAAGGGGCCACATGGTGACGGATGACGCAAAACCTCTGGGGACAGGAGCACTGACGTCCAGACCCGAGAGGCTGTTTGAAGGCAGTGACAGAACCGGTGCTCCATCAGCACAGGATTGATGTTTTCCTCGAGACACTGAGCAACAAGGAGTGCAAATGATTAAGGGGGTACAGATTATCATCTGCGGGAGGGAAAGTGGCATTGAAAGCCTTTGGCAAAAGAAAATCAGGCTTAGCAGCATGGAAACGGCGCAACAGATCTTTCTTCTAAAGGTGTCGAACAAGAGGGAAGTTCCACATCATGGAGCCTAGAAATCATAAGATTTGACATTTGCATCTGTCATGAAAAAAAAGCCTAATATCACATAAAAACAGTAGAAAGGCAGTTCAGAAAACAAAGCAGGATACATTAAGACAACTCATTAAACATGAGTGTTTAACATGAGTTTAAACAGTGAACTCATGAAAACATGATCTTCTAAGAATCCTACCAAGAAAGCCCTCAAACCAACCTTGAAGCTACAGACTGAGGCTTCTGGAAACTTTATGATGTTCTTTTCTTCAGTGAAACTGGATTTCAAATGGACATCTGTGGAGGTTTTCATTCATCCAGGTCATGGTGAATTCTTGGCAAAATCTTCTTGTCGTGGTAGCTGAACTTGAATTTCTGCGCTCGAAGATGTTTCACCCCTCATTTGAGAGGCTGTTCTTCAGTTGTGAATTTCAAATTAAGTTATAACAAAATCAAGCTTTTGCACCCACAGGTTTTGATTGAATTTTGGCAAAATGTCTGCGGCATGTCAAGAAATGAGTTTTAAATTTGCATTAAATAGAGTAAAGCAAATGTGAGCTTTATTTCTTGACATCAAGAAAGACCAGAAAATCAATTTCTTTTAAATAAGCCTTTATTTTTAGATATTTTCTATTTTACAGTCACTGATAAGTTTAGTGTAGTTGTTTATTGCTGTTTACTCAGCAGCTCAGTCACATTAGACCCAACAGAATCAGAACTCTGAATTTCTGAGCATGTTCACATGTTTTCAAAGTCATTCTGCACCGTTTACATTCAACCCTGCTCTTTTGGAGTCCCCGCCATCCCCGATGGCTACGACCCTCAGCTGTCATCCTCTGGTCGCATCAAGGAGAACCTTCGCGAGGGGTCAGGAATGAACCACCTCTCCCACCGATCCAGGTGGACTGCGGGGTAATTCCATGGTTTATATGGGCCGTTCCAGTGCAGTAGATGTGCCTCCTTCAGGAAGCTCTCTGCGTAGCGGGCATCTGGACTCCAGCCTACAGACATCCACAATGCATTCACAAACACAAACACACGTGTACCAATAAAGCAAACTCAAAATCTTTTTGATTTCAATAACTTTTAGTACTACCAGTAGAATGTCTCAAATATGTTAAGAGTTCTCATTGTGGCTACTGGTTATTCATCATTTAAATTCAGACATTTAAGTAGTTTTTAAATGTCATCATACAAAACTTGCTTTCTGTAACATGGGATTAGAGCCCTTGGTAGCCCTTGCTGCAGAACTTGAATATCGGCTGGAGGAAAAAAATGAAGTCCGAGATTTGTGGTCTTCTTTTGACATTTTGGGGTCACGGATTTGTCATACAAGAATAAAATATATTAAAGTAACTTGAAAAATGTCTTGGGAAAAAAAAAAAAATCGAGGTTCGACAAAAGACAAGAAAAAAAACAACAGCATCAAATGACACAAGATCAAACATAACCGCAGCCAATCCCAGCTGGTCACCCGTCAATCACAGGCCCAAACACAGTGTCTTACAATTTCTCAGTCTTCAATTAACTTAATGACTGAAATCTTTCCAGCATGAATATCTAAATTTCTGGTAAAACAAAGAAAGTCGATTACCAAGGTGTCTGACGTGCCACTGCGGGTCCAGGGTGGTGAATTTGTCATGAAACACAATCAGCATGGGTGGAGTGGCCACGCCTCCCGCCACCGCGCTGCTGTATATGTTGGATCTGTCAGAAAACACAAAGACGAAGCATTTCTCATCCCAAAATATAGACAGTGCAAAAATTTAAGGGCCCATATAAATAATCAAGAAAAAGAACAAATTAAGAAATCAAGAGGTTCTTCCTTCATTCTCATTAAGTTTCATAAAAAAAAAATCCCCAGGTACTTCTTGTCTTTTGGGGACACAAATGATCTTGAGAGAGAAATAAGTCGGTGTCAAATCACACCTTCTCCCTAAACAGTCAAAGCAAGACAGTAGCCTGTTGCACCAGCTCACCTGCTGCTGTAACACACAAAATTCCCCTTGGGAAAATAAAGCATTCATTCATGCATTCATTCAATTGTTTTATCAAGTAATATTCTTGAGAGTATGATGACCAATCTGTCTGATGAAGGCATCTGGAGTTATGTTACAAAGACTGAGAGTGCTTCTGTTATCCGAGAGGTCTGAGAAAATGGTGTGGTATTCAACAGCCACTCATATTTAAATATTTCGTATGAGATTCAGCGATTGTATTTAGGCAGGGGTTTATGCAAATTGCATGAATCTGTGTGGATTGCTGAATACCATAGCATTAATAAAAGAAAGATTAGGTCTGGGGAATTACAGTCCTATGACACTTAAATGAAATGTTTTACTTTCTCCACAAAACATGGTTACAGTAGAAAAGGCCAAATGACTCAACCATCTCTATTGAGTGAGTGATTATAGGGTCATTGTGCGAACTTGAAATTCTTTTCCATCCAATTCTCCAGCTGTTTGGTGATCTTCTGCTTCTTCCACTCTCTGACATCGGCCACAAACACACCGGGGTTGAAGGAACAGTCCCGTGGATTGATGCCCAGGTCTTTCACCTCCTTCTTCCGATAGTCCAGGAAGCCCATGTAGGTTGTCTAAGGGACAAACTCACAGGAGACGGCTCTGTCTAAATTACTTAGAAATACATACAATGGGGCAAAAAAGTATTTAGTAAGACACCAATTGTGCAAGTTCTCCAACTTAAAAAGATGAGGCCTGTAATTTCTTCTTTGTGAGGCTCCTCTGTCCTCCACATGTTATCTGTATTAATGGCACCTGTTTGAACTGGTTATCAGTATAAAAGACACCTGTCCACAATGTTAGTCACACTCCAAACTCCACTATGACCAAGACCAAAGAGCTGTCAAAGGACACCAGAAACAAAATTGTAGATCTGCACCAGGCTGGGAAGACTGAATCTGCAATAGATAAGCAACTTGGTGTGAAATCAACTGTTGGAGCAATTATTAGAAAGTGGAAGACATACAAGACCACTGATAATCTCCATTGATCTGGGGGTCCACACAAGATCTCACCCCGTGGGGTAAAATGATCATAAGAACGGTGGGCAAAAATCCCAGAACCACGCGGAAGGACCCAGTGTTTGACCTGCAGAGAGCTGAGACCAGAGTAACAAAGGCTACCATCAGTAACACACTATGCCGCCGGGGACTCAAATCCTGCGGTGCCAGACGTGTCCCCCTGCTTAAGCCAGTACATGTAAAGGCTCGTCTGAAGTTTGCTAGAGAGCATTTGGTGGAGAGAAGAGGATTGGGAGAAGAGGATTAGGCTAATGTCCTATGGTCAGATGAAACCCAAATAGAACTTTTTGGAAAACACTCAACTTGTCGTTTTGGAGGAGAAAGAATGATGAGTTGTATCCAATTAATACCATACCGACTATGAAGCATGGCGGCGGAAAAATGCTTTGGGGCTGTTTTTCTGCAAAGGGACCAGGACGGCTGATTCGTGTAAAGGAAAGAATGAACAGGGTATCGTGAGATTCTGAGTGAAAACCTCCTTCCATTAGCAAGGGCATTGAAGATGAAATGTGGCTGGGTCTTTCAGCATGACAATGATCCCAAACACACCACCGGGCAATGAAGGAGTGGCTTCGTAAGAAGCATTTCAAGGTCCTGGAGTGGCCTAGCCAGCCTCCAGATCTCAACCTCATAGAAAATCTTTGGAGAGAGCTGAAAGTCTGTGTTGTGACAGCCCCAAAACATCATTGCTCTATAGATCTGCATGGAGAAATGGGCCAAAATACCAGCAACAATGTGTGAAAACCTTGTGAAGACTTTCAGAAAATGTTGGACCTCTGTCATTGCCAAGAAGAGGTATATAAGAAAGTATTGAGATTAACTTTTGTTCTTGACCAAATACTTACTTTCCACCATCATTTGCAAATAAATTCTTTAAAAATCAGACAATGTGATTTTCTGGATTTTTTTTCTCATTCTGTCTCATAGTTGAAGTGTATCTGATGAAAATTACAGGCCTCTATCATCTTTTTAAGCGGGAGAACTTGCACCACCGTATTACAAGTTTTTCATGTTTTTTTTTTTTCCCATACTTGGTAAGTTGTAATATATCAAAACAGAAATATCCACCTGCATGCCTATGCTGCGCACCATTTCATGTGTGGAGGGAAGGTCACAGTCTGATGCAAACGCAGCAGCATGTCCCGCCTTCAGTTTGGTATTAAACAGATCCTTGATGTCGCCTGGAACATATTCATAACAAGTGGGTGACATCTTTAGTAGTAATAAAGCCAACACGAAAACAGCAAATTTTATAATGTGAAGACCCTCTAAATACCCTGCACGATGACATCATCATCCAGGTATATGACCTTCTTATGGTTGATATCGAGCAGGGGAAGGTAAAACCGCACAAAGTTGAGCTGCAAAACAAAGGGTTAAAGTTATCTCGCAATCCTGCAATTTAAGCTGGGTGCATGACGTCTGCAAGACAAACTGCAACTCACCGGATGCAAGAGATCAGGTCGGGATGAGTCCGGCTTCACCTTTCCTCGTAGAACCATGGGGTTAAACTCCAGGATCTTATACTTGATGCTCTTCAGCTTTGTCTTCTCTATGTAATTCCTGCAAGATGGAGGTTTCGAAAGAAGATTAATAAAAGTGCATGTTATGAAAAAGGGATCTGTAAAGCACAGAATTCTAAAAACAAATGTTTACAGATGATTCTTTTTCAATCATTGCTGATGTCAAATACTACATTTTCCTTCACTACAGGTGGTGAAAAGAGAAAGCCTCCATGGTAGGAGCCCAAAAGTACTGGACAATCTTAATAGACGTGTTGTCTATTGTAATTCTTTCCACTTTGTAGCTATGTTGTTTTCACAAGAAATACAAAACAATTAGAGTAAGTAGGAATTGTTAAAGAGCGGCAAAATGCAGTTGTGAATTTCCTTCCGCATAATGAGAATTAGCAATAAGAAATGAGCAAGAAATTGCCTAAAACTGAGAGAGAATATATTTTCAAAGTTCATTTATGAAAATATGAGAAATATAAATTATAAAAATTGTTTTTACAAAAACAAGGCATTATCAGGCATCAAATTTCTGATAAAATTAGGAAACTGGTTCATCAACAACCAACCTTGCCAGTTTGACAGCATCCCGCAGCGTGACAATGTAGAAGAACACACTAGCTTCTGTGTTGCTGCGGACACTGTTGATGGTCGCCATGGCAGCACCCATGCGTTCCTCTGATGCACAGATGATGATGGGGATGACGGGGTCGGTTAATGCAGGGGCCGGAGCTCCAAGGTTCTTCCAGTGATCTGAAGCCGAGTATAAACAGAGACTGTCTGAAAAAGTTGATTGTGTATTCAAGTTTGTGCTTGAAAGGATTTGTAACATCAAAGGTTAGCAATGAGGAAACAGGAGTACTGTTTGGTCTATAACTGTCAACAAAAGACAATAAAGGTTACAAAATGTCCAAGTGCAGTGCCAAGAATTTTTTTTTTGCTTGGGAGTGCCCCAACTATAGGGTGGATCACACTCCTCAGCCTCCCTGGTAAGATCTTTTCAGCTGTGTGTAGAGGGTCCGCCGGGTTGTTGAACCTCGGATCCGGGAGGAGCAGTGTTGTTTTCGTCCTGGTCGTGGAATAGTGGACCAGCTCTATACCCTCGGCAGGGTCCTTGAGGAGGCATTGGAGTTTGCCCAACCAGTCTACATGTGCTTTGTGGATCTGGGGAAAGCATTCAACTGTGTCCCACGGGCAATCCTGTGGGGGCTGCTCCGGGAGTATGGAGTATCAAACCCTTTTATATGGGCTGTTCAGTCCCTGTATGATTAGTGGAGATTGGTTGGCATTGCCGGTTGTAAGTCGGACCCGTTTCCAGTGAGAGTTGGACTCTGCCTGGGCTGCCCTTTGTCACAGATTATTTTCATAACTTTCATGGACAGAATTTCTAGATGCAGCCAGGGCGTTGAGGGGATCCGGTTTGGTGGCTGCAGGATCTAGTCTCTGCTTTTTGCAGATGATGTGGTTCTGTTGGCTTCATCAGGCCATGATCTCCAGCTCACACTGGAACGGTTTGGAGCCGAGTGAAGCAGCCGAGATGAGGATCAGCACCTCCAAATCCGAGACCATGGTGCTCAACCGGAAAAGGGTGGATGCCCACTCCGGGTTGGAGAAGAGGTCCTGTCCCAAGTAGAGGAGTTCAAGAATCTCAGGATCTTGTTCACAAGTGAAGGGAGGATGCAGCAGGAAATCGACAGGGGCATCGGTGTGGTGCCTCCAGCAATGCTGACTCTGTACCGGTCTATCATGGTGAAGAGGGAGCTGAGCCAGAAGGTGAAGCTCTCAATTTACCTGTCAATCTATGTTCCCAATCTCACTTATGGTCATGAGCTGTGGGTAGGGACCAAAAGAACAGGATTGCAGATACAAGCGGCCAAAATGAGTTTCCTCCGCAAGGTGGCCGGACTCTCCCTTAGATATAGGGTGAGAAGTTCAGTCAACTGGCAGGAGCTCGGTGTAGAGCCGCTGCTCCTCCGCATAGAGAGGAGTCAGATGAGATGGCTCGGGCATCTGGTCAGGATACCTCCTCTACGCCTCCCAGGGGAGGTATTCCGGGCATGTCCATCTGGGAGGAGACCACGGGGAGGACCCAGCACATGCTGGAGAGACTATGTCTCCAAACTGGCCTGGGAATGCCTCTGGGTCCCCCCAGAGGAGCTGGACCATGTGGTGGGGGAGAGAAAGGCCTGGGCCTCACTGCTCCGCCTACTGCTCCCATGACCCGACTCCGGATAAGCAGGGGAAGATAGATGGATGTGTCACTGATCTGATGTTAAATACACAAGCATAATCAAAAAAACATTGCTTATTTATAACATGAAATTAATTATTATTAAAGGTTTTTTGTAGAAAATATGAAAAAAATGTTCAGGGTCTGACGTTTCAGCCAAAGCCATGTGAAAAGTCCTAATGCGTGACCCCACGCACCTGAGACCTTTGGCCTTGTGGATGCTCTGAGCAGTGAACTGTGCAGGAGGAGACACACCATCAACACCAGCAGCACCAGCAGTACCCGGTTAACTGGAAGAACCGGAAGAGATAAGATTTTTTATTTCTATCAGATTTCTTACTTCCTTTTATTTCAATCTCTTCAGTACAGTAGTTTGGTTGATGTGCCAATTAATCAGTTATCATATAAAAGGCGGGATTCATATCATATACCATATTTAACCATACCATTTTTTTTTTGGGGGGGGGTGCAAACTGCGTCCTGCCACTAAAGTTAGCTTAAGCACATGGCGCCACGATTATTTTTTTTTTTTTGTGGGATAGGAAATGCTGGCCCTTCAATTTTTTGAGAACATTATGGCCATGTAACATGACATGATTCTGGTAACTCACAGCACAGGATTCCTCTAAAAAAAAAAAAAAAACAATAAAAAGCTAACTTTTTCTTTTTGTTTGCCGAAAGGCTGGCTCCTGTACAACTTAGCTGTGCCGGCGGTGAGACAATAGCTTGACAAGACGGAGCAAGCTTCTTGGATTTTAGCGACTCAAATTCAGTTGAACATGAATCAGAGGGAAAACGGCACTTAATAACAACCTTTCTGAGGGACTGCACTTTACAGAGGTTACTGACCATTTCCTCATGCTGACCTGGACAGAAAGCTAAGGCGAACTACAAAGTTAAGACAGTTAGTGTAACCGCTGTGTTTTTCCCACCATTACTTTGAGGTTATAATACTTAAAACCCTCAACTTGGTGATGCTTGTATGTGTTAATCTGTAGGCCATCAGGTGGTCAATATTCTGTCCTGTAGCTCCGGCTATATTGTGAAACCACCTCCACTTCATTATTGGCTTTATTTCTCTGTCTTCTTATTTCCACATTTCGTTAACTCTATTCTGTGGCTCCTGCTTGCTGTGTAATAAAGAACATTTAACATAGTTATCTGTCTACGTTTCGGAGTAAATTCCCAAGAAGGCTGCTTGTTTATGGTTGGGTTGTAAGGTAATATTTAGTATTTCCTCTGGGTGTTGCAGCCACAGCTGACCGGTTACACTTATTTTGCTTTTTTGTTAGGTTCTCCATCTTTTTTATCTCCATTGTTTGTTTGTTTTTTTGATCAGAAATCAACATGTGAACGCATAATTTTACCTGAATTATAACTTAATAACACTGACTTATTTCTGCACATAAGCTTCCTTCCTTTCTTCATTCACTCTATTGAGTAACTCAACCTGTGCAGTACTCCTAGTGCCCTTTAGCTGGATTACATTTGGATGTGAACTAACATGTTTTTCTTGGACTTCTGACGTTGTCTATCTACATTCTCATCACCCTGTCCTAGTACAACATCTTGCATTCCTTTACATTGACTTATTGTTGCATCACCCCATGCATTTCCACCTTTAGTCTGACTGGTTTTGGGTCAAGTGAGTCTTCACATGTCGTTGGAGCCTGCTGTCAGCTACCACAGAAAATCTTAAATGAGCTGAGGGAGACCAGTAAATTCCACCTCTGTGATTTGGTATGATTATGCTAAACTACCACTTATGTTCCAAGGCAAAATTCCTTGAGGCCAATGGGATTTCCTTTCATTTATTTTCATTTTACATTTTTCATAAAGCTGAAATTACACCGGATTCCAAGTTCAAAAACGGCATTATTTGCATGAAAAAGTCTGACAGCTCAGCGCGCTGCAACAGAATTTATCATTAATAGAATCCGTTGAGCAGGTAAGAAAACGTTTCCACTTTCGAAAACTAGCTTTCCAACTCCATTTGCTCAGCGGATGGGCCAAAGGAGTTGACTCACTAAATATATTTCAGTCCTCTTACTTGGTATTTTGACTTATTCTCCACATACTAAATAAAATCAGTCATGAACATCAATAAATAAATGGGTGAATATATATAGTCAATAAATACTGTACAGACTTGTGCAAATGGTTCCATTTTGTAAATAACACAGCCTGGAGTAGATATTTAGTGTATTATGATCATGATGCAGGGCTAGTAAACGGTACTTGTGGTAGAGCCGGTGGAGAGCTGCTCATGATGCAGCAGCTAGAGATGGATAAATGATCTAAAAAAATCCTGGAAATATTGACACATGATCCAAAATGTTGTTGCGTGTTGTTTAATTGATGATTCTCTGGGAAACATCAGCGTGATCAAACACAGCATTTTCTAAGTGGGTTTCAGTGTTTCTGGCTCCAACAGCCGTATGTCAGATGGAATAAATCCCATCTGCAAACACTTAAACGTCACTTTTATCATCTTGGCGGCTTGTCCAGGTGCCGTAATTCATTCCAGCTGGTAACCTTCCAACAGGCTGCATTGCCTGGCAAGCCTCCAACCAGATTAACAACAGGATTACTGTGAAGTATTTGGATATTCCTGTCCCATGCTGTGGAGCATTCGGTCATTTATGACAGTTTGGGACTGCTGTGTGTGTGTGTGTGTGTGTGTGTGTGTGTGTGTGTGTGTGTGTGTGTGTGTGTGTGTGTGTGTGTGTGTGTGTGTGTGTGTGTGTGTGTTTGTGTTGTTGTTGTTGTTATGTGATTATTAAACCAGATGTTCCTCACACAAGAAGGAGAAACAAACATGTGATTCCCTAATCATAGCTCCCAAACACACACATAAATCTTTTTTCATGTCTACTTTTAGGAAAAAAAATAAAATTGTATTCTTTGTCCAGTTAGAGGGGTGTATTACAACAAATCACAAATTTCAGTCAAATAAATAATTACGGCTTACTTTTTCTCAAAAGTGCCATATTTCCTGTTTCCCTTCAGCGGCATCTCCAGAAATCCTGAAAAAGACAAAGTGTCCTATAGGAAAAAAAAATTAAACAAAATAAACTTAAGGAAAATGAAGAGTGACAACCAGGAACGGTATGTGAAAGAAGATCCTTCAGACATGAGGGCCAGAAACTGAGGGGAGCCTCTCCAAATCTGTCGAAACTTTTCAGTAAAAGCTTACAAACTTGATTTGAGATGTCTTGGAAATGCAACCCAGCGATATATTAGTCGACTGATTTATAAGAAGACTACCTTTCTAATTCTGATTAGTCTACTGTGCTTCATTCCCAGCTGCAACCCAATGTTGTTTCAACATCAATATTTAGTAGAATCTAGGGCTTGACATTGAATGTAGGTTGTGACACAGGATATCTCATGAGGCATTTAGATACAATTCTGACGACGGCTAATGTCAATAATATGTTGCTTAATGTTTATTTTTCATCAATGAACTAAATACCAATGTCTTTCATATGTTTCTTTCCACATGCTGAGATCTCAGAGGTCTTTCCTGATTTTTGCTGGGGATCATTTGAGGAGAAGAATATACTTTGAACTTTGAAACCATGATAATAATTCATATTTCTAAATTATATTTTCAGTTATCAGAAGATATTACACATATGAGCTTCACAGGGGCACAGTAGTTGGCAGTTCCACCTCACAGTGAGAAGGTCCCTAGTTTGACAGGGGGACTTTCTGTGTGTTTTGCATGTTTTCCCCATGGGTGTCCGCTGAGTTCGCTGGCTCTAGGGACATTGAATATCCCTAGACCCAACTTCTGCAGCTGCCAAGGTCCCCTGCTCCAACCCCTTGGGTCTCACTATGGATGGTGAGACCAGGGAAAAGGGGACCATGTCATCTTTTTGGGCTGTGCCTGGCCGAGCCCCATGGGTGCGGGCCCGGCCACCAGGCGCTTGCATCTCTTCGTGTCTTTGTGTAAATATTTTTCACAGGAAATAATTTTACAGGTTTAATCACACTGTGTCATGACTCTGTCTGGAGCCCGGGGTGCCACCTGGGGCCAGAACCACGGTTTGGTTGTGCCTCTATCCACAGGTGGTGTGAGTGAGCTCAAAGAATGTGCAGACAATTCATTCACTTGAATTATGTCACATATGCCCTCCGTTCCTCATGACTCAGCAATTCCTCAATAAAACCCTGCAGGCTTGATGTGACCCGCCATATGAAATAAGGCAGGACATGCGGTTTGCGTCCTGTGTGTGTTTTGTTTGTCACTGATTAATGCAGTCAGAACATCTGGAACTGGTTAGTCAGATTTCTCCCTCCTGAGAGCAGAACAGCCCCAAATTTGAGCTCTGTGTGCATGTAGGACTGCATGTCCTACTCATTTTTTACTTTTTTTCAACGTTATTAACCCTTATACAGCCCCAAGCTATCGTTGGTCGGCTTACCAGACAAACCACGACGCCTCCACACTCCTTATATGATTTTCCAAGACATAAGGAGGAATCTGGCTTCATGATACAGGATTTAGCAGCTTTTCAAAGTTTGAGTCACATTATCAAACCTCAAGAAAGCCACTCGACACAGTGCAACAAGAGGTTGCTAAACATTATTTCAAGGCATCTTTCACGCTTATATTCACATTTTAATGAAGACATGCTTAAAATACAAAAGCAAGCAACCCCTTAATGTATTATCTCACATGTCTCAATCCACTGGGGTTTAAAGCAGTTTAAACGGGGGTTGGGTGGGTCATTCCGCTTATGGGGTCAAAGAACAAAAAAAAGAAAGGTGTAAGCAGGATACCAGCTTTCATTATAAACTCGTTCATTAACAGTGGCGTCAAATTGATCTAGAATTCAAAAGGGGGCGTGATGGTCCCTCTTTTCAGTGTGGCAGGACAAAAAGTTCTCAATGCAAAAGCACAAAGGAACTTCACCCGCATCACTTTCCAAGATTTACAAAATGCGTGCAAAGAGAAGAGATGTGGGGGTGAAGATCTGCCCTAAATACAAATTAATATTTAAAGGGGTTTAAATATAATAAATCTACTCACCAGAGAGGAGGGGCTCAGTAGTGTGGATGGTCCTTGTAGTGGAGAGTGTGAAGACCGAGACTCGCCCACCTCGACCCACTTCTCCCCCCTGATGTGACTCATCCTGCATGCTTAGTGTCATTCCCTTAAAAATCATTGTGATCGTTTCATATATGAATGGCAACGAGGAGGATCGAGAAACTCATTCTTTGAAAGAGGGAGAAAACGTAGAATAATTGCACTTTTTCGATCCGTAAGAAGGTGTCATATTAAAAAAAAATATTGGGGATCCTGAGAGCCCTCTCTTCGTAATAACGACTTTATCGGCCACTTCTTAAATGTTCTCACGCTGTCTGGCATATATAAAATATAGGTCATTCAGCTGATAAATGAATATTTAAATTAATAAATACGCGAGTCTCAAACTGGTCTTTTACAAAAGAGAAAGGTCACATGAACTACATTTCCCATAGAGCCAGTTAGCTTCAATGGACGTCCAACGCTTACCCCCTTATAAAGGTTTCTCAAGTTAGCTTGTTGGTCAGTTGGTAGTATTTTTTTTTTCGTGCGAATTGAATTTCATTATTTACGGTTCAAGCTTAATACATTAATAACATCACAAACAGAAAAAAATCGAGAACTTTGATAAACGAATCGTTTAAACGTTTTACAGTTCATGTTTTTATGCTACTTAGCATTATCAATGCTGCGCCCGCCTCAAAACAAAGTAAACACAAAATACGTATTTGTTTTACGCCCAGAGTTTATCTGCTTGTAAAATGGTCGAATATGTAAACAAATATGACGAGTTTTTCTCGGTAAAGTTACTGGACCTTGTTTGAGGCGTCTTCGACGAGAACAGCGTAAGGTCATGGTTGGCCATTTCATTAAATTGAAACGTGACAGAAAGACGCCGATATAAACACTACGTATTTAGACAGTTCGTTGATACTTGTGCCCCCTTTCAAACATCTACCCGGCGTCAGGCTGCGGCCAACATGGACAAAAACACGTCCAGACTGCTTGTGAAGTTCGCCCAGGAAGGGCAACTGGAGTCTCTACAGAAACTAGTTACTTCTGGCGCCTCGGCGGCGGTGGAGGCCGTCCGCAGCGGACATTTCGGCCGGTCCGGGGACACGCTGCTGCACTTCGCCGCCAGACATGGTCACTTGGACGTGGTAGAGTATCTAGTCGAACGCGTTGCCATGGATGTGGAGGTTTATAACAACGACTACAAGAGGCCGCTGCACGAAGCGGCGTCCATGGGCCACCTGGCCTGCGTGGGCTTCCTGCTGAAGAAAGGTGCCACAGTGGACTGTTTGAAGAGGGCGGACTGGTAAAGATATGTTTTGACAAAATTAATCGCAATGTTTAACTCGACGTGCCACGGCTAGGTCTAAATTATCTTTTAGTGGCCTCGCGTGTAAGCACCCTTCGATAGCTCAGTTGGTAGAGCGGAGGACTGTAGAGGCTAAATGCTGAAATCCTTAGGTCGCTGGTTCGAATCCGGCTCGAAGGAGTGAGTTTTTTGATCATTTTGCCATCATAAAGAGCAATGAAACGAAATTAAGGACATCACAAACTCGATTATAAAAAAAATTAATCTTATGGTACGACACCATGCTGATACAAAGTTCATATATAGTGATACATGGCACTGACTTCACACACTTCTCCTTTCGGCTTTTCCCTTCAGGGGTCGCCATAGCGAATCAATATTCTCCATCTAACCCTATTCCCTGTAAAGGTTGCTTCTTTAAGATATCGAGAAAATATCGAAATGGTTTTCAGGGAGAACAATTTATAAATTATATTAAAGGATGGCCAATAAATAAATATATATTGTCTCTTGTATTCTGGATTTTATTTAGCAATATGAAAAAAGTGGTTGCATGGTCATTCTTTAAATTGCCTAAGCCATTGCTTAAAAGTTGGCTTGAAATTGATGAATTAATTATGATTGGTCTACATTCAAATAAAAATAGATAATAGATAATAAAAATAGATGATAGTTAAAATACTGATGTATGATTACAACATGTATTTTCATACAATTCCACCTTTTATTTATGATATTAAAACCATCTATCTCATTAATAAATGTTAAGCAACATGATTGCAAAAGGTGAATCTGTCCTTAAATGTCTGAGGATCAAACTTTGAGTCACAGAAGATATGTTTTTGTGTATCAAATGCATATCAGCTACAAGTGAAGATTTGTTTATTATGGTGGCACCTTCTCCCCATCAGGACCCCTCTGATGATGGCATGCACTCGAAGGAACCTGGCCATAATCCAGGAGCTGCTCGGACATTCCGCAGACCCTCTTCTGAAGAACAAGGATGGATGGAACTGCTTCCACATCGCGTGCCGGGAGGGTGACCCCTTGGTGGTACAACACCTGCTGCTGGCTGCGCCAGACATCTGGAAGACAGAGAGCAAAATACGAAGGACGCCACTTCACACGGCAGGCGAGTGATCCCATCTTATTCTCTGGCCCTGGGCTGGTCATCTAACTGAGGCCTCTCTGCTTGGTTCTCAGCAATGCATGGGTGGCTGGATGTGGTCAGGATCCTGCTGGACAAGTAAGTGGAGACACATTGCCAAAACAAGCCATCGTATTCCGTCAAATTTGTGGAAATCTCGTGTTGAACTCTCTGAAAATTGTCAGTTATTTTTACTGTCCAAAATGTGGAACTGCAAGTGTTGCTTCAGTCATTAGGCGCCAAACTGTCTTTTCCATTCTGATTTAAACTGAGACAGAAGAAGCTGTAAAACGCCTGATACATTTTGCTCACAGTCCACCAAATTACCTGTCATGTTTTTATTGATTTGGTTTGCATTTAGAAAGTCTAGAAGAGACACAAGATTTTTTTTAGCGTCATTCAAATTTCTGGGGGTTGATTTGCATGTGTTGACCAAAAATGTGAATCTGATGAGTTTTTCTGATTCTGCATGGTTGGTCATTGATGCCAAACATTTTCATTAAGTTATTGACAATCAAATCTTGTTCAAACTGTGCAAATATACTTTTAGTTACTCAATATGTAAAACCATTAATCAGATTCTATGACAATACAATGTCATAGGCATAATTAAGGCAGTTATTGTTTATTGCCACAATATAGACATTTGCCATGAATTGCTATGAAGAAATAGGTACCCATATAAAGACCATTAATTATGTTTGTATGAACTTAGTAAAATGTGACCCTGAGAAACTTAATCAAAACATATGAACTGGAAACAAACAAACAAAAATATAATCCTGTATACTCTTCCAGTGATAATAAATTGCAACAGGGATTTAAAACAGAAGCAAACATGACAAGAAACATCATATTTTTAACTTATTTCCCATTTGTACCCACTGCTCTATGTTTTCAAATTATTTTCCAATGTGATGGACTTCACTGCAGGTCCTTCCTAGGGTGGAGTTGGCTGGTAATCAGCATAACTAAATTGTCAGTCACACTTCCTTCATGCTGAAAACATGTCTTTAACTGGTATTAAATGTGGAACATGGTGCCATTCACCCCGCCAGTTTGACTTTCTTGCTGATTTGGAAGTATTGACTTTGACTTGTTAAGGGATAAAAAAAATCCTCTGTAATACTGAGATTCTTCCTTGCCCTCTGTCCAGATGTGACTACCCCCCTGACAGCAGAGACAGCTGTGGAATCACTCCCTTCACTGACGCTGTGAGGAATGGGCACATCTCCGTGTGTCAGCTCCTTCTCGAGAAGCACCGGGTAGGATCAGGAACTTTCATCCCAGGAGTGTTCCAGTACTGCAGCCAAGCCTTCAAATGACGAATGTTCTACTGACAGTCCTGTCCAGCAGCACCTGACATATTGGGGGTTCAGCCACTGCACCATGTTGCCATCACTGGCCAGGAGGAGGCACTGCGCTTCCTTGTGAGGGATCTGGGTGTGGATGTGAACCAGAGGGCTACAGGCCTCCAGTTGACTGCACTTCACTACGCTGCCAAGGTGAGGCATGCATCATACTAAATGCAATTATGTTTTGCATGAATAAGCACTGCTAAACAAGTGACTTAATGCTCGTAAAGTTTAAAAGTTTTAGGTAAAGTTCAGTAGATTTTCGCTCCTCTGAAGCATGATACTTGATATAATTAGGCCACTACGGCAGTGGGACATGATCCCTGTCTCTTGACCCAACCTGTAAAACCTGGATTTTGAGTTATCACTGCAGATGTGAAGACATAAATACAAATATTACACATTATATCTGCAAATCTTAATCAGATGAATGTTTCTGCTGCATCAAAGTGCATGTAAGTTTCTCTTTTGGAATGATAACAATGAGTAGCTCTCAAAATATTTCATAATTCTAGCTTCCCCTTTTTAAGATTCTTTCATATCCTCAACTCAGATTTATTCATTTGGCCATATATCTTATAAAAGAGACAGCATTGAAAGTGATAGAATAATTAAGGAATCATTATAATTATTTATTTATTATTATAATAATTAAGTCCCCACGGGGACTGTATTGATATCAGTAGTGGTACTAGTACTGACTGAATTGATTGTATTGAAATGAGTGACAGAAGTGAAAGTACTGATAGTAGTGATGCTATTTAGAATAGTACCAGTTGTAATAGCAGTGACAAGTTTGATGTTTGTGCACTTACAAAGTTAAAGTCAACTTTGCCGTCAATGCTGCCATATGTTTCACACATACAGAGGATTGATACTGCTTTATTTAAAATATCACAGACAAGTTATGATGAAAGTAAAGGTGTAGTAAAAATGAAAGTAAAAGTGTTTTCAAGTGCTTTGCAGTGACAGCAGTAAAAGAAACAAAAGTGCAGATAGTATTGTGCATGTGTGGGGGAGCACTCAGAGCCCAGAGTGTGTGTGTTTGTGTGTGTGTTTGTGTGTGTGAGGGGGGACTGAAAAGGTAGAGAGGGCAGAGCCTGGAGAGAGTTGAACTTCCTGACAGCTTGGTGGTGGATGAAGCTGTCTTCAGTCTGCCGGTCCTGGCCCACAGGCTCCGCAGTCACCTCCCTGATAATGGCAGACTGAAGAAGCTGTGAGATGGGTGGGAGGAATCACCTACAATATGGACAGCCTTGCAAGTGAGGCAGAGAGTGGCACCAACAATCATGTCAGCTACTCTCAATGGATGTTGGAGGGTCTTACCGCAGTACACAAGACAGGTGCCGTACCTCGCAGGATGGTGCCCCAGTAGAAGGTGCACATGATGAGATGAGAACAACTTTATTTATCCCAAAGGAAATTGTTGTGCCAGAGTTTCAAGTAAAAACATAACAGTAATAGATAATAGTAGAAAGGAGGAAGAATTAGAAATACAATGAAATATAAATTGTCTAAAAATTGTCTTAACTGTTAACTATAGAAGAAGTAAATAGAAAAATAGAAGTAGAGAATTTAGGAAAAAGAGACACTAAGGTGAGGAGAAACTCTGGCAGGCAGCCGCCCGAGACAGCGCTGGAAGTAGTAAGACTATACTATACTATAGACTAGACTATATATGTATAAGACTATAGATGGAGAGTGGGGCTTTGGCTCTTCTCATTTTGCAGAGGAAGTAGAGACTCTGATGCGCTTCCTTGGAAAGTGACACAGTGTTTATGCTTCACGAGAGTTCCTCTGACATGTGCATATCCAGAATAGAATAGAATATGCCTTTGTTCGCTCAAAGTGGGGAAATTTCTGGGAACTTGGCGCTGCTCACTCTCTCCACCAGAGCTGGTCCAGAGGGTCTGTGTGCTGGGTCTGCTCTCTCCTGAAATCCACAACAATATCCTTCGTCTTCTCCAGGTTCTCCGGAGAGGTTGTTGGTACTGCACTACACAGCAAGGCGGCTCACCTTGCTCTGTAATTTTTCTCGTCTCTGATGTTGATGAGACCACCCACAGTTGTGGGTGTATTGATCTTCCCGTCAGCGAGGCGTTGAGCCCCATCTGGCCCAGTTTGTGGGTGAGCTTCTGGGGGATGATCTGTACCGATGTACTTCTTATTTATTGTTCTTTTTTTTTCAGGAGGGCCACGTGTCCACACTACAAACTCTACTGGATTTGGGAGCAGATCTTCATGCGCGGGACCAAAAGGAAAGAACTGGTGAGACGCTCATCAGAGCATATGTTGTGTTTTGCATGTCGGAAACATTAGTGAACAGAAATTTTGGCTGAAAAAAAATATGTATTTTTTTCAACTTTTGTGTTAGGAGTATAATAAATGTCAGTGACTTAATTTGTAATTGTAATCAAATAGGTATTTTAATAATAATTGCAACTGTACAAATTGTGACTGTGGACCAAATAAAAAGCTGTTTAGATATAAAAAAATACCATGTTATCCACTTTGGTGGTTTTCAAAAAATCACATTAAATACGTCAAAAAATAATTACACATAATGAGTTTGAGGGCAGCATAGTGCCGCAGTGGTTAGCGCTTCGGCCTCACAGCATGAACGACCCTGGTTCAATTCTGACAAGAGGACTTTTCTGTGTGGAGTTTGTGTTTTTTACCTGTGTCTGTGTGGGTTTCCTCCAGGATCTCCAGTTTCCTCCCCCGGTCCAAAAACATGCAGCAGGTTAATTGGGAAAATTGCTCCGAATGAGTGATTGAGTGAATGGTTGTTTGTCTGTTAATGTGGCCCTGCAATTGACTTACGACCAGTCCAGGCTGTACCCCACTTCTTGCCCGATAACAGCTGGGATAGGCTTAAGCATCTCCTGCAACCCTGAGTGCAGGATAAGCAGCAGAAGATGGATGGATGGATAATTTGTTTGATTCTACTTTTCTATGTTATTTTTTCATGATTTCTAGGTGCTTTCTTGTTGACAGTGGATTCATCTTAGTTGATACCCAAGCAACAAAACCTGCTACAAAGACAGCCATTAGTCACTGTTTATTTTGCATTAATCCAATAAGGAGTGCCAACTGAAAATAGTGCATCTTGTGCTTGTGTCAGAACAAACATTTGAATCCAAGGAGTGCTTAGTAAATGCAAATGCCATAAAAAGTGAATTAAGTTTACATGCTGAATATTATATATTGTTCATGAAAAAACTTTAACATTAAAATAATGTTACTTTATATATATATATATATATATATATAAACAGCAACTTGTACCTGTACTAGACTGCCGTCAGTCATGCTTCACACCATTGTGAAGGTTGATGATATCAAGATGGATCCAAAAGAAATACTTTGTGGGTTTAAAGGTAAATAGATGTCAGCAAATTATAATATCGGTTTAAAAAAACTCCCATTTTTCAATCCTCCAGCACTCCACATTGCTTGCATCGGGCAGCATGCCAACGCAGTCAGGATGCTTCTGCAGCTCGGCCTCAAGGATAACGAAGACTCAAGCGGTACAACAGCAAGACAGCTGGCCAGAAAACCAGAAGTGACATGTCTGTTTGAATCACAGAAGAACTGTTAAGCACCCCTTTGATGTAGAAAAATGATCTAGGCTCCCGTTCATCCAATTTAATTGAAATAAACTAAAAGTATTTGGTTTAAAAACATCTGTTTTGTGTTATGTAATTAATTCCTCCTTGGGAATGTCACGACCATATTACTGTGAGTTGTTTCTGCCCGCAGGACGGTG
Organism: Fistularia commersonii; assembly: GCF_037954325.1. Taxonomy (NCBI): domain Eukaryota; kingdom Metazoa; phylum Chordata; class Actinopteri; order Syngnathiformes; family Fistulariidae; genus Fistularia; species Fistularia commersonii. Next base: position 11,478,976 of record NC_141288.1, read on the forward strand.
TGTTTACACAGAAGGGAACGAGCAAAGCTGTTAAAACAGGAGGATTTGATGTACTAAGGCGGAGATACATGTGGTTGGTTGGGATTGGGTGTGACATGACGGTGGAAGCACCCTTGCTTTTGAGGGGAAGCTGTGATTTCAAAAGGGGGTAGCCATGACATCACAAAGGAAAAGCACACTGTGGGCGTGTGTGTGTGTGCGTGTGTGAGTGCGTTGGTATTTTTATTGAGATTCCCCCTATATATAACCAAAAACTTCTGTCACTGTCTTTTTATTTTTTAATACCTTTAATCGATGACTTTGAAAGCAGTGACGACTGAGGGAGGGTGGAGTTTAAACACTGCAATAACAGAAGAAAAAGAAAAATGACAATTGGACTTGAAGGAAAACTTGGATGGGAATGAAGACTGAGAGACTGAATTTGAAGAAAGTGGTAATGCAACTCTGGATGCTAACTGCTGGCAATCTACACACAAAACGGAGGCAACACAGTGACAAATACGAAAACAGTGAGGTAACACCAAATATGTAGGCTAAAGTACACAACTACAATAGCTAGTTAGCAAGGCTTTTCAGTCCCTCAGGCCTTTATGGATTTATAGTAAGATAGAATACATTTTGAAAACATGCAGAGTCTTAACTATTGTCAATATTTCCCAGTCGCTCTGATGGCCTGTGGCCACCCTCTTCCCACAAACCCCAAACATCTTCAGGCTCTGATATCACAACTTCTCTCAGTCCAATGTAATTATTTTGATGTCGCAAAGAAGAGGCACCCTCTTTATGTCACTGGTGCTTCATCAATGAAAGATTAAATCAGGTCAACTCAGATTTTATTCACATAGCGCCAAACCACAACACAGTTGCCTCATGACACCTAACATGTTGGGCAGATCTTGACCACACTTGAGAAAATTATTTACAGAAACCATACATTCCGCCGGTGAACAAACTCACTCAACTCACTCAAAAATGCCTTTTACCAGGCAGTAACCATAGATAGATCCAAGCTTAATGTGGACAACCATCTGTCTGTCTTGTCAGGTCATGGTAAAAAGAGACCGCAAGAGAAAGAGAGAGAAGAGCAGAGCGATAGAAAGCAAGAGTGTGAGAGAGACAGAAGGGTTGCAGGAGTTTGTAAGGACAGGCACAAATGTATTACTCGTTATATCAGTAGTACTAAATTAAGAACACATACCGAGAAAGATGATGACAAATCCTATCAAGGAAACTGAACTTCAATCATTTCAAGAAACTAACCAGGTAAAGATGCGATGATAACATGTATCAACCAACAACATGACCTGGATGACTGAGATTCATCAGACATAGGGAGGGAAAATTTGACTAAAATAACACAGTATTAAAAGATAGCAATAGGTTTGGATTTAAAAACTGTTTTGGGCTGTATGACACACATTATAGGCCATGTTTAACGAAAGTGGAAAGTTGGGGGAGATCAACCAGACTTGGACAACCTTGAGATCAATGAATACTAAGGGAGAGTAGCACCTGAGAGCTCCTGTAGTGATACTGGATGCTATATGATGTGAAAACTCATGCAAAGAAGAAGATCAGAAAGGATGGACTCTTTGTTTTGAATCCATTCATCCTTTGTGAATGGTGAAAATATCAATTCATTAACTGAATACAAATAGGATTACTGTTAAAATGCGCTCATAAAATTTTGATCATTCACCCATTTACTGTTGAACATAACCCCAAAATACTCACTTGACAAAAAAAGCACGAGTTTATTTTGGATAGTTTATTTAAAACTATGCAAATATCTGTGGAGGTTCTCAGTCATCCAGGTCATGATGAATCCATGGCCTCCTGAGAGAACTTTTCCAGTTCTGAAGTTCAGAACTGAAAAAGCCTCTTGGATGAGGGGTGAAACATCTTCAAGTGAAGTAATTCAAGTCTAGCTGCCAAAACAAGAATATTTTGACTGAATCAACTATAAGAATAGCTTCTTAAATAACTTTTAATTGAATCTATGATTAATTCGCAATTTTCAGGACAAACTCTTTATAAGTTTTTTTTTTCCTTGCCTGTCTTCTTTATTCAAATATACCCCTGATGAGTAGATTGTTTAGTGACACTTCCTGAACATCAAGACTAGTTATCTGCAGTGACTGCTTCATAACGGCAAGTTAATGCGTTAGTCTTGTCTCACAATTCATTTGCCAAGTAAGTCATAACAAACTTTTGATAGGGCCCAGATTTTAATGGGATAGATGGTCTGCCTAGGTTTCCATAAATGAATGTACGCCTAGAATATACCTGTGAGCTCATTTGAGACGTGAGCTGTCACATAGGCTATCATGACCCGTCACCTTCCAAATGATTGACAGCTGTGAAGCCACGCCCCCGAAGGCGCCTGACGCCGAATCGCAACCCCTTCTCACTTGTGCCGCAGATCTCCATTTTTCTTCTTTCACGATAGTCAGGAGCGGAGGAATCCAGATTTGAAAATGGACGAGGAATACGACGTTATCGTTCTGGGCACCGGACTCACGGTGAGTAAGTTTGAACCGGTTGACTACGTGTAGTGAAAGTAAGTTGCAACCTGTTACCAGCGCAGTTAAGACTTGCCAGTTTGTGCTAACAGGCCTAATCAGGTGGGCTAGCGCTAAGTAGCTAGCTTAGCTGCTTTACTGAAACTTAGGTAAAAATTGAAACTTCGTGACAAACGTGAGCTTAAACCCAACTACGCTACATGATGCGCTTCGGCCAAAATGTGTGTTAAATCTGTGAAACTTTTCAGAATAACTTAGTGAAATGCTGTATTTGTGTTTGATAGTAGACTACTGAAAATGTAGTGACCGCAGCTATTTCACCGGTTACGTGGAGTTGAGAGCGAGCTGCTGCAGCTTGTCTCGAGATAAGATTAACCGCGACGATTAGTCTGCTGGTGTTAGCCTCACCAAGCTAAGGAATTGGCCCACTAACCACGGCAGACGATGTGTTTGTAGTTTTATTTGTCTCATTGTTTGAACTGAATAGGCGTTACGTGGACGGAAACAATGCCCGGGAGCAAAGTGTGTTAAACTTCGCCGGGTTCCTGTTCACTATATTCAACAGGCGGGGAAGGCAACTTTGACGCTACAGGCTTACAGAAAACCTGCACAGATATTGCAAATCTATTAAACCTATTTGGAATCGCCGCGGAGTAAACATGCGAGAGAGCATCCTGAGATTACCGGAGCCCGGCAAACAGAAAGTATTTAAGCTGGATTTCCCGTCGTTTTGAACAAAATACCAATAGGTACACATACTCTTGCAGTGCAGTAATAGGAATGAGAGGCATCGAGGATATTGACTCGGCCACTAGGAACCACGCCGTAGTTTAATAGACAACTGGCGGACGCATGACTTGGAAATCCCGTGATGCCTGGGGAATCTGATGCAGTCTACGGGAAACTTTCTGTCAACTTCGACTCTAGACTCCATTGCGGTCCCCAAGACATCGATGCAAAGTTCTGATCGTAATACTATATGGGTCTCAACCAAGTTCCACTCCTGAGGTGAAAGGGACTTTTGACACTCAGCACCGATGATCAAGTGCTTTAGGCCCAGAACAGCAGGGTGTAGCAAGCAGGAAGAGGGAGTACTCATCTGGGTGTGGTTCCACCACAGCTAAGGAACCGAAGATACTCTGTAAATTCGGACAAGAACCAAGTATCACGTCAGTCGACTAGACAGAGCCCGGGTGTCATTTATAACCTTATTGCACTACTACATATTAGAAAACTGCTTCAGTACAGTTTCTCCTTTCTGCTCCATACAACAAGATAGCTGCCAGATCAGCAGGTTACACATGAATCTCCTGTAACCACAATGATACACAGTTACCTCATGTCCACGTCATGCTATAAATTGTAGATTTCTAGTTATTTATTATTGTTACGCTGAATTATTTTTGCAACCACACAAGTATCACATTTGTTCTAGGCGTTTAGTGTAATATTTTATAAGTGATACTTACTCAGGGGGACGTGTCCACTTTAATGTTTGCATGCATGAGGCCAAGTGCAGGGTATATTCTGGACTATTTAGGTAATGCTTTGTAAATTTCGAGACGTTTCCTGTGCAACAGAGGAAATTGTCAATGTTAACATGGAAGTGGGTTTTATGTTGACCGCAATATATGGCATCATGTGCCTTGATCATTTCGAACTGCTGAGGCAAACTTTGCAGCCTCTCATCCTGTTTATGATTTTTACAGGACTTGTGTGTTAGAAATTTAACAGTGTCTGCCTGACCTCTGAAGTCTTTATGATTGCCTTAATGATATACTTCAGTATGTTTGTCACTGTCAGCAACCTCTTCATTGAACAGTGGCGTGAATCAAAGGTCCCAGTTATTTATAAGCTCTGTAGGCTCATCTTCATTTGCATGTAACCTGCAAAGTGGTGACTGATATATCAGATTAATCTTTATCCATGTTAAATGTCCCAAGAGTCAGCAGAATTTCAACATGTTTGTATTTGAGCCTCAGATGTTCCTCAAGGACAAGGTCCAATTTCATTTTGCCATGTGCTATTATTGGGGGAGGACCCTCTGCAGCCACTTGTTTGGATTTTTCTAGATGTGGAGTAGTTGATATGTCAGCTAGTTATGAAAATAGTTACATTTAGGTTATACTCAGTAGCTAACACTTTGACGCAGTGGCTGTCTGAAGTAAGGCACAGTTGTCAGCAATGCAGTCTGGTCTTTAAGAATCCGTATGTGTCACACTGTATCCTGTTACATCCACTTCTTTAAATAGATTTTTCATTCTTTGGCATTTTTTTGCCTTGAAAAAGTGTTTCAAGGCAGATTTTGTGCCATTTTCCATAGTTAAGCTCAGATAACGTCTCTCTGACTGTCAACTCTTGAGACATGATAGTCGTGGAATGAATGAGGACGATTGTAGCACTGTATGTTTACATCAGTTCTCATCCACTGCCGCAGCAAGAAGGTTACTGGTTCAATTCGATGAGGCTTTTCTGTGCACCTTCTCGCCGAGTCTTTGTGGCCTTCTTCTGTGTTTTTCAGTTTCCTCCTTTAGTATACAATTATACAGTAAATTAATTTCAACTCCAATCCTACGGCATCCCTGACTAAATGATCAGCAGAATAGACATAAATGAATGTTTTTCTATTTTACTGTGTCCTACTCTTACTTATTCTCATTTATGCAGCACTTTGATGAAAAGCGCTTTGTAAATATATGTATTATTATTATCATATTTATCAGAGTAAGGCTGCGCACAATGCAGTTTGATCAGTTAGTTGTATCTACATTCTCGACACTCTACATTCTTCATATCATGACATGTCCCTTTGTGGTTAAGTATAAGTTGGTTCAGTATGTGTTTAGATGTCTAATGATATTTTTTTTCACTGTCACCACTGTATCTTATCTGCCACATCACCAGCTGGGGAATAGGTTAAATATAACTATAATCTAGATATAAGTATAAATCTAACTTCTCCTGACTTGTCACTTTTCCTGATAAATGGCATCAGATTTGCTGGGAGATCATGTGGATGTTTTAATTCTTATGTATCTGTCAGCACAGTGATTAAAGTACTAAAAGCTCTTACTTGATAAAGGTTAAGTTTGTATACAAGTATGAGCAGAGTCTTAGTATAAGATTTCTTCCTTACTTGAGTTATGCATTTATTCCCAATTTGCTTTTCACAGCATTAGCTATGAAAGAGAATAAAACCCAAGCAACCTCTTCTTTTACTGGAATGTGCACTCCTGATTTCGGGCTTGTGTCCTCATGAGTCAGGGATGTCGATAAGCCAGTCAGCTGTTTTGCCAGCTTCCCTTCCTGATATTTGCTGCAGCCTCTGTGTTGTTTGTTGTCTGTATTTTACAGACATTACAATACATTCCTCTTACTTGTGAAAAAAATTGTTTTGATTGAAGTGTGGCACCAAAGACCTCTCCTGGCTTGTGTTTATGTAAGCCAAACCAGTCACCAAAAACATTTTCATGTTAAGGGTCAAAACAATGAACCAATTGCATTTCTGTAGCTGTGGTAAGCATTTTTACTGGTATTTTTTTATTTTGTGTTTCTCCTCAGTGACATGAACTCAAGTCACTAGAACCCAAAATGACCTGAGGCTTCAATGACAACCATTGTGACATAGTCGCCTGCGCTCAGTTATGTTTTTGGTGGTCGTCAGCACTCTCCAGGAAAAGTCCCTGCTGTTATGTTTATATCAAGTGACGTTATTGGTCATATTAGGTATGGTGTATTACTCCCAGCCCGGGGAGACTCAGTTTAACTGAGGAAAATACATTGAAAGAGCCTCACACAGCAGACATTTGTGTTTTTCTTTTTTTTTTTTTTTTGCTTTTAGCAGCTATACTGTTGACCACTCAGAAAACAAGATGTCATTCAACTTAAGCGCAAACCCCCAATAACTCAGCACTGAAATCGCATTAGGTCCTTTGGTCTGTAGGAATTCCAGCCTCTAGCAAACATGAACAAAGTCCCTCAACGCTATGAGCCGTGTGACTTAAAGCCTAGCTAAAGCTCTAATCATCCGTCCAACAGTAGAGCGTCATACGTTTTGTTGGTGCCGAATGTGTTGGAGTGAAGACTCTGACTTGCCTTGTGTCACCCACTCAGCATTTGTGCACACAACACAGACTGTGGGTCACCAGGGTAATGAGAACCTCAATTGTACTTTTAATAAATGCTTGTAAGTATCATGTGAGTGCCGCAGAAAAAATAAAACTTGACACATCAGTGTTTTTTTTTTTTTTTACAATTTTTTAGCACTATTGCATATTTTTGAAGGCGTTTTTAATTTATTTTTTTTTGTTTTTATTTTATTGCACCTTCAAACAGCAATGTTGGTTTACTGATTTAAGAAAAATAATTTCTGCAGGGTTGTAGACCAGACAAAAAAAAAAAAACAACAAAAAACTACCACTTCAGTGATGTTGTGATATTCAATGTAAAGCCCAAGGGTAAACATACAAACAAATGGCTTGTCCTTAACAAATGACAATATAATTTATAACTTGCGTCCGCTTTATTCTATCACCTTTTAACCTGCTGACCAGCAGTAGCAGCTGTTTTGTCATGAGAAGTCAGAGTAGTCTTTCGTCCCCTGGAGTCCACTAGTAATGAGTGTCATTGTTATTATGAACCATATTGCTCACTGATTCGGGCTGTTTGCTTCCATAGTAGCAGCTCTGTCATACTCACAACTTGTTTAGTGTTCTGTCCTTTCGAGCATTTGTGGGTGTGACGGTTAGTTTTACAGTGATGCCTTACAGTGTCTTTTGACAATGTTACTTTTCAGTAAAAAATGAAAGCACTAATTTAAGCATTATTAAAAGTAAAACACTACTTTTCTTGCATGAAACCATATCATGATTGGTGTTCGTTGTATGCAGTTTGCTTTGAGTGCATTGCTGGTAAAGTTTGCTGATCCAACTGCTGTTTTCGTGCTTCCTCTGTCCAAAAAGGAGTGTATCCTGTCAGGCATCATGTCTGTGAAGGGCAAGAAAGTTCTGCACATGGACCGCAACTCCTACTATGGTGCCGAGAGTGCTTCCATCACACCTCTGGAAGATGTAAGTTATCACCTGGCTCAGACTGTCTAGGATTGGGAAAAGGAGGAGCTAGCCCTCAAAAGTATTTACTGTAGTTATGCCCTATGAAATGTGTTCATACTTTTTCCAGATTCAAGGTTGTTTTACTGCAGTCTGTACAGCAGAAAACATTTTTTGTAAGTTAAATGGACTCTGAATCCATGTTGGTTGTTTGTCTTCCTAAAGCTCTACAAACGCTTTAACCTTCCTGGCAAACCCCCCGAGTCAATGGGAAAAACCCGGGATTGGAATGTGGATCTCATCCCTAAGTTCCTCATGGCCAGTGGTATGCCTCCATCATGCTCTTTGACTTGAAAAGCCAGACATCTCCACTATCTCCATCATGTGTTCATCAACTCTGAGCTTTAGCTTTTCACTTGTAGCTAATTTGTTCTCAACAAGTTCACTGTAAATTGAAAGGATGTAATCCAAGTCAATTTACTGGTGCTTGAAATACCATAGTCAAAAATTAATTGTAATACATAACATTGTTTTTTGTGACAAAAAAAATCAGCAATCATTTAGAAAAATGAATTTGTCGAAAAAATGTTCAATAAATAATACCTTAATACAGAAGTATTGTTTACAGATTAGCGTGTGTGTGTTGTGATTGGCTTTGGCCCAGCCCTATTAATAAAAGTGTTTATTCCCATATGTGTATTTTATGTTTCAGGTCAGCTGGTCCGCATGTTGCTGATCACACAAGTGACTCGCTACCTGGAGTTCAAAGTGATCGAGGGCAGCTTTGTGTATAAGGGGAACAAAATCCATAAAGTCCCGGCAACTGAGAGTGAAGCTCTCTCCTCCAGTGAGTTGTCACTCAGATATGTTCAATTTCAAACGCAGACATACAAACATAATTTCATCCCTTTGCAATGTGGTAATGTGGACAGGCACACTGGAGCCTGATGAAGCCATGGGTCTCTTTCGTCACCTTATGTTCTTTGACGTTTATTGGCCAGGATGCTATTTGTCAAATATCACAATTATATCCAGAACCAACTTTGTCCCGTCTGCATGCATTCTGTTATGTCATCCATCAAGTTTGTGTACAATCTTGACATGTTTACGAGTGTTCATCATACAGATGGAGATGAATTTTGACATGGTGCTAAAATGCTTGTTTACCCAATTTTGGTTAAAACATGAAGTGTAATTTTCTGGACACTGTCTACACTGTCCCTCTCCCGAAGGTCTGATGGGGTTGTTTGAAAAACGTCGCTTCAGAAAATTTGTGGTCTGTGTTTCTAACTTTGATGAGAATGACCCCCAAACCATGGAAGGCATTGATCCCCACAAGATGACAATGAGGGAAATGTACCAAAAGTTTGGCCTGGGAAAGGAAATTATGGACTTTACCGGCCACTCTCTTGCTCTCTACCGCACAGATGAGTGAGTTGATGTTATATCCCACAGTTCATTGCTAATTTCATTGGTTCTCTCTACCTATCTGATGAGATATCTATGCCAACTTTATATTTGTATTCATGTATTTTCACAACATCCAATTTGACTTCTTTCACTGTGGTTAAGACGCCCTGGAGCTGCAGCCTAATATTCTTTGTCCCCCCAGCTACCTGGATCAGCCCTGCATTGGCACAATAAAAAGGATAAAGCTGTACAGCGACTCCTTGGCCAGATATGGCAGGAGCCCGTATCTCTACCCACTTTACGGGCTGGGGGAGCTGCCTCAGGGCTTTGCAAGGTAGGCACCCACACTTCATAGCAAGTATAAACATTTTTGTTAAGACTGGTTTCAAGCTTGTGTTTCTCAACACAGCAATAATAGTGATTAATTCAAACTGAGCCATTTTGTGGCTCTCTTACTAATCTACCCTGCTTTTCAGATTGTGAGAAAATGTTGCCTGTACATTTTCCACTTTTTAAAAGTAATCGAAATGCCAAAATTATAGTGAGAAAGTTATACATATCCAGCGAAAACTTAGGAAGCAGTAATGAGAATAAATATACATTCAAATAACTTTTGTTGGTTCTCAGATGCATGTTATGCAGAAAGAGTCAGGGTGTCCATTGTGATTAAGTTGAATGTAACTTTAGAAAATTCAGTGCAACAATAGCTTCACTGTCAATGGGGCCTAGATTATGAATGTAGACTGTAATTGATCTTCTGTGCAGACTGAGTGCCATCTATGGCGGGACATACATGCTGAACAAGCCCATCGACCAGATTGTAGTGGAGAACGGGAAGGTGGTCGGAGTCACATCAGAGGGAGAGGTGAGCATCCTCTTCATTGAACATATAAGGTGTTCTGCACTCCCCCTCAGTGTCGGACAATTAGAGAAACACCTTAATTTTTGACCGAAATTCATATTATATGTTGTTCTCCGTCGACTCAGTGCATTATGTTTGTCTGTTTATTTTTGCGATATATTGCTGAATAGATATTGTGAAATGTGTCATTACTGCCCTTTATTTCAAAAAGATGCAGCTTAAAATGACCTAAAGAGAGCTGGAAGTCGTGACCTTGCCAGAGCTGCAGTGTTATGTCTAACTTTGCAGGGCCAGTTTCCGCCATCAACCCTTTTACTTTAATGCTATAATACATATACATAATACATACATTCCTTTGGCGGACAAGGGGTGTTCATTCTTTCATTGTTCTCCCGCTAATTTTGGGCTCTATATTTTACATCAATTATATCGCTACAAATTCAATAAATCCCAATATCAAAGGTTCTGCTTTGTTTGGGTGTGTATTTCTTGCAGTCAGTGTGAAGTGATAAATGTCAATTTGATTTTTATCAACTTGTCAAAAGATAGTTCTGTATTAGTTTAACCATTTTTTTTTCAACTGAATATTTTATTTATAAAAAAGGAACATATTTCTTTTCTTTTTTTTGTCATCCAAATTATGACATGAAAATAACACAGGGCTTTCAAAATAATGCCACAGGCATCTGACCTTTACTTGTTTGCACACAGACAGTCAGGTGTAAGCAGCTGATCTGCGACCCCAGCTACGCGTTGGATCGCACCACAAAAGTGGGCCAAGTGATCCGGGTTATCTGCATCCTGAGTCATGTCATCCCCAATACCAACAACTCCCTGTCCTGCCAGATCATCATCCCCCAGAGCCAGGTCAACAGGAAGCATGGTGAGCCCATATCAGGTCCAAGTGTTAGATGGAAAATGTGCCTGAAAGGCCTATTTGAAGTCTCTTGTGAAGCACAGTGACTTTTTTCCTGTTCCCATGTCATTATTTGCTCTTCTGGGTGCCCCTTGGATCAATCCTTGTGACTGTTCACGTGCCCTCAGTCCCCACCCCTGAGAAACTAACGCTAAGATGTTGATTTGATATCCCCTAGATCAGGGGTGGGCAATTATTTTGGCTGGCTGGCCACAATACTAATTTCATTTTTAAGCATGGGCCGACTTGGTATCATGTAAATTTAACAAAATGAAAATCGCAATTTCAATATTTACATTTTTTGGCATTTTATTTCAACTTTAATATCATTCATGATTGTATAAATGTATATTTGTATATAATCATTCATACAAAATTAAACAAGAGGAAAAAAAAAATTCTAAATTCTAAACATTTTTGAAAATAAGTTGGCTGGCCGGATATAAAAGCAAAACGGGCCGGATGTGGCCTGTGGGCTGTAAAATGCCCAGGTCTGTCCTAGATGAATTACACAGCATAATATTATCTGTGCACTCATACCACTGGATGCTAATCTTAGATTTCCTGTTTCCAGACATCTACATTTGTATGATGTCCTATGCCCATAAAGTGGCTGCCGAAAATAAGTTCATCGCCATTGTCAGCACCACAGTCGAGACGGACGACCCTGAGAAGGAGGTGCAGGTTGCCTTGGCCCTCCTGGAGCCCATCGACCAGAAGTTTGTTAGCATCAGTGACCAGTACATGCCCACTGACCTGGGTACTGAGAGCCAGGTACGACCCCTCAAACCCATTGCTCCGGTGTACAGCTGACAACAAGCTTGCAATATATCATTGTAGAAGAAATGTAATTTGACTGGAAATTTATTAATTTATTTAAACATTTTATTCAAAATGATGATCCATAATTTTACTGCATTATCACTCTTTAAAGTCACATTATTCCACTAGAACAGACTTACGGTTTTTGACTCTTAATGACTGAACTCTCTGTTCTCATTTTATCCTCTGCAAACTGTTTCACATAGCATGCATCCTCTCATTGCTTCAAATTCTCCTGCTAGATTTTTGTCACCCGTTCATGCGACGCCACAACTCACTTTGAAACCACCTGTGATGACATCAAGGATATCTACCACAGAATGATGGGCACGGAGTTTGACTTTAATGAGATGGAGCGCGGAAAGGAGGACATCTTTGGCGACCTCGGCGAATAGAGACAGGTGTCGGCCGCTGTCTAAGACAAGTCTGCCGGCAATTGAAATATTACAATAAATTTGAAAGCTACACACAAAAATGTACACAGCTCTGGCCCGGTGTGGCGGCTGCTGAAGATGATAGTGATGTAGTCTTGGATCGGGTTCAGGCTGTTTCTAATATTTAGATGGTTATTAAAATACAGTTCCACCCTCATCATGTCAGTCCAAAGATGCCAAATCAAAGCAATTGCCAGGATAAACGTGTTTGTATGATTGCGAATGTGCGTGCATGTGAGTGTGAGTCAAGGGGGGGGGGGCTTATATCAGGGGAGCAGGTTGTTCTTGAACAATATCATGTGTGTGAATGACATCCCAGGTTAAATATCTTTTAGTTAAAGTCAGCACATCCATGCAGGGTGTTTTATGGGGGTGTAGACCATACCTGAACCTGCTTTCAACTGCTTGATTTCCAGTAACCGCAGAAATAAATTAGTTCCGGTATTATGCAAAGAGATGGAGACTTGTGTTTTCAGCTTTATTGATGGACCAAACACTGCGGCAGTATTGTATGGATGAGAGCCCCTTTCCGCTTCTGTTAGAAACAATTGTTTAAAAAACCATCTCTGGCTCAAACTATTACTGTACTGCAAAGTTAAAAGGAAATTTTGTCAAAACCAAAAGCTGTCTTTGATTAATTTATTATATTTTAGGTAGTGTGTGTTTTTTTTTTTTTTTTGCCTGACAAGGATAGCATTCTACAAACTATGAATAGGAAATTGGAGGGAAATTGCCTAAAAAATTGCCTAAATTGCCTAAAACTCTCCACAAAAATGAGGAATAATGTAATACGTTTACAGTTTCTGAAGACCAAAGTTCACAAGATTTTCATGATAAAACCACACAAAGGTAGAAAATATTGCATGACCCTGTTACTGCTTACATCTATGTTAACTGTGCTGTTGACCATGAATTTTAAAATAAGTAGTACTACTTAGCAATGACTATTATCCAACAATTCTTTCAAAAAGGGATGCATGCACATTGTTCCAACATGCAAATGAGATATTCACCTACGTGGTGTCCTAATTCAAAGACAGTCGAAGCCTTTGAAACAAGAGAAATTGTCATTTTAAGTCCCTCTCAATGCTGCCTCATCTTTACTAAAGATGCCTGAGATTGGGGAGTGTCAAAGGCATACAACAGTGTTTTGGTTACCAGGTTTATGCTGCCAGCAACAGAGACCAACTTGCCAACTGAAGAAGATGGATGGGACAGAGCCCTGGGCATATGCAGTTAAACTGTGCATGTATTGTTGGTACACAAATCTAGGACACCCCAGCTTCAGCGAAGACAAGCTTGCTGTCCAGATTTTCACCCAAGGACTTCAGCCTGAACATCTTAAGAGGCACCTATAGCTGCACCACCCTATCAGCAACCTTGGCAGATGTAAAGTGGGCGGAACACATTCTTACACTGTGGGACATTATCTTTACCAGTGAGTCAGGGCAAGAAGCAACCCACCAGAAACCCCTCCAATGCCCTACCACACTGCTGTTCCAGGAAGGGGGTCACCAATTGCTGCAACCATTTTGGGGCTCCTGGTCACGTGTAAACTTCCCAGCCCCAGCACCAAGGATTTCATAGCCGGTGGCACCAAAAACATGTACCAATCCTGCAGGGGAGTGGAGAACTGATGCCTACTGGTCCAAGAATTGCTGTCGCACCATACAGTGACTGGGAGACCCTCGATTCTCAGCAGATCTGACAGTCAGCAGCATGATGCACACTTGGCCAAGTTCCACAGCCGGCTGGGGGGTTGGACAACCACAAACGACCTAGGGACAGTATATCCACAAGATGAATGATGGCGATAAGACCCTTAAATTTACATGAGAGGTGTGAAAATAAAGAAGACCAAGGGACCAGCAAACTACCCTTACTCACCATTTGGACCCAGTTCTCGCCGAAGCTAATGATGCCAGTGTGGACAGGGAGAGCAATTGGCCCAAAGCATTAAGGAGTGGGTCTACAAGTCACTGAGCAATAGGGGGATCCCCACAAAGCTCACAAGTCAATGGATGGGGCCCTGCATGGACCCTGAGAAAGGGTCTGATGTGGTCCACAGAGTGAGACAGTGGTCAAAGAAGAGGGTTTTTTTGTTTTTCGCAGAGACTGCTTGGCAGCTCACCAAGGAAAACCACAGGACTCAGCAGCCTCGCAGTCAGATTGAATGAGTTGATGGGAATCGATGGAACAGAGCGAGGAGAAGACGACATCTTCCCCCAGGAGCATCAGGACATGGTGGTTGGTTGGTTGCTGGAGACTGCTAAATCCTCTTGGGTGGGGCCAATGTAGTGTCCCTGAGGGGTCCTCTGGGATGTGATTGGCCAAACCAAAAGTGAAGCTGTGATTGAAGTTAGTTGGATGGGCTCCTGACTGTTTTACTGTATTTGGTGTGGTCAAAATAAAAGTTTATTCTGAAAGATTCACAACTACTCTAACATTTTCACCAACCTGACAGAAGAAACCTTAGCCAACATCTGTTAGTGGACCCTTAAAAGGAAATTAGGCTGTACCTTTATTCATAAGAAGTAAAAATTAAAACGTTGGAATTGTTGTCAGATATGACGCCATGTCTCCAGAACTTCAACTCCCAGCATGCATTGCCAAGTACGGGTGTGTCACATGGCTTGTGTCGCACTACCAGGACGCGGTTATTTACAAACAACATATGTGTGTATGTGTACGTGTGTGTGAGTGAAACAGCCCTTGCAGATTTATTGATTATTTTAGCGGGAGGACGTGGAAAGGCAAATGGAAGTTGAAAATGCGTTGCCGTATTTCTTCGGAGACATAGGTTGGTATCCCTTTCAGAAAATGTTTTAACCGAATTCCGTGTCTTCGGTTTGATCGAAGGGAGCCATCAAGCTAGCAAGTAAAGCTAAGAGTTAGCTGTCATTTAAACCCCGCTGCTTCTTTAGTGGTCGGGGGGGTTGAAGGTCAGTCCAGCGCAGTAAACTTTATTCTAATGTAACCTCAAAGCAGAAGGTAAGGGAACACTTTTGGCTTTTTTTAACAGATATTTGCGATATAGCTTCGCTAAATTGTAAACAGCCAGGCACCTTTCCAAAACACATTTAATGTTAATAAAGTAAAAGACCTAGTCGGATATTTTTTTGACAGTGTGTCTGCTTTGAATTAATTATTCTATGGGTTTTATCAGTTACATTTTTCAGCCATATCTTTGATTTACACATTTGGTTTGTGTAAAATCAGTACAGCTTTCACACCAACAAACTTCATGTCCTCTTTCACTCTCTACCATAAACCGTCCTCCAGGCCTCCTGCCTAGCACCGACAACCAGCTTGCATACATTTTTTCACAAAGTCAATATTGAAGTAATGACATAGAATTTTATCATCAGTGTTTTTGTGTTTTCTGTGCTTCTCTAGGCTGCTGGTCAGAGAGGACTGAGGTCCACAAAGCGGCCTCCCTTGGTGAGGTATCTCAGCTGCAGCGACTCATCCAGAATGGAGCGTCGGTCAACATGGTGGCAGTGGACTCCATCACGCCGCTTCACGAGGCCTGTCTCCGTGGACAGGCCCAGTGTGTGCAACTTCTGCTGGATGCTGGAGCACAGGTAAGCTGGGTGGAAGTCAGAAACAGCAGACATTTTGATGGATCCTCTAACCAAGCCTTGAGTCGTTATGAAATGTATTAGTCCTAATATTCATATGGAATGTGCAACATACTTACATATTTCCCATATATCAAACTATGACATTGCATCCTTTCTGTAATACAGAAAATTGTGTCATGTAGTTTGACAAGGTTATTGACTTTTTGTGGGAAAATACCTTATGGCATGAAATTACAGAAAAGAAATCAGGAAAAATATGTAAGAAATTTAGATAACAATATGAGCAACTTATCCAAAGTCAACAAAAAAATGCCCTAAATCAGGAATCGCCTCTCAAAAATTAGCTAGAAATAATATTTCTCCAATATCAGCAAAAAACTACATAAAAGTCCCCAAATGATTCTAAAATCCAATAAATTACCCAAAAAATCAGACCTGGCACATTAAAATTCAGTGAGAATTTGCACCCAATCAGCAAGAATTACTTGAAAGATCAGCAATAAGTCAGTAACAAAGAATAAGCAGAGAAGCATTAGACAATGAAGAATTGAAGAAAAATCAAAGCATTTTAATCTTATTAAAGATACATTCTTAGTAAAAAGAAAGAAGAAGAAATCTGATGTGTGATGTGATGTTGACAGGTTGATGCCAGGAACGTAGATGGCAGCACGCCGCTGTGTGACGCCTGTGCGGCCGGCAGCCTAGACTGCGTGAGGCTTCTGCTGGAACATGGCGCAAAGGCCAACCCTGCCCTCACCTCCCGCACTGCCTCACCCCTTCATGAGGCCTGCATGGGGGGTGAGTTTTTGGGAAAGGAATACACTCTTTATAACATCTGAGTGAACACTTCAATCTTATAGGCACAATGTTGTTTTTTCAGGAAACTCAGAATGTGTGAGACTCCTGATAGCGATGGGGGCCAGTCTGGAGGCTTACGACCTTTACTATGGGACGCCGCTGCTCGTGGCGTGTGCTAACGAACACACTAAATGCGTTAAAGAGCTTCTGAATGCAGGTGTGTGAACTTTGTGCTTTCATGTCTGTGGATGTTTTCAGTCAACCAGGTAATGGTGAATTCTTTTTGAAATCTTCTTGTCTTGGCAACTGGACTTGAATTTCTTCACTTGAAGATGTTTAACCCCTCATCTGAGAGGCTTCTTCAGTTCTAATGACCTATGGGGAGTTAGGGGAGGCAGGGAAGATATAACTGCCAGTTTTTTTTTTTTTACTTATTTCTTTTTTTTTGGCAGTAATATTCGGAAAGTCCACTTCCGGCGCTGTCTCGGGCGGCTGCCTGCCAGAGTTTCTCTTCACCTTAGTGTCTCTTTTTCCTAAATTCTCGACTTCTATTTTTTTTATTACTTCTTCTTGCTTTAGTAACTATTAAGTTAATTGAATTCAGTCGTAGACTGATACCACCAAAGAGCTCCACTGAACGCCACAGGAGGTCTTTCCTACCTGAGGCTATCAGACTTTTTAATTCCTCTTCCCTCAGCCACAGGGAATCTTCAATCTTTGTAGTTACTGCTAACAGTTAAGACAATTCATATTTCATTATATTTCTTATTCTTCCTCCTTTCTACTATTATCTATTACTGTTATGTTATTTACGTGAAACTCTGGCACAACAATTTCCTTCGGGATTAATAAAGTTGTTCTCATCTCATCTCATCTCATCTCATCTCATCTCATTAATCCATATGATTGTTTAGTTCCATTGTCACTCAGAAGGTCATATCTGCTACTTTACGAAATCTATTCCAGATCTAAACGATTGGCATTACAAATAAATACATCTGCAGTTGGACATGGGCATTAAATTTGTTTAAAGTGGCATTTAAAAGGGAATTAAAAAGCATTAAATTAGATTACCTGATACCTTCAAAAATCCTGACTCGTTCTCAATGGACTCGATTAGCAACAAGCACTGAAACAAAAGAAATTCCCCTTCCAAATAATGTCAGAAGTCTCCCTTAAACATAAATCATATTTCAATAAAATGTTCACTACTCCAGACACTTGGCTGAACACAACTTGAGCAATAAAATGTAACACGAAATGCTGTTTTTAAACATAGAAAGACAAATCAAAGAATTCCCTCATATGAAAGTTTGAAAGGAAGACAAAGAATACATCAGTGCAGTATTATAATGAAATCCTTTATTATGACATCACAATGGTGGTTAGTTAGTTATCAATTAACCTCTAGCACTATCAAACCTGTAGCCAAAGCCACACGACTTGGAATGAAAGAACATAAACAAACTTCCTTTAATGTCTCCTCTACTTTTTGTTTATCATCAGTGACTTGCTGCTCCACCAGTTTTTGAAAACATTTTAATGCATTTATTTGAGACTAAGCTCTTGAATCTAAAAGGAAAGCAGCATCTTCAATCACGGCTTTCTGGCCAAATTTCTCTGGATATTGGCCAAATTTCTCTGGATATTTCTGTATCCTGCTTTCTTTTAAGTGATTCTATAATGAATAAAACTTCAGTTTATTATTCATGGCATTCACGGGCCACAAAAACTCATTTTGTTTCTTTTAGGAGCTAAAGTGAATGCAGCTCGGCTCCACGAGACCCCGCTTCATCATGCTGCTAAAAACAACCAGGTGGAAATGATGGAAATCCTGGTGCAGTTTGGAGCCAACATTTATGCCAGAGACAACCACAACAGGAAACCGGTTGACTGCACGGTCCCAGGCTCTTTGGCCGAAGCCTGCCTGCAGGCCTACGAGGGTAAATTTCCATTAAGTGTGGCCCTCTTTATCTGTGTTCGGCTCTTGCGGCTCCAGCAGGGGGCAGACAGGGACGTTTAGATGTCATTCCGACATTATTCATTATTCATGAACAAGTTGAAACATTTCACTTTGTGATGCATAGTGTCCCTCGCTTTTTAAATATGACAGAAAACATACACATCGAGAGATGATTGGACTCATACATATAGTATACTTACACATATACAGCTACTCCCTTCAGGAGTCACCATAGCGAATCAACTTCTTCCCTCTAATTCTATTCCCTCTATTCCATTCTCTCACACCAACTAACTGCTTGTCCTCTGTCACTACGTCCATAAATCTTCTCTTTGGTCTTTGTCAAGGCCTGCCGCCTGGCAGTTCCAACCTCAGCATCCTTCTACCAATTCATTCACTCCCTCTCCTCTGTACATGATTAAACAATTTTAGTCTGGCCTCTCTACATCTGACATCTAAAATGTGCTGTCCCTCTGATGGACTCATTCCTGATCCTATCCATTCTCCTCACTCCCAGAGAGAACCTCAACATCTTCACATCTGCTACCTGAAAGCTGAAAGCATAAGCTATTTAAGAAAATATCTTTAATGGGAATTCTTGCGGTCAATGTAATTGCCATATATGACCCAGATTCATAAACACATATAGACACACACACACACTGAGTAAAAACAATTCAAAACTGTCAGCCTATAACAACAATGATTGGTATACACTCATCAAGAAACATCAGCAGCTTTTTTCTAATCGATGAAGTCCTCAGCCTGTATTTTTATTTCCCCGCCAAGCTGTCAAATATTAAGTCAGTTTGTGTTTGTTTTATCCCACCAGTCGTTCCCATGAGTCTGCAGCAGCTCAGCAGGTTAGCAGTGAGGAAGAGGCTGGGCACCAGGGCACTGAAGGTCATTGATCAGCTAGAGATCCCGAACCTCCTCATTAACTACCTCCGCTACCAGTGAGTCTCCAGGCGAGAAGGAAGACTGCTGATGCACAAAGACTCTCACAGACTTCCTCTCTGCACCTTACAAATTCCCACAAAAAAATCTGCCTCATATCTTTTAAAACAGACAAGGAAGCACTTAAATAATGTATTTTAATTAATGGGTATTTATTTTGACCGTTTGCAGCGGACAGGCACAAGCATTTCAAGATTACTGGTGCATTACAAACATTACTTTTGATCAATCAAAACGTGATAATTGTCAAGGGGGTACGGTACATTTTTTGCTCTTCCCCAAAAGGTAGATGTTCTTTCAACACCAATAATTTCCTGGGCTCTTTTTCTTCAAGCACCACAACACTGGCTGCACGTCTGATTAGTTATTTCTTAATCAGAAAAAAAAATCAGTCATAAATCACCCAGGTGATGCTGCTGAATGATCTATAGTCTTAAAAACAAAGGGGCTCATCCATCACACATTCTTTAGACATTGGATAACTCCTATCACTTCATTTGTTCTTTTACTGTTTAAAAAACAGATGATATTTTTCTTATCACCACTGTGTAAAGAAAACAGTAAGGTATTAGTATTAAAAAATGGTTTTAATAGTTTGTAATTATTTCTTTAAATTGATGTATTTTTTAGCATTTAAGTAATTTTACTTATTTGCCAAAAGATGTTGCTTCCTCTAATAGTAATTATTAAGTCATTTTCATAAATTAATTAAAAAAAAAACTTAGTATTTATCAAAATACATTTTCGAGGAATAGTGTAAAATAATCTATCAGCCCAATTAAATGGGTAACTTTACCAAGAAATAAGAAAAACAAGAAATGTCAAATCACTGAAATTATCCAAAAAACAGAAAACACAATTGAAAAATAGAAAAAAAGGGAAACTAGTGCAAAGCTTAAAGAGTAAAAATGTGAGTCAATTAATAGATAAAAGTATTTCAGTTTCCGCCAGTGTTTCCTCCCAATTTATCATATTTTGTTTGTTTCTTGACAAATTCTTGGCAGTTTTTGTGATGGATAGATAATATTTATTCTTTTTACCTCAGGGCTTATCATCTTTTTTGATGGACAGTAACTGATGTAAGGATATGCTTTATTGATCAGTATCTTCAGCACGATTGATGGACAGACACACAGACACACACACATTAATTTGAATATCAGAAATTGTAATCTAATAATGTATCTAATAACAAATACCATGTTCAGGCATAAAGGTATTCTTATGTGCTCTTGGCACCAACACACCTTTGGCCTCAGTTCTTTGATTTTGGTGGGCGCGCGATCGAGTGTCTGCTTTCGCAAATGATGTGATTCTGTTGGCTTGATCAGGCCATGATCTCCAGCTCTCATTGGATCGGTTTGCAGCCGAGTGTGAAGCGGCTGGGATGAGGATCAACACCTCCAAATCCGAGGCAATGGTGCTCAACCGGATGCCAACTCCGGGTTGCGGAAGAGGTTCTGCCCCGAGTGGAGGAGTTCAAGTCTCTCGGGGTCTCGTTCACGAGTGAGGGAAGGATGGAGTAGGAGATTGACAGGCGGATCGTTGTAGCGTCTGCAGCAATGCGGACTGTACTGGTCTGTCGCTGGGAGGGAGAGGGAGCTGAGCCAATAGACGAAGCTCTCAATTTACAGGTCGATCTATGGTCACACCCTCACCTATGATCAGGAGTCGTAGGTAGTGAAAGAAAGGAAGAACTCGGGGATACAAGCAGACGAAATGAGTTTCCTCCACGGAGTGGCTGGACTCTCCCTTAGAGATAAGGTGAGAAGTTTGATCAACCGGGTGGAGCTCGGAGTAGAGCAGCTGCTGCTCCTCTGCATAGAGAGGGTGAGGTGTCTCGGACATCTGGTCAGGATGCCTCCTGAACGCCTCTCGGGGGAGTTATGTCCATCCTCGGGAAATGTCCATCTGGGAAGAGACCAAGGGGAAGACCCAGGACATGCTGGAGAGACTATGTCTCCAGGCTGGCCTGGGAATGCCGTGGGGTCTCCCCAGAGGAGCTGGACCATGTGCTGGGGGAGTGGGAGGTCTGGGCCTCACTGCTCTGGCTGCTGCCCCTGCGACCTAACTCCAGATAAGCGGGGGAAGATGGATGGATGGAAATAGTAATCTTTGCAATTTTGAAATACATAATCATGATGTGTGTAATCTGTGTTTTCCGGATGCTTCTGGTTCAAATATCCTATTCGACTCAGGGCGGAAATGAGAAGCACCATCAATCAATCTGCTAATAAGTCTTTGATATATTCTAAAATGTATAAATAAGCTGTCTTGAACTCAATCTAGCTGAACTGGCTTGATGTTCCAGGAGAAATGAACGGATGCCACATAGACGGGCAACATTGCTGTGACGATAGTAGCCAATGAGCCTGTCCAGATGTGACATTCCTGGGATGTCCGTGTCACTCGGACGTTTATTTAAAAATGTTCCTGCCGGTGGGGACACTGCATTCAGCACCGTCTCTGTTGCCTCACCTAATGTGACCTCGTCTAAGACGGGTCATCGGCTCAGTCGGGCCGAGGGATTGCTTCGTCCTGTCGGGGAAACCAAACCTGGACGGTGGATGTTTGAAATTGTTTAACCCTCTCTGCATTTTATTAGTCACATAATATATTTTATTCGTGTCCTGTATCTCTGGAAACACCTTCAAGATTTTTAGCAGACAATAATCCACAACTGGTTGTAGACTGTAAAATAATATATATGTAATGCCTCGGTGCAATGAAACTAGGCTACTTTATAAAGCCATTCCCAAAATAACCCTCAGCGTTATGAGTAGATATTAGGAGACATTCCCTTGATGGAAAGCATTTGGCTCTTCTCATTAAGTTGACATTTCCCTTTAAAACAAACTACAATATCTGACTCCCTGATGCTTAAGTGTTTCTATTTTTGACTAGAAAATATTCCTCCCAAAACAGTGACACTTTTGAAAAGCACTTTAAGGCAAAGGAAACATGATGAGGAGGCAAGCTGGGAAATTTACTCATCTGAGGGCCAGCCACCAGCCTCATTCTAAAATGGACTGGATAATTTTGAAAGTTTCCTGGGAATTTGTGTCATTTTCCTGGACAAATTAAAAAAAACGTCAGACCAACTGAAAGGATCAATTCTGCTAAAGATGCCCAAATCTGATGAATTATAGGTTTAATGGGAATCTCTGTCTCGTTTAAGATAATAGTCATATTTTCAAAAGATTAGGAAGGAATGTAATTGTCTTTAAAAAATTCAAGCAAATTAAGAATGAATGCTGTATGAGATTATCTTTTGCCTTTTTAAATGACAGATATCCTTTTATGTGTGTTTCAGCCGGTCTAATTCATGTTAAAGGCGTAAAGATCATAATTATAGCCTGCTAAAACTGACTCAATTATTTGAATATTTTCCTTTATGATGCGGTATATTTGCCTCCTTGCAACCCCATCCAAACTTGTGTGAGTGTTCTTTCGAACAAAATTTTACTAGCCACTCAACAGCCACAGATGACAACAGTTTATTGCAGTTTCAGCCGTTGACCACCAGGCTGTGGTACAAGACATAAAATACGTGGGTGACCGAAAACAACCCTGAGGACAAAACGTTCAACAAGCTTTTGCCGCATCATATTCTAAGTTCATCACCACCATCACAATCATCACCATCATCATTATGATGATGATGATGATCATCAACATCATCATCATCACCACCATTGTCCCATCCGAGAGAAGAAGCAGGAAATGGGAGGCTTTTGTTTGGGAATCAGAGACAAACATGTTGTGATGGTCCACTGATACCCCCTTACATTGGACACACACACACACACACACACACACACACACACACACACACATGTTGCCTGAACATCACCATCCTCTGGGTGAAATTAAGTGCAGCTGTGAGATTCATATTGGTTTCCTGATATATGAAATACACTTTCACCTCTGGTCTCTGTAAAGGATCTGGCGGTAACCCTGGAGAGCTCAGTCAACAGGGCACTCTTTGTATAGTTTTTAAGGTCGCTGCCGCCCCCCCCCCGCTTGATATAGACAGAAGTGTATGTGAAGAAAAATTACACGTTGCTGGGCGAATGATTAGTTGAATTATGCAGTTTTTTTAAATTATCCTTTCATTCAAGAAATATATTATTTAACTCTCGTTATTTAGATTTTTTAAATTTATAAGACAGGCCCCTCCGTGAGCTGCCACCTTACTGTGGTGGAGGGGTTTGTGTGTCCCCGTGATCCTGGGAGCTATGTTGTCAGTGGCTTTATGCCCCTGGAAGGGTCACCCAAGGCAAACAGGTCTCAGGTGAGGGACCAGACAAAGTGTTGCTCAGAAGACCTCCAATGAAGAAGACAATCATTGGACCTGCATCATTGCCCCGATGCAGGTCACCGGGCCCCCCGGAGCCGGGCCTGGGGATGTGGCTTGGTGGTGAGCGCCTGGTGGCCGGGCCTTCACCCATGGTGATCAGTCAGGCACAGCCCGAAGGAATGAAATGGGTCCCTCTTCCTCTGGGCTTACCACCCACAGGAAGGGCCAAGGTGGTCGGAATTTGAGAGATTCTGACTCTATATAGTTGGACTCCCCTCGACGCACAGCGTGGGGTCTGGAACCAGGCCTGTTGAGAGGGGCTGGACTCTTGTTTTTTTTCTGGAGTTGCCCCTGGTGAGAGATGCTGGCCAGGTATGGGCATACTGATTGCCCCGGTCTCGACGCCTGCCTGTTGGGGTTCAACCCAACAGACGAGATGGAAGCCTCCCTCCGCCTTCAGGTGGGGGGACGGGTTCTGGCTGTTGTTTGTGGCTATGCACCAAACAACAGTTCAGTTCACCCACCATTCTTGGGGTCCCTAGAGGGGCAGCTAGAGAGCACTCCTACAGGGGACTCCCTCATTCTACTGGGAGACTTCAGTGCTCACATGGGCAATGACAGTGCGACTTGGAAGGGTGTTATTGGAAGGAACAGCCCCCCTGATTTGAACCTGAGCAATGTTTTGTTATCAGACTTCTATGCCTGTCACGAATTGTCCATAACAGACACCATGTTCAGGCATAAAGGTGTCCATATGTGCACTTGGCACCAACACACCTTAGGCCACAGTCCTTTGATTGATCTTGTGGTCGTATCGCCGGACTTGCGGCCGTATGTCCTAGACACTTGAGTGAAGAGGGGATGGAGTTGTCAACTGATCACCATTTGGTGGTGAGCTGGCTCCAATGGTGGGGGAGGATGCCGGTCAGACCTGGCAGACCCAAACGTAATGTTAGGGTCTGCTGGGTGCTTCTAGCATTGTCCCCTGTCAGAAGGAGTTTCAACTTCCACCTCCAGCAGAGCTACAACCACGTTGCGAAGGAGGCAGGGGGCATTGAGTCCAATGGGCCATGTTCTGTGCTTCCATTGTTGAGACAGCAGACCAGAGCTGCAGCTGTAAGGCGGTTGATGCCTGTCGGGGCGGCAACCCTCGAACCCGCTGGTGGACTCCAGCGGTGAGGGATGCTGTCAAACTGAAGGAGGCCTATTGGGCCTTTCTGACCTGTGGGGCTCCGGAGGCAGCAAACAGGCAGTCCAGCAGCATGCTGGTAGTTTTGTGGTAATTTATTTACAATGGGGGAGGGTGATAGTGTACATAATTTCTTGCTAATTTTATTTTTGATGTAATTTCTTGCTAAATCCCTCGTGGCGTTTTCACATTATTGCAAGGGACCAGTTAAACCTGTTGCACCTTAACAGGTGAGAGAATGAAGAACCTCCAGAAGTTTGAACGAAACAACTTCAAATATTCAATGTCTGCTATGTGGTACGTTCCAACTGGCAGAAGCGTGCGCACGCACCCACACACACACACACACACACACACACACTCGCTCACAGTCAGACAGTGATAAATCAGTGAAACTTGCACTTTGACCTCGGATGTGGAAGTATTTATTTTGCATTCCTAGTTCTGTAACTGTCATTTCGCAGAGGAACCGAATGTCCATCCCGGAGGAAGCAGCACCTCAGGACGCTGTGTGCTTCAGATATTTGTTTTTCTGTCATCTTTAACGTGAATGCGATGCCTCTCGAGCATCCAGAACATGCGCAGGTATAAATCAGGGGCCCGGCAAAATGACACTGTCCTCCGTGTGAGACAACAAACACTAGCCTCTCCGGGTCGAAGCACTGCGTTGTGTAACCGCACAAATCACTGCCATCTGACACGTGCTGCCAGATTTCCATTTAAGTGGAATCTCTGAGATGCATCAGGATTCACTAAGTCCCTCTGGGGTTTAGCTCCTCTGGCACTGGCTTTTGACAGTTTCTGCCATTTCTTGCTTATTTTACTGGACACATTTATTGCAATTTTGAATCATCTTTTGATCATTTTAGGTAACTTATGCTCAATTTTTGGTTGTTCCTTGCTTATTGTGATTATTTTCTCCTATTCTCTGTAATACTTTGGGAAATTTGTTCCTAGCTGACTTTCTGTGATTCTTTGGGAAACTTCACATTTCTTTTTAAGTAATATCTATGATCATTTTGATAGCTTTTCTGTTGATTGTGCATAAAAGGGAATCATTTCCAGGAGGCTTATCTTTGAGCGATAAAACTCAAAAGCATAAACAGTTTTCGTACACATTTTTGATTTATTTCTAAAGCAGCTGATCTCCCACTAAACTCCAACCTTCCATCCTTTTCCCTGTGTGCGTTGGTGCATCGACAAACCCTTTGGCTGCACAGGGAGGCTGTACTTTCTGTCCACGGTGATGAAAGTCGTCCTTGGCCCAAAGACAAATGTAGAGTACAGAATGTGCTGTGGGTGTGTGTCATCAATTAGGTCCTTCATCAGTGGCCGGATGACATTTGTTGTGTAACACAGATCTAGAATGCTGTCGCATCATTTCTCTCACCCAGCAAAGTATGTCAGTGGAAGGAAAGGCAGCTCTTGTAAAAAATCCTTTGCCGGGGTCAAACATATTATTAAGCTTACATATAGCCATCCATCACTCCTATCACGACTCCTGATTGGCTGTTCATGTGTTGTGAGAAAACTAGCCTCCGCGAAGACAGCTATAACTTCATTCTTCTATAATAACAGATGATTAATCGCACATTAATCCGTTACCTAACCAGTTAGCTGTAACCATCTGCAGGCCACCAACTTTGTGATATAACATGCAGTAAAAATATTTGTGAATCTTAAACCTTGTAGAGGAATGAATTGGAGCACAGAGTAGATGCATGTTTACACATCAGGTTAGGCTTAGAATCTGAATGTTGAGATTGATGTGTCGGAGCCACGGTTTCAAGCCAGAGTTTGAACCCTGTGAGACAGAAAGCCTATGTTACAGAATAATATTGAAAAATAGAGAGGCACAAAGTTAACGCCTCTATTTAACACATGGTGTAAAATTTTTTGGTTATGCCATTATGATTTTATTGCTATTCCTTGAGGTCATTATTTGACATGTAGATGCATATTTATATATGTCAGATTCACAGGTAATGAGTTTCCTGGTTTTAGGCACCTTTTTCTTTTTTGTTTTAATCCATATCTATCTATCTATCTATCTATCTATCTATCTATCTATCTATCTATCTATCTATCTATCTATCTATCTATCTATCTATCTATCTATCTATCTATCTATCTGTCTGTCTATCTGTCTGTCTGTCTGTCTGTCTGTCTGTCTGTCTGTCTGTCTGTCTGTCTGTCTGTCTATCTATCTATCTATCTATCTATCTATCTATCTATCTATCTATCTATCTATCTACCTACCTACCTACCTACCTACCTACCTACCTACCTACCTACCTACCTACCTACCTACCTATCTACCTATCTATCTATCTATCTATCTATCTATCTATCTATCTATCTATCTATCTATCTATCTATCTATCTAATTTGATTATGTAGGGTCTTTCTAACTTTATTTTTCGGGTTGAGTTTTAGGAGCTTTTGTTTTTTGTACTTACAGATATTTTTTAAGCTGATTTTAAGCCTCACACAGGTTGATGTGTGTTGCAGTCTGGAACCCTTGCATGCAATGTTCAGGTGACACTCAGTCCAGTTCCGACAGTTTACTCTGTTTTCCTGGCTTCGAGCAGTTTTTTCCAACAGGAGGTTGCACGCAGATTGCTTCATCAAAGGGTCGAAATGATCGACTTCGATCTACAAACAGTGAGACGCTCAGTTTTTTTTTAAGCAATAGTGATAAGAACTCTGGATTAAACTTTTGTATGCACAGATTGTCCTTATCCTGTCTGAGAAAAGATGTGACATGGCTGCAGAAGGGGTCAGAAAAAGCACAGTCTAAATTTTTGGTAACAGATGATAAGAATCTGTGCCTGCACTCAGATATGTTGAGGTGCGTTTGAGAACATTGCGTGGCGACAGCCAGGAAACCGTGTTTCAAATCTACAAAGCATTTTTTCTCTGCAACATTAAACAACTCCAACTTTTAGAAACTGTAATAACAGTTTATAGGAAGATGAGATTGTGACTGAACGTGGCAGCCTGGCGCCAATGGAGAAACGGCTCACGCCTGCGGGTGTGCTTTCAGCACTCCGTTTCTCCGCCAGGTGAGACGACCCGGCTGACTTTTTCGTGTTTACCCGCCCCGGTGAAACCCTGGCTGATGGAAGTGGCTATAGGTGCTGATGGGTTAGATGTTTTCAGGTTTCTGGCGGGAGGCCGGATGCACTCGGAACATCAGCGTAGCAATCATGACCTTATTTGGGAGAAAAAAAGAAAAAAAAGAGCCATGTTCAGTTCAGTTATTCCCGCTGAGTTTTTTGTTTTCGCTCGTGAACACAGATGACTTCAGGTTTGGTGTCACCGGATTAGCACTAATAGGGGCGTCATGTGACTTTTGATAAATACAAAGGTCGTCTTTGATCCTAATCCTTTTTAAAGTACAAAATTCCACTGCGAATGACCCTCCATATTTCAGCAAACACATCATGGGCCATGTGACGATAACGTTCTCGTGCAAAAAGAGGCACATCGGTGATTTGGCATGTTTTTCCTTTCAGGTTTTTTTTTTTTTTCAAGGTCTCTATGTCTTTTCACCGTTTCTCTCCTGGTGGGAAGTTATCGGGAGCCGCGGTGGAAAGTATGCGTGAAATGTCTTTGAAACCGAACGCCGGCCGCAAATCCAGCGGCAAACTCGGTTCTCCTGTGACCAGCCGATCTTCCCCGGGTCATCTTTGTAGAAACTCTCTCCAGCTGTGCTTGTAAAACATCCAATTGAACTGTCGTTGATGAAATACTGGAATTTGAGAACTTCATCAAATGGTTCAATGTTATAATTTCCCAACATCCTGTACTTCCCTCTGTACCTACGGTAGTTTTGATTGACAGATATAGTCCATAAATCAGTGTGTATTCGGGCTGGATATACTCCAGACCTCTCCAGGTACTTCCAAAACTGATATTTTGATGACTATAACTCATCATAGGTTAACAGCAGTTGTTGGAGCGGGTGACCCAATTGCAAAGTTGGGGGTTCGATTCCTGGCCCCACCCTTGTCTGTACATTGGAGTGTCTTCGGCACTGACGCCGAACTCCGCCAGTTGTTAGTATCTTGCATGACAGCTCTGCCGCCATCGGTGTGTGTGTGTGTGTGTGTATACGTGTGTGTGTGAATGGATGAAAGCGCAGTTTGTGAAAGCGCCATATAAGTGGAGGCCATTAAGTAATCAGCCCGGCTTGCTAGTCCGCTAGGATTTAAATAGCATTAGAAGCATATAATAAAGTTCCACAAGACCACATGTGTGAAGATGAAGTTATTCAGAGAATTTCAAAATGGTCAAAAATGGTTAATTGGTTTAGACGCATAAAGCCAGCTAATCTGATTACTGTTACATGTCACTTGCACGCGAATGAGGATTAACACGACTGGTGTGTAAAAAAATAAAAACCCCTTCAAATATATTATTATATTAATTCATTCAGTCATTCATCATCTGTGCAACTTATCCTGCACTCAAGATGCCTTTCCATGTTCACCCTGGATTGTTCGCCAGTTAATCACAAGGCCACCCTTAGAGACCTACAAACATTCACCCTCTCATTTACGTATCCGGGCGATTTAGGGTCTCCGATGAACCTACTGCATGTTTTTTGAGAAACCGTTCGGAAACCCAGACATGGGGAGAACATGCAAACTCCACACAGAAAGGCACCTTGGTGGACTTGAACCAGGGACCCTCTTGTTGTGAGGCACTTACCACCAGTCACGTGCAGCAGCGTATATTTGGACACGTAGAATCCGAAGTATTTAACCTTGGTGTGGGGAAGTTGACCAGCTTTGAAATGTCTGAGGACAAAAATGACAATCAAACTAAAAGCCTGATTATAAAAGACTTCAACCCCTGCCCCCCGTCTGTACCCCCATCTGGACCGCCACATCGACCCCTGCGTGCCCACACTTAATAACACAGATGTGTTCGTACTTAATTAAACATTCACATGAGCATAGCCATTTTGAAGATTTGATAACAGTATATTATCTGCGGTTTTGACTAAAGATCCGTTTGTGTTCCCAGAGTGTTGATGTATGTATGGCTTCCCTTTGACATGCCCTATTTTCATCTGGCATCCCCCGCTACGTTAAAGCCCCTGTGTGTATATAATAACACAAAACCTGTTGAATTAAAGTTAAAACCTGACTTAAACCCGTGTGTGTTTCACTCCCTCCGTTGTCTATTCCTCTCTGCCTCCTTCACATCTCCCGTCGTGTCGAGGCATGACAGATGGATAGACAGCAGTAATCCAACTTCCAACCTCACTCTCGCTAAGAAATGAGATGCTTATAGAATATTCCGCTCATTTTCCTCTTTCCAAGTTACACAGCATCTTGCAAACAGCTCAATGATTGTTGAACATAAATTCCATTTTCCGTTGTATTCAAGAGCTTTTTGCAGGATCTTTGCAACACCGAACCAAGGCCCTCTTTATTTCTACATGTATTAATAATTACCTCATTTGAGTGTCTCACAACAATATTTACGTGCAGAAAACTAGATTTAATAACAGTTGGCATGTATGCTGGTATTTGTTTCTGCAGGTGGGAGCTGTAAAATTAAAAAGACCCTTAATCAATGATGACATCAGCTGTGAATAAAATCCACAGCTTGCATGTTCTGTTGTTGTATGTATTGAGATCTGCAATAATTGGGAATATTCGTTCAGATGCCACAACAAATTATCATTGAAACGCACAAACATGCATACGCACATAGCAAATTGTTAGTAAAGAATAATTTGAATCAGCCGATATGATGGAATACCAGACAAATTTCAGACAATTTTTCAACAGTCAGAATGAATGATGTAATTAATGGATGGAAAGGGTCACACGCCCAGATACACTTCTTAGCCGCATGTCATTGAACAAATGTTTTTGGAATTGTGCGGGGGTGAATTTCATCTTTTCTTGATATCAGACAACCAGTTTGGTCCATTTGAGTACGACAAACTCCTGCAGCTCGGGCTCTGGTTTCACTTAGCGACAACAATCGATCACAGACCCGCCGGTTTTATCACTCTAACACTCGCCCCTCGCTCAGCTCCTGCCAAACATCTGGCGGCAGTTTAACCAAAACCAACAGGAACACAAACATCCTGCCTGTTCTCCGCCGATCACCGTCGTACCTTATCAGATCCATGACGGACAGGCTACAGACACTTTCTCTGAAACGAGTGGAAAAATCAGGGGTAGAATTGAATGCATTGTAACATTGTCTGGGTGCCTATCCATTCATCTGTTTGCATTTATTCTTTACATTAAATGTCTGCTTGATTTTTTTTCCCCTTCGTATTTCCGACTGGGTTTTGTTCACCTCCCCCCATTTCATTTAAATATCGTTCTTGTGTATGTTATTTCTTTATTTTGATTGCTTTGAATTTCCTCCATGACCACAGCCGGACAAATACGGTTTATTATTATTGTTACTGCACCATCAGGTATAGGGACACGCTGCCCTGTAATGGCCGGGATGTTTCTTTATTGTATCTGCGAGCTGTAAGCCAGGCTAATGGCTCCATAAATATCTCTTTTATAGTGCAGGGCTTGTGCTGCATCACCAAAACCTAGACCTTTGACCCCAAGTGGGAAAGACCCTGACCTGCCCACTCCCCCTGCCCCTCTGTATAAACAACTTTGAGGACAGTAAATTGTGCCATTTTTTCATCTCCCAGTTGATCCTGTGTTTTTGAGTTCATTATTGGATGTTTCATGCGTGTCTGCTCACAGCAGCTGAAGCTAAATTGCTGTGTTCAGCTACCAGTTTCCGCAGGAAATGCTTACTCACACTTTCCACACTGAAAACTGGAAAATCAGTGAAGGATAAGAATGAAGGGGATGAGTGTGATTCCTGGAAGCCATCCACACCGCCGCCCGCCACTAACCCAGTTTCATTGCAACTCCCCCAATTGTGTATGTATGTATTTATGTGTGTGTGTGTGTGTGTGTTTTACGTCGAAGTGAAGGGGGCTCCGGGTTGGTGGTGGGGTGGAGAGGGAGAGAGGGTCAGCCAGCTAGCCTGGACTTCAGTAGAGTTGATGTGTTCACACACACACACACACACACACACACACACACACACACACACACACACACACACACACACTTTGCATGCATAGGCACGATTAAGGAGATATGACATTAAAATCTTACCTTATTCAAAACTCACTTGATGCGACTCATAATGGCTGGTCTTCAGATTTCTACTTAGCTGACTTTGAACTGCTAAGATTCTGTGTGTGTGCATGTGGCTTTATCTACATGTGTGTCTGTCACAGTCACCCTTCACACTGAATACAAAACGCACACACATCTGGCTCTTGTCTTGAGTGGGGAAAAATGCAATCAGCATTTGTCTCTGGGTCAAATGACCACTGGAATTACAGGGATTTATCGGCTCCAGCTCAATTCTACAAGGACGGAAGCTGGGCAATTGATGTGTGTTTGAGTGTGTGAGTGTTTGTATGTAATTATAATTACCCAGTACGCTCATGCATAGCAATTTCTAGCAGTTATATTAAAGACAGGATCTGTAAAGAGATAAGGGCCTTTATCTGTATGGTAGCTCCAAACCTATTTTAGACTTTACCGAGTAATCATAAAAGTTCCCCTATCCTGTGCACTGATACAACAAAAAACAAAAAGACAAAATGCTTTCAGCTGATAGCTTGACCTCCTCTTCAGGAGTTTCATCCTAAGAAATTGTTGTTATTCAGGATAAGTTGTTTTGCTGTAGGAAACCGTCCTTCATATAACTGCCCGTCATCATCCTGCTTCAAAAGATCAATGAAAAAAAAAATTTGGTGGACTGCAGTGTCCTTGCAGTTTGTCCTCCAATGCGTCTGTCCTCAAACAGCTCCCCAATAGCACTGCACATCATCTCTCAAATATATATATATATATATATATATATGTGTGTGTGTGTGTGTGTGTGTGTACATGATAGGAAATTCAGTGAGTGAATTGAAATTTACCTAACATTAACTGAAAACACCACCTGTTTTATTTGTATCATGTGGCTCTCAGCAAGTAAAGTGTATTAAGCAATAAGAAATGTAAAGACTGATGAAAATATAAGGGAGCTTTTGCTGTATTTCACTTTGGTTCACCCTGTCATCTTCATTCAACACTTCTACGCACCTTAAATAAATTCACTTGTGAATCCATTGTGCTGTTTATCCATCCATCCATCCATCCATCCATCCATCCATCCATCCATCCATCCATCCATTCGTCCATCCATCCATCCATCTTCTGTCACTTATTCTGCACTCAGGGTCACGGGACAAGCTGGAGCTTATGCTGTCTGTTCATCATTTTCAATTTCTTTGAGTATTTTGGGATCCATAGGCCATAAATTAACTGTCTACAGAATACAAACAAAACCATACTTTATGACTGGTAATGTTTTACGCGACAAGGCAGACCCTGCAGGCTGTGCTCATGAGAGGGAACCACGGCATCGGTGCGAAAATGAATTCAGGAAAAGTTTGCAGGTAAAAGTTACCCCTGGAGTCTGATCACGTGACCTGCTGCACGGGGCGGAATTTCTTTCACACTTTGTGCATCACTTCGGGTCCATCTCTGAAATCCTTGTGCGAACAGGGTATGCATCATTTGGTTTAAGGACTACAGATACTTGCCACGGAAAACCACTGTTTTTTCTTTTCTCCTTAAGAAAATCAAGCTGCTATTATTATATTTTTCATATCAGTCCGAACCGCTGACACATCCTGCAACTATAGACATTGTGTTGTGATGACATCGGAGTTGGATATTAGCCATCTGAGCTAGTCAGTGATACAAACACTAGAAGAGGATGCACTTTGAAGTGGATAATCACCCCAGAGCTTCACATGGCAGCTGTTTGCTAACTAAAGCTTTCCTGTTTCACGATTGAAGCAATACCATTAAATTAGGTCCTTATTTTTCATTTTCACTGAAGCACCTGGGAACAAAGGCACGGGTCGGAAAAGAAATTCCGCAGTTTTTCTTTTAATGGTGTAATTGCATCCATCTGCACATGGTTGGTGTTTCCGATGCCAACACTGCAGCAGTGAGACACAAGTTGTTTACATGTTGTTTTTAAATGTCAAGCAATACTATTTTTTGTGCCCACAGTGGCAGAGCAGAATGTACTCTACTGGTTTAGAACCTGAATCTGGCACAGCATAATGAAATAAGCCCTGGGCGCGGTTTGATGTCACATGATGATAATATCTTGCTGGATAAATCTCTGCGCAGTTTTTCTTCAATTCTTACCTATCTGAACTGTCCGTCAGTTGCTTCATTCATGTCCGGCCTGATAAATCCCAGAACCCTTTCCACCCGTCATACAGCATATTGGCAGGTCCCTGACTGAGCCGTGTGTGTCCACATGAACTCTCAGGGGACGTTGGGTAATGTCTGGATTGCATTGTGGACATGCAACACGGCCGTGTAGAGTCTGAAAAGGTAATTGCTGCGGCGGTGAAAGATATTGGTTACGCCGAAGCCAAAATATGGAATTATGATGTGAATGGGCTGCAATTTTCCAAGAGAGACGACGTGCTGGATGTCTGTAGCGAGGGGCTCGGAAAGCAGAGGCAATGTAACACGAGACAATGTGTGAGTGTATGTGTATGTGTATGTGTGTGTGTGTGTGTGTGTGTGTGTGTGTGTATGTGTTTTGAAATCAACATTATGTCTCGTTCCCAACTCAGAGCAGCAGACACCGTGAAGTGCGTCATCGATCATACTGTGATTCCGAAGTTCATGTTCTCCTTCTAAAAGGAAAAAGAAATGAGCTGATGGGAAGTGTTTATGATAGAGTTTTTAGATCTAAAATGTCACTGTTTTTAATATAGTTTTTTCATTGCCAGTGCACTGTTAGACTTTTCATATTCTGTTCTGTGTGAGTTATGTTGGAAGCCCCTTTGGGAATGGATCTATTTAATCCGGTTCAAACTGTTTTGTATAGTTTTCAAAGTGTGATTCATAGTCTGAACATGTCAACCTGACTTTATTTTTATCACAGCCCCATCTCCCCAACACCACCCCTCTCATAGGCTATATTTACCTGAACTTACCTTGAATAATAATAAACAATGCATAGAAAGAATGTAGAAAGTGCTTTTTTCAAAGTGCTGTACAATTAAAGAGAAGTGGGAACAGGACAAAATGAAATAAAATTAATTAAATCATTGTATACCCCGCCTAGCACGCAATCATGTACACTATAAGGTTACCAATGAACATACTGCATGCTTCTGGAAACCCATGCAGACATGGGTAGAACATGTATACACCACACAGAAAGGCCCCCCTCTCGGAATCAAACCAGGGACTCTCTTGTGTTGAGGTGGAAGAGAAAACCAATGCGCCGCCCATAAAGGAAGAAAAGTTCACCATAGCACAATAAAACCTCATCAAACCTCAAGAATCATAAGCAACACCAGACAAGTGTGTCTTCAGCTTTAAAGACACTGACAAGGCATGCCTGTCCAAAGTCAAGAGGCAGCCTGTTCTGTTGATGTCTGCAAATCGAAAAGTGAATCCGGTTCATCAATATTCCATGCTTCATACAGCTGTAGATCATCTGCATAGAAAGTTGATTTCAAATGAGTGCAGATTCTGGCCCAGTGGTGTCATGTATTGTAAGAACAGCAGTGGTCTCGGAGTAGAACCCTGTGGAACCCCATACCTCACAGTACAGGGCTAAGAGAGGGTGCTAAACAAAATACTGTGATATTTCAGACAGGTAAATAATATCACTTGTTATAGGACATGGGAACTGTAATGATAACAAACAGCCAGCAGCCTTTATCGTCGTAGGTTTACAGCTTTGCTATACTGCATTTGAGACCAGGTTAGGATACTCTTTAGATATAATGGCGTGTACGTGCTTTTCGAAGCCTTTGTCCTCCTATGTCCCATCCTAAAACTTAAACTTGCATTGAGGGGACCCTGAGCTGCAGCACCGGCAGCGGTCCGACAGTCTAAAAGAACATAGAGCTAGTACAATCAGTGTTTTTACTAAAAATAGCAAAATCACCAATGTTTCTCCTATTTTAATGTTTAGTCAGCCGCCTAAATTGATCAAAATATAACACATTTCTGACATATTAACAACAAAGTAATTAACAGTAACCGAAAGTCGGACACTTTCTGATATTTCTATATTTTCTTTGGAAAAATGGACAAGGCTCATTATTCTAATGTCTGAGAATCGAACCTTTCAGTTTGTTGTTGTTTTATATTCTGCATTTTTTGGGCCAAGTCACAGTTATCAAGTACTTTGAAACTGAACAAAGCAGTATTGTGCTTTATTTTATCCAATCACTTTTGCTACCAGCTAATTTCTAGATCTGTATTTGATAAAGAACCTCAATTATATGAGGTATATAATATCTGCGATAAATTATGCTGAGACCAAGACGGAGGGAAAGTCAGGGATCCTTTGGAAAGAAATTGACTGTCTGGACAAAGAGTCAATTTCAAGACCTGATTGTTTCGCTAAGAGAGGAAGTGAAAAGTTCTCTGCCAGCTGGCCACGTTAAACACTCCGGCAACTTTATTAGAGAGGCTTGGCTTTCGGATGGAAAAACCCTCCCTGGATATTTAACAAGTCTCTCAAAATTCTTCAGCAGATCAGTTTCAGGGAAACACATTGTTGACAAAAGTAGTCCAGGGCCACTCTGTGTGTGTGTTTGTGTGTGTGTGTGCGTTTGTGTAGCACACAGGTGCGCAGTCCTCAGGCTATGGAACAAAGAACGAGAGGTCAAAATTTTAAAAGTCAGGTCTTGCACATTCAGATCTTTGGAAGTCAACAAACTTGTTTCTTATGGAACCTTTAAGGTTCAATCTTTTTTTAACCTTTTGCTTTCTCTTTATTTATCACATTTTTTAAGTAATTCTACATCACCACTTAATTTCATTTACACTGCATGTACGGTGCTAACTGCAATGATCATGACAAAAAAGTTACAGTGCAATTACATCATTTAATACCATACAATACTAATATCATTGGTGTAAAAAAATATGACAACATTACAAATCTGTCCAGAGCTAGCCTACTTGGTCCTATGGTCCTATTTTATGAGCATTATTCTTTTTTTTCTGCTCATACTGTCGCCTCTACAGCTGCATCAACCACGCCAGTAATAGCACCTGCCCTGTCTGTTGTTTCATTGAATCTCTTATTGACAAATGTTTCTTATCTTGTGGACAGCTGTCACAGTCTTGTGTATGTTGTGTCTAAAGCAGAGTCTTTCTTGTCCGTAGTTGCGTCTCCATTGGCTGCGATCTCTCTATCTCATCTTCAGCTTTGTCTGTTGGCTTTGTCTTCTTCATCCACAGTCATTTCTGTTTAGTTTATTTCAGCATTTATCTTGTCCATCTCCTCTATTTCCAGTCTTGTCAACAGCGTCGTCTGAGTTTACCCTACTTGAATCCGTCCCGTCTTGTTGATTATTATTGTATTTTCTGTTGGGCCGGCTTTGCGTCCATATCAGCTTTATCCGCCATTGCTGTCTTACTCTGCGGTCTCAACCGCAGCGACATCTGGAAAAAAGAAACCTGCCAGGAATCCAGAAAATAGCCTTTCCTTTTGTTGCCAATCCATTTATGTAATATTTTGGGTCATCCGGTGTTTCCCTTTAGGTAAGTGACACAAATGTAAGTGACACAGCGAATACTCCTTTCTTAGTTTCCACTCTGACCTTACATAAGAAAGCAAAACAGTGGGACGTTCCATTGTCCGCTCTTAGGATTTTTAAAGGAGATGCGATTGGATTACGAGCTCCTGGAATGACTTGTCGTATTTTCTGTCCACCACATCCATCATTCCTTGCTTTCAGTTATGTAATCCCTGCGCAGGCTTTCCCCCCTTAGAAAATGTCTGGCTGCTGTGTGTATGTGTGTATGTGTGTGTGTGTGTGTGTATAAAAGCGTTTGACAGTGTATGCGGACACCTTTACAGATGAGCAGCTTTGTGTTTTTTCAGCGGTCATGTCTATACACCGATACCAGGATGACTCTGTGATATGAGAGACATTCAGCTGGCACGCCGTGAAGACATGACTCAACAAAAACACACGGGGACCGAATCTCGACTGCATTCGTTTCCTCCTCACCTTCAAAACTGGAAGGAATCTCTGCAATGGATCAATTCTGCAATCATTGCATTTGGTTTGCATGATAAGATTATCTAACCGACTCCTGGAAAAATCCGTCGATTGACTTTGGTTTATCTTTCACAGCCTCGGGCTGAAGCTATCAGCCCTCCAAATACGGGTCACAATTGTGTTCCTGATTTGTCCCACATCCAGGCTCTGTCATATTTGCCACCTGAGCAAATACAAAATAATCATAGAAATTAAAATAATTGCCATTGAAGAATGTGTCTGTTCAACCGTCCGAAAATTCCTGGTTCGATTTCCAACCCTGGACGGCATGGTGGATCACGTCACACGTACACCGATGAGACATGCCAGGACCACTTGAGAGTGGAAATTATTCATTGCGGGTGAAGAAAACCTGTTTTTACAAACAGAGAGGTTTTCTAACTGCAAAATACTCCAGGAGGAGTATGAAACATGAGAGCTTTCACAAAGGCCTCTGTGATGATCTTCACTATAATGCACTATAATTCACTATAATGGAGCTTATTCAGAAAGCGGCAGCCCGCCTGGTGTTACACCGTCCCAAGTTCTCCCACAGAATTTCCCTTCTTATGTCCCTCCACTGGCTCCCTGTAGCCGCCCGCATCAAGTTCATGACTCTGGTCCTCGCCTACCGGGCAGTGAATGGGACAACCCCGTCATATTTTCAGGATATGGTCAAGCTACATGTCCCTACCCGTCTCCTCCGATCTGCCACCTCTCGGCGACCGACCACCCCATCACTCAGAGCCCCTGGCTGCCGATTGAACCGGTGTTAGCTCTTCTCGGTCTTGGCTCCTCAGCTGTGGAACGAACTCCCGAAAAAGGTCGCTGCCCATCTTTCGCCGTGAGCTGAAAACATACTTCTTCACCAAGCACTACCCCACTAATCGCACTAAGCCCCCAAGCCCCCCACCCTGTAAAAAAAAAAAAAAAGGATGAAATGAATGTATGTTTGCATATGGTTCTGAGATGGTCATAAGGTAGGATGGTCACTTCTGACTTCCGACTACTGGTACTTTGGATCTTCTGTGACTAGATTGCACTTTTTGTAAGTCGCTTTGGATAAAAGCGTCTGCCAAATGTCTGCAATGTAATGTAATGTAATGCTACTGCCTGCAGAAACAGGTCACACTTTTGAGGAAAGCAAACTGCAGAACTGCAAAGAAGAGGAAATCAAAGAACATGTATCACTTGCTCTTTCCATTGTACTGTTGCATATCATGTCCAGTCTCTCACACTGGTGTCTCTCTTCCCCTATTCATGTGGAGGATGGGGGCACAGGGACTCCCGGGTATGTGGCTGATGGAGGAACCTTTGCTCTTCACCGTTTCCTGAGATCTTAGTCCTTGCGTTCCAACGGCCTGCGTCTCAGCCTCAGCAGGGCGAGTCTTACAAAGCTGGGTTGCCTTTTGCAGCTAACTCCGTCTTCACGGATTGCACTGTGGGATGCATCTTTACGTGTTCTCATTGAATGTATTCCTGTCATATCCCAGCATTTGAATTAAGGGAATTTTTAAACTCGAACTCTTCTTCTTTTCCCTTCAACTGCTCTCTTTAGGGGTTGCCATGGAGAATCATCGTTCTCTATCCAACCCTATTCTCTGCATCCTCTTCTCTCACTTCTCTCCAACTAACTTCATGTCCTCTTCCACTCCATCCATGAATCTTCTGCCCTCTGCCTGGGTGCTCCAACATTAGCATCCTTCTTCCCAGATATTCTCTATACATCCTCTGTACATGACCATACCAAATATCTAACATGTGCTGTCCTTCTGATGGACTCATTCCTGATCCTATCCATCCTTATCACTCCAAAAAGAACCTCAACATCTTCAACTCTGCAAACTCCAGCTCTGCTCCTACTGTTTCTAAACCTGACACCATGGCATGTCTCACCACTGTCCTTCTACACCTTTCACTTCCTTCTGTCTGATACTCTTACCATGCGTGACCCCAGAAACCTTTTTTTGCATGGCTTTCCCTCATGGGTTTAAAAATCAGTACAGTAAACCCGGAAAATAAAATGAAAGGAAAACAAAATGAAAAGCCAATTTTGAATTTCAGAAATATTTGATGTCAGTAAATATTATATCGGTTTCGTGTCCTCATCTTGGATGAAACGGGGTAATTGATGTTCACATTCAGCTGGATTTCATTTCCAGCCTGGAGCTTGTTGCGCCAAGGTTTGTTATCATGGGATTTGGAAAAACCTGGAAACCTTTTTCGCTGAAGACAAATTGCATGCAAATAACATATATTTCATTGGCTAAAAAGAAATAAGCGGGTCAGACAATTAGAAATTTCAAAATGGAAAAGGTCCCATTATTTCCAATAATGGTATATTATGTTCTTACAAAGCACAAATCCATATATTATCAATGTTTCGGGTTTTAACCGGCAATGTTTTCTGGACGTGATTGGAATGTTTTATAATCTTGAGCCTTCCAAGACCTTAACAGTAGCTCTGAGCATAAAACACATTTTATGATCTGTTTTTAAACATTGATACCAATATCTGATGTAACATGTCTGGATGAAAGATATCTGGGTTTACAGAGGATTGGATTTAACTGAAGGCCATTTTATTTAAAGCTAAAATGTTATCAATAAACTACAAAAAGCACAGAGGATAACCTTGGCACTATTTCACTGCTAAATACGGTTTTGTTTAAAACATAAAAGTGTTTCCTGTATGACAGCTGTCCCACTTTAAACTGGCTGATCAGGTCAGGGCACCACAGAGGAAAGCTGAGAAACAAATCTTGAAACATTTTTAAATGAATTCATTTATTTCATAAGACACTACTGACATGTTAAATGTTTGTTTGAAATACAGCTTTCTAAAATACTTCATAATGTTCCCAGGCAAATAGAGAACAGTCTCTCACCACATAAGAAGGCTGATGTTTTCTCTCCGCGCAAAGATATAAACATCATGGATAGGGCTGCATTTAGATCAATGATAATAATAATAAAAACTGTCAATAATCAATAATCAATAATCAATAATAATAATGCAATGTTAATTGAAACATTTATTTATTCCTATTGATTCCTTATTCCTCATTTATTCCTTATGCCAGAGTTTCTCCTCACCTTAGTGTCTCTTTTTACTGAATTTTCAACTTTTTTTATTCTATTTACTTCTTCTTGTTTTAGTAACAATTTAGTTAAGAATTCAACAATTTCCTTTGGGATAAATAAAGTTGTTCTCATTCTTATTCTTAAAAAATTACTTTTGCTTCACAATAAACCAACTGCATGTTCTATCTATCTATCTATCTATCTATCTATCTATCTATCTATCTATCTATCTATCTATCTATCTATCTATCTATCTATCTATCTATCTATCTATCTATCTATCTATCTATCTATCTATCTATCTATCTATCTATCTATCTCAAGCATCTGTTATTTCTTCTTCTAAATAGTTTAATCATTACCCTTGTTTTTTATCCCATGTTTAACTCAAAATGGAATTAGGTGAAAAATAGAGCCCGCGCTCCTCTTTCAATTTAGAGACAAAGTTACTCAAATTACCTTTCCTGTGGTCTCACCCTTCCCCCAAACACAAGGCCCCGACACACAGCCCACATAATTACCCAGATTCATGATTTATTTTGGGTTATTCTCTCTAAAGCCTCCTGAGGGCAGACATTGAAGGTATTTAGCAGTGATAAAAGTAATAAGCTTATAAAGAGACCAACAACCAACATACAACCTGCTTCCGCTTGCTGAAGACACAAGTGTCTCATAACTGATTTCCCCACTACAGTTTAAAATAATGAATTGACTGTGTAATTCTATGTCTATGCACCTTTTAAAAGCCTAATAATGTTTAACAATGAGTGAAAAAACAAACAAATCCAAATGTTAAAAGTAAATTGGTTTTCTTGCCACTACCTTTTGGTGAATGACCCGGATCCTTTGTTATACGAGGATCTTTTGTTGCCACCTGCATCCTCTTCCTGAGCCGGTACGCCAGTGGGATGATCATGTCTGCAGGACAAAGCCTCAGACTGCATAATGAGCCACAGCTTCATAAATCAGACAGTAATTGCACAATGACGCCGAGCGCAAACGGATTAACAACCTGGCGCCCCCTCCCTCAACTTTCTTCACCCCAGCTATGAGTCCCTACAATCCCAAGTAAGAACATCTTCGTGGAGTTATTTCTTTGAAGGAAAAAGTAAGCAAAGCTCAATCACTTTTCTGTCAAAACATAACCCACACTTTGCTTTCCAGGGACGAAGGAGAAGAAGATGCAAGTCCTTTCCGCCATTCGTTCCACTGTCAGACTGAAGTGGTTTGGACATGTATGGAGGAGAGATAGTGAAGGATACTTAGGTTGGAAGCGCCTGGCAGGAGGAGTAGCGGAAGACCAAAAGACGAGGTTTATGCGTGGTGGAAAAGAGGACATTAAGTAACTTGGTGTGAGAGAAAAAGAATGTAGAGAATGGGGATAAATGGGGCAAGATGAATCGACGTGCCGACTCCTAAAAGGAGCAGACAAAAGGGAAAAATAAGACCTCACTCCACAATGCGAATCGCTACTGCGGACGTTTACATAAGTAGTCAAAAGCATTTGACTGAACACTTGGGAGTATCTCGCATTGTTGGGATGCGGTTTGATCTCCACCAACACTAAAGTTCATTCTGAGTTAATTATCAGACAAGCAGGATATTTGAGGTGCGATCCATCTCGCCCTTGGGGGATTCTAAATGAGGATGGGTTTTTTTGAAATTCATGTCTGAGGTTTTCTTAATTTTTACTGTTATCCTTATCCAAGGAAGGACCACATATTGGTTGCTCACTTTGATTTTTATCTTGTGTTATCATTATAGCAAAAGTAAGCAATTTAAATCACATTAAGCGCATTTTCTTGTCAGTAACTCACTGCGTCTCAAGATTATTTTAGCTAATTTAGTTATAATTTCCAACTTTTTTAAATGTAAAGTTATGGCATTTTTTAAAATGACTTTTCTATTTTTCAAATGAATTTCCCAACAAAAAAGGAAGATAATCAAGTGATCAGGAAAAATGATAAAAATGATTATATCTTGTCTCATGCTCCCCTGGGGAGCTCTCAACTTTTGAAATCTCCTGTCTTGAAGAACTTAAAATTGATTAACTTTCACAAGAACTGTTTTATTCGCATTAAATGTTCTTGGGTGCGTTCATCAATCCAATATCTGTTAAGGTTCAGTCACGAAACATCTTCCTATTGGGAAAATATGCAGCAAGTTAGTCGGAAAAAGTCACATGTGAAAACATGGTGGAAACAGGCCTTAACCAAATGTTTAAGATTCCAGGTTTAGTGCCAGTGACCACCTGAGTACTTTCACAACCCAACCCGGCACGTCCTCCGTCACAGGAAACGTCTGTGTCTGCCGACCACAAACGTAACAATTCGCGCCGACAAAATTGATTAACTTTGCCGTCATATAATTCAACGTCAATTGAATTGCTAGTTTGAAACCCGCTGATGCAAACAGAAGTTTGTTTCTACACAATCACGTGTATAAACTTGAGACAACAGGGATTCTGTTTATACTGTCTATTTGCGAACCTTATGAGAAATAAATAACTTTCATCAGATTCTGGCAAGAACATGAGAATGTGCAAACAAAAATATTTCAGTGGACGGGCTATTTAGGTCTTCTAATTCATATTCCATCCAACTGGTTGGGAATATACACCTTACCAATGGATTCGGGTGACATTTGGATCCACTGGTTACAAAAACAAAGCCTTAACCACTGGAAGGCACAATAGTGACTTTAAGACTCAAAATTTGTGGAAGCAAGGTAATAAAAATGTGATATTGCATCACGGTCTGCTGGTTCATTCAGGAACTGAGCTCCTTCATCCTCAGGAAAACAGCAACTTTCTCCCTTGCTCTAGAATGTAATTTTTTTTTTTTATACAGCTTCTCAAATCTGTATTACTATGAGGGACAAACTATTAAACAATTCACATAGCTTTATATTGAATTTGACATGGTGGCACAGTGGCACAGTGGTCAGGGCTTCCACGTTACAGCAAGAAAGTTCCTGGTCCACTTCTGACGAGGGCGTTTCTGTGTGGTTCCATGTTCACCCCAATGAAACCCACGCAGACCTGCCATAGTCTGTAAAAACATACAGTAGCTTTATTGGAAACCCTAAATTGTCCAGACATGTGATGCGAGATTGACTGGTTGTGTGTCTCCATATGTGGCCCTGTGATTGGCTGATCAAGGGTGAACCCCGCCTCTCGATCAAC
This sequence comes from Fistularia commersonii, assembly GCF_037954325.1. NCBI lineage: Eukaryota > Metazoa > Chordata > Actinopteri > Syngnathiformes > Fistulariidae > Fistularia > Fistularia commersonii. The sequence goes on from NC_141288.1 coordinate 11,523,208, forward strand.
AACAGCAGGAATAGGAAAGAGCAACCCTGAAACCCCAAGAGCAGGATTAGAGGTATCATTGGTGGGTCGTACATTTTACAACTAGGCCTTTAGTAGTGCTCCATTTGTCACTCCACTCAATAAGTCTTTTTTGGCTATAAAAATGGTCTTATGTTTTCTTGAAAAGTCCATCTTGAAAATGGCTCCTTCAGCCATCATGGGTTGACAAATTAGCTATTACATCAACACAACTATATTTGTGTTCATGTAGATGCAGCTTGCTTGCTCTGGCTGGTACACGCTTTGACTATCCAATCAAAAGTGGCACGCTGACGTTAGCATAGCCTTCTAGACAGCTTTAGTGTCACAACTCAAAATTGGATCAGATGAAGCAACAGTTTCATAGACACTAGTTTTTTGCTCGAGCGCCCGTGAACCGGATTCTGCCGGCCTCCAGGCAGATTTTTTGGACTTTGACCCTACCTGGCAACAAGTCTTCTTCTTCTTCTTCTTCTCCTTTTGGCTTTTCCCGTCAGGGGTCGCCACAGTGAGTCAACTTTCTCCATATAACCCTATTCTCTGTATCTTCCTCTCTCACACCAACTACCTTCATATCCTCTCTCACTACGTCCATAAATCTTCTCTTTGGTCTTCCCCGAGACCTCTTGCCTGGCAGCTCCAATTCCAGCATCCATCTACCAATATATTCACTATCCCTTCTCTGTACATGACCGAACCATCTCAGTCTGGCTTCTCTGACCTTCTCTCCAAAACATCGAACATGTGCCGTCCCTCTGATAGACTCATTCCTGATCCTATCCATCCTGGTCACTCCCAAAGAGAACCTCAACATCTTGCAACCTCTAGTTCTACCTGCTGTCTTTTGGTCATTGTAATAGTTTCTAGTCCATACATCATCGCTGGTCTCACCACTGTCTTGTACACCTGGCAACAAATAATGGCTAAAATGTGATTGGCTTAATGCTTTCATATGAAAATAGATGTCTAGCAGCAACTCAGCCAGGGAAAAAGCTAACCATGTACACATTATAATTAAAATCAGTTGGACATTATGATATTTTTTAGGCCAGCAGAGAAGGCCCAGCAGGCCCTGATGGCCCACCACTGAGAGGTATAGATAATGAATGAATGAATGAATTGCCAAATTTAATATTGGCTGTCCACACCGGGAAAACTATACTTTTCAGTCAAAAGTAGCACCTTGATTTGACCATGTTTGAAAGAATGCATCAACCACCTCAGGGAACAGTTGAATCTGTGCAATGCAGTTGGTGGTGCAGGTGTCCCTCTGATCGGAATTTTGGTAGTTCAATCCCCAGCTCTTCCAGTCTGGATGTTGTTGTGTCTCTGGGCAAGATGCTTAATGGCTGCCGATGAATATGAACCAGTGTAAAGGACTTTGGGGCTCAGTATAAGTAGGGGACCATTTGTTCTGAAATGGGTAAAAACATTACATTTGTGATTGATGCTTCTTTGTGCAGATTTAGTTCGCTGGTGCAGCTCTGTGATGGGAAAAACAGAACTGGTTAAAGTTCAGGAATTCCTTGTTGCTACTTATTCCATTTATTCAAACTTTTCTTTATTACTGGTAACTGCAGACCTCTTCTGTACGTCACTTTCCATCATATGCCCGCTGGGATACTTCTCCTTTTCTTTCCTCCACTCACACATCTCACTCAGTCTGAGCCGGTCTTTCCACAATTCAATCTCTTCCCCCCTTTTCACTGTGTCCATACATTGAAGATGGAAAACAGCTGCACGTTCCCTGGATTTCCCAGCACCCTATTGCTCCTGGAAGACTACTCCGGTCCAACAGGCGTCACCTGCAGCTTTACACTCCTCGCCGTCTGGACGGAAACAATGACAAAACACAGGCGGATACCATGCTGTCCGGAGCCTTTGATCCAGGCTTTAGCGCCTAATTCCAGACACACACACTCTCGCACAGACACACATACAACCGGTTTCCCAAAACTCATTAGTTACTCCGAACACTTTTTGTCAAGAATGATTCCTAGAGTCATGGAATAGAGCCCTGAGACTCCCTCTGGAGGATGGTGGTTTTAATGGTTACCAGCTGATCACTTTCGCTGACGTTGTTTATATGATCAGTCATTGATACTGAAGAGCGCATAGCAAATCGAATTAACTGCTCCCGAAAATGACCATTTGTTTTCAGTGTGTGCCAAAAAAAAATGTCATTTTATGGGACTTGATTCATGAAATTGCCCAGGAGTAATGTTATGTTTGTCTTCTTGGGCTTCTCATTGATTTTAAAACTGTGACTTTTTCACAAGTTTGTCAGGTAAGTCCAGCACAACTGGAACATTTGGACTTAAGATAAATAAATTAGATTTCAGCAGCAGTGGACAGAAGAATATACCAAAAAAAAAAGTCAATTTCATTTTGTTTGTCAAAGACAGTATAAGACTGCATAACACATGTACTACCATCAAGCTAGAATTCTTCACATTCAAATTTAAAGCAAAATTAATAGTATATAAAATATATTACAACCTCTCGCCCAATGACAGCTGGGATAAGCTCCAGCATCCCCAGCAACCCTGAGTACAGAATAGGCAGAAGAAGATGGATGGATGGATGGATTAAAAGAAATAGTATGATTAAATGAATGATGAAATTTAATTACCTCAAATTTGACTAAAAGAACATTTATATCATTTTATCAAAATCCTTGCTGGGTTACACAGAATAGTGTGAATTTTGACATGTAATAGAGCTCTTGGTGCAGGAATTCTCATTGTATCAGTAAATTAATTTTAATTTCAGTCTTTGTGATTATCGATTACATACACACACATATGCGCGCTCACACACACACACACACACACAAGAACATTCATACACATAAACACACACACACACAAGTGCGCGCAAACACACTCACATACATGCATGCATGGATACATACATATGTACATGCATATGTATTTATCAGCTAATAAATTATAGCCTGGATAAATGAATAAGGTTGTGTCAGGAAAGGCATCTGGCGAAAAACTTGTCAAAACCAAACATGCAAATCAATTTAACAATCTCATACTGGATCGGTAAACAACAACCGCCATTGGTACAGATGACCTGCAAGGTACCAGTGGATATTGGCCTACTGTTAATACTGTAACAATAATATATCCGCAACACAGCAAAGTACATATATGCAATAAATTTGGCTTTTCGTCTTTGTTACCACATGCCGTTTCATTATTCGTTGCTGATCAGATGCCGGATCCAAACATCGGGCCTCACATTGACACTTTTACAACATGAAGGAATGGAAAACCAACTGTTTCAAATCTAGTACCAGGGAGTCCAAAAGTACTGATTTGTGAAAGCAGTGTTTTTCTTTTTTTTCAGAGTTTGCAAGCATTCTACTGCCTTTAAAACTTTACACATATGGATTGCAGAGTGAAAAAGGCTCAGCCGTTGGGGAACATGAAAAGTGCTCAGAGCAAATAAAACACCTCACTGGAAATGTCTCCCAGTCATGTGGAACTTTTTTATATTGGTTCTAGCCGATATGCCCAGTTGGAAATACTACAGCCATCACTGCACATCTCAGTCAGCGATAGTTGGTTCACGCTATAGAAATATCTTGCTCTGGAGTACAGCTTCTACAACTTTAATGGGTGCGCTGCTGTGAGAAAATTACCACAATTCTCAGAAGTGTTACATTAGAGGTGGCAGACATCCTGTATAGACTTTTACTTCCAGGCAGCAGGTAAAAACGTAATTTCTAATGAACCCCGTCTCTCACACACAAGTCCTTTTATCCAGACTCCGATCGAGAGTCCGCTCTGGCGGCGTTCTCGGCTCTGATTGTTATGTCAGACGCACACCGACTTCCAGGCGGAGCCATTAATAGAAACATTACGCCGGACAAAGTCTGAGTCCGCGAGACAAAGGAGGCCTTTCACAGCAGCGCCGGGAACCGACCGCATCTCCTGTCTCGGCTGAAGATGGAGGTGAACATGAAGTACGGGGCAGGGTACAAAAACAGCGGACAAAACTTCCAGAACCACTGAACCGAGGTCGGACCTCAATAAAGTTATTGCACAGAACAAATATTAGATACATTGGAGTGTATATTGTGCATCGCGTTCAGGTTTATGGCAAAGGGTAATCTTAAAGAAGCCTTAGAATCTGTGTCTTAAGATGGTACGTAATTCCAATATTTCTTCCGTGTGCCGCGTCCAAGAGTTTATTCCCGGTAATGACATTCCGCCAAAGATCAAGTGATATAATCTAACGCTCCAATTTGTGGTGAGAGTTTTCACATCTGCCTCGTCCAAGGTTAGAGAAGAACTTCAATCCCAATGCTCTGGAGATTCAAGAAGTTTTCATCTCAAATTCCTGAAGTTCTTCTCTTCCGCACTTTTGTTGCTACCAGCACGGCCCAAGTCACACGTTAATGTTTTTTTTCTTACTTTCGCTCAGACGTCCAGGACCTCCTGCAGCACCGTGAAGCATCACCAGACATCCACGGTGTCCGGATGATGGATCCTTCCAGCTTTACTTATCCTCCAACTTGTCTTCTAACACTGCCAGATCACATTTTTTTGCCTTTTTTGCCTTTTTGCAAGTTTTAGACCAAATCCATGACACCCAGGTAATGAATCCCTGTGACGTTACAGATTCCTGATTTGTCCCGCTACATCTGGTTACACTTATTTCAGTTATTTATCTTATGACTTCACAGTTTACTGGTTGGACCGCTTTTGAATTTGGTGCGTTCATGGTTTTTCAGATTATTTATCCCACTGACCGTGGCGACCCTTCACCTCAGTGACAGTTTCCTATTTTAGAAAGAAATACACCTCGATGGAATACCAAGAATTGTTTGTGAATGAACTCACGGTTCCCTCAGGATGGAGCATAACAGAACAGTCAACCTGATCTAACTTAAATGAGTGACATGACTAACCTTTTAACACCCCACTGTGCAGCTTTGGGCTGAAATCTGTTATAATTAACACCATGAACACAATGTGTATGGAAAGACAATCAGGACGCTTTAATGGGGACGGAGAAAATGTAACAACGGGACAGTGGTGCCTGTTGTTTGGTAGTAAAGAAAAAGTTTCTCCTAGTTTATTTAAATGGAAGGGGGAAGATGGAAGGCTTGTGCGGAGATGAGTGCCAGCACGGTGCATGGCCCTCCGTGCACGGCCCTCCCTATATTCGCCTCATACCCGTGTGGGTGCTCGGGCTTCCCCATCCGAATCGTAACTGTGCAGCTAAGACTTAAGTGAAATTAACTAAAGATTAATTATATTGTTCAAAACAAATAAAACACAGGTTTTGCAGTGTGGCTTGTTGTAAGTGACCTCAAGACAGGAAACTCAGGCACATCTGTATATTTTCATATTCACCATTTTCACTTGGACGTTCCTGGATTATCAGAAAACCCACTGTGAGAGGATATCAGATGTCAATGGCTGATTTCGTCACGATAAAAGTAAATATTTATCGGATTTTATCCAGAGGGGCAGAAGGGCATCCATTGGATGGGGGCATTCAGCCATTTTAAAATTTCAGTCATGATAAATCAATTTTTGGCGGCTTGCTGCACTATAGAGGTAGTTGTTAGCTCTTTATGCTTTTGATATGACAAAAGGTATCCTCTCTGCCTTGAAAAAGTGGTACTTCTCCACACTCACCAACATGTATACGCATGATGTACATGGCTGTTTGTTTCTGCTTTTTCTCGAGTCATAACTCGTCTTTTCTTCAGCTTTTTGTTCATCTGGATTAGTTCTTTCACCTGCTCAGGTAAGTGAAGCGCTCTAGAACGGTACAACTACACTTTTTCATATGTTTAATGAAATATTTACACTGGATGTTTCCGAAGCTGTGTTTTACACAGATTTCCTATTTGAACTTGCATTTTCAGTAGCAAGCAGTGAAAGGTGATTTTCAAAACTGAAACTGATAAAAAGTGGTCTTCTATCCCAAAGGAACGACTGACCGAAACCTATCTTTAATAAGCACTGAAAGGAATTTCTCACTCCTAATGTAAAAAGTGAGGTAATTCAGGTGTTTTAAGATAAGGTGAAATCTTTATTGAACCTCATTGGGGAATTTCGAGTGCCACAGCAGCACAGGGCGAGAGGACAGGATATCAAAAGACATTAAAAAGATAGGGACACTTAATAAACAATAGATTTAGACATTAAATAGGACAGAGGCAAAAACAAATCAAAAGATAAAAATAGATAAAAACTGCTTCACAAGAGCAGGAACAATCATTTGAGGACAATAACTTGACAACAACTATTCGTAATGTTTTTCTTTCCCCTAATATTTCTCAGTATATTCGGCCTTGTAGAGTCTTTGGAGCATACGATCAAGATTTTCTTTGGGCACCATCAGATCTCTGCACGCCACTGGATTCGTTGAAAGACAACAAAACCCTTGTGAAACAGGATTTGGGGGAAAATACCACAATATTCACTGACTGATCTTCTATGCGGTCATGTTTTCACACATCCACAGTCAACTCTCTGCAGAAACACATATAAAGAGCATGTTGTTTATATCTTACAGCTATTTTAGTTGCTTAATGGCACATGCATCCCACTTGGGATGAAGAGCCTCTCCTCAGCCTCAACTCACGACTCCGTCTGCGTTTGTGTCGACCTGAAACAGCTGCCTGAGTGTTGAAACACAAGTCGAAACCAACTGACGCTGCAAAGAAAGACAACACCGAGCTGGGACATTGGCAATCACAGTGGAAGCGGAAAGAAACAGAAAACGTCTCGGTTCACGTTTCGAATCAGAAAAATAGTGGGTTTGGAGAGACCGACACATGGTGTGAATCTTTTATATTATTCAATGCCATTTCAGAGGAGCGGCAGACAAGTCCGGAATGAATGGGCATCCAATAGTGGGAAAAATTAATACGCTGATACTCAATAGGGATGGAGAAAATCCAGAACTAATGAGTGTAACCTCAAAATGGGAAAATATCTGCTGAAATAGCCACGGGTTTGCCTAAAAACACAATCAAAACAGTCAAAACACGCTTGAGGGGACAGATCCAGACGCTGAGCTGCGTCCCCACAAAGACCCCCCCCTCCAGTCGCGTCGATTAACTGGCAGATATTTCTGACGTTTCTCGCTTCAAAGTTTTCACTCCTCCCCAGCCTCATGTTTGGAAAACCATCCCAAAAACTGACTTGGAGGAAAGATCATAGAAACCCGGGAATCAGACGTGACAATGTTGATCTGGCTGGTGGCTGCAGGGCATGTGACAGGAAAAAAAAACAACTATTATGCACTCATGTGAGAGCAATCGAGGCACTTGGCACTCTGTCCGAAAGTCCTCACATAGGGATTAGGGAACACAACATTACTATAATAAAAACCAGCAATTAAATGAAAATCTTTATTCATTCTATCTATATCACTTATCCTCAACTCAGTGTTCCAGGGGTACTGGAGTCTATCCCAACTGTTATTTGGTGAGAGGCATTGTTCAACCTAGAACAGTTGTAGGGGCACACACTAAGACATACAACAATTCACTCACTTATTCACGTGTGTCATCCACAATAAACCCACTGGATGTTTTTTTTTTTTTTTTTACTGTGGTAGGAAACCAGAGAAACCGGAGAATTCCATTTAGATATGAGGAGAATATGCAAACTCCGTAGAGAAAGGCCCCCAGACAGAATCCAGCTAGGGACCTTTTTGCTGTGAGGCAAGGGTGCTAAACCAACGTGCAACCATTTCCGTTATTTTCGGAAAAAAAAAAAAATTGCTGTGTTCGCTCAGATCCACCCAGGAGCCGTGCCGACCTGCCCTGGACCACGTGGAATCTACAAAGACCTCAAATGGAGGAAAAGACCTCACCTTATCTTGAGAAAGATAAAGTTACCTATCTTGTGCCTTGTACCTTCTGCTGTCAGTTCTGCCTCTAATGAGCGTCACGGCGACGTCATCTGCGTTATCTCAGCTCGGCCTTGCAGTGGAGAGACGTGGGTGCTTGTGGTGTGTTTTCTGCTCAAGACGTCTTAATGTGATAATTCTATCTTCAAACAGGGCGTAGTCCAGTCTAGTCTCCATATATAATGTAAGGATATCTAACGCTCCTTTGTTTGGGAGCCACTTAAGAGGATTTAAGTCTATTCGAAACTTCAAACATCATATTTCCTACTGACTGTGAACATTCATTTTCTTATGTTTGGTTTCATGTGTGCTGAATGTTGATCAGTGACCAAGTTAGAAGATTCCGATAGGGGGCCTTTCTTTGAAAAGTTTGTACATTCTCCCCATGTCTGCATAGGTTTCCTCAAGGTTCTCCAGTTTCCTCCACAGACTAAAAAAAAAACATCCAGAAGGTTAATTGGAAAAAATTGGAAAAATTGCCCCAGATGTGCGAATGAGAGAATGAATGGTTGTTTGTCTGTCGGTGGCCCTGTGATCAACTGGTCACCAGTCCGGGGTGTACCCTGATTCTTGCCCAATGACAGCTGGGATAGGTTACAGAAGGGGTCCCCAAACTTTTTCCTGCGAGGGCCAAATAATTTTTCCCTTCTCTGACGGGGGGCCGGGCCAGTTTGTAACAAAAAGTGTGACGATCGCAGAGGTGTTTAAACGTTAACATTTATTGTTTTCCAGAAAGCCACACGTAACCAAAAATTTACCCCTTCTCGTACCTTGACAGGAAAAAAAAAATCAGAAAATATTATTAATGAATAATGTCTTTGTCTCATCTCTTGACAGATGAGACAAACAGCCTTTTCTTTGAATTGAACAAAAAAATACTTGTTTGTCCACAGCAGGATAAATACCCTGCATTCTGAATCTATTTTTCTCTTACTTAATCTTTTCGCCATTATTCCGTGTTATTTGACAGGGGTGTGTCCAGGATTTTTTTTTTTTGAGGGAGGGGCTTAAGATAATGCACAGACTGCAGAAGGGTGGAATAGAATGTCACATTCTATGCATGTACAAGTCACAATTACGTGGCCCAAATGAAAAAACAAGTTCATAATGCATCTCCGGTATTGATCAGGGGCCGGGCAAAATGTAGAGGAAGTTTGAGGACCACTGGACCAAATCTCCCAGATGCATAAATAAGACAGTGCATGGTTGTATGTCTCCATATAAGTTGTGAATGAGAGGGTGAATGGTTGTATGTGTCAACATGTGGCCCTGTGATTAACTTGTGACCGGTTTAGGGTCCCTCACCCAATGATAGCTGGGATAAGCTCCAGCACCTTGGCCAGCATTAGGGGTATAGATAATGAATAAATAAATGAATGAATGTTGATCCTGCTGTGTGGTGCCAAAAGTGGCAACAAGTTTGGACAGGTCTTAACACACCACTGCAGTTGATTTCTGAAGATGTTCTTTATCTATGAGATTTTACACCGGTAGTCATCTGTGCAGTGTTATTACTGGCATCTTCACACAGCAAAAATACTCGAGATCTATATCTCGCTAAGCATGGAGAAAATCTTGATGTGTGTGTGTGTGTGTGTATCTGTGTGTGTACATTTAATATCAGAAAATATTTCATTTTTATGCCATGTAACCTGCAATTAAAATACCTTTATTCAAAGATTCAGTCAGATTAATCAGCTAATATTTCAGCAATCATTTGAATCAATACTCTGAGCTTCACGCGAAACCCTTTTGTCGCTGTTATTTTGTTTTGTGTGTATTTTCTTCGGCAGGGACTGTGTGCAGGATGGAACTTGAAGCAGAGGCTGGAAAAAGAAATGCTTGGCAAAAGAAGGAGAAAGTTGTCAGAGGTAGTTGTGGTGTGGCACGTAACCACCATACAAGGAACAAGGACTGCATGTGTGTGTGCCTGTGTGTGTGTGTTTGTGAGTGTGTGTGATGTTCCAGATCTGTGGGTCCATTAGCTGCTCTCTGAGGAGCAGGAAACCAAATCTTTTCGTGGCTGCTGTAAGTCATTTTACCATTTGGGGCTGCCAGGACCTTTAAACTGTCTGCTGCATGCATTAGAAACAAGGCCAAATGAATAACCCCTGGACCAGTCAGTGTGTGTGTGTGTGTGTGTGTGTGTGTGTGTGTGTATATGTGAATGCATATCAGGTATTATTCATATTATGGGGACATATAATCTTTCAGAGCATCACATTTTCAAAGACCAGTCACCCTAAATTTGTATGACAACCATGTCTTTGTGAAATAGATCATCACATTTTAGGGTGAAAACTTATTCTTACATGAATTTTTAAGGTTTTGGTTTGGCGAGTGGCAATTCTGCTGAAAATGTATGAAAATCAGTGTAATGTCCTTTGAAGTGAGGGGTACACACCTGCATGTGTGTATGTGTGTGTGTGTGTGTGTGTTTGTGTGTGGGTGTGTGTGTGTGTGTGTGTGTGTGTGTGGTTTCCATACATAGGAAATGATAGGCCAATTAAATCAGGCTGTGTCAGGCTTATTAGTGCATAGTGTGTTTATACAGGGAGTGTTGGCAAGAAAGACAAACAATGAGGAGTGTAGGAAAAAGCTTAGATCAGACATACGCACACACACACACACACACACACACACACACACACACACACACACACACTTTTTGGCCAAAAATCATGATTATATTAGAATACTGATGGAAATAACTGACTTGGCATGATAATATCAGTAATAAAACGATGTTCTAGACATTTTATCAAAAAGAAATTTGTAGTTTTGCTTCCGGTTTGATTAAATCATTGTTAATACCACTAATCCTGTCCAGGGGTTACAGTATTCAGTATCTTGACTGTTTATTGGATGGCCATTTTTATTATATAGACCTCATTTTTGGCCCAAAACAACAGAGCGATACATATATATTGTATGCAAACTGATGAAAAACACCACAATGATCTCAAACAAAGTCCAGTGGCTTGATCTCCTGTACATATCTTCACTTTCTTAAAGTAATAAGTCATTTTTCTGGAAAAAAACAAAAACAAAAATGAGTCATAATATTACTTAGGTATTCATTTCAAGCAGGTGACTATATGTGCAGTAGATTGAGCCAACAGGTTACAAGGATGAAGATGAAGACTAAGTGGCCAAGATCCCCTTGCTGAGCCCTACGGAGAGGGTCAAGCTACACACTGGCGGCCCTGGCGGTGAAACAGTTAGTGGACAGCTGCTTCTTTGTTTTGGACGAATACCAAAGTCAGAAGTGTAGATATTGGGCCGACCTGTTGTGTAAACATTTGGCAAACGTGTGTGTGGATGTTCGGTGTCCCGTGCACCATATTTGCACTCCGCACTAACGGGAAATGGCTTCATGAAACCAGGTCTCCTTCCTGATGAGTTTCAGCACTACCATTATGCCATTTATCCATGCGCATTGCTGCGACCTGGGCGCCTGCCCTTTACCATGTTCACCGGGGATCACTTGAACTTACTGCCAGCTGGAGCTCTCAATCCTCTCTTGCAACTGGCTACTGTCAAACACAGTCACGGTCCAGTGCAACATTCATTCCAGTCAGGAGCGGTCGTCCGTGTGGTCATGTTGGAAAGGCTTGCCTCTGGAGACCTCTGAGGGCGCTCAAGAAAAATCCTTCGGGCACGGAGTTTGGATATTTGGCTCGGAAGAAGACACGCACACGTACATGCACGGTTATAACCGTAAGGAACAATGAAAACCTGCAGCAGGACCCAAGATATTAGATGTTGCATTTTAGATTGGGACTTGGTCCATCTCCCAGCAAGGACATCTTATCTTTCACATACAGTCTCGTGAAAGTGAGAAAATTATGCACATGCACACACACACCCACAACTGTGTACCCTTGATTGCAGCTCCGTTGCCTGCCAGTGTTGAACGCCAGCTATTGTTCAGTACAGTTTGCGAAGTACTCGCCGAGCACCTGCGGGAGGGGCGCAGTGGTCGTTCCCGTTAAGGCTGCCTCATGATAGAGGACAACAAGTAGGATACTCATAGAACTGGCTAGCATTGCTTTGTTGGCTTCACTCACCGGTGGCGTGTGTGTTCAGAGGGAATCGACCGACTGTTTGGATCACAGTCCGAGCTTCAGGTTTCAACCTACTGACTACTGCTGCGTCCAAACAGCCAGAAGAAGCGTTTCCAAAAAATTAACCTTTTTGGTGTTTTTTAAATCAAAGCCATCAGACCCTACATTACTTTGAGTTTTTTTGGCTGTGCTAATTTACAGCAGTCGGGCACGTCAGATTGAGAGGGGGAAAAAAAACAAAAACTATTGCACGTGAGAACGAGAGGCAAGAAACTGGAGACACATGTGTGGAGTCTACACGTACGTCTGGGTGTCTGGGTGTCTGCGGTTAGTGAACGAAATGAGCTACACAATCTCAACTGACAGAGAGACCAAAAAAAGCACCAATCGGAGGTAAACATGGCTTTTGGCAAATAAATAAACATGGAATTTTCGAATCTCAGAGTTTCCACATCCCACCCCTTTGTTCCCCATCATCCAAGATTCACTTGGTCCATCAGTAATGTAAAACAATGCTGCAGCAGATACCCTTATAAAGATATCTGCACTTTTCATATGGAGAGTTGATTCCTTTTTAGAAACCTCATCTTGATAGACTTCCAGTGTTTTTTTTTTTACTTTGACATTGATTGGTTTCTGTGTCAATATCATTGGCACTGAATATTTTGCTTTTGTTTTTATTTTAAGCCTCCGGCTAGATTTATCTGGTTCCTATTGACCGGGGTGAAAAGAGGTTGCGATATGCAGGTCACTCCCAAAGGCAATGCGGGTCGATTGCTAAATATAAAGTATGCTCGTTGTAGATATATATGAATAAATACATTTGTAGTATTTTGATTGTTGATAGATCATTTTGACTTGATAAAAAGTGTGTGTACCCCTGCTATAGAGTATTCAGTAGCATGTGTCATTTTAGAGTCATGCAGTTGCTAATTGATTATTATTGATTATTATTGATTTTTTTTTTTTTATCTTCCATATTTTGATTGAATTCTCGAATCCTGGGCCATTGATTATTTTGGCATGTCGGGTTGATTTGTCTTCATTGGGATCATCAGGTTGTCCTTTGAAGCAGGTTAGTATTGCGGAGCTGAAGCGACTACCTCAGTATATCTCAGGTAAAGTCATGTTTATGGCGAGTTTATGACATGACCAGGCTGTCTGACTGCAGATGTGCATTGCGTGTAGAAAAAAATTCCAACAGTTAACTAGAGGCGAATGTTGATTTTCCTGCAAAGGTTGACTCATGCAAGCTGTTTATTTCCCACCTGATCCAGGGAGGCGACTGAGTCAGATGCAAATCAACTTGTAGATCTTAAATCATCTTATTGCACCTGGGTCGCCATCAGTGTTTTATTTGACTTCCTATTAAAGACAGAAAGTGAAGGTTTTAGAACTCAAAACTTTCAGGGTAGAGACTGTGTCCCTTTGAGGTCCTTTCACTTTATCATTCTCGGATAAACGTGTCACTGAGAAAGAACACAAGAAGAGGGATTGCGTGACTCTGGAAATTGGATCAGAGAGCAAAACCCCATGGAACCCCTTGCTGTAATGTTAGATCAGTGGTGAGGAACATAGTTATTAAAATGGCATTACATCCTTGTAAAGCAGTCAGCTTCATGTGCTGTGTCTGCCTACTGTCGCTCCCTCTAAACCTTCCTCTCAATGCTTTCAGCGAAGACTATACAGTATATTTGGTGCGTCATGATCCAAGGCAGAGGGCCGATTGCATCCCAGCTCACCTGCCGATGTCCTCCAGAATCCATCCGAAAGCAGACTGAGAGTTAGCAGCAGCAACATGGTGCAGCAGGAATGCTGCGGTCACATGACCTGTTCCCACTTTAGTCTGAAATTGGCAAAACTTGAGCTAACAAATTGTCCCTAAACTGGATGTTCATCTTGTTTTACAAACAATAACCTTCTCCATTCCACCTTCAACAAGGGTCAATGAGGGATCTTGTGATTTAGAAATGGCAGGTCTGTTCAACATCACTCAGCCTCCAGGGGAGGTAAGTCTAGGGCTGCGGAGCATATCTGGAAGGCTCTCAAGAGATTTTGTGTAAGGAGTTGTGTTTTCGGTTTATGGCCTCCAATGGAAATCATTTGAGCTGAGTGGGAGAGAGAGAAATGAGCAATATAAAGGTTATCAGATAAAGCCCTGCTCTGGCGGTGCCAGGTCATTACGCAACTGGCACACGCTGACAAAAAAACTGCAGCGATTGCCAAAGTGATGATGCAACTGCAAGGAGGCAACAGGACGAAGCGAAGCTGAACTAAACATGCGAAAGAAAAAAAACAACTGTGAAATTTGCATTATATGTAAAAGAACCTGAGGTTGTGCAGTAATGATCGGATTTATCCTTTGTTTGGTACCTGACTGCAGGAAGACCTCGCAGGTAGCTGAGCATTCTGCTTGATCATCGACAGCAAACTAAGAAGGAGTACCTGCCATTGTGTAACGGCCTCTGGTTCTTTGGCAGGTGTTGCTCTTTCGTGTTACGGCTAAATCAGAAGTAATTGCCCTTCATTATATCCCAGTGAATCATGGCAGGTTACCGGAGTTCAATGCGTGACAACAAGCTGTGGATGCACCCTCTCGGGCTAAATAGCGCACGGCCCCAAACATGAAAGATCTCTTGTTTTGGTCAAAGGGTGTGTGAGTGTATGCGTATGTGTGCATGTATGTGTGTGTGTACAGGAGGTGTGAGGGAATCCATGGTGTGGTTACCAGGTTGGCAGGTCAAAGTGCAAGGGTCAGAGGTCAGTGTGACCAGCAGTACAGGCAGCTGAAGCACACACACACACACACACACACACACACACACACACACACACTTCCTGCAGCCAACAAGACCAACACTTTTGCAAAGAGTGCACGTTGCAGATGCCATTGTGCCCAGAATATCCTTTATACTGCTGAAGCTGCCCGGTTTTAGCGCTGCCAAGCATATGACCTGGGGAGGAAAACAACACTCGGTGCAAAGATCTGGAAAAAGTCAGTGCAGACAGGAGGGCAACACACGGCGATGCAATGAGTGTGCAAACATGTCAGGGCCTCTGGATGGATGGATACACAAACTTCACAAAGAACCAATTGCTTATACAGCGTTATCCTTAGTGAATAAATCACTTGTTTTACCACCTCTGCTCACAGACTTTTCTTCCGTTCTCAGGCAAGATCTATAATGAAGAATGATTCCGTCTCTATCTTGTATTCATTAGCTCCTTCTTTAGAGAACATGGAGACACTCACACTTTAGCGTTTTAGTTTTTTGAACGGCACAAAAGCAAGACATTAAATGAAAATCAAGTTAGCCTGAAACTCTAAAAATCTGCGAGACATCAAACCCTCAGGCACTGATTTTTACAGCTCAGAGGTAGGTAACAGTCAAATCTTTAGAAGTCCTTTAAAAAAAAAAAACCTGTATGAATTTGTAAAAAAAAAAGAGGTTTTATTGTTTCTGTGTAAACAGATGAGAGAAGAAATCCTTTGTGGTTTTGAGATCCAAGGCTAGAGCTCTGGGTGCAGCCTCCGTCACCAGTGAGCCTGATTGAGCGGGTGAATGATTCTAGCTGGGGGTGCCGGCACACCTGTGGGCCTTGTCAAGCGAAGGATAAGAAGAGCCCTTCAGTACCAGATTGTTGGTTGTTCCTTACTAGTACGTTACTGCCTGTATTCTTTGACTTGTGCTTCCGCACCAGCTCCTGGTTCCTGATGGTCGATGCCTCTCCTTGGCAGCTCCTGGTTCCTGGGACCCCAGTGACATTCCCCAGGAGACAACTCTACCCCAGCATCGCTCCCATGAACCCCTTAAGATGCCGTACCTCCTGAGTGTCCTTGCATTTGGGTCAGGGACACCTTCCTTAAACATGACAGAACAATCTGGCCATTCTGATCCAGCAGACGGTCTCCAGAGAGCCATTGCTAAACAGAGTTCTCTTGTCCACTCTCACGACACGGTTCTTAGGTCCCTCAGCTTACAACAAGAGAACACAAACCAGCGCTTGGCTCAGCTATTCCCATCTCCTCCTGCATAGGCCCGCTGGTCTCTCAGGCCCTCGCTACCTCCTGAGATGTTAGTTCAACTGTGCCAGAGAAATTCTCAGGAGATTAAGGATGTTGAGGGGCATCTATTCTACAGTGAACCCTGGCCTTTAAATGTTGCCGATGACGGCGCCAGGATTTAGTTTGTCCTGGTCCTCCTTTTAGCAGAGCCCTAAGATAGGTCGAGGCCCAGTTGCAGGACCCATCCTGCTTTGGTCACACCTTCAAGGAATTCTTGCAGGTGTTCAAGCTGACCATACCGCCCGATCTTGGAATCTCAGACAGGGTCAGTGAACTGTTTCCGACATTGCACTTGAGTCTAAGATATTTGCTGCTGCATCTGGGTGGAGCTCTCCTGCGCTGAAGAGTCCCTTTTTTCATGGCTCTTTGAAGGATAAATTAGCTCCCTTGGATGAACCAAAAACCCTAGATGGACTGATATTCATGGCCATTGGCCAAACGCCTGAGAGAGAAAGGCCAACAGGTCCTGCATGGGACTAACATTCTTCTTCTCCCAGACCCCCCACACAAACACCCCCATCCAAGACGCAGGTCCACCACTCTGGGTCCGGAACCAATGCTGGTTGATGGGACCCGCCCGTCTCCGGTGGAACGTCGGCAGCACACTCTATCCAACCAGTGCCTCTGCTGCGGATCCTCTGGCCATTTTGTTGCCTCCTGTCCCAATCGGCCAAGGAGAGAGGGTTTGCCAAAAGATGCAGGAGAGCTGGTTGGTCCATCTCAGTCCAGGTCCCTCTCCTCGACTCATGCTCCCTGCTACTCTTGGTTTTAACGGCAACACACTCAGCCTGACTGCACTCTGGCTCTGGTTGCAAGCAGAATCTGATCGATCACTCTCTGGCCCGGCAGTCCAACACTGAAACCATAACCATGTCCACACATTGACTGTTTCTACACTAAATGGTAGGGCCTTACCTCGGATCACCCACAAAACCAAGTCCTTAGAGTTGATTTCCGGAAACCACCGTGAACAAATATCCTGCGACGTCTTTCCCACATCACACTCACCCATTGTTCTTGGCTGCGACTGGCTCCAGCACCACAACCCGCACCAAACTGGCCTGGGCTCCAAGTCGAGCCATGGTCATCTAACTCTCTATCCAGTTTCCTGCAGAGTGCCCTCCCGCCAAGCCTGCCTCCCACTAATCCCAAAAGGAGCTGACCCAGTGGACTTGTCGCTTCTCCCCGGAGAATATGAGTTATGCCAAGTCCTTAGCAAAGCGCTCTCACGCTCTCTCTCACCGCCCCTACAACAGCGCAATAGATCTTCTCCCCGGGGCAACACTGCCTTCCAGTCGGCTCTATAATATTTCCCGTCCAGAAAGTGAGGCCCTGGAGAGGTACATCCACGAATCACTCACTGCCGATATTATCCGCCACTCCTCTCCCCTGGGGGCAGAGTCTTTCTTTGGTAAGAAGGACGGCTCTCTCCGGCCTTGTATGACCACAGAGGACTGAATCAGGTCACTATCAAGAATAAAGTATCCCTTACCCTTCTGTTGTCAACCTTTGAACCCGCTCAGGGGCAACTGTGTGTATGTGTGTGTGTGTGTGGGGGGGGGTTGCAACGCTTACATCTCGTTTGGATCCACCAGGGAGACAAATGGAAGATTGCCTTTAAGACCCCCACTGGGCACTTTGAATATCTAGTCATGGTCTCTGCAATGCCACAGCTGTTTCAAGCCCTGATTAATGATGTACTCTGTTACTTTCTGAACGTTTTTATGTTTGAAAAGATAAGACTGTCATCCAGAGAGACAGTCTCTCTCAGATCACCATCAGCATGTATGACTGTTCCCGCAGTGACTGCTGGAAAACCGCCTCTACATCAAGGCCAAGAAATATGAGTTTCATGTGTCCTCAATTGCCTTTCTTGGTTACATCCTTGAGGGCGGACGGCTTTGTACAGACCCAGCGAAAATGAAAGCAGTCTTGGACCGACCAATTCCATAAACACGCAAGCAGCTCCTGAGGTTCCTATGGTTTGCTAATTTTTACCGCCATTTAATACAGAATTACAGCCAAACAGCCTCTCCACTGACTGCTCTCACGTCCACCGAGGCCACCTTCTTGTGGACTTCTGAAGGCAACTGAACTTGAAGTGGAGGTTCTCCCAGGCACCTGTCCTAGTCCAGCCCAATCCGCACAACCTATTTGTTTGAGGTTGACGGGTCTGAAACGGGGGTCTGTGCAGTCCTTTCCCAACACTCGGGCTCTGGAAAACTTCACCCTTGTGCCTTTTACTCCCGGAGGTTAACCCCAGCTGAGAGGAACTACGATTTGGGGTATTTGGAACGTCGTGCCATCAAGCCGGCTTTGGAGGAGTGGTGGCACTGGTTGGAGGGTGCTAAGTATCCGGTGCTAATCTGGACTGATCACAAAAATCTAGCTTACGTACAAATAGCCAAGTGTTTTAACTCTCGTCAATCCCATTTGTCTCTTTTCCCGGTTCAACCTCGCCATCTCGTCCAGGTGCCCAAAACACGAATCCCGATGCTCTTTCCTGTCAGTTCTCGTCGGATGACACGGACAAGATCCCAGCTTCCATCTTACCGCTAACTGCACCGTTGGGGCTCTCTCTTGGGCCATTGAAGATGTCGTTAACCAGGTGCTCCAGACAGAACCTGGCACTGGTCCACCCGGCAAGACATACATCCCCACCTCGCTCTGGTTTCATCCACTGGGCCCACTCTTCCAGGTTTTCTGCCCCTCCGGCTATCAGCTGAACCAATGCCCTAGTAAACTGCTGATTCTGGCGGCAGTCCATCCAGGGGGTATCAAGGACTGCAACAAGTCCGATCAGTAGGATCCATAAAAAACATTCTTTGCCAGATCAATTGAATCATCAAAGAACTTTATCCAAATGGTTATTTAAATGGACGAGTTGTTCTCTTGTGAAATCCTGTAAGGTCTTGCTGATACAAATGTTTTTCTGCTATCGTGTTACTGTAGGGCATGTAAATGCATCTAATCTGATTATTGGAAATATCTGATCATTCCCTCTTATCAGTCATTTATGTGAATGCAGCCATTGTTTTCCTGACCCACTTTTTTTTTTTTTTTTTTTATAATGCGCACTAGTACCTTGATTACTCGCATTAAACAGCTTCCCTTGTTGTGATCGCTTTTAATAATTGGCTAATGCTTATTTAATGAGAACAACCTGTGAGCCTATCAGGAGGTTTCCTCTGCTGGACTGCATGAGACCCGGCTTTGTGAGGGTTCCAGACTGACTGGGATTGAGAAAATTTGGCCTGAGCAGAATTTTTAAATGAGATTTTCTGATATGTATATATATATATGTAATAAAAATTATAGTTTCCATTACTTTTTTGACTTTTGAATCAGAACCATACATTTTTTTCACTACCACTTATTCTGCAGTCAGTCATTGGGGTGCTGGGGCCTATCCCAGCTGTTAGTTGGTGAGGAGTGGGGTTCACCCGGAACAGGTTGCTAGTTAATCACAGAGCCACATATAGAAACATACCTAAACTCTCTCTCTGACTCACACGTCATATAGTCATACAACCATTCACTAGTTCATTCACAAGTCATATAGACGCACAACAATACACTCAATCATTCATACAGTCATCCAACCACTCGCTCATTCATGTAGACATGCAACCATTCTCTCAATCACATGATTTTTTGGGAGGAAACTGGAGAACCCAGAGGAAACCTACCCAGACACAGGGGTAACGTGCAAAACTCCACAAAGAAAGGCTCGTAGTAGGAATCAAACCAGGAACCTTCTTTCCATGATCGGGGGAGCAGCAAACCACTGCGCCATGAATCACAACCGGCTATTCTAAAATGTGTCGAACTGACATTGACTGAGATTCCTTGGCAGGCATGTTGAGGAGCCGGTGTGAGCTGTGTCTTCTACTTGAGAAAATGAAAATGGAGAAGAAACAGCTGGGCCAACGGGACGGTCTAAAGAAACAAGAACAAGCAGAAGTTGGAGGGTCAACATTATTGTTTATGTTTGATTGGAGAGAAACGGGTCAGGAGTCTTAGCCTGCCGCTGAGAAAGGTCGACCTACTTTAGGTTTTCCTCAGGAAGCACAGGGGGTGGGGGGGTGTCGCTCATTGACCCCACAATCCAACCATCAGATGAAGTGCTAATAGAGCCCTGCAGCGGAGAACTCTCAAAAATAGCCACATACCAAAATCTACCATCAAAGCTTCGCCGTCACATGTTTTGAGTGCGTGTGTTCCGCCAAGGGGTAAAGGTTATACAACAGTTCAGGATCCAGCAAGGTTTTTGGAGAGGCTTAGTGAAAAACGCTGAGGGAGTGTTTTCTAAAGCTCTACCCTACTTTCAGATTTGGCACATTTCTCATGCGTCAGCAGTCCCGACACGAATTGTGCGCAACGGCTGACACCGAATATGACCAATGATAAAACTTTTACCAGAGGATATGACCTATGCATCTGAATGGGCTGCAGCTCTCACGTTTCCGAGAATCATCTTTTCTGGATTAAATTGATTTATAAATCACCTGATCAGAGTATAAAATTATCAGATTATATCGACACAAGCCCTGTCTGGGTTACTTTGCAGGCAGGACCACATGAAGAGTCCCGATTCAGGAGGATTAGATATTAAATTCTTGTTTTTTTAACAGAAACTTAACACGGCCAAGCTGAGGATTCTGCGTGCCCTACTCTTCTCTGGTGCCTTGCTCCGTTTTCAATATATAACCTCATTAAATCGTGCCGTAAAACCTCCAGTTGCACACAAAGTCCATTTATCCCTTACTGTTTCAAATCTGAACAGTCTGTTCCTCTGTATAACAACTGAATCACATTATCTTGGCCTGAATTGAGTTAGCTCAGTCAGCTGAACAGTTTACAGCAAGCTGCGTTGTCTAAATACAGATTTTGCATTTTTTTCGCATGTGCTGCATTTTCCTTAAGCAAAATTACAGCTCTGCTAATCAATATATAACATGACTGCAGTCTATTGGGCAAATCATATTTTTAATTTGAAAAAAAATTAAGATAAAAGACTGACACAGTTAAGCATTTTGTGTTTTCTTGTTTCTGCTGAACCCCCCAAAAAAGAAAAAAAAGTTGCATCATGACCTCAAACGCTGCAATGTTTCTGTATTATTACCTCTCTATTAAGTCTATATACAATGTTTCACATGTTTGAGCAGCAGTCAGCGGTCGGAAAAAGTGACAGCGTGTAATAAATATTGTGGCGACCTAACACAAGCACATTTCCAGCTAACTGGCACTGCGGGTCTTTGTCAGATGTACTCGACCTTATAATGTTTATAGTGCCAACTAAGTAAACAAATCTCCCCTTCATCAGCTTCCCTCTCTATTTATTGACTGTGGTTATTTATAGAGTGTGAGCTGAGGCGGTTGGCAGGTTGTCGAGAAACAATCCCACTGACCGAGTCAGTGCGGGACTGGACATGAGTTGGGAATTTTAGCTGTGTTTTTTTTTTTTTTTTTTTTAACAATTTACACGATCTCCACGTGAACTTATCGTGCTACAGGCTCAGAGGACGAGAGAGAGAAAGAGAGAGCTCATCTCTCCACCTCCGGCTTTGTTTACAGCGGTGTCATCCCTTTGCAGATGGATCACGGAGGGAGCTCAGCAGCTTGGGTGGCTTTATCTCCGACCCCCCACCCCCACCCCCTCCATCCGCCGCACCCACACCGTGACGAGGGGCTGCGGGTGCGGCCTCGGGGTGGAGGGGAGTGGGGGGGGGGGGGGGGGGGGGGGCGGGGGTATACGACTATATCTGCAGACCCTCCACAAGCAGCGCCACCACCCCCTACCCTCAGCCTGTGTGTTGTCTTCTGACCCACTTTGACAGAAAATCAAAGGCAGACTCTGCTGTGTCAACAGTGGCGGTATCATTGTTAGGCCAGTCTGAGATGGAAAGAATGAGTCTGAACAGATAAAAGCAGGGATCCTGTGTCTGAGCCATTAGGGCGGCTCTCTCCACTGAAGTCTGAAATCACGCTTCGCTGAACTCTTGGCCTTGAACACAAACATGATGAGCAATTTGTAGAGTGATTCCAAGTTTGATGGGTTTCTGTTTATTGGTTGTCTGGTGGTCAACTGCCGGTTCTCAGCGACATCCACAAAAGTGCATTTGATGTGGTTTAAGTAAAACAAATCGGGACGAAAAAAGTGCCCCCCTTGCCCCACCAAACAATGAGAGCTCTGTCATCATACAGATAGAAGCCTTAAGAGAACAAAAACAAAGAATGGAATGGAATAGAAAGATTTGCGGGGTTGTGGTTCTACGTCCAACTTTGTTCCACATCAGCAACCACTGGATGGATTCCATACAAAGGGATTCATTGTCCCCAGGGGGGGATGAGTCTTGAATTTTCACCAGGTGCTGCCATGAGAGGGACAATTTGGCAATTTTGACAATTTAACGGGAGTGTCCTCTGCCTCCTTCTGTCTGATTTGGTTTGGTTTTGATCTGGACCACACCAGGAATGGTTTAGGAGTCAAAGTGACTTTGACTTTTGTATAATTCAAGTGATCCTGTGTGTTAATATGAAACAGTGGCCACCAAATGGAAGTCAGAAGGGCTCTAACAATAATAAATCCTAAAATCTTAAAACGTGTTTTTTGTTTTTTACTGGGGTTTCTCTTATAGAAAAAAGATCACAAAAGTCAGCAGTAACAGTAAAAGTAAGGAACGTTTGGGGATTCAGCCGATTCATCCTTGCATCAGAACCAAGCAAATCAATGTCAGAACCATCCAGTCATGAGATCACAACTCGGTGAAGTCATCCTTTGAGGTAACCTTTAACTAATCCTGTTAAACATAAACAAACCAATGCCTCTGGTGCCTTTTAGCAGAAGAATACATGATAATCAACAGAGATGGGTGAGTGTTTTACAGCTTCCATCCTACAAGTAATTAATGAGGCAAGTCACCTGATAAACTTCTCAAATATTGTCATAAAGATCACCTAGACACATACAATTTTTGTCTTGGGAAAATTTGGTACTTTAATAGAACCGCCAGATAAACAGACAAAATAGGTGAAGTTAAAAACAAGCATTTGAATCAGGGTTTCTGGCTGCGTTTTCTTACCCGGCATAAACAATAAGTTCTGTGGATAAACATAGAGCAAATGAGGGGGTCCCCCCTTCCCCGCCTGTTTTCTCTGCACGGCTCCTGAGCGATCGGGGGGCCCAGCAGCGCAGATCTTCTCTGGATTAGCCAGGAATGCGGCTTCATAAGGGGACTTCAAATGCACATTTCATTTCCAAAGTGCTTGGTCTCTCTATCAATAGCAGCCCGCTGTGAATTCGCTGCCTAAAAACAAACTGGACTTATCGCCACAGAGGCCCGCTACTGTGTGCTCAACCTCCCACTGAAACCGCTTCATAAACCTCGTCAGAAACACACACAAAAACCCGTTGGTCGTGCTGAGTGGAAAGAACGATTAATCAGAGTACGATTAAAGCTAAATTTAATCCGCACAAAGGCAGATAGTTGAGGTTACCTGTGTTGACCCGAAGCGTCAAAGTGTACATTTTTTAAATCTGGCGGGCCGTGATGAATAGCGTGTTACACAACGACACATCCATCCCATGCGCTTTGAAGAGCTTTGACCAATCCGTCACACAAGGACGAAAAACGTCTACGGCTTGCTTATGTTCTCTACATAAACCCCATATCTCCACCCCCACCCCGAGGTACTGCCGCTCCTACCTGTCAGTTAAAAACAAAACACCTGCTTTGACCCCATAGCTGCAAATACAAAAACAAAGATTTTCTAGAAAACCTCGCCCTTTGTGCTCTGCCATCCATCATCCAAAGGTAAGTGAGCATGCTCAGAAACGCTGATTTACTGATGTTTAAATGAAGATGAATAGGAATGATTAGAATTCCGTGTACGATCGTGTACCTTACGATTTTCCAGATTCTCTTCTTAAATCTTAAGAGTCGTAGGGCAGTCTTAGCAGTCGCCTCCCGTCATCTCAGTCGTTTAGTGTGAGCCGTTGTGAACTTAAGTCTTAGTGCAGTTGAAGCTCAGTCTTTTCATAGTCTCAGGGCTTGCAACAGTAAACATGTTTGATATAATTGCAAGTCTTAGTGTTACGTCACCAAAAAGACTGAATCACCAATCAATAGATGACCTCCAACACCACCGAAAAATGGACACCTGGTAGATAAACAATTGCCAGAGCAGTATTAGCATCAGAGATGGTATATGTTGGTGGTATGAGGAACCACGAAGGCCATCCCGAAGGATATGGAGTATCCAGAAAGAGGAGCTGTGGGCAGAACAGCTCCAACATCCTTAGTGATGTTGAAGTTACCTCACTTTATTTTTTTATAATATTTATTTAACTTTAATTCTACATACTTATGGATTTTTATCTGCTCTAAGTTGCTATGCTACCCCTTGTGCCCTCCAATTGCCCCTCAGGGACAAATAACATTTTTCTGATTCTGATTCTAATTCTGATTATTGGAATGAAACAACAGACTTTGCAAGTAACTGGTGAAAAAATTGCATTGTGGCAAAAAATTGTTGAAAGAATCTAATTATAGTTTTCCATGAATCTTTGAAAAGTCCGATGATGTGAGAGCCACAGTTTTGGTCCAAGACCATGGTAAGACTCTAAAAACTAGTCATCTGGTGTGAGCTGGTGTGAGTTGGAATCTCTAAAAGCAGAACGGAGGCCGGAGCACTCAGTCACAAAGCTCCTTTTTTCTTGATCCATCTTCCAGTGTCAATCGGGGGGCGGAACCCTCTCTAAGAATAGGCATAAATCCTTTCTTTTAGAGAGAGCTTATAAG
The DNA here is from genome assembly GCF_037954325.1 of Fistularia commersonii. Lineage (NCBI taxonomy): Eukaryota > Metazoa > Chordata > Actinopteri > Syngnathiformes > Fistulariidae > Fistularia > Fistularia commersonii. The sequence continues at coordinate 11,548,056 of NC_141288.1, forward strand.
TCGGGTTAACCCAACCCTAGTTATGCTGCCAAAGGCTTCCTTTGCTGAGGGGTATCTCATGATGCACCTCTCTCATTCTTCCACTCTTTTTATCCTGTCCCTTTATCAACGCATGATAGTAATGTCATATCCTCTCCCGAATTCCTGGACTCTCTCATTTCACAGATTCCCAAGGGGCGTGGCTTGATCTACTGCGGTGATAATTTTCTTTAATGTATATTGTAGCTATTAATATATAATTTACCATCATTATAATTTACCAAATTACCATTCTGACATAGAGCGTTTAAATGTTAAAACAAACTTCACACGGGAACTAGACGGTGAGTGGACGGATGAATACATCATTACGCAGCACTATATGAGGAAGACCGCTTTGTTTACGTTTGCTGATTGTACGCCATCTTGGATTGTGCTACATTCACTCTCTTTTCGTTGTTATTTTGTTGGAACCTTTTTGCCCATCAGCTTTTCCCTGTATGTGAATTCCGACTTACAACGGAAATTGCGTCACATCGCGCCACAGGAAAGGAATCCTGACGGAATATTGCACCAAAAAACAGACGGACCTGCAGCAATGAGTGAAAGTTGAGTATGACCTCATGCTGTTTGTTTACCACTCGGTTAACATGGATGTGAATTATAATAAAGGGAATCAGGGATTTGTTTACTTCTTCACTGCTCCATTGCTGGAATCTCAATGTGCGCACGCATGAAAAAAAAAAGACGATCGTCGTGACGGCAATAAAAGAAACATAGTTGCGTGTGAGACGTAATCAGTCAGGCTGCCGTCAGGGTGAACGGTGTGATTTGCATTCTAGCACGTACCTGTTCAGGCGGGGTGACTCTGTGAAAACTGCTCGCCTTTGACCCAGTGAGATAAGAACTCTCGGCCCAGTTTCTCGTGTCACATCGAAACCCTCCTCCTCGAGAGGCCGGGCTAACCTCTCGCAGCGTTCAAGCCACTAACCTCTGGGTGAACGCGGGTTTACTGAGAATCCGAGGGTTTTCTATCTGTTCATTAACTTTAATAGCTGGGTCGAAAGTCCTTGAGGAACTTTCTTGAATGGTATTTGTTTATTCGTTTTTTCTCAAAGATGCCATGCTAATGGTTACTTGACAGGCCCAAATCAAAGATTTATAGGTAAATCACATAGTGACTTGATAAAGCAAACAACAAAATCAGCATTGAACTCCTCTGAAAAACTTGCTAATTTGCATAAATATGTGCGGGAAATTGCATGAAAACTAAAGCCTGCTACACATAATAATTAACAAGGCATTTCAAAGATGTTTAACTGTGATAAAACAGAAGAGAAAATAGAATATATCACGGATGGAGGACAGTAAAATAATCAAGAAACAACTTGATATTACCAAGCGTTTCAGACAACAGATTTGGACTTTATCACCTGGTGCCTGGTATAATAACAAATCAGAATTCATGCGGAAAAGGACACAAAACTCAGCATTCTGCTCACTAACCGGTGATCACCAGATGCAACACCCTAAATGCCAGCAGGAGGGACACATGACTTCCTCACGATGATGACTTCATCAGCATGAAGCAAATCATTAACACGTGTCGGTCACGTTACAGTTAGTCAGTGTTTGCCACGCTGGAGGCTTTTGTCAGATGGGATTCGAGGCTGTAACACACACATGTGATATATAAATGTGTTACTACAGTATTCCGAAAGTGTTAATTCTGAAAACAGATATGGGTCTGTTAAAGTTTATATATGGAATGATCCGACCCATTTTGCAATAAAAAATCAACAGTACCAATTAGAGTTTATTTCTTTTAGAGTGAAACTGTTCCAGGTTCTATTATTCTATTTAACGCACTGTCTAAAAATTCTGTTTTTAAGAAGATTGACTGGTGTTTAAAGTGTCTCTAAAATCCTCCTTCTCCTCTTCCTCCATCGAAGATGTTTTAATTGTTTTCAAATGAGTGGAGCCCCTCAATCTGGAGTTAAATGGCCTCTCAGCAATCTGCTTTTCCATTCAGCAACTTCAAACACTGGCTTGTGTCTCCAGCTGAGCCTCAGACATTTTCATTCTTTCTCCGGTGGTTTTTTGAGCAATAAATCACATTCACGTTCATTTGACAGGGACTAATAATGTCATTTATAATTGACAGTAACTCCATGTTGTTGGGTTAAATGAACTAACACATAGATGTTGATGCGAGACAGCAAGGAATCAAATGAATAAGATATGTTCAAATGGATATTCATTTTTTTCTGTTTTGCGCTGCTCTTACGAGAAGAGATCTATCTTCCTCCTTCTGAGATGTTCAGTCCTTTGTACCGACTTCCCTTTACGTGGAAGCATCTTCCAATCTCCCTCCACGGGGATTTCGTGCTCTCTGTTTAAGAATAGAATTTATCATTATTGTTTTTTCGAAAGTTAGGGCTATGGTAGCCACTTGTTATGCTGCCATAGGCCAACCCTGCTATGCACTTTTCTCATTCCTACTACCCTTCCTATTCTGACTGCACTTATATCCAGTCATAAATGCATGATCGTAACCTCACGTCTCCTCCCGAGTCCCAGGGCTCTCTCCAGGTGTCCATCATTGTTACTTATTTCATGAATAATAAAGCTTTAATGGCATAATTTCAGCTAATACCATAAGTATTATTATTATTCCAAGAACTGTCTCTATCACCCTGCATTATCCCTCCATCCTCTCTCACTCGCTCTGTCTACCCTAGTTGGTTGAAAGAGAAGGCCGAACATCTTGAGCTCGGATCCGTCCGAGGATTCTGCCTGGTAAAAGCCAGAGTTTATTTGCCAACTGCTTGCTCATGGGGGAATTTTGGGATTCTATAAATAACTTTAAAGAGCGTGGTCCACACCTGCTCTACATTGGAAGTGTCGTGAGACAACTGTGTTGTGATTTGGCGCCGTAGAAATTAAACTTGACTTGACCTGACTTTATGACCTGATTTTACACATGTATGTTATGTGTAGGGAATCTCAAACTCCTCTGGAAACTGACATCAATGCATAAGAGAAAGCAACAAAGCAGAACATCCCAATCAATAGCTGGCAGTGTTTCCTTCACATGATTTTTTAAATTTGCGCAATGGCAGCTTCCTGGCCAGGTACTCTGAAATAGGCAAGAAAACTCTTCAATATTTGCATTTCAGGTTGCAAAGGGAAGTGTCTGAGAAGAGAATAAAATGAATAATCTTGGAAAGAAAATGTTTTCGTATCTGCCATTTTCTAGCGGAGGAATGCAAGACAAAGTATTGAAGATGTTTGAAAGGAAGTTTCCAAAAAAAAGGTAGACTTAAACCCGCCCAATAGATAATAATGTAATGACACTTGCATTGTTCTCCCTTTAATTGATACAACGGTGTCATCAAGTCAGGTCATAATGTAAACCTTAAGGTTCTGGATATTGTACATCCTTTTTTTTTGTTGCTCTGTTGCTTCTGATTGTATGTCCAGGTCAGGAGAACAGAAATAGCATTGCTAACATGACTAGCCACCTTGGAGCTAACTGAGCGAACTATAGGAAAAGACCAGTGATCTAAAATTACTCATTATCACTGATAAGGTAAAATCAAAAAAAAAACCTGTGCAAAAATGTTATATCAAATTATATATTACATTATTTTTACAACTTACTGTTTTTATTTTTCTTCTTACATTTATTCTCCAGAACTGCTACCAAGTATTATAAATTGTCTATGAGGTTTCAGGAGGAACCAAATTCATCAACACTTTTCTTTTGGAGGGTCATATTGGTTTTCAGCCTCAAATTGAATAATATTCAGCACATGGACCCACACACACTTCACCACTGGTTTTACTTCGTATTACAGCAACGCCTTTCAGGTGAACCGATGTGCCGTTTTTAAAATCCAGATTGTTGACCTGTCGGCCGTCCAGCGACTTTCCCGTGACCCCGACTCGTCTTGTTACCTCTCCTTACAGAGTAAGAGGTGACTCTATGGAAAAACGGCAGCCTGAAGAATGACACGGCAGGCGGATGATAAATGTCCTGCAGTAACAAGCGCCACATGTGCGTTCAAATCAACGTGTGTATGTGAGAAACACACAGGAAGTAGACACAGTGTATGTGTTTGTGTGTGTGTGTGTGTGTGTGCGTGGGAGGGTGTGTGTGTGTGTTTTGGCATGAGCACAAAGAGTCTTTGTCACTTGAATGCACCACAGGTGATCGTCACCGGCCGTCAAGAGGGATCGGTGATACAAAAATTGTGTGTGTGTACGTGCATGCGTGTGTGCGCGCGTGTGTGTGTGTGTGTGTGTGTCGCTGATTATCAACTTGAGAGTAAAGGAAAGACACACCAACAGTAATTTGCTCCCAGGTTACTATCAAATCCATTCAGGTAAAAAGGAGTGTGTCCGTAAAAACACAACATACCTGACACGTGAGTTGCCAAGGTGGCGTGTTACGTTATGCACGGCGTCACCATAGATTCCCAGGAACCTCCTTGTTCTCAACACAGTTTGGTAGATTCATAGATTATTTCTTATCTCACGTTGCATGTTTGTGTGTGTGTGTGTGTGTGTGTGTGTGTGTGTGTGTGTGCCCGACACTCGCGGCCCATTTGCACACAAAAAACACATCTGCGTTGCTTAAATATGTTGAGAAATTCTGTGCATAGAAGCACACAAAGGGCAACGGGAAAAGATGGAGGCCGTGAATATTTGTGTAACAACACACAGGAGACTCAGATACAGCAAAACAAACATGTCGCGCAAAGAAAACAGACTCCTCACCTGCGGTCTGTTGCACGTGCCTGTAATAACGTGACCCACGACAATCCCTCTGGGCCTGGTCAAGATGTACGAGGAGGGTTATAATCCGATTTGGTCAGAAAAGTGGAAAATGTGAGTTTTGACAAACTTAAGCAGAAATATAAGATCTCTATTATTTACATCTCCCGGGAGCGATGGGGGGGGGGAGGCAGATCCCAAAAAAGGAACATCAAATTTTTGGATATAAAGAGATGGAATGTATCTGCATATGAAAATATAATGGTGTCTAACTCAGCTGGAAGCAGCAGAGTCGTATAGATTTGTCCCCTTTCCTTTTTTGACTGAAAACAATAGGATTATCATCAGAATTGCAAAAACTATTTAAGACAGTTGTTATTTAGAAAAGCGGAATTAAAGTTTCTGTCAACTAAAACAAAACAATGCATCAGTTGGTGATAGTTGCTATTCGCCCACCCTCAGAGTTGAAACTGCGCCTGCGACCAAAATATTTTATTTTGGTTCAGTTGATCCATTCCATTACACACAGTGAATGTTCCTGGTTGGTTAGGACTGATGACTATTCCAGCTTTGTTGCCATAATCAGACGGATCTTGGGAAATGATCGGAATGCAGCCTTGATCAGGTTACAGCGACAACATGGTCTCACACGTGAAGGCGCGGGACGTGGCAAGGAATGCTGCGTCTCTGCCTTTTGCCGCAGTTCCTTTCCCTGATGACACTAGCAGCTGCTCCTCTTCTGCTCCCCTGGGACCTGCATCCAGCAGGAGTCAGAATCCACACTCCCACCCTCCACCACCCCAACGCTAATATTTACCAAAGATCCTCAGCCCTCTTTTACACAGTTAACTCTCTCAGACATACTGTGGCTTGAATGTAGGTGTAGCAACACACACTCCTCACCTGGGGTCCAGGAATCTGTCCTTCTTTGTCAGAGCCCTTCGCCTCATCCCATGGGAGTTCTGCGGTGATGTTGTTTTAACAGATGACGTATCAGATGGACGACCGGAGCTCCTGGAATGGAGATATTTTAAAGAAGTTGGAGGATTTGGAGGGAGGCCGGGCCTCACCTGTCATCATGGAAAGAAAAAATTCAAAATGAAAAAAAAAAATTAATGGTTATATTTATTCAGTGATTTGTACTATAAAGTTATTTTCCATGTAGCTTCACCATTTTTGGTTATTTTTTTTCAAAATTGCTAAAAAAAATTCACATTTACCCTTCAAATATGAAGAAACGTGTGGTGACGCTGCAACCAGCTGAGCCCACCATGGATTGCGCAATGATTCGGCTAACTGTGCCGCCATGCTATGCACTGAGAGAGTATTGCTGTCTCTGTGGATGTCACTATTAAAAAACACTTTTAATATATGAATTAAATTTCCATAGTTCAGCTGATGTGTATAATGTTTTTCATCAGCAACTGTTACGTGTTTCTCGTAATCATAAAACTACTGCAAAGAGACATTAAGTGAGGCACGCAGTGACGGTGCCTCATGGTAGGGGGCACCGCTGATCCCAGGAACCTTCTTACTACTCGGCTACAGAATAATAGAATTAGCAATAGCAAGCTACAGTAAACAGTTAGCAAGTCAAGTGCAGCCATCCAGTTGTTTTTTTTCCCGATCTCATCGGGCTGTATGGCTCACAAACGGTGAGGGATGAATATAAATCTCCTGGGCAGCCTCTTTTTGGCCCAGAAGGATCTCATTCAAACTGTTCCTGAGGCGACAAAGTTGCTCCAGCCGCTGGTCACTATTCCAGCTACGACAGCATCGGTGGAGCAGTCATTCGATGCTTTTCTTCAGAAAGAGCATTTCATGGACTTCATTTATACGTAAAGGTAAGGGATAATAACGTTTTTTTACATGTGCTTTTTTCTATGCTACAGTTTGTATATGTAAAGAATGCTGATATGATATTTTAAACAAAACACGTCAACTGCTGCCAATAAAATGGTGAATAAGCTACTTTGTTGGGTTCATACGTTTGTAAATCTGACTGTGATGACGTCAGTGCCTCACCAGCCATGAACCTCACCGCAGGTCACTGGATTTGAAGTACCCAGAGCGATGGAGAGTGTAGAAAAGAGTTGAAGAACGAGTTCAAGCGAGTTTGAATATCAGCCAGAAGAGTATCAGCTGGAATGAAGGGGAGGTTTAGAAGAGTGTAGTGAGATCAGTGATGCTGTATGATTTAGAGCAGGGTCAAACTCAAATACACAGTGGGCCAAAATTCAAAACTGGGACAAAGTCGCGGGCCAACATTGATATTTATTGAAATAATCTTCCTCCAGATATAACAATTTCATATGGACCCAAACAAGTTTTGCTTAAAAGCTAAATATGGAACAAGCATAGCTCAATACAAAATATAACTTTATATTGCACACATGCAAAATCCTGTTTTCTGCCTAAGTAGCAGGGTGCCAGTATTAGCATAAGGTCGCTATGACTACTGTCAACAGGGGAGAGGGTGTTTATGGGTCGTGTTTTGATTTTCGTGTCAAAACACCAGCAGAAAATTATGGGATTTGTAGAATTAGCGGTACATGCACTGTAGACTATACCGGCAGACCAGCTCTAATAGTCATTTGGTATGGCTTTGCGGGTCAAATATAATTACAGTCTGGGGCAAAGTTGGCCTGCGGGCCAGAGTTTGGCACATATGATTGAGAGAGAGTGGGATTGAAGAAAAGACAATGGAGACAAGAAGCGATGCTGTAGGTAGAAGAGATGAAGATGTTGAGGTTCTCTTTGGGAGTGACGAGGGTGGATAGGATCAAGAATGAGTCTCTCAGAAGGACAGCAAATGTCAGATAGATGTTCTGGAGATCATGTCAGATTGAGATGGCTTGGACAGGTGCAGAGGAGGGATTTTGAATATATTGGAAGAAGGATGCTAAGGTCGGAACTGCCAGGCAGGAGGACGAGAGTAAGACGAGAGAGGAGATTTCAGGATGGAGCGAAAGAGGACATGAATGTTAGTTGGGGTGAGAGAGGAGGATGCAAAGAATAGCGTTGGTTGACCCCTGAAGGGAGCAGGCAAAAGGAAAAGAAGATGATGCAAAAGCTGTTGGAAAGCTACTGGATGCAGTATGAAAAAAAAAAAAAATGCAACGCATCAATCGAAAACTTGATGCCTCTGATAGTTGCCCCAAACATTGCATCTCTCAGTTCCAAACAACATGCTGCAACAGTCCTTTTCTTGGTGACATCACTCAGTTTTGGGGGGAATTATTAGAAATGATTTCTTGTTGATTTTTGCTTTGTGTTTTCACAAGTTTTCTTGGGTTTATCTTTTGCCAGTATTTGCACAATACCCATCCCTATCCAGTTTTGGGGGCAATTTAAGAAATGACTGGTTGCCAACTAATTCCTGACATATTTAACTCCAAATTTGTGATCACGCTGGCTGTAGCGGCTGTCATTGGGTGATAGGTGGGGTTCACACTGGGCTGGTCACCAGTCGATTACAGAGCCACATATAGAAACATCTCCCATTCCCACATCTGGGCAAGTTAGAGCCGCCAGTAAACCAACTGCATGTTTTTGGACTGTGGAAGAAAACCGGAGAACCTGGAGAACATGCAAACTCCTCGCAGAAAGGCCCTCCCGTCGGAATCGAACCAGGGACCTTATTACTATGGGGTGGAGGCGATCACCACCGACCCCATAATTTTCAATCAATTAAAACATACATTTGAAAAAAAGGCATTATTAAAGTTCTAACCAGATACACCACATTCCTGCCTAGATGTAGGCTGTTACAATGTGTGTGACAGTTCTGAATCAGTTGGTTGGTAATCGTTGATATATGGATACGCCGCCCTGCTCCACATGCTTCGGTGTCAGAACTATGTCATCTTTTACACCTTTGCACAGTATTTATTCTCTGCTTCTATATCACCAACTGACACAAATCCGTCAGTGTGACAAACTGATGAGGAGGATGTACCGTCTTCTATAACCTCCGCAGGCAGCGGCTTTGCACAGCAGGAAGAGGCAGCTTGTGCTCCTGGACCTGCTGGACTTGCTGCTATGACAGCTTCCAGGCCCAGCATTCCTGCGTGTCAACCTGTACCAGCACCGGTACATTCAGTCTTCACGTGGACGAGGATGGTCTTGTTCCCCAGGCAACAAACACACACACACATACACGCACCCACTTACACACACACATACAGATGTTATCTATTTTGGTTTGTCTACTTGCCAACTTCTATATTTAAGTGAATATTGTGACATGACTGTGTTGTTAATGCAATGCAAACAACCCACAAAAAGTATTTGTGGGCAAACATGTTTTATAATTAAAGCAAATAATGAATAACAAATCCCACGACCCTAAGTGCAGGATAAGCAGTAGAAGATAGATGGGTGAATGGATGAATAACAAATTCTTATTTTGAGAAGTTAACAATTTTATGACATGTAAATAAATACTTGCCACATAATGATGATATGTTTTTCACATAATGATAAAATATGTTTTTCGCTTTTGAATGAGCGATCTCAATCATTTTCACACTGAACAACAATGCTTTAGATAGTTCTTTGAACACAAATAATAATTAATAATAGAGGTTAATCTGCAAAGTGTACATTATAGAACTGCATAGATTTTTGCTGTCTTCAGCTCAAGTATGATTGTATGTGCGCGCACGCATACACACACACACACGATTGGTACATAAAGAAAACATGATCAAACTTTTCCTTTTTCATTTTAACAACCGAATTGCCGAATGATGTTCTATTTCCAAATATGTTGTCTTGCAAAATGTTTTGCTGTGCACGCATTGGCAGCTTCAATAAAAAAAAGTTTTTGGCCATTTATTTGGAATTCACAGGCTCTGACAGAGTAATATTTTTTTAACAGAGCTGACACGCTTATAATTGGAATAAGGGTAAGGAGCCACCAGCAGTGTTGGTGGCAGCAGGCTGGAACTGGTTGTTTGCAGGGAATTAATTGCAATTAGGGGGACAGTTATCAGAGGAGGGTGAGCCATTGGTGAACTAGAAGAAGATAGCCCTACACACTTCAAATATACACACACACACACACACACACACACACACACACACACACACACACACAGGTCATATTGCCCATGTATCCCTCCTCGGACACCTCATTAACTTCATTAACTTCATTTCACTTTTTAAATTGAACCCTCGCTCATGCCAACCACGAGACTCGTGTGACATATCGCCACATTTAAGGACCATTTATTCCAACATCATTCAAAAGAAGACTAAAATCATATCCAGAATGCATGTCTGGCTGTGTGGAAATCTGGAACCTAAGAGGAACCTGAGAATGAACATAAATAAGTAAAACATGATGGGAAATGACACAAATGGGCAAAAAATAAGCAAAATTGTGATTTTCTCAGTATTTCCATAATGCATCTGATTTTGGACTTGGCTCAGGCGGTGACATAAATGTCATCTTTATTTGAATCTTCTTTTTTTCTGTTCAGAGATCTTAACAGAAAACTGCTGTTCTCTCTCAGTGATAAATAAACTGAGCTTAATAAACAACAGATTTTCTCTGCGCCATTATCTCCATTGTCACATGAGGCCAGTGACATGAGTACATCTCGTCACGTCGCGGCGGTTTCTACATCTGGACATCAAACCCAGGTGGCGATTAGATGAGCACAGGTTTCACCCTCATCTCCTCACAGACTGAACTTATTATCCTTTATCTGCACCCGAACGGGTACCTACAGCAGCTGCAGAGGGGACGTCTGTAAGGACTAAACCAGCAGCGGGCAGATTGTGTGGAGGCAGACAGCGTAACGATGGATAGACGGGATAAGAGACAAAGAAAAAGGTTACGGCCAAAAGGAGCTGATCAGACCAGTTAGTCCATTTATAAACCATGAACTCACAGGTGCTTTTTTAGGTTGTTTAGCAGCACGTCCGCTGGGATTATGCCAGCGCATGAGAGCGAGGGGTGATGCAAGCAGCTGTTTAAAACACCACTCTGCTAACAAGGAAGCTAAAAATGAACACATAAGGTGTGCAGGGTCTATTTCAGAACTGCTGTTTTCCCACTGAAGTCAAGCTCGGTCCAAAGGCATGTAGCAACAGTCCCTGAATGGGGCTGATTAGGAGACAAGAAAAGGATCAGCGCAGCGATGGGAACATCTAAAATGGTCGTTACGAACAGGGAGCGATATTTATATCAAAGAAAGATGTTAATTTGGCAACAAAAGGCCTCTATGATCAGAGGGACAAGAATAGATGACATTATGCCTTGGCCATGTCGTGAAGAAGGATATGACCTCCACCTGAAGGGCCCCCTTCTCCTGCGTTAAAATGTAAATACAAATAATAACTATACAACTATATATTTAATTATGACATCATAAAAAACATTTTTCTTACAATATTTTTAAAATTCAGTTTCTGCAGGGGTCAAGCCACTGTCTTTGCCTTGTTAAACCGAGACCATACATGGGAAATCAGGCGGCATCCCACTGACTGCGTCTTGTTGTGTGACAGCGGGTCAATCCCTGTGCACAGCTATTTCTTCCATCTTTATTATAAAGTAGAATTGCGGCCTGGCGGTCGTTCGTCTCGGCCAACTAGTCTAGTTTACATCCATGTTTGTCCGGATTCATAACGCGCTGGATGCAGAACAGACTGCGGAGGAATTTAATAAAAGGTTTGAAGTGTCTTTTTTGGCAAAACGGAACTCATCATTACATTCCTAAGCGTTTTTGCAGAACTTGACGATGCCACGATCTAGCTGGCCCTCTTTTGGGTAAAAGGCAAAACATGAAAAAATGTTTTTATCATTTCATCTTGTGAAGTCTTTGGCACAACCAGGCAGGAATGTCTGAAGTTGAGGCCAAACTGCCTCCTGACTACCTAATCACTTCATTCACGTGAATATTTGTGCCCGATTTGTTCATATTCTTGCGATTTCAGAGTCACCTTGACCTTTCATCGCCTGGAGTTCGTGAGCATATGTACCACGCTCAAAAGAATTCAATTGAGGTGTTACTGTGAAATTCGGTTGATACGATGAAAATCAAAATACCAATTGCAATTTGACCCGCTGATATCTGATCATTCCAGAGTCCAGATTCCCGCTGAATGCAGCGTTCACACGGCCAGAAAACGGGCGTAAAGACGACCCCGAGACTTTGTGCATCTGATGTGGACACAAAAAAAAAGTTGAATAAAAATAAAAATAAATGACAATAAGTTGGAGATTTTGGCTGCACCAGGAGGAAGGGATTCCCACCGTCTGAAGAAGTCAATATTACATTACATTACACTGCATTTGGCAGACGCTTTTATCCAAAGCGACTTACAATAGAGAACATAGGGACTGCAAATACACTTGCAAATACACGATGCACAGGAAATATACAGAACAGTAAGCTTGGGTTAGTGAGGGTTTTTCTTTTCTTTTTTTTTTTTTGACAGAGACACACAAACGTACACACCCACACACACACACTGCATAGCCTAACTTGCTGCCAACCTGATCTGGGGCATCAGCGCAGTAAAAAGTCCTGAAAGAGAAATGTTTTTACCTGTTTCTTGAAGGTTGAGAGAGATGATGCTAGTCTTGTTGCTTCTGGGAGTTTGTTCCACCACTGAGGTAGTCGAACTGAGATATTCAATATTCAATATAAAGGTGTCTGCGGGAACTTGCAGGCTAAGGATTTCGCTCTGCTTTGATAAGGCATCTTTTCGAGTGACGGACTTATTTGTTTCTCAGTGAGTTGATACCGAACACTGGGCAGCAGCCAGTCGGTGTCTCCTGAAGCCCTGCTACCAAAGTAGACTTTAAACCCTGCAATTTCATTTTCCTGGACACTTCCTTCAATTTCACCACAATACCGTGGATCACTGCTTTAGAAAACAGGTGAGCTTAGATCAGTTTTTTTTCCTCCCTGGATTTCTTGGGGATGTGCTGACCCAGTTTTTGAGGCTTTTTCAGAGGTGCCGTGACAAGAACAAAAGCGCCGACGCAGGCAGGATGTTGGAGATATCCTGGACACATAAGCATCCTTCACGCAACTGTTTTTCAGCCGAAGACAAAAACATTTGTTCCGCAATGGAAAGTTTTCCTGTCGATTGATGATCTGGCCGCAAACAACTGGACATTGTCAGAATCAGACGTGTTCTCATTTGAGATTTAATCGGGCCCGAGTCGGCCAGATTCTCCTTAGAACTTGAACAGAAATACAAAGGCGGTGCCTTTTTTAAAATCTTTGTAGGCTGATTGCAATGTGACAGCGGTGGCAGCAGCCTGCTTACTCTTCGCGCGACAAAAAAAATTATATATTTCGCAAGAGTCATCCTATGGTTTTCAGTTTTATGGTTATATATACTGTATATCCAACTAAAATATCAGAATAGCGAGTGGCACAGTGCTGCAGTGGTTGGCGCCTCACAGCAAGACGGTCCTCGGTTCAATTCCGACAGGGGCTGCTGCTGCAGTGGATTTGACTGAGGTATGACACGTGTTGCAGTGACGTGCGGTTAAGTTCATGGCTGGTGAGTCACTGACGTCATCACAGTCAGATATACAAACATATGAACCCTACAGTAGCTTATTCACCATTTTATCGGTAGCGGTTGACGTGTTTTGGTTAAAATATCATATCAGCATTCTTAACATATACAAACTGTAGCACAGAAAAAAAGCACATTTTAAAAAAAACTTTATTATCTCTTACCTTTACTTATAAAAGAAGTCCATTCATCGCTCCTTCTGAAGAAAAGCATTGATAACTTGCTTGTAGAAGTCTTCCTCATCTTTCTTCAGTTTTAAAAGTTTCTGTCTCAATGGAAATCGCTGCCAGTGAAGACAGTTGTCCTTGATCGGTCCTGTTCCGACTGTATGTTTTGAGTCATTTCGGTGCCGAGAATGACAGCTCCATCACTGCTGTTGTAGCCGGTACTGTCCCAGAGCAACTTTGTCGCCTCAGGAACAGTTTGAATGAGATCCTTCTGGGCCAAAAAATTAAGAAGCTGCCCAGGAGATTTACATTCATGCCTTACTGTTTGTGAGCAATACAGCCCGATGAGATCGGGAAAAAAACAACTGGATGGCTACACTTGACTTGCTAACTGTTTACTGTAGCTTGCTATTGCTAATTCTATTATTCTGTAGCCGAGTAGTAAAAAGGACCCCTGGGATCAGCGGTGCCCCCCACCATGAGGCACCGTCACTGCGTGCCTCACTTAATGTCTCTTCGGAGTCGTTTTATGATTACGAGAAACACATTACAGTTGTTGACGAAAAACATTAAACACATCAGCTAAACTATGGAAATTTAGTTCATATATTAAAAGTGTTTTTTAATGGTGACATCCACAGAGACAGCGTCACCACACGTCTCTTTATCACATTTGAACAGTAAATGTGATTTTTTTTAATCGATTTAAAAAAAAACAACTGAAAATGGTGAAGCTACGTGGAAAATAACTTTATGTTACAAATCACTGAATAAATAGAACCATTTAATTAATTTTTTCATTTTGCATTTTTTTTCTTTCCATGATAACAGGTGAGGCCCGGCCTCACCTGTTATCCCGCTGAGCAGTAAGAAGCCCGCTGAGCAGTAAGAAGGATCCCTGGGATCAGCGGTGCCCCCTACCATGAGGCACCGTCACTGCGTGCCTCATTTAATGTGTCTTCACAGACGTTTTATGATCACGAGAAACACGTTGTTGACGAAAAACATTATACACATCAGCTAAACTATGGAAACTTAGTTCATATATTAAAAGTGTTTTTTTAATAGTGACATACACGGAGACAGCAATACGGTCTCAGTGCATAGCATGCAAGCACAGTTAGCCGAATCATTGCGCAATCCATATTGGGCTCAGCTGGTTGCCGCGTCATTGCATGTCTCTTCTTTATATTTGAACGGAAAATGTGAATTTTTTTTTCAGCAATTAAAAAAAAAAAAAAACTAAAAATGGTGACGTTAGGTGGAAAATAACTATAAAACAAATCACTGAATAAATATAACTATTTAATTTACTTACAGGTTGAACCCCAGTGAGGCCTGTCACATAACTGAGAGATGAAGGCCCACCTGATCGGAACCGATCAGATGCTGAGGGGTTCCAGAAGAGATCTGATTCTGCGGGAAGCAGAAAATCCAACCTGCTGTCGACAACAGCTATAAAAGCATAATTTGGGATGATATCGGCTCAGGTTTTAATTTCGCCTCATCTATATTTGGCCCAGGACGGCTGAATTGATGCAGTGTGTGTGTGTATGAGTGTATGTCTGTATAAACAGTGCATCCTGCTAATCAGCAGGTATTTTGTAGATTTCTCTGCCGCATAGAAGTGTTTCTGGCATTTAGTTGACCTACTTTCATCACGTGAATCGTGACACCATGTCTTCCCAAGGAACTACAATTACCTGAAAATGCTGACATTGGCAAGGAACTACTTTACGTCAATCAAACTGACATGGGAGCATCAGGTTGCCGTAGATCCAGATATACACCATGTTACAGCTTCAGAATAGCGTTCATTTTATAGATTTTTGCTGTTCAAAGCAATGCTATTGAACCGTGATGCTTAGGAACACAAGGTAACGTGACTTTTTAGAACATGTAAACAGGGCGGTTGCCTTCAGGTCTTGATTCAGTATAATTGATTTCCTTATGCTTTTTGTTTGCAAGTATTATCAACCAGCTAAATTTTGTATGCAGTGCACTTCAGACAGTCTCCTGCAGTTTCGTCGTCTGGATTCCTCTTTAAAGCTGAATTTACATATTATTATGTCAAGCATAAACTTCTCAAATTCAAACATAAACATGACAAACAGATGCCAAGTCATGTAAACACATTTAATAACCCGAGAGCACGAAATATGACAAAATACGACAAAAATCCGAGCATGTTTTTCGAAACGCTTCTGGTGAATTTAAGAGCATGACTGGGAGGTTATGGGTTTCCACTGTCTGTGGTTCGCAGACAAAGTAGGGGCTCTGGCTGGCACCCCGGCAGGCTGATGTCAGTGCGGCAAAGAACAGAATGCTATTTTGCCTTTTTTTTCCCGGAGTTAATCACCCGACCACAGCGACTGCTCGGCCAGCGAAACCAGTTAATAACACCAGTATGACGATATGGAACGTACAGGCTTCGGTTGTCCTCTTGAGAGTTTTTGCTCTCAACCTCAAGTAACATCAATATTGAATTTGGCTTTTGCACGCCACATGCAAGCCTCCCCTGGTGTCTCAGAGGCCAGCCGAGGAGTGAATGGAGGTACAAAACAAACAAACGCCGCGGGAGAGGCTCTCCTCCTTTTAGTCTGCTCTCCCACACTCCACCGGACATTCGTGGAGCAGCAGAGGGCTTGAACAAGAGCTGCAGAGTCCTGGCGTGTTGACGCGACGAGTCTGTCACACGCTCAACCTAATCCTGATGAAAAACAGCTGAAATGAAGGAGCCTTCAAATCAGGCCGCAGATTAGAAATGGTCTGGAGCCGATGTTATATAAACTGTTAATATAACACCTTGAATTTTTGGCCGGACAACATTTTTGGCCGGACAACAAGTGGAAGTTTAATGGTCATATTTTTGCGGTGACACTTCTGTGTCGATCGGGAGCGATTTCCTGTTTCGACTTCTCAAAACCTTGGTGTTTTCGATTTGCAGGCAATGCTTTCAGGAATAAGTCTGTATCAAGAGACAGCAGCACGACACGCCACCTCAGGTTTTACTGATACCAAGCCCGCAAACAAGAATATTTACTTTATTAATTCTTTCTCATTTAACCCATCATGGATGAACCATTAGTGGTTGGCAGCCACTTTGTGGCATTGGTGGAGCGGTTAGGAGTTCAGTGTCGAGCTCAAGGACACTTTGACAGGGTTGGAGGAGTGCGGGAATCCAACCAGGAATGTTGAGTTCAGGGTTTATTTCCCTCAGTCATTCCCAGCGCTTCCAACAACCAGTCACAATCATCCATCCAATAAGAGCGGGTTTGATTGAAAGGCAGATGGGAAGACCTTAAATGACCCCACTGTTGAAGCGTTTTTGTTAAGGCAAACTTCTCAGTCTTTTTAGTATTATATTATATGATATCATATGATATTATATTATATGTAATATGTACACACACACACACAACCCGCCACACACACACACACACACACACACTAACATACTAATATATATATAGCATACCAAAACCAGGATTTTATACAGATATACATACACAAACACACACACACACACATGCACACACACACACATGCACACACACACACACACACACACACACACACACACACACACACACACACACACACACACACACACAATCAATATATATATATATAAAATATCCTGGTCTAAGGTTTTGATAAGGCAAACTTCTCAGTCTTTTTAGTATGATATGATATGATATGATATGATATGATATGATATGATATGATATGATATGATATTATATTATATTATATTATATTATATTATATTATATTATATTATATTATATTATATTATATTATATTATATTATATTATATTGTATTATATGTAATATGTAAACAAACACACACACACACACACACACACACACAAACACACACAATATATATATATATATACAATATATATATAAAATCCTATTATATGTATGCATATATATATAAAATATCCTGGTCTAAAGTTAAGATTCCCTCAAAAGACAAAGGAGACCACAACTGTTTGCAATTACAATTTGAATCAATATTTTTGTCATGTAAAATGTTTTGAATAATAAAAAAAAAAAATCTACCAAGGTATGTTGGTAATGTCCAAATAAATTCTTGCTTCTTTTTTCTTGTTGGTTCAGAAGTTTCTGAAATTCTAGGCCCACATAGAAAGCCTCCCATTCCTCCTGATTGCCAGTCCCTCCTTGCGAAATTTGACTTGAGCTCCTCGTACGAGCCAGGATTTACCCACGTGAGATATGCAACATATATGAGAAGCAAACAGTGTAAGTAAGTCGGTCCAGATATTCAACACCCGTCTCCTCAGCTGACGCCGACACACCAGATTCTATGTAAATGTGTTCCTTAAGGTTCAGGTTTCTGTCATGCGCCGCACGTGCCCGGGCCTAACTTTCCAAACACGAGTACAAGGTTACGTGCGAAAAAGAGGTACCAATTGTTCTCCTCGCCGTCGATAGCACTCCTGAGAGTTTGCCTTCTCCAGCATTTCAACCATTCTTGTACTTCACGTCTGAAGTATTCAAAACAGGAAGGCACTTTCTCTTCATCATCGACTGACCTAGAACCAGACAGAATGGTTCGTCTGTCAACCGGCTGCTCTGAGTGCTAGAGTGGGTTACAGAAGTCACTCTATCACCCAGATGTGCTCTCAAGTCCTCGAAAAAAAAAAGGGCTGGCTTATTCAAGACTGTTTGATTTTTCTGTCCGACTCCTTTGATATTTGCTTTCAGACATTTGGCCAAGGGGGCTAAAAACCCTGCAAACGTCGGCTTTCCAGGGCACGTCTGAAAGGGGCTCATGAGTCATAACTCGCACTTCAAATCCAAAATGTCTGCGCCTGTAAAGCGGAGATTAGGCCGTCGCTGAAGTGTCACAGACCCGACAAACCTCTTACAGCAGACAGACTGCTGAAGTGTTCAGTCTCATACTCTTCAGCTGACTCAGAGTGTGTGTGTGTGTGTGCATGTGTGTGTGTGCGTGTGTGTGGGGGGGGGGATATCGCCAGATGTGTGACAGTGTACTCCTTCAGAAAGTTTAATTAAACCCATCAGTGGACATAAACAGCTGTTACACAACAGTTACATAAGGTGCGGTTTATAGGACTTGGAGCACGCAGACATAGATTTTAATTTCAAACACGACCCTCCTGAGGAATATGAAAGGGAAACGACAACGTTCATTATCCCGTACAGTGAACGACACCATAAGATATTTGCACGCTACGTTATGGAATGTTTCACAAGTGTCTTCTTTTACAGACAATTCTGGTTTAGCTGTCAAGGGCTAAGCTACGCTCCAGGTCACCGGTCTGTTCTCATGTCTGAGCATCTTATAAATCTTCACATTTTCATAATCGCTGTTTTTTTTCTTACCAGGAAAGTACTTTTAAGGCTTTAAAATGTAAAATCCAAAGATTAAGGCTTTTATCCCGCCCATGTCTACTTTACCACACATGCTCTTGACACACACACACATCCAAATACACACTGATCCACACACTGTGTTCTTTGATTAACTGGCCGATTCTCCGATTTCAACGGTAAACTTCACTGGGGGTCGATGAGGCAAATGGGGGGAATATAATACCCGAGCTGCAGCCAAGCGCCTTGATCCTCAGGGCCAGTCAGACAGGAAGTTCTTTAATCAAGACTTCCTGTGCTGCCTTGTTTTGTCTGAGAGAGAAAGAAGGAGCGAGGGAACACTAATACACCCGGCAGCTGTTGCAGGAGGCTCCGTGTCTTGACTGAACAGTCATATTCAGCAGATGTAAAGGCTTGAAACATTTCATTACATTACATTACATTACATTTGGCAGACGCTTTTATCCAAAGCGACTTACAATAGAGGACATAAGCACTGCAAATAACACTTGCAAATACAAGATGCACAAGAAATATACAGAACAGTAAGCTGGGGTTAGTTTTTTTTTTTTTTTTTTAAGACAAAAACGTACACATACGTACACACACACACTGCATAGCCTGACTTGGTGCCTAACCTGATAAAAAAAAAATAACAAAAACCATCATCAGTTCTAAATTGCCGAAAATCTACTCGGCAGCGAAAATGCGCATTTATGTCAAATACCAGCGTGCAATGTGAGTATTTACCCACCTGGTGATTTTAAATAAAAGTCATAAAGACATTGGATCCGCACAGATTGGCAGACTTTACACAAGTTAAAACAAAGTACCAGATGAAATTTATCCAAATCTCATCTAACTGTGGCCGCACAGCCTAGACACTGAATCCTGGTAATTACCCCGGCATTATTCTTTGCTTTGTATGTCGTATCATCACGAGAACCTCCACTTGAAGCGACAGCTGACGTAACCACCCAAGCTTCCGTAGCTGTGGAGTTGAGTGCGGTCGAACCACCGAACAACATCCCTGTGGAAAATGATTAAAAACACAAAATTATCAAATATTTGGAATATTTTTCCCAGTCTTCCAACTGACAGATAAAAAAGCACTTTGTATTCCTGAAAGTTAGCGAGCTGTTTACTCTCATTTGCGCTGATACCTTACTATTTTCACAGTCGCTGACTTAAAACTGAAAGTTGTGAGGAAATTTTAAGAATCTTACTGGAGTTTTATGGGAAAAACAAAAACACCAATGTTTCTTTCTAATGCCATTACATTACATTACATGACAGTCATTTAGCAGACGCTTTTATCCAAAACGACTTACAAAAATTGCAATTCAATAACCGAAGATCCAAAGTACCAGTAGTCGTTATTCAGAAGTCAGCACTCTACCAAATAGCCATCTCAAAACCATATTCATACATACATTCATTTCTGTTTTTGTTTTTTTGTTTTTTTTTTGGGGGGGGGGGGGGGGGGGTGAAGTGCAATTAGTAGGGTAGTGCTTAGTGAAGAGGTATGTTTTCAGCTCACGGTAAAAGATGGGCAGCGACCCCGCTGGTCTGACCTTTTCCGGGAGTTCATTCCACCACTGAGGAGCCAAGACCGAGAAGAGCCGAGAACGTTTCTATCGGCAGCCAGGGGCTCTGAGTGATGGGGTGGACAGTCGCCCAGAGGTGGCAGATCGGAGGGGACGGGTAGGGACATGTGGCTTGACCATATCCTGAAGATATGACGGGGTTGTCCCATTCACTGCCCGGTAGGCGAGCACCAGGGCGGGGCGGCTACCGGGATCCAGTGTAGGGCCATAAGAAGGGGAGTTGTGTGGGAGAATTTGGGACGGTTGAACACCAGGCGGGCTGCTGCTTTCTGAATAAGCTCCAGAGGCCTGATGGTCACCACTGGGGCTCCAGCAAGGAGGGAGTTGCAGTAGTCCAGACGAGAGATGACTAGAGCTTGGATTAGTATCTACGCCGTATCCTCCTTGAGGAATCTGCAAATCTTCTTGGTGTTGTAAGGGAGGAATCTGCAGGAACGTGCGACTGCTGCAGTTGGTTGTCTAGGACCACACCCAGGTTTCTTGCAGTTGTGGTTGGCCTTACCACAGTGTTGGTGATGGTGATGGCCATGTCTCTATGCCAATAGATGGTTAAGTCTATGTTTTTTGAATGAGTGTGAAGTACAAACAACAGTACTCACAAACTGCTCCTGGTTCAGTATTACCTAAAGGTCTTATGTATTGTTCTGATAGACATCGCTGAAAAGTTCAAGATAAAGTTGCCGACTTGTGGATGAGTCAAATGATGAATGTTCAACAATCAGATTTTTAAAAAATGTAAATTAACAAAGCAGATTGACAAGAAACATAGATATGAGTAGGTCGAAGTTAAGAAAATAAAATCTCCACACTGAATGAAAGGTCAGTGAATATTTACTTTGGTTCAACCTGTGATTTAATTGATTTTATTCCCACCTGTTTTTCCTGCTCGTGCTTGTGATCGGGTGCCTCTTATCGCTGGTTTCAGCCTCCGATGTGATGAAAAGCAAGACAACAAGAATTACAGTTTGCTGCACTGCTGGTGAAAGACACATGGTCAAGATTGCTGACGAAATCCCCTCGTGACTCGTGAGTTTTGGCTTCCATGTTTTGACTTCGATGACTTCCTCCCCCCTGCTCCCTCGAAGTGTTTCCTTTTGTCTGCGTGTATTAATGTGTTTAACGGCTCACTACACTTAAATGACTAGCCAACGATCAGATGTGACCGTCTGAACGCATGTGACGGCGCAGACGACACAATACACACATTGTGAGGCGGTACATGAGCTCACTAACAGGCCGGTTCAGCTCCTTAGCATTACCCTGAAAACAGGAACGCAATCGCTTCGAGAGTTTTAGACATCTACAAAATGGAAAAAAATCAGACATGCAAATTTGGGTATGATATTATTACATTTGGGACAGAATGTGACCCATCAATTATGACCCAGGTACACTGCGTCTTAATGCACCTTAGAAGTTATGGATGTCCATGAATGAACCGTGACCGTTGTAGCGAACATGCAGGCGTATCCTTATCCTGATCCCTCTCGAAGCAGCGGCAGAGACTTGCGGTTTAAATGTGACGCAGGACGGAGGCGAGGAATGGATCCAAATTAGGGTCTGTAACTTTTGAACACCATAATCAGCCACGGTCTCATGCATATATCAAGTTCTGTGGCGAGGTTTCGGTTAATGGCTTTTACATGTGGCGGTCTTTGCTCGGGCACATTATTATTGAATAATTTACAGTTTCAGAGGCTGCTAAATGTCTTCGTTTTCACAATTTCTGTCTGAGTAAAAAGCTCAGCAGGCTTGAGAGAGACAAGGGATGTTAGGGGATGGTTGAGCCGTCACCGACTTGTGGAGTGATGGATCCTGTCAGCTCCTTACTAGGTTTAGGGTTAATGGAAACCCAAATTTAAGGGTACACTTGCTCTCCAGTTCGAGAGCATTTTGTTCAGATATGGTGGTCGAAAAATCCACTCTTTAGTTCATTTGACTTCCACCGCATTGTAAAGTTCAGTTATGATCCAAAGTTGTCAGCAAAAGGCACACATGAGCAATCTCTCCAAAATTCCATCGATTTTCACCAAAAGCTCCAAGTAAAAGCAGAGGCCACTCGGAGTTCATATACCATGTAACAAAATCGGGATTTCTTGATAATTACATTACAATATCAAAAAAATAACATAAAAGACAACATTAGTTGTTCTCTCAGTCACATTCTGTCAACGTTCAGCGCCTTGAAGGTCTCCTTCCTGGAATACGCCACGGGCCAAGACATCCCTGGAGAGATGCTTGATGCTCTCTGTTAGTCAGACCCAGACACGGTGTTGAAGACGATGACTGTTCTTCTGACTTCAGGGAGCCTTCGTAATGGATTTATCTTATCTGGAGTTGATCTTGACCTTGTGGTGTTTCGTCTTCTCTGTGCCTTTTACCGTGACGGTGCCCTCACGCCTCCCCCTTCCACATTGTTTTTCTCCCTCAGAAACTACTGTTTCATATCTAACAGTGTCTAGATGCAGACTGGATGGCTGAATATCCAAATCCGAAAGATGAACATGTTTATAGCATTGATGTGTCTTCGTGCCATCTGTCCAGTGTTGTCTTCACGGTATTACTCTATTAGATTGAGAAAACACCTCTATTCAAATGTCCTGTTCTATTGATTCTTTTTTCCTGTGACACCAGGTAATGTGCTTGATGTCATCAAATGTCTACATCAACGTCAACTTCCGTTGTAGCTCTATAATGTCTCCACTGTTTACATTATCTGGCCGTGGAACAAATAGTCCCTTTCATGCAGGTTCTCCACCGGCGGGAGTTCCCCTAAACCCTGTGTCCTTAGCGTTTATTGGCTTACAGCAGCAGAACTTTTCTAAACCCCTGTCTGGTACAATGCAATCTGGATGCAGCATCGAAAGGCAGGGCCTTTTGGTTTCATGTCAGTTGAAAGCTGCTTAGTGTCCCATTATGCAACAATATTGTTCGGAAAGCCAGGTTTAGTCATGACGCATTCGCGCTGGAGTGGGGAGTATGATGGCTTTCCGCCCACAAATATCCAGTTCAGCCAGGATTTGAATAATAATAGCTAAACGGATTATTTCACAGGTTGTGACTCTCAAAACAGTGCACACATTTTTTTATAACTTTATTTCTCAATGTCAGTGTACGCCCTTTTTATGCCCGAAGGACCAACATTGGCATAGTGGTTAGTGTTTCGGCCTCACAGCTTTCTCATTTGCATATTTGGGCAACTTTACCAATCTTTCCAATTAACCATTTATATTTTTTTTTGGACTGTGTGGCGAAAACCAGAAAACCCGGAGTAAACACACGCAGACATGGGGAGAACATGCAAACTCCACACAGAATGGTCCCCTGTCAGAATCAATGCAGGGACTTTCATGCTGTGAAAGTTCCAGTCCAATAACAAGTTTAATTGGAAAAAATTGGGAAAATTACGCTTATGTGTGAATGACAGGGTGAATGGTTGTTTATCTTTATATGGGGCCCAGCCATTGAAAGGCGACCACTCCAGGCTGAACCCCGCCTCTCGCCTGATGACAGCTGGGATAGCTGGGACCAAAACTGTCGGATAAACGGAAGACAATGGATGGATTGACTGACATCATACGCCATTACACCAACAAAGTACCGCAGTTTGGCCACTAGTAGAATCTGAAACAAACTTCCTGCAGGTGTCTCAGTTTATCCACTTGGTGAATTCAGAGTCAAATACAAATGTTCGTCTCATTTGACTCCAGCCGGAGCTCCTGCTGGGAAGGCGGTGGTGACCGATATGATTCAGACGTGAGATTTTGCATTGTTCCGGTAAAAAGCTCGTGTCGCTTTTATGTTTATGCCCAAACAAATGATGACATTATGACTTCTTGGAAAGGCTCCTGTCGAGTTCTGAGAATTAAGCGGAGGAAAAATATCAGACCAGCATGGCTTTGTTGACACATCAATGGCAGTGGCGGTGTCCGACGCTGCACCATCAGCTGCATTGATAACGAATTCAATAACTCTAATACGTTCTTTCTACGGTTTAGCCACTCTTTCACGGTGGGTATCTTCTACTTTTTAATGTCTGTGTTGATGTCCCACTTCATATAAGTGGACGAACAAATTGTCATTACCTAGTATTTTTCTTACGATTTGTTAATAACATGCATGCTTGGAATAGTCTCTTGTCTTCTGAGGGTCTGTTAGGGGCAGTTGTTGCATCAGTAGGCATTGGTACATTTTATAAATGGTTATTTGGTGATACAGAATAGAATAAAATATTCCTCTAATCATCCCAAAGTGGATACATTTCAATAACATGCAAATCGGATCACCATAAATGTACTGTATATAAATATTTTCAAAAGTACTTTCTAATCTCTGCTAATGTCAATGCTGTATTTAATCAAACTTACTTTGAAAACAATAATAGGAAATGTAAGAATGAAATGACTACTATCACTGAACTTCAAAACTAAGGTTTCCCAGTTTTAAAACTGATCTCATTTGGTAATATCAACCAAAAGCGATATGGAGTTTATTTTATCTGTAAATGAGCACGAGTTGGAGACGGCGAGTTTCTAACTGATGTGCGGCAACCGGTTCTGCCTACCATCGTGTTGGATTGAATGTTCAGCCCGGCCTCTCAGGACACAGCCATGCTATGTAAATTCTCAACGGCACGCAGATGTAAACAGATTTTTGTGAATGTTTTTTTGTGAATATTGAGCAGGTGTGCCCAGTACGCCAATTGCAATCTACAGGTCGATGAAAAAAGTAGTGTGGGTAGATCACATGGCACTAAAACGTAGAAGTCAGCCTATCCTCCTCACTATGAAATTTGTCACTTGACTGACAGACGTTCTGTCCAAACTGACCTTTTCTGACACAGGCGTCACTACGCATGCGCACATAATGGCGGGTTCAAGCAAGCTAGCGACTTAGCCTCCAATTTATGTCTTCAAAATTTATGGGTATATAAATGAGTGGGGAGCTGGACCAAGTAAAAAGACTAAAATGTATCACTTCCATACAGAATGGGAGGTGCACTTTTTTTTTTTACTATGTCATTTCAAAGTGCGTTCGCCTCACCTGCCATTGTAATACCGAAAAAGGGAAATGTGGAGCAGCATTTTCAGACCGTTCATAGAAACTACAGCACTGACTTCCCTACGAAAAGTGAGTCGAGAAGGAGAAAGGTGAAGGAACTAAAATCAGGACAGCAGTCATTTTTCTCACAGCTAACTTCAACTATGCTACTGACTCCATTCAAGTCATCAGAATAAGGTATTTACCAAAAAAGCACTCTGTTGTAGTGTGCCATAAGGGTTCATGCAGTTATGCAAGATCCAAAAACATTTATTATGTTAAATAAACTCAGTAGATATATCAATAAATATACATTCAGCATTTTTAGTGGAGGTAGATCATTTTCACATGGTCATTTGAAAAGTAGCTCACAAGGCAGAAACGCGCGAGCACCCCTGCTACTGAGCCGCAGTGAGAGACTGTAACTGCACGTTGAAAACATGTTGCCTCCCACACATGTAATTACAAAGGTAGGACACACCTTGATTTACCTGAGTAACAAGAAAAGACTGGAAAACAACAATGGTCTATTGATGACCTTGACTTGTTTTTTCAGTCAACAGTAGATAAGCAGGTACTGTCGTCACCTTTTTTTCTGGAACCAAAGTACATGAATACACTGAGTCCGTGGGCCAACACGAGGGATCCTGTTGATCCATCCCATCATAGCCGTGGTCTGACGCACCGCTTTGAGACTTGATACATAAAAATATTGATTGCTGTTGCTAGGCAACTAATATGTAGGAGACAAGTGATGTGGCCTGTTGTCAAGAACCATCGGAAGATCATCATTTTATTTATATGTATCAGTCTTATCATGAATACACATTTTGAGTTTGTCTCTGTTTATGAGATATCTATTACACATTTGTCCTCCCTGGGACAGGATCCTCACCCTGCTGATAATTTCTGTGGTTTCTCCCTCAGTCAAATTGTTTTTTTTTAATTTTTAATCATTAGAGGGAAGGGTTGAAAGCCATTCTGTGCCAGAATACATTTATTTAACCTGACACAGAGACTTTGCGCTGTTTCTATGAACCATCACACACACGTGCATGCAGTGAATGAAGAGTGCAATATATTTTGTTCGTATAAGACGGGGATTAATACTGAAATGGTGCTGAGTGGATGGAGTTTCACTATTTAGTGGTCGGGTTATAGGTCAGAGGTTATGCTCTCTGAGGCAGGATGCAGGCATTCTTTTGAAACTCACTAAGAAAATGAACTTGACACTTTAGTTTGCAGGTATCGGGGCAAAATTAACACTCACCCTCTGAATCCTCCTTGGTTAAATGGCCAATGTCTATCATTGTGTCGTCCCGATGACAGACACACATACACACACACATTTGTTATGCTCTCACATGGAGGGGTCACTTGATCTGCAGGGAGTAACTGATGTTTGCTTAATTGTCTAATAATAAAGGTACCTGATAACATTGTTGTTAGCTCATCCTGATAATGAATCATTTAATAAAGACAGACTTGAGAATTCAAAATAATTTATTTTTTCAGTGCGGGCATTGTCTAAGTCATGCTATATGTTTAACCACATGTGACTTTTGTA
The DNA here is from genome assembly GCF_037954325.1 of Fistularia commersonii. Classification (NCBI taxonomy): domain Eukaryota; kingdom Metazoa; phylum Chordata; class Actinopteri; order Syngnathiformes; family Fistulariidae; genus Fistularia; species Fistularia commersonii. Next base: position 11,575,110 of record NC_141288.1, read on the forward strand.
TTTGTAACCCGCTGCTAGAATAACAAAATAAAGCTACCGCCAGCAGCAGTGTAGTTTATCATGCAGAGCAGGAAGAGTGGAAACAGCCTGTCCAAGCTCGCGTATCATAGCGTCTTGTATTTATTTATCAGTTTAAGAATGTTTAGATGGGAATGTATGCCGGCACTTCCTGCAGTAGGACGATTACTTCTACCCGTTGCATTACAGCTGTTTTCAACTGGTGTCAGGAAGACTCACAATTGTGTTTATAAGAAACATAATATTCCCTCTATTGACCTTGTTTTAGTAAGTGAACGTTATTTCCCAAGGTGTTTACATGCCATGGTGAAGATACCCATGTCACGTTTCTCCATCCCATATTTTCTCTATAAACATCTGAAAACTAATGCTTCTTCTCTTTATTTTGCTTTGACAAATCATGCAAAAATCTTAAGAGCAATTCACAAAGTCTTTAAAAAAAACACATCTCAGTTTGATAAGCTCTTATTCGGTCGATGACTTTAAAATTTTTTGGATAAATTGATGCCAGTGTCTCGTTGGGAAAAATTATTTAAAAAAGAACAAATCATTCCTCTCATAAGCTCTGCTCTGGAAATAATTAGCAGCAGCTTTACACATATTAGCGCAGACATGCGGTTGAAACTGACAACAGCGGAGACACGGTGTCTGCAGCGAGATGAACGTTTGAGATTGCGCAATACAAAAAGGTGAATGAGGTGAACAGGTGAGGCTTTGACACAGCTTTTTAAAATATGGTCCGACGCATTGGCATCTGGAACAAGAAGCAGTCTCGTACAGCTGCGGGGTCAAACTCACCCACTCCCGCTCTTATTCCCGATGCAGAGGATTCCCATCACAAGGGAAAGGGAGTTTCCCTTGCATTTTCTCACAGCGGCCGACTCCACCGCAGCGGGGATTAGATTACCTCAGTGGCTCGGCTGCAATATCAGCCGGACCGATCAATCACCGTTCAATTGCTGGCTGTTAATTCAGAACAAAGCATTAAGACCCCATGAGTCAAGCCGTGGAGAATCTTCACTTGTCGAGGTAGAGATTAAAGCTAGATCTTTGCACCGACATTTCAGAGAGAACAAACACCTCAAATATTCCAGGATTTGAACTTGTGACATTTCTTTGGAGATACGTAAAAGGAAAAGAGACTTTCATTTCATAACACCTTTTTGGGGCTGTTGAGAAATTAAGTTGCGAAATTTGAACCTCTTTATCTCAACACTACTTGTCAAAGGATTGTGGATGTTGTATGAAATTCTGACAAAAGTCTTAGAGATCCTGGTCCCGAGGAGGACTGAGAGGTCAATCCATGAGCAAAACAGGTAGGACTAATGCTGCGGTTGTTTACCATGGGATTGGCAAGTTAGTGGTGGTGGTGGTAATGTAATGGGAGGGTGATCTCCAACCTCTGTGGTCCTGTTAACTTGTAGTTCTCCTATCTTAAAGTTTTTTGGCAAAAAAAACCTTTGAATTCAGACCACTCGGTCATTGGCCGGAACTCCTTCCCTAATCTGAAAGCCAAACTAAAGCAAGCATTTTATTCAGTGAGGTGCTGAATTGTATTTCCTGTTTTCTTCATCACAGTTACGCAAACACACTAAAGAGAAATGGCTTCTGCAGCATCAGATTTTGACGGGCCAATCATTGCAGGTGTGAAGTCGAAACTAACAAAGTGTTGTCAAACGCGAAGTGAGCGTTCAGCATTGCACAATAAGGTGAGCCGAAAGGCAGCCAAAGCTGTCCAACAACTTTCTAAAGTACTGTCTGTGAGTGGAACAAACATCTTATCTGCTTCATCTACTTCAAGATCAAACCAGCCTGCTTTCAGCGGCAGTCCCGCAGTGAAGTACAGCACTAGGGGACAAGAGACTTCCCCTTATTCACCGCAACCTTGACAATATTGTCGAAACACAGTTCCCATTTACCTCCAAAGAATCAAAGAGCTTTGTAAATCTCCATGCTGCATCATGTGTCCAGTCAGTGTTTATCTGCGTCCCCACATCCAAATTCAAATGAACTGGTCCATGTCCTATTCTGGTGATGACAGACTAGACTTTTTAGCATCCAACTTAACTCATTCAATCAAGTTCGGCAAATTAAGCGTGACTCACATAAAGGGCCACATTGTTCCAGATTGAAAGTGTTTTCTGATACTTCCTTCAAATGAAGCCAATAATCTCGGTGATATTTGGATGAACGTTTGTTTGACTATGTTGAAATATCTGGGCCAGTTTCAATTTCAATTAACCAAGTCTTAGCTCATGATATAGTGCAATACCTCAAATTATCTTTTATGAAAGGTTAAGGTACCCGCTCTCCTGCTTGTAGTTAAGTTATTATCTCAGGCAGTCGTCAGCATAGAGGCTGATGCTGATGATGCCCAGTGGATCATTGTCCTTCATAACTCAGCAGGATGTAAAAAAGTAAATAAAGTATGTTTCCACTTGGTTTTTTCATGTATTTTTGTTTTTTGCAGAGATTTATCCCCAACTGCAGAACAGAACTCCTTTTCTCCATAAGGATTTAGTTGGAAATGTATTTGTCACAGCATTAATAAACTGGCTGTTATACATTACAGTTTGTTTTTGAGGCCTTGCATATATATATCATAATCTCAGGGTAATGAAGAAGACCCCCCATGATAATATCCAGCATGGATTTGCCCTCAATAGCCGAGGGTCCCATTTCCTCCCTGAAATCAAAACCCAACTAAACGCTGCCAGTTTTCCTCCCAAGCTGCTGGTAACAGAGGAAATGAACAATGGCTACCTTTCAATAATTAAGGATAATGGCATCCAGTAACCATGACCTCATGTAATAACAGTTTAATGAAAAATATCCACACAATCAGGAGCAGAAAATAAAATAAACCATTCATTTCTGTTTTCCTTTTCCTGTTTTATAGGGGTTCTTCCAGACTCCGGTTAAAATTTTTCACCCCCAGTTTTTTTTTTAATGAGTTCAGGCACAATGAGGGGCTCATATTGTGCAAAATTCTCCCAAGTGTCTCCTGTTCAATTTTTGCCAAGTTGGCAACATTACTCCCAAACTCCAGACTAAATCCATCTACTATGTTGACATTATGAAATAAGAAGATGTCTCTGATTCTGATTTAATTGCTTTCAGACTTGGCCATGTTATGCCGAAAAAAAAAAAAAAAACAGCTCCCGCCGTGGATATACATGTATCTCCAGGATCAGCTAGTTCACTGTCAGCATTGTGTATTTACAATGAGTTTGCGTGCAACTCTTTGGCCGTAGCTCAGGCAATGTGGACACATCACAATATGATGTCAAAAGACTTGTTCAACCATTTTACTCCTGCAAGCTAGACTTCTGAGCTGAGACTAATCATGGAGGATTTATTGCACTGCAGGCCGATGTGTCTGTGAGAGACGGTGGCACTTGATTTTGGGCTGCCAGTTCAACAGAAGTGAAAACCCCCCTTACTGAAAGAATGGGAGTAGAGACACTAGTGATTCAGTTACAGAATCCTGTGTGTTTGATTTGTGCAATGACCACATTTGTTACTGATCATGAAATCTGCTTTGTGCTGGAAGCATGCAATGAGCAAAGGTCATGAGCTCATTTTAGACAGAACACTTCTAATAACTGAATTGTTCCCTGAGTTGTACCCTAACTGTCTGGCTCAAATTTGGTTCTAGGAAGTACCTTCCTCAAGTCCAAAAAGGCAAAAGGGGACCCGATGTGTACCTTAAAGGCCACACCCAAAAATAAACCACCGCAATGAAAAGGTAGACAACATGGGTAACATGGAGAGTGAAGTTGCCACAGCATTCATGGCGGTTGAAGTATTTTTATTTTCTCCTTACACTCCTTTGCATCATGGAAACCCCTGCGATTAGCTAACTACAAACTTATTTGGGTGAAATTGTTAATGTTCTGCTACAAACCTTTGAATTTCCTCCATGGCGTAGCAGGCCAGAAGAGCTTGGATCTCTTTATCGGTCTATTTCTCATTGGTTCTGTCCATTTAGTTGCAAGTTGCGAGAAAACAGTTGACCAGTGACCACAGTAGTTTTTTAAAAATTATGGGAATATCTGATAATGGCCATGGCTTATGATAATGCACCTGCATCACAGGAGTTCCTTTGCAGCTGTAAAAAGACCCTGTCTTGGACAATGAGCTTAAAAGGTTCAACAAACTGGGATTGTCTGTCCCTTTTTCCTATGTTATCTGAAAGCATGAAAAAATGTCCTGGTTCCTGAAAAGGTACTGGAATCTGCAAAATGCTCCTCCAATGTGAAAACTTTTTAAGTAGTCCCTGGAAGTAGTGTATCTTCCTCAAACGCATGCTAGCTGACCATCAGAAGTGTTTACGGTGGCTTCAAGTGCAATTTTTTTTCGGCCCAAACACCAGCAATGTGAGAAACAACAGTCGGCGTTCATTGGAGCTAATCGCCTGACATCCTTAAACGGACCCATCTGTGAAATCACCCTGGATGATTTCACAGATGTGATGTGTAAGCAGTAAAATCTGCCAAAACAATAGCTGGCGGTGGGGTTTTAATGGGCCTGTGTCGAAGTTTTTCGTGTACTCCTGACAAGTGCTGCTGAGGCAGCGCAAATTGTTTTGGGGTCGAAGCAAACACATATCAAACAATGTAACAATCACTTAAACCATTCAAACAACTTTCAAGAACCCCGGCCAGAAGACGAGGTTGCGTGGAAACGACAGCATGTATTTGAAATGCCTGATATGTCTTCTAGCATATATTGATATAGTCTTTATTTTTGAAGAAGCAGCAGCTTCCTGCAGTGATCCCTGACCTGTGGGTCCAAAACACTGCAGTCGGCGACATTTGCAAGAACCCATGTGCAACAAAACAAATTCTCTTTTGACCTTTGCATCTTACATTATCTGCTTCTCCGTGCTAGACGTATCCTGGGTAACACATCTGCTGTGAAGACAAGCGGTAGAAGTTGGTGCGTAAAAAATTGTCCGACAGCTATTTGTTGACCTGACATCACCGACAAGTTCAAAGCTTTTGGTGAACTCACCGGCTACACACTTTTGCTCTTCAACCACATCTGGCTAATGTGGTCTTAGGTTTTTAACCCCCCTAGATGTCATCTGGTAAGCTTCTTTTTGTTGCTGGATGTTTCCAGGACAAGTCCTGACGCTGTCTCCTTTGTCTGGCAAAAGGCGCATTGATTCATCCAGCCTGTCTGAGGTGATGGAGGAGGTGACAAGGTAAGCGCCAGAAGGGAGATAAAGAGCTGGAGATTAGCCTGAAAGGAAGCAAGGCCTCCCATGGAGCACATGATACTCCTCAAATGCAGCAGGACATCAAAAGACGCAAGACAAGATTGCCCTTCGCAAGAATCCCCTTCAAGATTCAATGATTTCGAGATACATTTTTGAAGAAAGACCATATTTATGAAGTAACTTCGGTGTATTTAACACATAGTGTGCAGGAATTCTTCACTGTTAATTCTACACTCCAATGAAACCATAAATATCCAAGTTCTGGCTGATCGTGATCAAACCTGCTAAAGATAAACGCCCGATGTCTCCCAGTGACCAGCAGACCAGAACTTCTTCCTGTTTTCTGCCCCAGAAAAGATAATCCTGTTTGAGATGGTAATAACGCCATCCATCCATCTTCCCCTGCTTATCCAGAGTCGGCTCGTGGAGGCAGCAGCCGGAGCCATGAGGCTCAGACCTCTCTCTCCCTCGCCACATGGACCAGCTCCTCTGGGGGACCCCAAGGTGTTCCTAGGCCAGCCGGGAGACAAAGTCTCTCCAACAGGTCCTGGATCTTCTCCATGGTTTCCTCCCAGATGGACATGCCCAGAATACCTCCCCCCGGAGGTGTCCAGGATCATCCAGATCCCCAAGCTGGCCCATCTGACTCCTCTCTATGCTGAGGAGCAGCGTCTCTGCTCCAAGCTCCTCCTGGATGACTGAACTTCTCACCCTATCTCTTAGGGAGAGTCCAGCCACATTGTGGAGGAAACTCATTTCGGCTGCTTGAATCCACAATTTAATTCTTTTGGTCACTACCCACAGCTCGTGACCATGGGTGAGGTCGGGAATGTAGATCAACCGGTACAGAGTCCGCATCACTGCAGATGCTGCACTGATCCGCCTGTCAATCGCCTGCTCCCTCCTTTCCTCACTCATGAACAAGACCCCAAGATACTTGAACTCCTCCAATCGGTGCAGGACCTCTTTCCTGACCCAGAGTGAGCCGTTTTCGATTGAGCACCATGGTCTCGGATTTGGAGTTGCTGATCCTCATCCTGGTTGCTTCACACTTGGCTGCAAACCTCAAACAAAGGGCAGACCTGGCAGAGTCCAACTCTCACCGGAAACAGGTCAGACTTACAACTGGCAGTGTGGATCAAGCTCTGACACCGATCATATAGGGACCAAACAGCCCGTATAGCGGGGTCGCCTCCAGAGTAAAAAGGCCTCTCGGGAGGCCTGGTTCCGGACCCCACGTTGCGCGTCGAGGTGAGTCCGACTATATCTAGTCAGAATCTCTCAGGCGCACCAGCTCCGGCTCCTTCCCCGCCAGATAGGTGACATTCCATGTCCCAAGAGTCAGTTTCTGCAGCCGAGGATCGCACCGCCAAGGTCCCCTGCTCCAGCCACCACCTGGCTTACAGTGCACTCAACCCCCTTGGCGCTTCTTGCAGGTGGAAGAGGGACCCATGTCGATCCTTTGGACTGTACCCAGCCAAACCCCATGGATGAAGGCCCGGCCACCAGGCACTCGCCGTCAAGCCCCGCCCCCGGGCAGGGCTCTAGTTATGGGCCTTTGTTACCCGCGTCTTGGCATGGGAAAACTAGGTCCAACATTTGTGTTCTTCATGAGCGTCTTCTGAGCCACGCTTTGTCCGGTCCCTCACGTGGGACCTGTTTGCCTCGGATGATCCCTCCAGGGGCATAAACCCTCCAACAACATAGCTTCCAGGATCATTGGGATGCGCAAAACCCTCCACCATAGTAAGGTGGCAGCTCACAGAGCTCATATTGCGCCGCCACTAAACCTCACTGTCTGTATTAAAAATGCCGGACAGAATGGAGTGTTCTGCAGATGATTTGAATGTGGATGTGGTTTGTGGTGTGATGTTTGAATCTGTACTTGTTGAGTTAAATTGAACAAGGAGTTAAAGAATTTTACATTTACTAGAACATTCTTATGTTCCTGATATATGTACATTTTTATTTTATTTTGCACCGCATGTAGTTGTAGCATTCTTTTAAATTCCCCAGATTTAGACATTATTTGATCTACGTTTGGACATCAAAATATTTCTGAGGGATGCCGCCACAGAGATGAGAACATTTAGAGATGAGAGGAGCCAATAATCCCGAACCAGTCAAAGAGAGCCGCCTCTCAAAGCATCAAACACATCTTTTAGAACTCGGTGATTTGACGATGTCAGCCACCAGACCAAAACTGAAAACCTTTCATATGCGCAGAACTGCCGCCTTCCCATTCAAACCCTGGCAGCTGCGCTGTCGAACAGCTCTCACCATCAAGTTGATGTCTTTGGGAGAAGACCACAAAAACGGTGCCAAAGTACTTACACCAATGAAGGTTGGCTGTTTTGTCACCTCAAGTACCCTTTGATGGATAATGATAGACAGATGCTAAGTATCACCGAAAGTGCCTCACATACAGTTTTCATCAATGCGTTGCTTTTAGACTTCGGAAAAGAAGGTCTGCCAATGAAAACTGTTTTGAAAGTACTCCCGGAGATAGCCAAGGTTTTTTTATAAGGTTTATAAGCATGATGAAAGGACGCGTTTCACATTATTTATCCAGGGTGTTTTTCTTATTTGCTCACCTGATGTTTTCTCACCATGCACAGAATTTCTGAAACCCAACTGCCAAGCGGAGTACTGTACTGAGGTGGACACACCACTGAGGTCAGCGCCATCTAGGTCAGGTGACCATTAACCTGATTTCTCATTGGTTCAACAACTCACCTGGCTCACATTAGCTCTTCAGCGATTTTAGTGATACAACTACACTTTTATAGATGTCATTTTTATTCTTATACATTAAAGTTTGATTGGTAGCTCTTTATCTTGTGAGTGTTGTGTTTAGGGGTAAAGTATTGCACGTAGAACAAACAATGGCCCGACACTGACAATTCCCATGTAACATATAATCAACCTGTCCCATTTCTGTACACCAAACACCTTCCTGCCATTCAAACGGTGCTGGGGAATACCAAACCGACAGTCACAGTATAATTGACTCTTTAGGAAAATACCATCATGTCGTATCTGGTTGCAGCAAACAATAAGATAATGATGAGAAGCTGGAGGAAGGCTGGAAAATGGAATGTAGGTTTATAATATAGGTTATTCCCTAGTGCCAACCTCTTTTGATGAATAGATTCCCCAAATGACCTTGTTGTTATAATCAACCACACACTATCCCTGGATTTGTGTACAAAGCTTTTAGGAATCCGATATCGCTGTCGGCGGCCTGGTTTTCTGATGTGGCAGCATCTTTACTCCGAGCGTGATTGTTTTCTATGTTACATAACTCGATTTCTTTTTTTTTCTTCTTTTGGTCAATTATTATTGGTGCGTTGCATTCAGTGTGTGTCTGTCCGCGACGGTGGGAGGGAGCAGCTTTGTCTGTGTTTATTACTGCAGGCAAGAGGTGTGTTTGTTGGCAGGGATCTACTTTTGCTGCTTTGTGTAGAGAGCAGCGTGAGTAATCAGGCACTGGGTGACTAATGGCTTGAATAATGCAATGTGATGCCCGAGGTGGTGGATGGGGTCCAGGTGCTTACACGCAACCCACTGGAGCTTGACTCTGGTGAGGCCAGACTTGTGGAATCAGTCGCGACCTCGCTGACGTGCAGGACCTCTTCCCAACACCGCCGATGTGTTTGCGTAAAGCATTTTTCCCGACCGGCACGTTTTTACACTCAGTTAGCTTCATTGGGTGAGGAATATGGCACTGAAAACTGCTGTGGCAGAAACTTCCTCTGCGAAATTGCGTCCAGACATTATATCGCGGCAGGCGGAGATGAATCCACCCCGGTCCCGACAAGCTTCTCACGGGCCTTTAACATTCCCGTCAACGTCAAACAATTATGTTTGAAATTCTGGATAATTTCTCCAAATATGGTTGCGTGCATTACCCTGAGCGCTCACGCTGAACATCCAGAAAGGGAAAGAGAGGATTGTAGGCTTTGGTGGGAAGCTGAGGAGAATGACCTGTCATGACTCTGCCACATCAACACACCGGCAAAGAACGTCTGTCAGCATCTGTCTGTCTCTGCCACCAAGCAGACGCCTCGCTTCCCGTCAGGATGCTCAGGAGCGTTAACACCTGCGCCCGGAGGGCAGTGAAAATTCGGCCTGATCGTGACCCACATCTGTTCTCAGCTCACTTCTCCGGTGTTTTGGATCTGGCTGAGGGTAGTGTTGACTCAGGGTGTGTGCCTGTTCAAAGTGAGCCACGGTTCTGGCTTATAGGACCCATAGTCCGGCGTCTGGTCGACATATAAGCCAAATACCGTAAATGAGCTAAGTGGAACCGAGGCGTTCCAGATTGGACCAAAATGTGCTGCGAACAGGCTGGCGATAATCCCGTAGTGGAAGTAAAAGTTCCTGCGTGGGCAGCAGCATCAGACAGGAGGACTAGACCTTCAGCTGGGTGCCAGCTGAGAAGAACACCAGATCCATTTTCCCAAAACTTAAAAAAAAAAAGAAAAGCAATACAGTCTGGTGGGGATTGAAGTCACCAGTCAGCTCACTGCTCAAAAAAGGCCGTCAAACATCCACCTGCGACTGTCATCAGACTGCAAAGGAAAGGTACACGTTGTCATCACTGATCATCTATCACACGATTCAGAATCATGACTGCATCACTTTTGATACAAAGAATTCACTCACCATCGCTTTCATTTCACTTCCCGCTGTTCGCCGTCAGCAGGCTTGTGTTTGAGCTTGTTTGTTTTCAGCGTGTTCGGGAAATTGAGTGTGACACAATGGGAGGGCAACAGGAGGGCGAACCGGGAGTACAGCAAAACATTGAATTTTGGTTGGCTAAATCTTCTTTTCCTCTCGGCTTTTCCCTTCAGGGATCGCCGCGGCAAATCGACCTTCTCCATCTAACCCTATTCTCCGCATCCTCCTCTCTCACACCAACTACCTTCATATCTTCTCACTAGGTCCATAAATCTTCCATTTCCAGCATTTGTCTACCAAAATATTCACTATCCCTCCTCTGTACATGACCGAACTATCTCAGTCTGGCCGCTTCGACCTTCTTTCCAAAACAGGTAGGAGAAATATCTGTGTTTTATTAAGCATGTCCTTACGCAATCACTACAATAGATAATTGGTGTAGCAGAATATATCTCAGGGCAGTGAATCATCATCATCAATCAAAAGAGTATCCTGATTTATGAGGCTGTCATCTGAAGTGCATGAAAAAAAAAACCTTTCAATAACAAGCAAGATCTCCGCCCTTACTTAACACTAAAAGACGTTTAATTACTGTGGCCAATACATGAAGGCTTGGGCACTATTTCAGCAAGCTCAATGCTGACTCAGTTGTTTTTTTGGAGATAAGAATCGGGGTCAAGAATCGGCCACCAATCAACACCTTAAAAGCACCTTAAGATTCAAAAATATATACAAATTGATAAATTGATACATATTCTAAGCTGTTTGGATTGAATCAGGTTAACAAAGAAATTGCACAAATTTTAAATTCCTTATTATTGACAAGCATTTTCGGTCAACTATCACTATTTATGGCGATATTGCAGTCTCTACGCGGAACTCACAGGCAAGTAAAATGAATTTTCAGGATATGTTGATCTATACGAGTCTCTTACATTATCTTGGCCCTTTGCGACCTCCTAGGTGAGAATTTGACGGTGCTACAGTTAAGACGTTTTTGTTCACTGATGATGATATATGACATGATACATGTGACAAAAATCTGTTACCTCATAAATAGGGGGATGTGATGTAACGTTAGATTGGACTTTATTTAATTTATTTTTAGTTTGTCTTTGCATTTTTGTCCCGAGTCTGGAAATCCCTCTTCTCTGAGCAACATGCAGAACTGCTGATCAACATCATGAATGCACGAGAACACACACACACACACACACACACACACACACACGCACACACACACGCACACACACAAGCCAACATGTGATACCCCATGTGTTTGGTCAGAAGGCGTCTGCTAGGATCCATGTGGTTGAAAAATACTGTGAATTTCCAGTTGTGAAATTATTCAAAAATTTGGAACATGATCAAAAAATCACACCTAGTATTGTCTTAAAATGTCGTAAGATATTTCCATATTTTTCCCTTAATTTATGATAAAGCGTCTTTCGTCACATTACCAGGCATTATCCATGCCCCAGGGTTTTTCCGTCTCCCACTTACACAATCAGCTCTTACTAAACTACCACATTGTTACTTTGCTGCCCTTTAGCTGTAAATACTGCTTCAGTAATCCAAGCTAATCAATTACAAAGACAACTTCAGGTTCGAACCAGGACTTCACAAAGTATGGATTTCGAAAACTATTTCATTGTCACAACTAATATTGTGATTGTATTCACCATTGCCTGCCATTGTTATGGACCTATAGTTAAACAGCCGTACATAAATTCAGCTATTGCTTGAGAATATGCAAATCTCATGACTTACTAATTGAATGTCTGTAGCTCCCAACGTACCATCTGGCCACTCGCTTCCCTGACACCAACACCTGTGCCCCCACCCCCGGTGTCGGGAAGCTGAAAAAAACGGGGTAAGTCTTGTTCTCGGCCACCTACGCTGCTAAAAGCACTGTCTGCTCTTGTATCTCCGGTAAAACCCTCCTACCTTAACCTTTGACCTCATGCAGCTGCAATGACACCTGTGAGCCGCTACCTCGCTGTCAGCAAATCAGTCCTTCCTGCAGATGTTACAAGCTCAGGTGTTGCAGGTCAGAAGAGTTTTATCAATGACACCCACCAACCTCCCATGAGGCCTTCCTCAGGCAAATTATACATACTTACTTTTAAAGATGTTATTTGTGCTATACCTTGGTTGCATCGTGCTGTAGTAGGGAATTGAGCTCAAATTCGTCTTCGATATGACTCACTGTTATACAAACCCGAGTTACGAAACCTAATTATCGTCCCACGCCCTGACAGCAGACGAAAACACAGCCAGAAAATGTTGTTTCCAGTCTACGATACAAGAGGCAAGCTTGTGATACAATGCGTCAGCTGTCATATTTTGAGGAGCACTTTGACGAGCGACAGGCCGACCGCTTTGTATTTGAAACTTGAGCGTTATGTTCTCACGCTGCCCCTGACAGCAGAACACACAGCCATACTGAACTTTTGAAATAAAAGGACAAAAAGAGCCTGTAAATTCACCGGGGTGTTGGGAGGAGCAAGAGTGATTTAATCAAAGTAACTCTCGTGGACGCACGGCGCAATTGCAGCTCTTTCTTTGAAACACTGATTAATCATATGCTTCGCGCTGCCGAAGCATTGTGAAATCTCTTTTGAGTGACGTGTGCATGTTGGGAATATGTTTGTTAATGTTGTGTCCCAACAAATCCATTGATTGTAACTTCTGCACGTTGGAGTAAATATAGAAGCGTTGAAGCGGCAAAGAGGGAAACATGACGCATGACGTAAGGAAACATCCGCAGCAATCAGATAAACATGTTGTCAAATAATGTCGTGAATCATAATTCAAAGACACTTGTATCTACTTGTTTCATATCTGCGTGCAATACATATTTATATTTCAACTCAACAAAACTTATTAGGGGCAGATTGTAAATTGCAAACTATCAAATTACTTGACAACTTGATTTCAATACAAGACTTGTAATTAACTTTTACACACTTAATAATAAAGGTTCAATATAGAGAGTATTAAGCCACCACCCGTGTTGTGATATAGTTTGTATATTGCACATGTAATAACATATGATACTTATAACCTTTAACTTTTAATACTTTTTTCCTCCTGTATATTTTTACTTAAAAACATTTTCAGCTTGAGACTGGAGGTGTTTTCAAACTTGATTTCTCATAGTAAATATATCATAAGATACATGATATACTACATACAGAATAATGGCATTTTACAGTCCTTTTTTTTTTAGTGCGCCTCTAGACTTTCAATAAAGTTTAGGTAAAGATCAAGAAGTATCATAGCGGTTATTTTCTTCAATTGCTGCAGATAAAGAAATGCTGAATTTTGTTTTCAAACCCTTTATTTCACTCTTGAGTGCAACATGGGAGCGGCCATGATAGGTCTTATCCCCAAGTGACATAATGTGACTTGTTCTCTCTGAAATTGGCCGGGGATTTGTTCCCAACTAATCTGGTGTGGACAAGATAGAATCCTGCCTGGAAATGTGACATAATGAAGCCACAGATAAAAGACCAAGGACCAGGACGCGGAGGGATTAGTTCTGCCTACTGGGGGCCTGAGAGGCACCACATCCTGAGATTTAATGGACGGTGGTTGCTCGTCAGCTTTCGCGTTGGAAACTGTGGACGGGTGTGTGTGGGGGGGGGGGAGGCTCGAGGACTTTATGTAACTCCTTCACCCCATTTTACCTCGAGGGAGGGGAAGCAAAGAAAGTCTACGCTGACAGTAAGATAAATAGATAATGGCGTGCATTTGTGACACGACGTCTAATGCAACTCCCAAGACTAAACACGCCATCTTAAAGAAACCAATTTATGATAAGCTGTCAAAGAGGGGCCGTCATCTACGTTGCAAAGCCAAAGATTGGATCCAAGTCTTTTAAAGTGGGACTCAAGAACACAAGATAACCTACGCCTGACCTTAAAATGACTGGGTTTCATGTAATGGAAATCACATTAAACAAGATTTTTCCAAAGAAAACCATCTTCGGTATTACTGGTAAAGCAGCAGGAAAAATGATCTTAAATGAGAACCGAATGACCTTTTGTTGACACGAATATTCACTTTTTGGTTTAATTATTTAATTATTAGAGAGGTTTCATCTCGAATGTTGTTTTTAATAATCTAAAACAGCTTCCTGCAAATCTAAATTTTAAACATAATTAAAATGAATCCTAAGAATTGCAAATTGATGAATTGCGGTTGCTGCAAAATTCATTGATGTTTTTTTAAAAGGGAAATACTCTTTGTCTGATTTCATTTCAGGGTTGATTGCAAAAACCCAGCTTTGTTGCACATGTCCCTATCCCCGTTCTTGGAGTGTGTGATGGACATGCAGTGGGCCGGTAGCACAGCATCATGGGATTACAACGCAGCCGTGTTCACTGCCACTCCACTGTTTGGCCGAACAACTCCGGCTTTATGTGAGAATGAGGAGTGGGCCGACGGAGGGAGGACCAGACAGCCCTCTATTCGACACTGGATGCGTTTTGGGAAAAGATGTATGACACCGTAATATGACTGTTGTGTTTTTCTTTTGCAAATTAAAATAACAACGACAGCTCTTTGTTTTTAAATACTATCTGTGACTTTGGCTCACAGTCCGAGGGGATAAGGAGTTTTTATAGAGACAAGATGAGATAACATGTTCATGGCTCCATTCCAGATGAGATGTATAATGATGCAATAAAATAATCAGAAAAATATAGGGTAAAAAGATAAGAAGTTTTAAAGATTAAAATGACATTATTTATAAAATATAAATAATAATAATAAGTAATTGTTATTATTTAATTGTTATAATAATAATTGTTATAATAATTGTTATTATTTGTTATTATTATTATTATTATTATTATTATTATTATTATTATTATTATTATATTATACATTATTATTAGTATTATTATTAATAATAATAATAATAATAACAATAATAAATATATAAAATAATCTAAAATAATATCTTTTACCCTTGCCTTCATGGCAATTTTGACATCATACATACATGTAAGTATGTGTATGAGAGGTATAGTACTACCTTGCACTATACTATAGTACTACCACCAATGCTACCATGGGTGCGTGACTGCGTGTATGAATGGGTGAATGTAATTGAGCAATAAGCACTTTAAAACACGAGGTGTGAAAGCGTTATAAAAGTTCAGACCATTAACATGTATTTCTGGCTACATCCTACAGGCCTCCACTGAGACCGGGATCAACAATAACTGAATCTGTGAAACATCCATGAGCTTGCTTCAATCTGCTCTTGTTCTACCAAGGAGAGTTTCTTCTCTCACCACAGCCCCGTTTTCACACAGATACACTGTTTGTCACCAAGTTTTGACGCCGCAATGATCCGCCGTCTGACTGTTTATGATGTGTCGTGGTCTTTTTCAAATAAGAGGAGAAATCTATTCCCGGGCAGATCTGCACCAGTCAGCAACCAGCTGTGCCTACGACAGAATCTTGAAAATAGCACTGGACATAGAGCCTTTCAATCCCGATATTCTGCATATGATGGGAAACACCAACATTTCTATCCCATTTTTTTCTCAAAGAGCAAGACTGATATCTATTTTATTTGTGTTTTATAGCATTATATGACACACCACATTGTAAAATATAATCAATCAAGATGTCTTGTTAATAATCAGACTTTATCATCCTCAAGTATTGTCCTGGACTTAATACATAGTGATAAGACTTAGAGTGGTGGATGGTTTGCCAAGAGATGACTCAGTGAATCAGTTGTTCATTTTATTTAGTTTGCTTTCAGAGTCCTATTAAGCCGAAATAAACGTATCACTGTCATGTGTCTGTGTTAAATAATCACAAATCTCAGTTTGGCAACCAAGGTCTTTATAACCAGAGTAAATATACTGCTCAAAAAAATAAAGGGAACACTTGAACAACATAATGTAACTCCAAATCAATCACACTTCTGTGAAATCATAGTGTTCACTCAGGAAGCAACACAGATTCATTTTGACTTGTTTTAAGGACATTACATCAAAGTTGGATCAGCCTGGAGTTTGTTTTAACACTTTAATTTTGAGTGTGATTCTTATCCAGACCTCCATGGGTTGATACAATTGATTTCCATTGATCATTTTTGTGTGATTTTGTTGTCAGCACATTCAACTGTGTAAAGAGCAAAGTATTTCATAAGAAGATTTCATTCATTTAGATCGAGGATGTGTTTTTTAAGTGTTCCCTTTATTTTTTTGAGCAGTGTACAAGACGGATACTTCTGGCTAAATGAAAACATCTAAAGTAGCTTTAAGGCATTACTACATGAAAAATCTGCAGAAGTTGTGGGAATGTGATGAATGCATGTGTTTGGATCCAGGTGTGGACACACCCGGTCCAAACGAAGCCGAGGCCACCTCCAGATGAACACACAAACAGATGAACCATGATTTCGGTTTCTATTATGGGCAAACGCAAGGCTGGAAGCACAGAAACATGTGAAAAGGAACTACGGTGCTCTGGTACGTTCGGTTCTCGGTTCCTGGATAAGTTTTATGTCACCCTCTACTCTCGAGAGGAGCAGGGAAGTAGGGAGGTGTGTGGGAAACGGTAACCAGAACATCAGGGATTTTATCTGACAAGGATGTTGAGGAGAGTTGAGTCACTGCTTCGGAACTCCCTGCCTTTTCCGACCCAGGGACTTCAGGCCCCTCAAGGCTCAGTGTTTTGAACCCCTCGGCCAGGGGTGTCTGAGACTGGAACCCACAGCGGTTTTTGGACATGTGGCAAACACTGGATGACCTGGATTAAGCCCCTTAATTGTGATAATCAGCCCCTGCTTTTTATACAGGGTTATTTGTTTTACAGGGACTGAGAGAGGAGTGGGAGGGAAAAGGGGGCGACCACACAGTTTGAAGGAAGCGCCTCCTGGGTCAACGTGTTTCGATATGAATAAGACCAGTCTCTGGGGGTGCACGGTATACTGTATACAGACTGTCTCAGA
This sequence comes from Fistularia commersonii, assembly GCF_037954325.1. Taxonomy (NCBI): domain Eukaryota; kingdom Metazoa; phylum Chordata; class Actinopteri; order Syngnathiformes; family Fistulariidae; genus Fistularia; species Fistularia commersonii. Next base: position 11,592,017 of record NC_141288.1, read on the forward strand.
AAATTTGAATATTGTGATGAAGTTCTTTATCTTCTGTAATGCAATTACAAAAACGAAAATGTCATACATTCTGGATTCATTACAAATCAACTGAAATATTGTAAGCCGTTTATTATTTTGATATTGCTGATTATGGTTTACATCTTAAGAAAACTCAAAAATCCTATCTCAAAATGTTAGAATACGATGAAAAAGTAATTTTTGTTTTTTTAATTGCATTACAGAAGATAAAGAACTTTATCACAATATTCTAATTTTCTGAGACAGTCCTGTACATCCGTGACTGCAAATCTAGGTTTCCAGGCATGTACGTGCACCTCTCCGTCTCCCAGCCCAGTTTATTCTGTCCTGTTGTTCTGAATTCAGGACATTTATCTCCAAATTATGAAATAAAATCTCCTAAAACCTACAAACTACCTCAATTATTCAAAAAGTGACAGTTTTTTTTCCCCCCTCATTTAAGTGTTGTATGTTTCCATGAGTCAGTCTTGTCTGCATTCTGTATCTCTACGTACTTGCCCTTTGACCTTTCTCACGTAGGTCACACTCACATTAATGCTGCGGCGCTCACGGAACATTATGTAACCTAAAAGCCAGAAAGATATGAATCTCGCAGGCATGTTATATTTGGACTGTCCATAAAGGAAGAGGATAAGGAGATGAAGAGATGTTCATATTAAGAAATAAAGGATATAAAAAGCTTTTCAATTTATTGCGGCTACACAGTTGTTTAAACTTGTGAAACATGGAAGAGTTAAATAAATCTCATCCAGGGTGCTTTTTATGAGCGTCTGACCCGACATCTTTCATCTTATATATACTGCACAGATTGCTCTGACGTGCACACGCACACATGCACTATGTTCCCGGGGGCCTTACATAACATGGAGATGCTTCGCAAAGGTATGCTCGCAGGTTGATTTACTGATATGCTGCAGAGGCTCAACTCAAGCCCTTTACTATCTGGCTTATCGGGCCTTCACATCGGAGGATACTCTCTTATCACTGCGGTAACACATCTGCTGGGTGTTTGACCATCAAACGACAAGAGGTGGTGTTAAGGTTTATGTGTTAAAGCTGTGTTTTTGGCCAAAGTAGCATTGCCACCTTTGAGTCTGTACACATCTGGGGAATAGCCTTCGCGTTAATTCACACAGCAACACCTCCCAATCGTGTACTTTTTGTGGATTCAATAGAGGGAAGTTTCATTGGCATTTGGGTTCCTTTTTTCTTTCTTCTCACACTAGTTTCAATTTTCAGGAAGAAGCTGCGACTATTGCTTTTATGGAACATCCATTTTTATTGGAAATGTTTAGCTGACATCACCAAAGGGAAATGACTCAGTGCAAGAACTTCATCTTCTTCCTCTTTTCGTTTTGGCAGCTTCCTTCAGAGGTCGCCACAGTGAATCATCTTCCTCTGATCAAGTTAGCAGTCAGTCACCTGTCATTTCTGAAAAATTACGAATCCGAAATTGACCAAAAAATGTAAAAAATTAAATCATCTGAAGAAATTGCCTCGAAAAATTTGAAAGAAGTAAACAAAAATCAGCAGGAAATCAGTTTAAAAAATCTAAAAATGAGGATAGTCACCCAGAAAAGAAAGATTACAAGCGCAAAATAGGGCATATTTTAAAGTCTTTAAGATTTAGCATCTGATGGCTACATCAAGCAGCCTTCCACGAGCTTTGGCATCTCCTACTCCACATTTCAGCTGCTCCCTTCTGGGGTCGTCACAGTGAATCATCTTCCTCCATCCAACCCTATTTTCTAAATCCTCTTCTCTCATAACAACTAACTTTATGGCTTCTTTCCCTTCATACAAACAGTCCATCTCCTCTTTGGCCTCCTGCCTGGTAGCTTCGACCTCAGCAATCTTCTACCAACATATTCACTATCCCTCCTCTGCACACGTCCAAACATCTCAGCCTGACTTGATCTCCTGAACATCTAACATGTCCTCTCTGATGGATTTGTTCCTCAAACCTTATCCATCCTCTTCACTTCCAAAGAGGACGTTGATATCTTCATCTCTGCTCGCCGTCTTTTTCTCCACCTGTTGTTCTAAAAGTATTTGCGTAAAACAAAAACTCATCTAGCCGCAGGCTAAGAAGGGAATTAGCTTGAACTGTTCAGAGCATTCCGGGCACTGCTTCCCATCAAACTGGAACCTGAGAACTACGAAGGCATCTTGAAGAAAAAGGAACAAACAAATCAGCAATTTAATAATATATTTCTTGAGATTTCTTGAGATTTTTGCCCAATGTTTCCAGTGCACCTGATACATAACCTCTCTTGCTCAGTTTACTGGATGGTTGTACGTTGGAGTGACCAGCATGTAGTTTTTGGTTGGTTACAATCTCAAATTCTTTCACTTTTCTTTCAGCCCAAGACAAAGTGTTAATACAGTTGCACAGATAAATGCTCCAATTTTGGATTCAGGTTAGTTCAGGACATTGTCCCTGGAATAGTTTGTACCATGATTTAATTCTGTGACAACTGGAAAGAAAAGATGTGACAGGTGAGCTTTTATTTGTCCTGTAAGGCAGTGGTCCCTGACCTGTTTTGTTAACTGCCTCACTGCCCCCCTAAATAAATTATAAAAAAAATACACGTGGAAAATTAGATAAAAAAGAACTAGTGATTCTACATTTCTTTCGCATGCAGTCGTCGCATATTATTCAGGAATCACCTGTTTGCGATAAATCCATATTTCAAGTTGAACTCCTGGTATTGTCTGTTAAGAGCTTTCTTGTTCTTGGAAGTTGTTGGCTCTTCTTCTGTCTCTTCACTGCGCCTTTATCCCTTCGAAAAGAAACTTTCCAAGAAAGTCTGTTTTTTTACTCATTTTGCTAGCTTGTGGGTTACATTTTTGGCACTCAAGTGTAACCGGGACAATCCGGTCCTTTTTCAAAATAAATGATTTTTTCTAAATAAAGATTGTAATGGCTCAGATAATAAATCCAACGGAAATCCAGCGGCCCGGTACCAATTGATCCACCGACCGGTACCGTAAGGGATGGGATGGAGGGATGGAGACAGAAGCTGATATAGCCTTTGAGAAACTAACATAGAAATTCTTGATATTCTTTTTTAAATTGACAGAAGGGCAATGGATTATATAGCCATAAAAGTCACAGTGCTTTTCCAACATTCATTTATTATCTATACCACTTAACCTGCAGTTGGGATCACAGGGGGCCTGGAGCCAAACCCAGCTGTCATTGGGAAAGACGCGGGGTTCACCCCGGACCGGTCGCCAGTCAATCACAGGGCCACAAATAGAGACATACAACCATTCACTTACTCATTTTTGCATCTGGACAATTTGGGATCTCCGATGATCCTACTGCATGTTTTTAAACAGTGCGAGAAAACTAGATAACCCTGAGGAAACCACACAGTCATGATGAGAACTTGCAAACTCCACATAGAAAGACCCGCCGTCAGAATTGAACCAAAGACCGTTAACCAATGCGCTTTTCCTTAATTTATCTAATATCTTGGCAACACAATGGATAATCTTCCAGGCAGCATAGCAAGGTGCAGAGTTATCGCGGGGTTAGCAAAGTGTGGCTAAAAGGAACATACTTGTATTTATTCACCAGATATTTATTTTCACAGTTATCTAACCCTTGAACCTGCTCAGTCATTGAAAGGCTGTGTTTTGTTTACTGATATAACCTCAGGAGCTTTTTTTTTTTTTCCCGTAAAGATAAGAATGGGGTAAATCAAACAAGGCATTGTGCCGTTCAGTGTCCGGTTCTTTCACTCTGACTATCACAGATAAGAGTTTCATAACCGGGACCTTTACCTGCTTTCATTCCCATGAAACCCATGGAAGCGTATTTATGGAAATAGGACGAGAGGAAGCAGGTCCTCACATGGAAAATCCAAATGCACATGGAAGGTTTTACTGAGATAACCTGAGGCTGTCAGGGGTCTGCTGACCCCTGTACTCTTAGATAACCTGCACTCTGAAATGTTGCACTTTAGTGGTGGTGCTCAGAGTCAATCCTGGGAGTAAAAGTCTGGATCAAATAAGAAAAACCACTCCAACTTTACAGTAATATAGAAAAACCTATCTTAAGGTGGTTGATAAGATCTCATTTTTTAGCCCTTCCACCATAACTGGCCTTGAAGCTCAAAGCCCAGCCAGCGGCGACGAATCAGGAGTGAATCATGTCTCGCAGTCTGAGCCCGGAGAGGAAATGAAAAGATGTTTGATTCACGCTTGGACACAGAAGTAATATGTTGAAAGACAAGTAGTCCCCGGCACATCTCACCCCTCCTATATGCAAACACACACACACATATACACGCATGCACACACCCACAGACACACACAAAAGATGAAACGTTGATACCATTCATATGAAAAACACCAGGCTGGTGATGTCAATATGGCTGACTCCCTGACTGATAAAACGAAGGAGCTTCAAAAAAGTGTACCTAAATGTCCCTAAAATGTCTTTTCTGTTTGTTCAATCAGCCCTAAGGTTAAGTCAACCACACAAATCTCTAATGAGTGATTATATTCAGAATCATTATTTACCTTTTGCTCTCTTTTTCAAAGCATTCTAGGGGAAATGTGTGTTCCTTGGGTTGCTGATTTCAAAGCATTTGCCTTTTGCCCCTTTATTTTAGATGAAATGATGACACTTCTAGAACTGAAATGGTTAGGGGATATAAATAGAAATGGCCCTTTTTTACTTTGCTTTTCTATTGTGGTGTTCCTCAGGGCTCCATTCCTGGACATTTTTTGTTTTGATTTACATACTATTGTGCAAATTTGTTACGTAAGACATGTCTCCTCAATGTGAGACAGGCGGCACAGAGATGTTTTAAATTTAAGACAGTATTTGAAGGGTAAGGATGGTAGATGGAGTACTTGTGTATTCTTAACCTATGACACATTGATGACACAACCAATGACACTTAATGATACTGCCGTAGTTGAGAATATTTATCAGCAGAAGTGACTGGAAATGGGAATATGCCAAAAATAGATCGATGACAGAAAAACATGTCACACTGTGCTTTTAAGGAACGGTGAAATGAAACTGTCCGCTCTGTTTGATGACAGAATTGTGACCCCTTTAAATTTCTGGTGGCCGAAACTCTCAGCAAGTAAAATTACAATTATTTACACTTCAGGTTGCACCCAGTGTCAGAACATGCAAACCCGCCATCGAATATTATAATGTGAATTTGAGGGGGATGAAAAAAATCCCATCCGATTTGCCAGTTTTTTCCTCAGTGAAAGCATCTACAAGTGAGAAGAGAGTAATATTTTGAGCCATAATTATTGAGGTTTTCTTGCCAGCCAGTCACAGCGTCTCCTGAGGCAAGAGGAAATCCCTGAAAATAGCTGATGTTTGTCTGATTGACGAGTGATGACTTAACAAGCGGCCGTCCTGTCAGGATCCATCAGGGAGTCCAACCTAGTGTGTTTAGACATAAACACCAGGTCTCCCTCTGATGGGAGGGGGGCGGGGGGGCGTTGAACCCATCTGACCTGCTGGGATTTGAGAATCCCCCCCCTCCCCCGAGCACTGTGGTGACAAAATGGGGTTTCTGGGTCGTTACTACTGAAACTGAGCTCAGAATTTCTTAGCCACGCATTTTTACCGAGTGTTTGTTTATTTGGCTGAAAAAGTCAATCCCCTTTTTTTTTTAACAAGTCAGAGATATTTGTGATTATAAATTTTCCTTCTGAAAATATTAGCACAAATACAACACTTTCTCATGCACACACCAGCCCTGTGCACACAATGGATGAACAGAATCTGTAATGAGTGAATCGTGAAAAATTGCTTGGAACAGCTTGGATGAAGGAATTGAATGAATACATGTTTTAATCCTTGTTGAAATCTTCTTGTCTTGGCAAGAGGACTTACATTTCTTTGCTTGTAGACGATTCACCCCTCATCCGAGGGGCTTCTTCAGTTCACCTGGATGACTTAGATCCTCCACAGACATGTTTTAATCCTAACTGAATTCAGCTTGTAATTAAAACCTGTATCAGGATCCGCCATGCACACACCTCATGTCAAAATGAAGCATTAAATGAGTTTCATTATGAGACCGGGAGGCTGTGACGGAGGAGTCATTGTGTTTATGTGATTTCATGTAACAGAGCAGCTCGAATGACTTTGAGTTTCGACTTGATGGACAATCCCTCCGTTATCCCGCCTGGACTGTGTGGGGCTGCGTGGCCTTTTCACCATGCATGAGCTCCGACTTTATCGCCCACGTGGGCCTCCAACGACAAGGGGCCTTGATAATAATCGACCCACAGTCAATCATATTCACACTGACAGAGCTTTTTTTTGTCAGCTTCCTTCACTGGCAAGGATATGTCACAATAAGCTACAGAGAGTGACTCCGAACACTCAGCTGAGACTATTCAGGATCGAAAAATAGATATCAACTGTGGCTATCTACTTATCATCACTATTTAAAAATGCTATTAAGATATGCTGAAATCCCAATATCTGTTACATTCATCAAAATATGAATGTAATGAATCAGAGGCTTCGCAACTGATCGATTGAAATTAATTGCATATTTGACATGAGAAAAAGTACATTTAAGTTTGTTATCAATACACATCAATATACATGAGCTTACTCATCAAAATCGTATTTATTTCCCCATCAATCTACAACGCAGACCAATAGATGAGAGTGTCTCTTCAACATGACCTGTTGTGCTTCCCGTCGATCCTTACGCAGCTGCTGGATATGTTTGTGTACATCATCTTTCTGGATAGCAGTTTGTGATTCTCAATCACTTTACGGAAAGCTCTTGATCTTCTCCTGATGGTGAGAAGTGTAGCACACAGCCTGCAGCGATTGGTCAATTTATCCGACGTAAACTTTTTGTTTCTGTTTTGAGCCCCCGACATGTGGTGGACCGTTCACTGGCATCACTCCACCTGTTCATATTAGCAATACTGTTACCCTCCACAGCAAAGCTAACATTACCAAACTACTCACTAGCTCCAACATGTTAAGCGTTGACGTGGTAACGGAGGGTGGAGGTGCCCCTGTGATACACAACCTCCTTCAAGAGCAAAGAACTGCAGTTTATTTGTACTTGGGTGACCCCAGGAAGGGTCACCCAAGACAAACAGGTCCCAGGTGAGGGACCAAACATAGCACAGCTCAGAAGACCCTCATGAAGAGTAACAGAATTGTACCCAATTTTTCCCTGCCCAGACACGAGTTACCGGGGTGCCTGGCTGGAGCCAGGCCCGAGGGCAGGGCCCTGGAGCACCTGGTGACCGGGCTCGAAAGGATGGATCCGTCTTCCCTGGGTTTACCATCCATAGGAAGGGCCAAGGGGGTTGTGTCGGCCAAGGGGGTCTGGAGCAGGTGGACCCTCAGCTGCAGAAGCTGGCTCGAAGGACATGGAATGTCACCTCTCTGGCAGGGAAGGAGCCTAAGCTGGTGTACTGGGTTGAAAGATTCTGACTAGATATAATTGGACTCACTTTGATGCACAGCGTGCGAACTGAAACCGAGCTTGTTGAGAGGGGGTGGACTCTTTTTAACCCTGGAGTTGCCCCCGGTGAGAGGCGCTGTGCACACTCGGCGTCTACGTTGGGGTTCAACCTGGTGGATGAGAGGGTAGCCTCCCTATCCCATCAGGTGGGGGACGGGCTCTGACTGTTGAGTGTACCCACCCTTCTTGGGGGCTGCTAGAGGGTGCTTCTACTGGGGACTCCCTCGTTCTACTACAACAACAGCAACAACAGTGCAACTCGGAAGGGCGTGTTTGGGAGGACCGGCCCCTCAGATCTGAACCTGACCATTGTTTTGTATGGACTTTTGTTCTCGTTGAAGAAGACTGGATTGTCCATAACAATACCATGTTCAGGCTTAAAGGTGTCCATATGTTCACTTGGCACCATCACACCTTAAGGCCGCAGTTCTTTGATCGACCTTGTGGTCGTGTCGTCAGACTTTTAGCTGCATGTCCTTGACAAAAGGGAGGTGATAGCTAATTGTCACTAATTCGGCACATATCTTTGTCGGCGGTGCAGACGAGCTGCCGAGATGTTCAGTCTAATCCGATCAGGGTATAATCTGATCTGATCAGTCAGGGTATATTGATCATCGATGTAAGAACAGCATGGTGATGTGATTTGTTTTTCTTTATGTAACTAATATTTGTGTAATCCTCCATTGCATAACAGAAGCAGGTTAAATTACAGGTATAGTGTGTTAAAAAAAACAACCCCACTCATCAACATTTTCAGCAGATGTGTCTAACACGCAAACAACAATGTTGTAGAAACAAGCCCGAGCCCGACATTTTCATTAGAAGATAATAAAAGGTTTATTAGTAGCTCCCATGTCAGTTGAAGTTATTGAGTTGAATTTAAGGGGGTGGCAACACAACAAAATCTTTCACCCTGTCAGAACAATAGACCTGAGGTGTAAATAACCTTTTTATATACTTAGCATGCAAACATGTGACCCCCATGGATTAAAAAAAAGCGTCTCACATGTTTACTCTTAAGTTAAAACATGTTTACTCTTAAGTCGAATAGTCAAAGTACAAAGAACGACATGTTCCGTCAAGGAGCGATCGGATTTTATGTGAAATGGATTGTTGTTGTATCAAGGGTGTTGATAAGTTACTTAAAGAGCCGTCATCACAACTTGAAAGTGGGGCCTCACCGCCTCACCCACTCACCCCCCGACCACTCAATGAGCCGGCACTGGGGTCTACCGGAATAATCTGGACTTCAGTTTCACACCCAATTAACATTCCCAAACCAAAGGTTTAATCCCTTCTTTTTTTTTTGCAAACAGGAAGAAAATGAACACCCTACAACATCTGGCCTAGCTGCTTGAGATCCAGACTGCTGTCCAAGACGGCCTTAACTGCTGTGACAAGATTTGGGAAAATAAGTATCTTCACTGTTTGTTTCCAGGAGACCTTTTCTAAAAACTACACCGACATGAGATAATGATAGTTTCTCATCTACAAGCTTGGGCATCAGATGAATCACCCCTACTCCCACCCTATGCAGGTTGGGATTCCTCCATCTCTATGGAGAGAATCTGTCTAGATGGAAACCCAGAGAGGGTTTATGGAATATGTTGAATAAAACCAGAAAAAAGCCTCTCGTGGTCTTTTAGAGCCTCAACTGATGAACTGAGGCAGTTTGTTGATAAGATGTTAATCACTTTGACCAAAAATGTTTTCTGGATGCTGCCGCGTAACATAACACCAAAGAATCCAAGCACTTTCCAAGACTGTGTGATATGCCAAAGGACTAATTTCAACCCCCCCTCATCACCACCACCGTTGGAGTTGTACGTTTGGGCGAAGCAATGTGAAGACTGCCATTACTTCATTTGCGATTACAGCAATTTCGCCGTGCCTCTTGATTTTAGATGCAAAGAATGAAAAATGCTCAGGGGCCTTGATTTCACCGCAGACGAGAAATTTGAGAGCAATGACATGATTCACGGTTTGATGTGGTAAAATCTAAAAAAAAAAGAAAAGAAAAGAAAAGAAATAGGTCCGTTTTGTGCACGCGTTGCCTGGCCATGCATTCCACGCAAAAGCTATAAATAGGGAGTGTTAAAATCCTGCAAACTTTGAAGTACAATTCTACTCTTCTGAAATTTAGTTTACCCTCTTCATCAATAACTGCTAAATGACTTTATTGAACAACGAGAGTGACAAAGGTCTCGTGCTTAAACTTTCGTAATTTACCAACTCAAAATTTCCCAGTTCAAACATTCACTCAATTTCGGTTTCATGCAAAAATAAAGAAGCAGTTACTATTTGTGACTTATTGGAATTATTTGACTACTGCTGATTCCTTGTGATGTCAGGGGCGTAAGTGTTTCCTTCCCTGTGGAGTATCTATAACTGTATTCGAAAGTATTTGCATTCTGTATTTAAAAAAAAATTCTATTAATTTACACATTAAATTACAGTTTTTGTTACTATATCCGTCCAGTCCAGTGGGTTGAAACAGATCTTTGTGTTGCTGGATGCTCACAAACTGAATATGTCAAGGGTATATGTCAGGGGTCAAAGGGCAAGGGTTGTTAACTAATATGTTGATTATTTAACTGATTTGCAATTTGCTCTGTACAATTAGAGGATACTCTGAAAACGGTGGATCATGGAGAACTGCAAAACAACTTGAAATAACAAATCTCCAGAACTACAGAAAATACACATTCAAGTTTAAATCCTTTTTAAGTAAGGTTTAAATAACACATTGTTTTGATGCATAGTTGATGAGTGAGCTTCTGTGATTCTAAAATAAATAAATAGATCTCTTACTTCAAAGCTTTTTCCAAGGGGAGGCCCTTAGATCGAGACTGAAAGAAAGAATACAGATGTCAGAACGGGGCTGAAATGAGACCGAGCGAGTTTGACGACTTCTGGAGGTCGGCCATAATAGTATTTCAGTCCGTTTACCTGGCCCGCTCGAGCAGCTCGCCTCTCGGCTTTCATCGGCGGCCGCCTGTGAACCGACAACAACGGCACTTTTTGTTCGACTCCCATTAAAAGTAAATGCGCGACCGTGTGGGGAGCGTGAGCCAAAGTCGGGAGAATGCTCTCAGACGCAAGGCCATTACTTAATGCAATACAAAGGGAACCTTGAAGGAGGCTGGAAACTGGAAAGCCTCGCTCTGGGGCGCCGATGTAGCCCAGTGCTTCGCCGCATCATCACTTCGGATCGGTATGAATTGTTCTCTGATCTCTGGAAGAGCTAGCTTGTTAAAACGATGCAGGTTCTAGCTGTGTCGGACGGTGCCTGCGCACACACACACACACACACACTCACGTGCCATTGGGACAGGGAGAGGTCTTTCCTCTAATCAAGACTCCGTCAACAACCAAAACCAAGCCTAAGGATGTCACAGTGTGAAAACGGCTTATCCAGCCTGCTACCTTGGCTGCAAACATTTTCCTTGGCAGCGAGATCCAAGTGACTGTTTTGACTAGAGCCGCTGGGTCATAAATCTGTCATATGTCCTTTGTTTTCCTCGTGGCCTCCCTCTGAGAGTCACGCGAGTCGATTGACATAGAATGAGAGCATAAAAGCGAGTGCATTTCGAAGCTTCTTTGAGGAACTGTTGTGAGATGAAACAACTGGAGAGTGAAGAATCACTGACACGCTTTGAAGAAGCTGAGGACGGAGCGCACTGAGTTTACTGCCGCAAATTTATAAAACTTGGATATTTGGCTGGCTTATAAAACATTCGTTAGAATTCTCCAGATGTCAGAAGGTGCATATGATCGGGAATAAGAGTAGCCGTTATTTGATCTTTGGAGTTTCGATCACAGGGCCACATAAAGCCAAACAAATATCCACTCTCACTCACATATATAGACATGCAACCATTCACACATTATATAGAGACATAACCATTCAGGCAATCATTCACCTTATACAGACATGCAACCATTCAACCTCTCGTTCACACAGAAACTGTCACGCCACAAAGGTTGGCATCGAATAGTCTTACAATAGTGTGTTTAGAGCCAAAACCAAATTCACATACACCTGGTGAGAATAATTCACAAATTGTGCATCCAAAACATCGGTGCTGAAGGTGAGGCTGTTCAATGACAGTAGGTTGAGCAGCTTATTGATACTGAGAAATTCCCAATATTATCGACGGTCTGATGGGAGTTCATGGAGAACACGATGACATCCACAGCGCCGGAGAAAAACGTACTTATTTAGACCTTGAGTCTAGATAAGACTCAACCAGACATACCACATATCTGGTATTTTATCATTTTCGATATTCATCTCTGTAATTTTGGTTAAAACTGGCTAGAATCGATTTATTCGCCAAACTGAAAATATTATTCAGTTTTGGTCTGAAAGAATTCTTAAATGTCTCTCCAGATTAGTAATAAAGACATGAAGCCAAAAGTTCAGATGCAAATCTTACACAGGTCTTTAATGTTCTTTTAATTACATACATTTCGTGGCAAGAAGCCTTTTCCCTTCTTTCACATTTACATCCAGAAACCCTCTTTCTACTTTTCCTTCCCCAACATACTTTCACCAACTTTTAACCCATTCTTGGTTTGAACCACCTGTGACAAACCTTTCACAACTTAAATAGAAAGTTGGCAGTCAAACATCTTCTTCATTGAATGTCTTCTTCAGTTCTCTCTCCTCTTTTTCTCTTCTACCTCAAAACAACAATCCACAGTCCTTTACAGGTTTTTGCAAAAAACCTCTCTGCTTCCAACATTAGCTCCATGCAAGATGCTACACCCAAAGTGAGGTTTCACGGTGATGATGAAACCCTAATGGCTCAGATCAAAATTTGGTTTCAAAATCTCAAACTCCCTCGTTTCTTCTACAGTTTTGACATCTGATCTCTCCGGCGTAAAGATCTAAGATCTCTGCTGCGATTTGATTCAAATTAATGCCTCTGAATGCAAAAATACAAGGTAGTGGCCAGCTCCTAACTGTCAGCTTTGAAGGAATGTATAATAAAATAAGACTTATTTGGTGCATTGGATCATTTTCCACCGAAGAGTTTTTGACGTTTTTGTCTAACATCTTAATTTCTTTGTTTTTTTTTTTGTGGGGGCTCACTTTGCTTTCTCTTGGATTCACGCGCTGATAATTGTGTATGTCCACTGAAAAGCTAAAACAGTGCTGTATTATTATACCTTAAAAAAAATACAATAAGATTTAGAATATAAAAATGTAAAACTTTCATAACCTCCCCTCCCTTAAAATGTCTAGAATAATGCTTAAATATCAAATCAATAGTAAACAGGATTGGATGCGCCAACTCCCGTCTTCAAGACATCGTTACACACCAGACGCACACAGACGCTGCCCGTGTGTGTGTGTTTGTTTGTTTGCTGCCTGCTTCCCACGTGGGAGCAGTGCAAGTCGTCCAGAATACTGCGTCTGGGGGGGATGTACTCTACCGGAGGGGTGAGGTAAACAGCTGCCGAGCGGGACAGTAACACAGAACACTGTTGTAATGATACGCGCACACACACAGACAGACACGCATAAATACAAGTCCCACACTTTTCTGTGCCGTCTTATATACACATAGAAGTCCGAACAAGAGTCTATGTTCTCCTTCAAACCATCGTCTCTTTCCTCTTCCCTAAAGAACATAGGGTCTTTTTGTCCTTCTTGCTCTTTTGCGTTGCGGAAGAGGAGAGTGACGACGTGGACGACGTGGAGGACAGAGAACAGGGGGATGTTGAGGCGGGGCTGGAGCTGGTGTCGCTGCATGGCGAGGCGGGGGCGGACTGCGACGTAGGCTGCGGGCAGTTCTCGTCTGTCTCCTCCATGTGGACGATAGCGGAGGCGGATGAAGGGCGCCGTTTGGAGCGGGCGTCCGCGGCCGACGGGCTGGGCGTGGTCGGCTCGCCGTGCGGCCTGTGGACGGAGATGGCGGTGCGGAGGCAGTTGAGCCACTGCTGCTTGTGGAAGATGTCGTTGACCTGCAGCGTGTGGGACTGCGCTTGACCTGGATCTTGGGAACGGACACGGAAGATGTTCTTGGCTGCAACGCAAACAGAAAAAAACAGAATTAGATCAAACTCGCCACAAAACAAAAAACCTGCTGGAGGCTGCTAAATCCTGGCAGCGAGAAAGACCGTTACCTTTATCAGCGTTGCTGAAGGCTCCTCTGAAAGAGCCGCCCATTCTGACATCTCCATCTTGGAGGTCATCCAGGATCAGGTCCTGCACAGGGATTGGCTGCCGGTAGACCTGGTAACACTGGCGCTCGTTTCGGGTGACAGAGCGAGTCAGGACTAGCACCTCGGTGAACAGGAACACGTGCAGCTTCTGAGAGGAGACAGGAGGAACAGTATTAAGACTCAGGTCGGTAAAGTGTATGGTTGGAAGGTGGCGGTTGGGGGCTGCCGAGTTGCTCACCGTGCCGCTCTTGTTGCGAAGCTCTCCGTGACACACCAGGCTCTTGCACTGCTCGATGCGAGGGTCCTTCTGCCTGTCGTCCAGGTACTCCAGCTTGTCTATGTAGTACTGGCACTCGGACTCTCCCTTCTTCATGTTGATGTCTGACAGGACCCCCTGGATGATGGTTATCTGTGCAAACAGGAAAACCTCATTAGTTAACTAGCCGGGTCAAGATAGCTAATCGGAAGATAAAGCTGCTTCCCGAATGTGTCCTTACAGCTTTTTCCAGGCTGGCGGTGTCCGGGTGTTCGGCCGGCGTGTGTCTCAGTATCTCTTTCAGCAGGAGAGGGTACTTGACCAAGCGGGAGCGTGGGATGTCCAGGAAGCTCCACAGGTCCAGCTTCCGGCTGAAAGGAGACTCCAGGCAGCGTTGCAGGAAGTCCTGCACCCGCCGGTCTTGCTTCTTCTGGTCCAGCAGGGCCTTGGCAGCCAGCTGGTTGCTGCAGTACTCCTTGTAGGCATTCAGCCTGGGGAGCTGCAGGGGGGAGAGAGAAGCACACCATCAATATTTCAGACTTCATTTTCTTTGCAGGTTTCAACAGAATGTAAAAAAAAAAGGAAAAAGAGAAAAAAATTTGGTGTCTCAACTTACCCAACTGACAAAAATCTGGCCTATCTGCCCCACAGTCCCATCTGCTGCCGTGGCTTTGGACAGCTGGGCTAGCAGGTCTTCGTGCAGAGGGATGTAGGCATCCAGGCTCCCGAAGATGTGAGATAGCTCCTCCTCCGACATGATGGAGAGCTTCAGCATAGGGTCATGGTAGGCCTGTGGGTGTAGAGGAGCCAAAGTCAAATAACAACATCCCAGCTTCCCAAGAGGGGAGGATTCTAAGAATAGCTTAGTGCGGAGCTTTAGATGTTCAAGAAGAATCTTTTCTTTTCTTTTTATAGACCCTGCAGTGTTTTTAAAAGCCAGACAGGCTATAATTTAATATTTTTGGCTTCGTAAATACAAACCTTGCGTGCAAGCTGGAGGTCCTCGATCAGGTCTTGCTCTCCACGAGACAGCTCGAATATGGCCTGGGGAAGAGAGGTGGCACAGGGAGACACTTTTTGAGCGAAACAGAAGAATAAGTGAGTTATGGCATTATTACTCCGCGGAGCTTCACTGGTGCCAAGTGACTGTCAACACTGAAATGTTCACTGCTGTCGTCTCGCTCTGCTAGCTGTCTGTGTGGTGAACACTACAAGCTTTATGGCCTTTGACAGTTGGCTAACATGTCTGACGTAAGCGCAGAGGTAGGGCAGGGGAGCAGTGGCCTGTTGGCTTGTCAGGTGCATGTGAGCTGACACAGTCTGGGAGTGGAGCCCTGAATGGCTCCTATTCCAATTCTGACTGTTGGACAGAAATTCTGCAGAGACATGTGGAACTAGTCTGGAAGGTTCAACTGTCTGGATTTTTGAACACGCGCACTCTTATTTTTCACCCCATGTCTGCACTTGTACTTTTTTAATCTGTATTTCCATGCATCAGCGCTTCTTCTCACCTCCTGCCGCTTGATTTCTTTAGTGGACAGGGTGCCCTTCTGGTGTACATCTAGCGTCTCTGACCACAGTGTGCTGTTCCTCCTTTTAGGCGGTGTGGGGGCCGCCGCCTTGCTGCAAGGCTTCTGGGGCACGCCCGGCGTCTTGCCTTCACTCCGGAAGGAGGCCTGCAAATGCAAAACAGGAAATCCATGATGCCGGGTATGTTGTGATCTTTAGTTTAGTAAAAATATGGGTTGCTCCTTCAACAAAGACCATCCGTCACCGAGCGGGGTCTCACCTGGATGGTTTGGCCGAAACGCCGGACGGCCCCATTCTTCACCGGAGAGATGAGGTTGGCTAGCGACGTCACCCTGCCGAGAGACCGGACACGCTTGTTGCTGGGTTCCTATAAAGGGAGAGGAGAAACAAAATAGGGAGGTCAGTTTGGGGAATTCTATCATCTCACTTAAAAAAAAGAGTCAGTACCACAACTTTGACAATCTGGATTTCCTTGTGCTACAACACTGCAAGAAATACTTCCTCTTCAGTCACCACATTCCTAGCTTTGGGGCTGAAGTAGCTAGATATGAACTCCAGGCTACCAGACCGACCGGCGGGGCAGAAGACAGGGGGGAGTACTGCGGAGGCCGGATCGGAGCGGGGAGGAGTGGTCAGCTCCAACAGCTGTTGGCTTCATCATGTGAAGAGTGTTGAGCTAGCACACTGAGCACAAAGACCCTCTCTGACTGCTGGTGTGAAGGGAAAGGGGCCCGGAGGAATGCCAAGAAGGCACGGGACCCCACTCTCAGCTGTTGGAGGCCCCTCCCTGTCCATGCTCTCTTGCTATCTGACCTGACAACAGGGACTGGAGAGTGTCCCATCACTCAGACAGTGTGAGATTCATGCTTCCTGTCCCGTCCAGATAAGCCGATTGCTTGACTTGGGACGGAGCGCCGGGTAGCTCCGTCCGACGTGCTATTACTGTAACTTGTAAACACACGACGACTCTCTCCTGTGTTTACACAGAGGAGCTTCTCTGGCTAGGCGGGGGGACTGCTGTGTTTATAGCTACAAGTCAACACAGGCTCTTTCGCAGGCTTCGCGTGAGAGCAGCACCACACCTGGGCCAGGTATCCCCACCCCCACCTTTCCCCCTTCTCCCCTCCCCCATTCCCCGCAGGCTGGGAGAAAGGAGAGCTTGGCTTCATCCCAAGAAAAACAACAAATAGCAACCATCAAAGACCTCCAGATCCAAGGTAATGACTTCAGCCGCTTCTAAGATGTTGGCGGACTAGACTGCCTAAATTTTTTCACCTCATGCAGAGTGTCTAGCTCTTTAATAAACTTGCACTGATGCGGGGCAACTATCTGAAACGGAGCTCTGCTCTGGATGTACTTTCTCCTGACTCAGGCTCAAGTGGATTCTGCCTAGGCTCAGCAAATGTGGAAAACAGAGCAGCCTTTTCAGATGGCAGGTCCTGCAGACACAGCTGCGAAACAGATCCCCCCTCCTTGTCTGGTGCGGTCCCTGTGGCCGAGTCATGTCAGCCATGGTCTGGGTTTCAGATGTTGGACCAGAACATCCAGACAGCCGTGGCAAGCCCTCTAGTGGCATGGCCAGCAAAGAGGCGCCACATGTTGGCTACCCAGACTGTGGTTTAGTTACTAGCATAAGACTACTGGACTGGGGGGGGGGGTTAAATCTGCGACCTGTTATTATCTGCACACAATGGAAACAAAGTAAAGGTTGAGGGGAGCGGGAGGTTTCCAAAGTCAATATTGGACAAGCGTGCCCTTCCTGTCCGATGGGGGCATACTCAACAATGACAAAAGGCCATTCTTTGTGTATCAGCTGTAAAGTCACACAATACAGACAAAGTTCTGTTCCCGGTAATTTGACCCTGGAACTACTGGATTGCGCAGGTCAAGCTCACAGGTCTGACTAGACTAATTGATTTGGCCAAAAAAAAACAAAAAAAAAAAAACACAAGCCACTAGATCAACTCCTCACACCTCTAATACACAAGCCATGATGCTCCCGCAGCGTTTTTTATGACCTGAAATTTCAGGGCTTTTAAGGGGAAGCTCTGTTCCTGCGCTTTTGCTTTGATGACACAGAGTTTTTTCATGGAGCTGAACTACAGATGTTTCTCCCTGTGTTCACAGCAAAGCTCAAGGTGGTGGGAGCTGAAGACATAACAATCAGACCGCGAATTAAAGAGCTGAGGGAGTCGAAAACACAGAGAAAAAAAGAAACTCTCGAGGTTTTTTTTTTTTGTCAAATCTTCTGTGGAGATGACTCGCTCTGTTAATGCTCCCCAGACTTCTCCTTTGCTGGGTGGTTTACTATCAACCAAAGACTATATTCTGGTCATTTCTTCTAAGAGGGAACTGCTGCGTTGAACTGCAAAAGGGGAAGCGATGACTACTATGTTACAAGAAACCCACCTGGCTTTTGACACCCGTGTCATGAAAACGTGTTGCAGATAGAGGAATGCTCTCGGGTCACTAATCTCGTTTAACCTCTTCAGCCTCAAAAGTCAAGGGTCAAAAAGCAGAGTATTTGCAGTGGAGGAAGAGCTGATGGGATGCAGGTTTGCTGAGTGCCCCCCTCCCCCCGCCCGCTAATTCATTGTTTAAGGCGCTCATTGTAGAAACAGATACTGATCCCTCAGTATCTCATCAAGGCTGAGCTGGCTGCTGAGATACATGTTGAGGGGCAGACGGGGAGGAATATACAACACTGACAGGCACCAGTTCATGGGCTGATACTACATGAGTAGGGCGTTACACAATTATTAACTTCTCAAACTCCAGGTGCTGAGGCACAGAGGTCAGAGTCCCACGGGCGTGAAGCAAGACAAAAAAGACACAAACACTCAAAGTGAGATAGCGGCAGGGATAGGCAGCCTGCTATCATACACATGACACAGCTGTGCTGGCATTTTGGTCAAACATTCACAGAGAATAGCTTAACAAAAGCAGTCGTGTCAACCAAAAGCATCTCACCTCGGATTCCTTGCTCGCTTGGTTCTGGTAGTCTATGACCTGCAGAGTCCGTTTGATTGGCACCAGGCTACCCAGTTCATCGTAAGCCACCATAGCTTTCAGCAAAAACACAGTATCCTTTTTTTTTTTTTTTTAGTCCTTACGATTAAAAATCCAGGTAATCCACATCAGAGAAATGAAAAGTTAATCAAATCAAGAGTCTTGGGAATGTAAAAAGAAAACAAAAATGCACGCGTTCCTCGCTTTCTTCTTTCTGATTGGACACAGCTTTCTTTGACGCTACTGTGACACTCAGACTAAACTTTGTTCTGAAGCTGGCTGCTGGAGGAAGGTTTATATACTGTAGAGCGACTAAGGGAGGAGCAATAACCCCCCCCAACCCAACCCTCGCTGCAGAGAAAGCGGGACATGGTTTACTTGGAAATTAAGTTCCCGCTTGCCAGTACTGTTTAGACATCAGTACGTTGTAAAAACAGTAGTGAGAATTCTATGAGTCAAAAGTTTACTGTTCAAACCAAGGCTGTACATAGATATGTCATGAAGATAGACACAGCTTTCTCTCCGGAGCTGGGTTCAAGCCTACCTGACCAGAATTTCTTCTTTTTTGGGGTAACAATGACATATATTACTTGGTATGAACTATACCACTAATTAAGCTTAAACAATTATTTTCTCCATTAAAGAAAGCAAAAATACAATTGACACAAAATATTTTGTTCTTTCACAAAAAGGTCCCACATGGATATTTTGGGGAAAAGAGATGTTTCATAACAATAGCAAATGTATTCTAACTAGTAATCATTGGCAAATTTTTCAGATTTGAGACTGGGCTTGTAACTCAGACTACCGTTATACATATTTCAAGAAACCCTCCGTGTGAATTAGTTTACACAGAAAATACATAATGATATAATAATTAAACACCTAATAATATTCTGAAGCTTTTTGAATTTATTTTGCTGCAGAGTCCTAATGAAACTGTAAATAATGGCCAAATCAATAGTTGAATAAATAATGAGAGTGACAAAGGAAAATACAATGATAGTTTCAACTCGAACAATCATATCCCAGCACGGGTTTCAGATACTGCAGACTAAATGGGTCAGTCTCCACAGTGAGTATTGTTTAATGCAGCATTTAATGGCATCATCATGTGATGTGTAAATTCATCAAAACAGCCTCTCTCTCCCATGACCCTTGACTTAACAGAGCCGTTATCAGCTTCTTTGGCTGAACTGGGGGAGTTCTCCATTATAATATCAATAGGCGGAGGGATTGGGGTGGTGGTGGTGGGGGGTTATGCCACATTCATCCAGATGTTTGAACTGAAACCTATACTATTGAATACCAGGTGGGGTTGGGGGGGCTGGGAGACAGTTCCACCCGGGTGGAATAATGGAATAATAAAAACAAAAAACAGAGTAGAGGCATTTTAACCAGTTTCAGTCGAGGCAGCGCCCGCCTAAGCACACACACACAGCAGGCTGAGTGACAACCACACCTGAAACCATACTATAGCCTGCCACGACTGGAGCGTAAATGGGCAACAAGTGTCTGGGTGTTAGTTTGCTGGAGAAACTTAGTGGAGGTGCAACAAGGCAGGCTTTCAGAATATGTGTGTGTGTGTGTGTGTGTGTGTGTGTGTGTGTGTGTGTGTGTGTGCTTAACAGCAAATGGATGACAGTGTCTCGGTGTGCACTCCATCCTCCTGAGTCAACATGGAGGTGTGAATTTGGAAAAGGACTTCATGCTGCTGCTTTGTGTGTGCATATTGTGAATGACACCTCGCTAGTTGGTTTAATGACGGTGAGGCTGGGAGGGTTTGGCCCGACAGGAAGATATGTCTGGATGAAAATGTGTCTGGTACCCTTGTGTCTGGAGATGGGCTCCAAAATTAACTGTTTGGCCAGTCTACTGATGGTGGAAATGATGAAAAACCACCAAAGAAACTGTTCCCTGTAAAACCAAGATAATGACTTTATAAAATGGCCATTGAAGTGTAAAGAAACCACAAAAAATGTCTTTTGCCATTCACATTTCCTCTTGAATGCAGCCTGTGTTGCCATTTCTCTAAGGATATGTACTTCTGGCAACTGAGTGGTCAAAACAGTCTCAGCAGGTCTAGTGTCGGCAAAAACCCAGTGATATCAACCTGCTATAATTCCAAAATAGTTACAGTAGAGTCAGATGGGAATCACAACTGATTCACCTAACAAATCCACAGTGCATTTCCAAGTTGGCACGTGGGGATTGTTTTTAACCCTGCACCCAGACTAGGATTGAGTGTGAGAATAAAAAGGACCCAGACAGGAGTGTTTTTAAAAATGTCAGCAGCAGAATGAACATCTGCAGAGTGACTAGTCTGGGTGGATCTAATAAAAGCTGTGTGAGTGTGTGTGTGTGTGTGTGTGTATGTATGTATGTGTGTGCGGGTGTGTGCCTTCAGTTGAAAGGGCCTGCCCAATGTTACTTTCTCTGTGGGGAAACCTGGGGCTGAATCAGCTTTATGTCTGGGCCCAGCGGCTATAAAATCTAAATGAACTGAGGCCGGGGTCTGCCTGCCATGCCTCCTCACTTGCCGTCACACGGGGCAGAAGCCAGGGGAACTTCTCACAATTGTGATTTATATTTCAAAACACATGCAACCAAGCCGGGCTGCATCAGGCCATCTAAATAAGAGGCTGAAGTGGAGATGTGGCTGCCCCCTGCTGACTAAAGGTAAGGATGGCAGGCAGGAGGTTGGCTTGAAACTCTAAGTAATGTTTGGATAATGCTCTGCTAAGGAGGGGGTGGGGGGTGGGGGTTGTCAGAATTTACATACAAAGACTCTCAAATCCCCCTGGAGTTGATAAACAGTTTTTAGATATGATTAGTGTTATACTTGTACTTTAACTTGGGCCCAGTCTGGTACTGTATCAACAACTGTCATGACCTTTCAATCATCCAAAAATAACTCCTATTTTTACCTATTTTTGATAAAGACAAGAAAGAGAACGATGTCGAATTTAATAATTTCTTCTCACAGGTGTCACATAACAATATGGTCACAATTGAAGTGCCTTGAACTGCTTAATTGAATTGTTTTTCCAGCTCCTTTAATTCTCTGCATATTTTTAGCTAGCTGTTGAGTCTCAACATTAAGGCGCATCATTTTTGTCTTGAAAGTGCCTGTCCATCTCATGAAATCTCTTCTAAAAATGGGGCTAATGTGGAACAGGTCATTATATATTGGAGCTACATGTGGTCGAGACCACATCCTGAGGTGGTCTCAGATGTCACAGACCTGGACTACAGGGTGCATTCATTACTTTAATTTTCAGTTCTGGTCAGTGCAGCTTTGATTGTAAAGAAAAAAACAGAAATTTTAGTTTTTTTCAACATGGAAATATCAGCCTGCTACAAATTATGTTGTCTGTTAGACTCAATTTTAGACCCTTTGCATGAAATAAAATGATGAGTGTCACTGTATGTTCAATAAAGCCAGTATTGATCCATTAAAAACCTTTTGATCAGGCTCTACCCTGGCCTTTGTGACATCCACAAATTAATTTTTGTCTTGTTTCATTTGTCTACTCTAAATGTTTCATTGTTTCAACTTTTCTACATATAAAAGGTAAATAAAGATGAAAAGGGGCGAGGTGCGATGAACTAATCACGCAACAACCTGTGCAAACACTAAAATACACAGTTTTTCCCCAATCAGACCCACATCCTCAGACCACTCAACAGAGCTTTCTTGCTACTTTGATTCATCACTGCTTACACCCAGGCTTGGCTGCTACCAAGAGGTACAGAGGTGTAACCTACAATGCACCGAAATTCCCGTAACTCAATGATAAGCTGATGCAATTCCAGCGGTAACACATACGCTACTCTAAAAACACGCAATTTCCTAAGTATTTCGCAATACTCTACTCTAAAAGCGCAATTTCCTAAGTATTTTGTAATGACAGCCGGAAGCAACGGACAGATATGGCTGCGTTGTGGTACGGTGGCACAGGTAAATCAGATAAGCGGTACAAAGAATTATTGGCAGACCATATTAAAACACGGAAGTCACGTGCACAGGGTTTTTCAGGGTTTTCTGTGGTGTTTCAGTATAAGCCAGGGTGGAAAACATTGCTTTACGAGGAATTTCAGATTCATTTGTAGGGACGGTGATAGGGGTCTAAACAGTAGACATGCGTCATTCAGGGACAACCCTTATTGTGATAACAATCTTACTTGGAATACAATAGCTTTGGATGTCACCTGAGGGAAAGTGAAACCAAGTCCATCTGATACAACGATGGCAGCTAGAGATCCTTTGAGTAGTAGGCTTGAATGGACCTTCTAAGCTCCATGACAATAAACTGGGCAGCTTTATTGTCACCTAGTGTTACCCTGCTATTTTCATTTTCATATTACATTAATTTTGATTGGGCAGTTTTGAAATTAGGATTTTTTTCCCCTTGTAAATGAGGAAAAAAACATAACATAATGCTGCCGTAAGTAAATTCTAAATATGTTACCTTTTTCCCAAAGATCATCCTATGGTTTTATTTCATTACACTTGGGAATACGCATTTTATGTGTGATGTAGCTCATTGCTGCAATAAAAACATGCCTTTTTCTGGATTTACCATCCAGATGTAGGAGAGGTCAGGTGCTGGTAGAGCTAGCTGATGATTTCACGCGACAGACGGGCACTTTCAAGACATAAATGATGCGCCTTAATGTTGAGACACAATGGCAAACAAAAAAAACACAGAGAATTAAGGGAGCTGGAAAAGCAATTCAAGTAAAAAGAACATAAAAAGAAATATTTATCAGATGCTTCAGTTGCAGATTTGAGAATAATACAAGGACAATCTTTGTGGATTTCTAGTTAATTATGTGTTAACTTCAGTGATAATTCAAGATGTAGCAAAAAGGATTCACAACTTATTTTTGCTGGATTCACAGCGGATAGCTGAGTTGCCCAATCAGTCTTCTGCATTTAACCTCTGTGAGTCAGGCCAAAGCACGTGCCGAAAGCATATGTGATATCAAAAATGGAAAAAAAAAAAAAAATTAAATGAATTATGAGAAAATTTCCTTTTTTGTATTACCGGTAGATTTGAAATAGTTTGTACGTAAAAAAGCTGTAATTTCAAAGAAAATAGACAAATAAAAAATCACATGTACAATTTCTTCATGCAATGTTGTATATTTACATTTGTATTTACTTTTTTCCCTAAGTTCCCTTAAACTAATGAACTGAGCGAGAAGAGAAATTCCGATCAGCATTGATGGTGAGTCATTTACCTTGCAGTCGAAGCTGCACAGGCTGAAGGAATCACCGTCATCTTTCTCCCTGCGCTTCCGCTTCTGTGGAAATAGATAATGCACAAAATGTTTATCTACAATACCTGTAGGGTGGAGAAGCATCACCAAATATGCTCACAGTGTGTGGGCAACCATCATCATCACACGAGCCCCAGTCTGGAATTCAGTCAGAACACTCTAAGGTTTGTTATTCCTCCACTCCCCACAAAGTTTATATTTAGCTCTGTTTTACTTTAGAAGATCCAGTCTGCATATACCAAAGGCTTATTGCCTGGAAGCAAACCGTGGGCTTTTTCTCTTGAATTTTTTTTCTTTCTTGTAATACACATCTTTCTGAGTCCCAAGTCAGGACTAACCTTTCGAGGGTTTTATGGCCACTCATTGAGGCCCGTGCTTCAGGCTGATTATTGCCCTGTGATTGTGTTGTAAAGCCTCTGACACTGCAAGAGGTCTTCCAGCCACAGGAAAGGATTAATTAGGCGACAAGATGTCTCAACACCTGCATGCTTGCTGTTGGGGGTCAGGGTGAGGGGTGTCACTTGGCAAGTGATAGTATGGATGGGTGAGACTGTTCAATCCCTAGGGCTCTGTCTCCATGCTCAATTAAGCATGCTGGCCAGACTGTCTGGGTGAGCATGATAGACCAATGAGGTTCCAGAATTAACCATAATAGTTAGGGCTAGTTGATACAAATGACAGAAATGTGTGTTTTTTTGTGTCAAAATGGAGGGGTAACGTGAAGCATTTCATCTCTGTCAGCATGGTCTGTTTGTTCTCACACACCCATAAAGATTTAGTTGACTTTATTAAGGAAACATGTAGGTTTGAATTCAGCAGTGGCTTTCATTGCAAAGGTAACTTCAGTATATTGCAGTTTGTTAGCAATGCTGCTTTAATCTCACAACCTGTGGGAGGCCTTAAATAAACCCAGCCACAATCCTGATGGTAACTTTGGCAAATTTCAGTAGTTAGGCCTTTGGTTTCTTCTTCTTGTACTCATGCAGATGTTCATGAGAAGGCAGGAACAATGCGCAGAATTCTATATTTTCGCAGAAGAACATTCAGACTGGGTTATCTAAACATGGGGTCGCCTTCTGAATTTGTGTCAATGACTGGCGTCAGCTGAAGTCAGCAGCTCCTCATTGTGAACGGAGTGTAAACCTTCTGCCCAAGTTAAATAGTACCTTGAGCTGGGGTCTTACAAACAAGATTAACAACACCACCATAACCTCAGTGAAAAAACACACATCAGGGGAAAGGAGGGGAAAATGAGGCAAGCCACCCCTGCCAATGGTGGAAATCCCTCTGTCAGCAGCTGGAGGATGAAACAACACTGTCCAAGCAGCAACTTGTTCAGACTGGCATCACGCACGCCAGCCAAGCCTTTCTACCTACACATGACCTGAAATGGGGGAAGGTGTTATTCATGGGGGAGTCTTGTGACCAAGTACTGTTTTTCATTAAAAGGCACTGATACTCAGACTTAAGATAAACAAATAAACAGCTCCTGCACAAGATAATCCATTCTTTGACCTAACAAAATGGCTTTGTCTGGCTAAGAGCTGGATTATGAGTGAGGAGTGAGCCAAAGCCGGTAAGTAAGGTTTTGTGGGAAGGAAGAAAATGTTTGCAGTGTACTGAGGAAGAGCTGACAGGAGCGAAACAGAAATATAAATTCTAAGATAGAAGTGTTTTTCTCTGCAAAGCCATTTTAAGCATTCATATAGCAGCCTGGTCCTGTTTCTAAGTTTTGATACTTTTAATGTAAGTTTCAGAGAAAAAACTGGGGGCAGGAGGATTATGCAATGTCCCATCCACTATTCTTATGCAAATATGAGATGTATTATGGTATTGTATGAAGGAATGCACCAAATACCCGGTCATGCTGTAACCCACCCACCCTGCCAGCCAACATTGTTCTGCAACCTTCACTCACATGTAAATGACATAAGCTGGTCTGCTGGCAGAGTACATTCACAGACACCAGACAGGCCTGGAGCAGCATTCACACTAATGTTAACATGGTGCAAGAATTGGTACTTCCTTCATTTGAAAGCATGTCAGTGCAGCTGGAGTCCAGACACCTAGGGTTCTGACGCTAAAATGTGGACTCAAGGAAATCAACTTTGCAAATATTCAAAGGTCATTAGAAGTGCATTAATTATGTACAAATACGCCTTCCTTGCAATTTGTCAGCTGACAAGTAACAAAATTCACCTCAAGGCTTACTGTAGGGAGCAATGTATACACCACACCATATAAGTGAGATTTTTTTCACTTTGTCTGAGAACATGCTGTGCAACATTTTGCAACCGGGTAGAAATGACATTGATGGATCATTGTAAACAGGCTACAACCTACCTGTTACAATGAGTTTGAATACACGTACCCATGACGTTACGATATAATAAATAATATATGGCTGTAAGTCGTTTGGGCTTCTATTTCATTTGATCCAACAGATATGAGATCAAAAGTTTTCATTTAAGCCCCACCAATTACCGGTACACTAAAATCCCTAAAACATGACTGATACGATAAACAACACATCAGTGGAGGCAGCGTGGCTCAGGAGGTAGAGCAATCCCTAGCGCTGATGGACAGCAGCCAAGTGCTCATGGTTCATCCATGACAGGTTAAATGCAGAGAACGAATTCCCCCATGAGGGATTAAAAAAGTATAAATTATCAATGTTTCGCTTTTTCGTCAATTAATATAATCATTGTCAATCATATTACAAATTCACATCTATAAATCATGCACCCCATACAACAACCCAGGCCATTAACTTTAAGCAGTCTGAAAAGCTAAAAAGCTAATAAATAGATCTTTCCAGAAAATGGATTGTAAACAATTTTGGTAGTAGTCCATCATCTCAAACTTTAAGTACTTTCTAATACTTCCATGTGCTCTATATTATGTACCCTATCAATTACATGTTCGGACACAATTGGTAGAAAATACAAGGTGGGGTTGGAGATGTTTGATGGAAAAGGAGAAAGAAGAGGACATTGTTCCTTGTATTGAACAAGGTCTGTTTCCGACCTTCAAAAGAATTACATGCTTTTTTAATAGGATTTAAACTCAATATATCACCTTCACCCGTTTCACTCTTTATGGCTGGATGAGCAAAATTAACAGGTTAAGTTTACACACTACCTTGAGATTTTAAAAGAAAAATCATGGAGAGCAAAAGCCTGGAGAACAGAGCTGTGAGACAGTAATCATACAAGGCTACAATTTAATTTCAGGTTGACACCTGTTTGATGTATTGATAGGCATTAATCCTGGACCTTAAACAGCTGTGATACAAGAAAGTGTGTCTCAACAGAAGAATGAGGTGTTTGTACTCAGTTCAAATAGGAAATAGAAAAAGAAGAAAAACAATAACTGAAGACAATGAATAGTTGGAGCCCGATTTAATTTGAATATAAATCGCTTTGAAAGCGGGCATGGTCCTAAAACAATTAGCATATTTTCTTGAAAAACCTAAATGCCACTGACAGTCAAGTGAAATCAAAACGTCTGATTAAAGAAGGAATGCCGCATTAGACAAGCCACTTGTGAGGCTGATGTCTTGAACTTTGCTCATTACCTTCACATTCCAGCCACAGTCTGGTTTGATCTGGTGCACCTTGGCATTGGGCTGGAAACCTGATGCAGCGTCTGATCTAGACAGAGAATGCACCAAGCACCCTGGGAATGCTTGCCTTGCTTGGCTCTAGGGTTTGCCTCAGGGCCAACAACCCCTCCCACCTATACCTAGCAATGCCTGAGGCAGAAGAAAAAAAAAAACGTAGCCACTTCAAAGCTAGAATACCTGACTAAAGATGATTTAGAACCTTAGCAAAAGCTGTCAGCTATGAGTAGCAGAATCTGAGATAAGAGGGCCGATCAGACAGAGCTGCGAAGGCATGTCCAGGACCTTTGTGTTGCTTTGCTGTTGGGTAGATTTATTCATTTGAAATGTTGTGCTAATGAGGGCCATATGTTCTTGGTAGATGAGCTAATCCTACATTTGTGAATCAAAGGCAGAATGCTGGCATGAGATAAAGAGCTCTCGGACTGTAACAGTGCTTTTATTTCTGAGCGATGGATTGTGTTTCATCTGTAAACCCAGGAATGTCTCTGCCTTCATCATGCCATTCGACGTCTAATCTGCTTGCTCTTTTCTGCTTCCAGTCAGTTCATTTAGGGCAGACTGTAAACCACAAGCAGGCCACTCTGCACCAAACAGCAGCAGTTTTGAGGCCATTATATTATTTGGGCAGGGAGGGGGTACAAACTGGAGCATTTCCTTGATCCAGTGTTTGGTCCCTGACCACAGGGGTAAACCCTGATCCAATCTGGTGGGAGCCATTAGCGGCACTTATCGCCCTTGCTAAATTTGGTATTAGATGAAGATGGAGAGTGATGCTCAAAAAGAGGAAAGCCGGACTGGACTGTGGTGCAAAACTTTATGCGTCTGATATGTTAAATATAAGCCAGAGAGGCTATTGCTGAAACAAAGCCAAGGTCTGGGGTGGGTACAACTGGAATGCTGAGCATGAGCGTTCATGTGCGCCAGAGCACCTGAATTGACACTACCCTTTTAGATGCCACTTTTGTACCCCCAAGATTGCAAAGACTTGCTTCTAGCAAGGAAACTTATATTTGTCGCAGATCTAGTAGAAATAGGGATGTATGTGTTGCCTGTTTCAGTCTACATGACTTTACTTGACTACATTAAACAACAACTAAAATTTAAATCTCCAGAAGGGAAGCTGGAGTGGACATTTCTCTCTTGTCTCTCAAGACAGGAAACTTGTTGATATATTTTAGTATTATTGCATAGACCCTTACAATGGAAATTATGAAATTATTGAGTTCATTTGGCAACTTAAATATGTATACAGTACAATCAATAAAAATACATCTGCCAACATTATATCACAGCTCTAATAAAGCCTGGGCTCATCAACCACAAACTACCTGAATATAGGACCTACTGCTGTGAGGTTTAATAGGCTTAAAAATCTATTACCATGATACAAGATTAGTCAAAACACAGAGGACAGACAATGGAAATTAACCAATGATAACTGCCGACGTGATTTTGGAATATGAAACATATCAGGATCCTCCTCCGTAATTGTCATGAAGTCTAACTTGTATTTTCTCTGAAAGAATACTTCTGGCAAATACTTTTGCATAGTGCGTGGTTTGATTTCATAACACATCCTAGTGGGCACGGAGGACAAATATGATAAAAGGAAAGTGGAAACGACTGACCATTTCTAAATGACCATCCAAACAGTGGGGCCAGTTTGACTCTCAGTCCTATCTAGGTTCACTGATAAAGAGAAGTAAATCCACCGTGTTTTCCAGAGTATAAACAATTTCCAGCTAAGATAACCCAAAAGTTAATAGACACACCAAGGTCTGTTGAGAAATTTCAAACATGTTTGAGGGGATTAAACAAGACAGAATGGGCGGGGTTGACCCAAAGTGACAAAATCAGTTAAACACAAACAATCTTGCAATGTTTGGATGAGACACTCACACATGCATGTGCACACATACACATGTGCACCAAGTCAGAAATGCAGTCACTACTGGCCCCCTGTCAGATCCTGTTTGACCAGGTGGTCTTGAAAGTCACGTGCCAACTAACTCCAGTCCTCAGGTGCTGTTTGTCTCTCCATTGGACCCTAAGGTCATGGCTTTCATTTGTCTTATATAATATCTTCAAACAAACAATGATAAAGAGATTTACTAGTGGAGCAAAATAAGAGAGATGATTGGCAGACTGAAATAAATACCCCCAAATTTCCTTACCAAAAAAAAGGCATTTGTGCCAGATCAAATATTTTTTTCCCCTCCAGTCAGGAGGTTCATGTTGCCACGGTTAAAGGCCCAGTAAAATGCTGAAGAGAAAGAAACTATCTGCTGTTTTCTAAACTGTGCAGAAAAGTCAGAGGTGGGGCAATGGCACTTGAGTGTTTGCATGACGGGCCACAAGGTGGTGGCTTGAACAGAGGGCGGGGTACATGTATACAGAGCCAGCAAGTTGGATGTGCCACTTGGTTATTTCAGGTATGAACCCCTTGGGATATGATTTTCGGTGGAAGGGTGAAGTAGCAGAGAATCAAGGCCAGACAACATTGTGCTGCTAATGTTCTGATGCATTTTATTCATTTTTTTAAATACTTATTCAACAGCTGCAGACAAAATGGCTTTTATGACCATTTCAGTAATCACAGTACCACTATATAATTTTAATAAGAAGAAAAAGGTGTCTTTCAATGATCATTTCATGATAGTTTGGCTCAGATAATTTCTTTTCTATTTTTACTTTAGATTTTGCTGAATGATTTTTGAATGATTTTTCCCACTTATTTCGAAGTTAGTTTTTGACACCGGTGATGTCCACACTGGCAAACACTTACCAAATTGAAGTCCCACTGAGGTCCTGGGGTGAGGAAAGTGAAGGAGCTTCGTCGTCGCAGAGACCTGTGGTGCAAATGAGAACGGGGAAAAAAAAAAGAAAAAAGGGGAGAAGGTCAAAATAACAATTGAGTTATGATGAGCTGTTAACAGAAAAGCTAGAAAAACACATGACAGTTCCATTATGAAATCACCAATCAAGGCCACCCTGTCAGAGGGAGAAATGCAGAGGATTTTGTTGAGTACAAAGTACAAACAGGACAGATTAGATGCAGCTTTCCTAAGAAAAACATCCCGCCTCGCCTCTGTTACCCACCACAGTCTCAGCATGGTCCAGACCTACTTCAGCCTAGGTCAAGACTGATAGATGGGGATCCTCCCAATCAGCAAAGGACCCTAAAACCCTCAGTAACCAAGAAGCCAGCCTTAGATCCTAGACCGCCCGGCACGGAAGGGAGGAGTCCTTGGCACCACACTTTACTCCTTCCTAAATACTTGGGCCGAACCCAAATGTCTGTTTTTTTGACTGTGGCAGCTTTGCCTATTTTGGGGGGCGCCAAACTAGGATGGAGCAGAGAAACTCCCCCAAACAACCATAGATACAAAAACTCCTTCTCACGTCAAGCAGCTTATCTCTGAGGAGTTGAGAGTGTTGATCTATGGTTAAGCCAACATCAAGACAATTATGCAACACATCATGCTGGGCGACTGGTTGGCTCCACTGCAAGGGCATCATATCTACATGTACTGCGAAAGGGACATTGACAAAATGCAATGTGCAACTGATTTTGAACAGAGAAAAGTTTATTTTATTTCAAATGAACATTTGTTAACTCTTTGAAAAGACCATGAAATTAAAGTGCCTCAATTTATGGCAACCGTATATCCATTTGATTGCAACAGATTATGGGCCATAATCTCAAACCATCAAGCATTGCCAGATTGTGAAAACAGTTCTTCAAAGTTCTTCAACTTCTTCAACTTTAATTACTTCAAATAAATGCTGTCTCCATCCAGGCTAAAATGTCATTATCAAAAACAAAAAAAAATCCTTGCTGAGACATTAACCCTGTACAGAAAATTTGCAAGAGCTCATAGATTAGTTGAAAATTGCTCTACTATAAAGGAAAAAAATGGTTAACTGGTCTACCATAATCAATTCAAGAATCATCAAGAATTTGAAGAAATTGTCAATAATATGATAAATACCAAATAAAATCTTGAAAAACTGCTCACATAGAACTAAGAAATGAACTGAAGAAATATTTTGTAATATTTTCTACGATCCTGCGGGAAATTTCAAATAAATAATTTAACTGAAATTTTCCATAAATTACCGACAAATGATGGAGAAAGAGATAACACTGTGCTATTCAAAAGTGATGTATTTCCCATGAATGTCTTGAAAAATTAAAAACAAATTTCCCAAAAGTAGCCACAGTTGTGTATCTGTCAAGTAACTTTCCATCCTTGAACAGAATTTAGTAAAAAGAAAGGGGATTTTGTCATTGTAATGTACCTTTCTTATTTCAAACTATTAATAGACCATTATCGTATGGTCAACAGTGTCATGACACATGGTGACACATGTGAGTCTCAGTTCAGACACAAGCTGATACCCAGCCTCCATGTCCAATGAATGTTCTCCGAATACTTGCCAAAATCTGGGCGATTTACCCGCAGATGGAGGATGAAAAAGGCATCAGCATGTACAGAATGCTGAGAGGAGTGGGAACACTTGTTGGGTGTGTATGTGTGTGTCTGAGTCTGTTTGTCTTGCTCATCAGGTTGAGTCATTCCAGTCATTCTACCGCTGTTGCTTCAGGTGGTGTTCATCCAGTGAAACACCAGCTGTCTATCCAGTCACAGCAAGTGAATACACAGCTACTACTCCACAACCTGTACCCCAAGTTACACAATCTTTGGTTTTGCCTTTTTGCAAATTAACAGTTACTGCTTCAGATGTAATGAATTCTGTTTCTGTCGAATAAATAACTGGCAAAATACCTCATATGTAGCGATTTAGTTTCTTAGATCCATGATTGGGCAGGTGACACCTAAAGAGGTAGCAGAAGTTGATTTCTTGATACCTTAAAGAATGGGACTGAGTGTATCATTTGATGACAAGAATATTCATAGACTCATGACAGCAGGCAGTTAAATCTCCAGGAAGAAAGGTATGCCATTGAATCATGCTATGTTTTTAACTGAAATTCCCATATACGTTTTTTCAGAGACTTGCATCACACAAGACAGAAATTTAATTATAAAATCAGATATTGTGTCTGCTGTTAAGGGGAAAGACACAAGGCTGTTTTCATGTAAATCAATGACTGCTTAACATAATATTTCACCAAACCCACATGGATGATAACTGGTTTATTTTCTGATGAAATGTTCCTTTAACGCTTGCTGAAAATATGAATTTACAAAGTTGTAGGTGGAGCTGCTGTCTAGGCCCCCCATGTTGTAAACCTGTGTTCTCATGTGACTATGAGGTGTTCTGGAAAAACAAGCTATGCATGCTACATGTGTTACAGGATAGCAAAATGAGAGTCTTCCTGGGTGTCCTGGGGTCGAGTTACGGGGGGGGGGGGGGCTCAAGATGCAACTGTCACAGTGCTGAGTAGGTTTGGCACCTGATGTGCTTTTCTCATGTTGATTATCTAGAAAAAAAATGTTTCCATCTTGCTCAATTATTTTTAATCAAAATTCTTGAAGAATAAAGTAAATTGTTTTAATTTTTTGCAAATTATGTTTTTATAAGAAAACACATTTGATAGTTTAATAAAAAAAACATTGGAAAAAGAAAAGCCTGTGAGAAATGAGCTGAAAATTAGCAAAAAATGAACAGATGATGAAATTAAAAAAAAAAAAGTAAGAAAGCATGAGAAGGATAAGAAGGCTGTTGGTGTGAGAGAGGATACAGAGAATAGGGTAAGATGGAGAAGGTTGATTCGCTGTAGCGACCCCTGAAGGGAAAGCTGAAAAGGAGAAGAAGAAGAAGCTCGCTCATGAATAAACCATGATGAATCACGGATTTTGGTGGCTGAACCATTCCCAAATGATGTACACCTTCTGACATAAATACCAATAGCACATCTGAGGACTTAATGCACTTAAGTCTATTGCAATTTTGACAATCTCAGAAACCAACACCAGACTGTTGCTCACTGTAACCTCCACGGATACAAAGGTCTAACTACTGTCTGAAACATCAGATGGTGTACGCGTCAAACCGGTGCACGGTTCCCAGATATTGACAGGAGTATTGTGGGAGAGTTAGAGAGCTTGTCTGTGGTTTGGTCCCCGAGGTTATGACAAATATCTTGGCTGCACACACCATCTGTAGGTTGATTTAAATGCCACTCGGCACAGGGAAATTTGCAACATTCACGATCACTCCTGACAGAAATAAATTCAACAAAATATCAATGAAAAATCTGTGAGAAAATGAACAAAGAATTTGGAAGAAATCATCTTAAACATCAAAGGAATGTACATAAAATTTCACAAAAAAACTCAGAGATCATTTCAAAAATAAAGTGGAAAATAAGCATGAAATTACCTCAAATAACATAAACAATGGAGTTAACATTTACAAGGAAAAATCCAGGAAACTATTATTAAACTTCTTAAGATTAACAGTCATTTGAATGATAAATTTAAAAGGTCTGTTGAGAGATGCTTCATTCAAATTATAGTAGCACTAAATATTTGTAATTAAAGTCATTATAGAATTTAATCAGTTAATCTAGCTGCAGGCAGGTAAAACCATAATAATATCCTTTGTTCTTCCGCAAATCATGCAGCTCTGATCAGTTATTGGCTGTTTATAACAACAACAATTAGTGATTTATTGGTCATCTTAGTAAGTGAATAATTGTTCATGAAACCACCAACAGGACCCGAGATGTATAGGACTGCCTATGGAATGCACTTCCAGTAGACCATGGAAGAAACCTAGATGTGGATCACATTCCTGCCGAAATTTTCAGACATCCAAAAGTGGCTCCACAGTCAGGCTTAGGGCAGTGTTTGCTTATGGTGTCGGTATGATCTGAGCGGTCACGGGGGCCTGGGATGATCAAATATAAGCAGCCTTTTTCCATAAACCACATATCTCAAAGATTCTGCTAAACTTCTGTCCAGGAGGGTGTGGGGAAGGGACTGGAGTATTTGCCATGAAGCAGGATTTACTGCTACTGCTGAGACAGAATACACACCTGATACGAGAAGTAGCTATTAAGTATATCATTAATCACTCCACATTATGCTCTGCTGCATGTTATCACAGACAGGAAACAATAAAAGGGCAGAGATTTGAATCTACTGGGAAGAAAAAGATTTCTCTACAGATGTGGGCTGTTGTTATGGCCAGGTCCAATTCATAATGCAACTATATCATATTGTATCTTTAAAGCACCAACATGGATTAAAAAACAAATAATCGAAATGTGGTAAAGTGTTTTTGAACGTGGAAAAGACAAAAATATGTTCAAGTTTGACTTGATATCCAAAGACAAACTGAGCAGACAAAAAGTCTGGTGTTGATTCCAAGTGCCAGGTTTGTATTATGTAACTGCTCATGGAACTCTCAACATGAGTTACAAACAGGTGACGGTGTGAATTGAGAAAAGCCATATTTTTAGCTACAAACAAAGTTTACTTTTGAGGTCTGCAAAAAATAATTGGGAATGTACATTCCAAGAAGTTAGGAATGTCCAAGTGAGCACGCCAGCACCAAGAGGAAAATACAAAATAGGACATCTCAAGTAGATGAAGAAAAACATAAACGCAGAGGATTTTGAAGAGGCTGCAAACGCCGGGGACAGTCAGGAACAGGAACCACTGAAAGAAAACATCTAGAAGGGCTTTTGAGTTCCTGGAACAAAGCGACGAGCACAGATGAAACACTGGTGAAGTTCTAGTGGGATAATGGAGAGAGGACACTGCAGAGAATGAAAGTGAAGGTCAGACATGAAGGAGGGAGCATCAGTTGTGATGATGGTTGATCGAGAGAGGCAAGAAGAGTAATTCTGAAGTGACAAGGCCAGCAAAGCCCACAATGCAGAGCAAAGCCCATAACTCAGTCATTATCCCTCTCTGTGCAGTTTATAACAAGCTAGTTCAACACATCTGGCTCAAGGCAATGTCTGCCCATTTGTCGGATAAACGTAAAGCACCCTGCATGTTTTGTGACTATCTCAGACTCCTTTCACTGCCCCGCTTGTGAGTCAGGGAGGGTCGGCGGGTCGACTGTAGGTGAGCTCATCACAGCCTCCGGGCCTCTAACTAGCAGCCAGACACTTGACGTCACCAGACCTGTCTCTTTTCAGTGTCTCTTAGAGAAAAACCCTCTGCTTTTTGTACGACACCTGCACAACAGAGAGGCACGTGAAACTGACTGGATACTTTATCAAGTATACGTCACCAGGAAAATACAACTGACACTATTTTCATTGTCCAATCACAATACTTTGTACTATGTATTATTTCTGGAGAAACATATTTTATAGGTTGCCCGGATTACATTTTGTGTTACAGGTTGGCCACCAAGGCCCACCTGTGAAATTAAATCTAAAAAAGGTTGCATGTAAAACTGCGACTCCAAATGTGTTTGCACACGTTCCAAACGTTTCCTTTGTGAATTCAGAGATTAATTTCCCAAAGAATTAATTTCATGAAATGAAGTGTTTGGACTAGCAAACAAATCTTTGGGTTCCTCGTAAAAACAAACAAACAAAAAAAACCCTCCTAGGAAGTGCTTGTGAAGTGCTTGGACTGGAAAGCACATCTGTGGGATTTTGTGAACACATTTTAATTACAAGTTTTATGCAGTAAAGTTTCTTTGTGATGAAATTAAAACCAGTTCAATGAAGTAACTCAACATGCAACATCCATTCAATCTTTATCTTGTTGCCATTGCCTTGCAAACAGTCCAACAGTTGTCATTAACTGTACTTTAAGGAAACTTATGGAGGGATTAAGTGGAATGCAATAACTAGAAAGGTTGTTCTTAAAGTCACATGCACATGAATAAGGTGCAACAATATCAGAAACACCTCTAATGCAACCTTTTTATTACCTTCAGTAATAAACTTAGCTTAAGGCCCATATAAGACTTTCAAACTGAAACAATTGTACTGCTTCAACTCACAGAGGCCAGTGGGGGCATTTTGTAACCCAACTGATCAGTGAGCTGATTTCAGTGGGATGATTTCAACACCTGACTAGATAAGACAACATTGCAAGACAGAGGTTTTTGACCACACTCTCTGGAAAAAAAACACCAGGGTTGAGTTCCATTTTCTTTCTTTTTTTTAATTTTTTATAATAATCATTGTCACACCAGGACCCACCACCACAACTTGTTGGGTCCTGGTATATTTGAATTATTGTTTTCCACGCAGTGCAGGTAGTATTTCAGGGAAAATGTAAAACCAAAGACATATTGATAATCTGTCGTATGTTAAATGCACCCTTTTGAAGAATACCAAGTTTCCCAGTGTCTGCTGTATTCAGAGTCAGACGGATACCTAATAAATTGACAATTATCCATTACTATTTTTTAATCTAGTTAAATTCCCACTAATTTTCAGCTCCTCAGTTAATTTCCTTAATCGTATCTAAATAATGGTAAACCTGTCCAAAAGACTTTTGGTCATTGGTTATCTTCAAGCTATCCAAGAGCATCATTAACTGCTTGTTCATAGGTGTATCGTGAGTCAGGGCCTTAGCATCTGTCTCACCCTACCCTTGTTTGTTGAGGCGGATAGGCAAGAGAGACTTACCCTGGAAAGGACACTCCTGCCCCACATGCCCTGATGCAGAGTTTGACGGGAGGCTGCAGGAGAACATTCCGGTATGAAGTGCTAAATGAAGTAAATTTTATTGAACAAAACAGTCCTATGTTTATTGAGGCAGCCCCTGATCCAACTGAAGCACAGCCATTGCCATATTTTTTTTTTTACAATACTTTACATGGGCATAGTGCTTCCCGTATATTCAGCTGTGTCTGACCAAACCATGCACGTGCTTGGCAAACAACACTCACAGGCTAAATTCCACTGCCAGCATTGTATTTAATGCCAAGCTCACTTGGGAAAAATAGACCCTTATTTTTCTCTCACTCTGCTTTTATGTTTTTTTTCCATAAACGTTGTTATTAGGTTAGGTCAGATATTGGGTTATGGTTTCCCATGTTTGTCTGAAGGCCAGCGGGCAGCGGGACAGACTGGGCGGTGCTGCGCTGGCACGCAGCATAAAAGGGCATCTGAGGGGGTTTAATATTGCAGACCAGAGTCTGAGACCAAAATCATCTCTTTGGACAAAGCAACTCTGGTACAAAACAGAACTAAAGACGACAAAACCAAAGGCATTTTGGTAATCACACTATCTGCTGCCGTGTCAGTAGACATGATTGATAAACTGTTGAGAGGTTCTCCAGGTCTGTTTCGATTTAAGTGCTTATGAAAGGCTCCATAATGTTAGATTTTAACAATCTGACAATAACAAAACCATGTATCTAATTTTAACCTACTTTTACTGGTAACTTAAATGCTTACTAGTTACTGGTGGATTAATTGGTCAATTTCTTGCTTGTTTTACAGGATAACTGGGTGATTTTGTGGTAATTGTAATTTTTTGAGACAGTAACTCAACTAATTTTGGTATTGTTATTTCCTGCTGACTTATTTAAGATTTCTTGTTAAATCTAAGGTATTTCTGGGCAATTCTGTGCCAATTTCGTACTGAATTGGAGGGGATTTTTCTAGACATTTTCAAGAAAATGTGATGAGGCTGGTTTGATTTTGCAATTGATTATGCAAACTCTGTGGTTGGTTTGACCATGTTATTTTTTTTTGTAAAAAAAAAAACAAAAAACAACAGAAAAACATAGAAAGTGGATGAACCACAAGAATTCTGGGCCGCTGGGTTTACAACATTGAAAACTACCTTCGGACTTCAAGTACACTCATAAACAAAGAAAGTCTATAATAAACTATAGACGCGCTTTCTGTGTGTGGCTTCATGTGAGCAACATGACAGTGAGCACCCAGAGGCACAGAGTGATTCATGCAAGGACTAGACCTTAAATATATGATTATTTACGAGAAGAGGAGCAACCAGGTGCTAAATTAACTGTCTATCAGACAGGATTTAAGACTGCATGTAGCCCCTGGGCACACATTTTAAAATTATATCATAAAAACTCACATCTGTGATGCAAGATCATGAATTTAAACTAACCAAGCAAAATATATCTTAAAAACATATGTAGTAGGGGAAAACTGTAGAGGGTCTTTTATACAAAATTTCAAGAAAATTGTTTATTGTAAGGTCAGTCCCATGATGCTGAGAGGTGACCTGGAAATCTTGAAAACAAACAAAAAAAAAACTTCAAAATGTACATACAACACATATAAAAGCAATTATTGTAAATTGCCAAATGTTTAATTATCTAATTACAGAATGATGGCAATGAGAGGGGTTATATTGTAAAATCTGAAAAATAAATTACTGGATAGAGAAAGATAATAATAAAAATATGTCAGCCTTTTAGGTGCATAAGGAGGTCAATGTGTAGATGTAAAAGCGTGTGCGTGTGTGCATACGTATATGTGTGCATGTGTGGTAGCTCCTCATGTAGGATTCCAGATAAAGCATCCAGAAGTAGCCTTTCTGTGGCAGTGCTAATGTAGCCCTCTGCTGACATCTGGTGTCAAAATAGTTGAAGTCGCTCAGAGTAAGAGAAATTACAGGGTCTGCCCTCGAGTCTCCCCCACTCGGCTATTACCGGGTATAAACCCCCCACGGTTGTTTTAAATATAGTGCTACTATTAGTTTACTTTTATCACCGAAATTATTAGCATTAGCTTGCCCAGCTAGCACAATAAACCTCGGTGCTAGCGCTACAGGGCGCTATGGTGCTGATGGACTCACCGACTCAGACTTCCGTTGTTGTTATCCTCCTGGGAATCCTCCTCTTTATCAAAACAAAACTTCCTCTTCAAGTTTCTTGAATTGGGTTTCCGTCTGACTTTCCTCAAGGCCGGAAATGGAACACGGATTTCACCAGTTACGGTCGTCGGTCTCGTCATATTTGCGCGGCGCGATATTGAAAGGGTTAATATATTATTGACAAGCGATCAAGAGACAAGGCGAGCTTAGATTTTTGAAAATGGCGGAAAAGTACAAAAGGACCAATGAGATTACAGGAGCCCTCTAGCTGAGACACAAACCCAGAGGGGCGGGGCTTTGGTTGTTGCGTCACAACAGCATCAGTACAATAGCATTACATGGTCGGGTCCTTATGCAGGTTTCAGCTTTGTCCATAACAGTGACGTGCGTTGAGGTTCATGGCTGGTGAGGCACTGATGTCATCACAGTCAGATTTACAAACATATGAACCCTACAGAGTAGTTTATTCACCATTTTATTGGCAGCAGTAGACGTGTTTTGTTTAAAATATCATAGCAGCATTCTTTACATATACAAACTGGAGCAAAGAAAAAAAGCACATTTTAAAGAAAAACTTTATTATCTCTTACCTTTACATATAAATTAAGTCCATGCGCCGCTCCTTCTTAAGCATCGATAACTTGCTTGTAGAAGTTTTCCATTTCTTTCTTCAGTTTTTAAAGTCTCTCTGTCTAGATGGAAATCACTGCCAGGGAAGACAGTTGTCGTTGATCGGTCCTGATCTGACTGTATGTTTTGAGTCATTTCGGTACCGAGAATTGATGCTGCATCAATGCTGTCGTAGCCAGAACGGTGACCACCGGCCGGAGTAACTTTGCTGCCTCAGGAACAGTTTGAATGAGATCCTTGTGGGCCAAAAAGTTAAGAAGCTGCCCAGGAGATTTACATTCATCCCTCACCATTTGTGAGCCCGATTAGATCAGTGAAAAATAACTGGATGGCTACACTTGACTTGCTAACTGTTTCCTGTAGCTTGCTATTGCTAATTCTATTATTCTGTAGCCGAGTAGTAAGAAGGACCCCTGGGATCAGCGGTGCCCCCCACCATGAGGCACCGTCACTGCGTGCCTCACTCAATGTCTCTTCGGAGTCGTTTTATGATTACGAGAAACACATTACAGTTGTTGACGAAAAACATTAAACACATCAGCTAAACTATGGAAATTTAGTTCATATATTAAAAGTGTTTTTTAATGGTGACATCCACAGAGACAGCGTCACCACACGTCTCTTTATCACATTTGAACAGTAAATGTGATTTTTTTTAATCGATTTAAAAAAAAAAACTGAAAATGGTGAAGCTACGTGGAAAATAACTTTATATTACAAATCACTGAATAAATAGAACCATTTAATTAATTTTTTCATTTTGCATTTTTTTTCTTTCCATGATAACAGGTGAGGCCCGGCCTCCCATTCCTTTACTGACTGCACGTCACTGGTCCATAATGTACTTAAACACCTTGAAAAAGCAGAAAGATAAAGACCCTTGAATCTTAATTGTGAAACAAAGCATGAAAAGTGTTAATAACTTCTAAAAATTTACATCGTGATTAATCAAATTAATATCAAGATTAAAATGAGTAATAATGTAGTATCATAATATTGTGGCAAGCTGGGGTTTAGCAAAGTAACAATCGGAGTCAAGGATAATTTGGGTTCAGGATTGTGCTCTTTAGAAGATAGTCAACAGGCTAGGGAAACCAAAGGGGGGGTCATTCTCAACGCTAACAGACTGAGGGTGCGACCCTCCATTACGACAACAAACGGTGCAGGTTAGTGTCACACATCAAGCACAACAGGTTGTACAGCTATTCAACAATGGAGCTCTCAAACACAGAATAACGAGAAGCTCCTATTGTACATGTTTTTTAGGGAAAAAACATGTACAATAGGTACATGAGAGTGTGTTTGTGAGCGCAACTGTGGGACAACGGATGCAAATTAGCCCATGGCTACAATCTGGAGTGGTGTGTTTACATGCATGTCTCATGTGTGATCATTAACATGCACTGTCCCAACCAACCATATAAATAAATACATTCTCCAATACAGCAACACTGATAATATTGTTATCAACAACAACAAAACAGAAGAAGAGTTAATGGATTTTTTATAGTAAGTAACTTTTTTAAAAGAAAAAAAAGAATAAATAAAACATTATACTGTAGCGTTTTAGTCAGGTAAACACACGGTTGACGGCAATACATCTGTTTAATGAGCAATAGCTGCTGTTGGCCACAGCTGCGCCATACGAGCCTGCAATACAACTTACTGCTCCTGCTCAATTCCAGGTAATTTGAGGCCCTTATAATTCATAAAGGAGGGTTATTTTTATTCACAGAGTTGTAGTAAAGGAAACTCATGCAGCTGGACTCAAAATTAAGCAATTCCTCTTCTAGAACTTCACCGAGATTCAGATGCTTCGTTCCACGGGTTTATAACCGATTTCAAATGGTGCTAGATGGCTGCAGCAGGCTCTAAGCACCAGAAGAAATCAGTTATCTTGGTGTGGAGAAATAGGGTCGGGAAGAAAGGGGGTCCTGGGCTGGCCTTCGATGTTTCTCCTGTCCCCGAGAACACTGATTTCAAATGGTGCTAGACAACACGACACAAATCTAAACCACCACGTGAAACCAGCCTCTGGGGGAAGATCTGTCACTGCACAGTAGAACCGTCATCACTCATAAGGTCATTCATTTCTTTTCAACACATAAGGACAGATTGTCATTTAAGTGAACAACTCAAATAACACAACAACAAAAACAGCTAATTGAGTTTGACTTTTGTGCGTGTGAGAGTGACAGAGATAGA
The DNA here is from genome assembly GCF_037954325.1 of Fistularia commersonii. Taxonomy (NCBI): domain Eukaryota; kingdom Metazoa; phylum Chordata; class Actinopteri; order Syngnathiformes; family Fistulariidae; genus Fistularia; species Fistularia commersonii. Next base: position 11,633,987 of record NC_141288.1, read on the forward strand.
GAGAGTGAGAGAGAGAAAGAGAAAGAGTGACGCACCTGTTTTTTCACATCCTCCTCTCATTTCCTTCCCTCTATATTTAATAACACAAAGTGAAATGATTATTAAGGACTCCATTGGTTCAGTAGTGGCTGTCGCCACATAGTGTAAGATAAGAATACTAGCTCAAACCAATAGTGTTTATAAGCACACTAAGCTAATACTAGTGTAAAACCTTGCTGTATAAAAACAAAGGAAAGACCAATATTATGATGGAAAAACAGTGTCTCTCTCTCTTTCTGATCTGTCAGCCTTTCTGAGAGCGAGTGTGTATGTGATTCGAGGTGTCCCAACAGACCTTTGTACATTGAAAAATTGTGGGAAGCGCTTACATAACTGGGCTGTGTCGCCATGACAACAACAGCAATTTCGATCCCACCCAGGTGTTAGCAGAGGTGTCAAGTGACCAAGATACACCTGCAAGAGGCAGACAGAGTGTCAATGTGGATCTGATGCAATGTGCGGTTAGTATTTTGTGTGTGTGTATGTGTGTGTGCGTGTGTGTGTGTGGGGGGGGGGATGTCATGTGACCTGACCTTCCACCCATGACGCTGCGCATTACATGTGTAATTTCGCCTTTCGCCACAAGAGGGCGACACAACATTTACCAGATGCTGCTGCGTGAAACGGTTACCATGGTGATGCGACTCCCAGTTAACCCCCACAGGTGACTCTCTAATACTGGCCTCTTGTGAGTTCAAAGGTCATGGCCTGAAAGGAGAAACATCTTAAACATTAAAAAACAATATAAAATCAAAGCTGACAGCAAATCGTGATTAACCTTAAATCCTCTTATCAATTTAGTGTAAGGTGAGTTATTCACTTATTTCATTATTACTATTATTATTTTCAGACTTACAGGCAGCTTTCAAGATACAACTGAAATAAAATGTAATTTGTAAGCCACACATTCCTGCACTTACCTACAGAGACATGTGGTATCACCTCAGATCAGCCAAAACTGCTGTGTACCGTGCCTGAATATGACCACTCTCACCTCACCGCTTACGTGCCAGTAAATTTATCATCGAGTGTTTTGTTCTGAAACACATGTAGCAGAAGTCCGCGTACCCGAAACAGGTTTCAAGTGAGTCCAGCTCAGTGATCCGAGTCAGAACACGCCGTCCCCGAACACTCAAGCAATCTGGACGTCAAGTGTTCTCGTCAAGTGGTCTGGCTGGAGTCCAGCAGCCATTTAATGTATTGAACCGGTGTGACACTGCCTTTTGTTTCATTGTAGCAAAACATACTGGAGATGCCAACGGTAACAAAAGAAGAATGAAAATAAGAAAAAGTCTCCCGATCAGCTCACAAGGATGTTTCATTTGAAAAAAAAACGAGGGCCACTGTGGGTGCGGAATTCAATGTCAGTCAAATATCTCTCGCTCAAATGTGTGTTCAGGTGAGCGGGCTCATATAACTCTCTGGTTGGCATCATCAGCTGAAAAGCTCTTTTTTTTTTCTTTTGAAGTACATAAAAGTTAAAAGCCTGATTTAAAACGCAACTCAAGCTGAAAAGATCGCAGCCTGAGGCAATCAGGCGGTTTCAAACCGTTCGTACCCCTTTGTTTGGTACAGATAATGAAAGCGCTTAATGGCGCTTAAAGGTTCATTCTTACCTTGTTTGCCACATTTATTGGAGGAAATCTAAAAAATATTGCATAAATCTGACTTGTTAAAAAAATCAATGTGCCTGTCCTCATGGGGGATGTGTTCAATATATTCTTCTTGAAGTGAACTCAATAAAATCAACCTGAACACAAAATGCTGGTGATTCCGGTTGGTTGAGTTTTAAAACACTTATTTTTAAGCATTACATTGCAGATTTTTTTAAAATTAAGATATAAAATACAGATGTAGGTGTATTGATGTCTTAATTTTTTCAAGTAGTAACCTGGAGGAAACACAAAGTGCGTGGTGATTTTGTTGATTTAGGCAATATCTGATCCCTAGAAGATGGAATTAATGCGAATGGCCTAAAAAAATAAAAGAACGGCAAGAGGGTAAGTAGCAGTGACTTGGGAAACCTGTTGTCAAAGGTTCCTCTCAGCGCCTGCAGAGGTTCCTCCAAACTGCGTAATGGGGAAAAGTTCCTCCCAGTTCCCTCGGAGAAGACAAGATGAGACATGTTCCCTAAACGCTGTAGGCAGCCTTTACTTGAGACCCGATGCCAAATCAGAGCTAAGAGTTAAGGAGGGTTTTGTCTTTCAGGAAAATCTCAAGACAACAGGCACCGTGACAGACAAACATACACACAAACACGCTCTTCTTGTGGTGGCGACAGCTTGTTGGCTTCCCTTCTGATTCTCTCCCAGGAAGTGACACATAGAGACACAAGCGTCTTCGGCGGCGGCTCGGGCTCCATGACAGCAAAGATGTCGTCCCCCGTGTGGCTCCCCTCGCTGCATTGCACCCTGGGGAGAGGAGCAGACTTGTTAAATGATGATGAAGGCCCGCTTATATAAGAATTGTCCTATTTTGCTGAGTCATGGTCTGCTGTGCTGACTACTGAGCGCCTCTTTTTGGTTAAAGATCTGTGTTTGGAGAATAAACGCGCAGGCTGCAGGGCACTCTTTGCTTTCCATGGCAAATTTTCAACAACAGACAAATAAATAAGTAAATAAATAAGTGGGAACATTTCAGCCGTAGTAAAATGACAATGTTGACAGAAATCAAATATCAGAAGAACGTTACCTAAAATCTCCTAGCAAAATCAAATATCAGAAAAATATTACCTAGAATCTTCTTGCGCATTATAACTTACTATAATCAATGTGTTCAACGAACAAGAATTGGCTCTTGCATATTTGTATTAATTCAAATCCACTTAAAGACAAACTGTATCTTTAGCATTAATTTACACTGAAAATGTACATTTTCTGTCTAATTTTCAAGGGCTCCCTAAAAGCACGGGAGACATTACAAAGCATGTCATTGACTGTAAACATTAGAGAAGTAAGCGATAAGCACAGAGTCCACCCTGAACTGGCAAAGATTTATGGATAAACACTATGTTGATATAAAAATTAATTACAAAATAAAAAAAAATTAAAAAAATCAATTGAAGAAAAGGAAAACATTCTTTAACAGAAACAAGTTACAAAAGCAAAAGCAGAATCTGTAACTCCTTTAGTTAATTTCCTGCTCATTATTAGTTACTTTGTGGTTTTTCAAATCTTACTTTACAAATACAATACATGTTATTTCTTATAATTTGAAATATAATTGGAATATACTTTAATTTTACAATATAACCCCCAAATCCCTGTACCCGGGACCTTGAATCTGTTCAGGCATTAATGATTTTGTATCTAGCTTCACTTCTACTCGCCAGAGAAGAAACAAAACCCCCATCACTTGTTGCCGTTAAGAGAACTGAATGCCTTGTTGCATTTGTATCATTAAAAAAAAACAAACATCCATGACTCCTCAAGATTCTCCCTGTGGTCTCCCATCCGAGTGTGGCTGCTGGTCTGTCAGATAGATCCGCTGCCTCGGGGTGACAAACAGATACCCCCGCCTCCCCGGCCACCGGTCATACTAATTGGTCAAGCTGTGTGTTCTGGGAATACTGGAGCGGGAGATAATTTCCATTGACCAAAAAACCCAACAGCGCGGTGAAAGTTGACAGTGCGAGTGAATCAAATAAATAAAACCAAGTGACTATGAGTCATTGTTACTCTCACTTCCTGCGTGTCGGAGGGAAAGCAGGCACAGGTCCATCCTTCATCAAGAAAGTGGCCAAAGTCTGCAGGTGTTTGCAACATAATACAGGCTTGTGTGTGTGTGTGTGGACACGTGTGTGTGTGTGTTTGTCTGTGTGTCTGCGTCTGTCTGTGTCTGCTTGTTTTTTGAGCAAGCGTTTTTTATTTTGTTCTCCATATCGTCTCCATCTTCAACTTCATGAACATCATCATCATCAAATTCCTTTTCTTCTGATTCATCATCTTCCGCATTATCCCATTTTCATGAAGATGCAATTAACATTAATATAACTGGTTTAGCAATACAGCTGTTAACAATCACTTAGGGTTAATTATGGTCACCAGCAGTAGTAACCAGGGGTTAATTAGGGTTAACTGCTTGGTTAATCTGCTCCAGCGCTTTAACCAAATCTTGAGAATTGAGTTATGTGTTTCAGATCGTACATCGATATTCCCTCGAAGGAGCAATGATAAATGGTCAATTAGACTGGGGTGTTTATTTCACAACACAAACACGTTTACTTAATTCATGGTAATTGCTAATTAACTGTTTCGGAAGTGTATAAAACTTTTCTAATTACCAAATTGATAATTTTCTAACAGTAAATCCCATCAGTAGTTAGGTTGTTAATGAATGCATCATTGCTCCATGACTGGAGGCAGCAGAATTATAATGTGATTTTCACCAACCATCATTTTCCCCACTTTTCAAGACTCCAAATAGTTTTTCGTGTCAGTATTTCAAACCTGGACAAGGTCATATAGAACTGATCTGCTGTACAGAATGTGTGTGTGTGTGTGTGTGTTACACACATGTGATAGTAACACACACCTCATCAAGTCCTGGGGACAACTGACCACCATCCCAGCCAACCAGTTTCCACCAAAAAGGCTGATGTCTATCCACCAAAACGAGCAAACAAACAAGTATGAAGGTTTGTTTAATTCCTGCACATTTGATTTTGCTGTTTTTTCCTTCTGCCTGCCATTGTTGATCAATTCTAAACAGATTCTGCAGCAGTGAACGCAGCTACCTGTCCCTGGCACGCTTGGCTGGGAGACTCACATATCCCGAATCTTGACATTTCTGTAACCTCAAGAGACAGCATTCTCCTCTGTTTAAGATTTCGAATGACGTTTTACCTCCATGAAACCTTTGTTAGATTGGCGTGAGATGCGCAACACCCTGTTTCCACTCTCAAAACCTTAGCAAATGAGGAATATCCCATCACTCCACCTTCCACCTGTACACAGAGAGCCAACCCAGCCAAGATTCAAGATGCCTTGCCAAAGGGCTTCCAGGTGATAATAGGAATGAGATGAGCAGCTTCACACGGGCTGTTGTTGGAGTCTGAGCTGGCTGAGGTTCACGGAGTGTGCTCCGGTTGGTTCATGAAAGACTGAAGAATCAAACCATTTCTAGAACCAGTTATGGTGCACTTAAAACAGAACATTTAGATCTTTGACTTCGTCTGTGTTTCATGTCAACCTGTCATCCCTAAGATATCATCCTGCCTTTGGTTGTTTCCAGACTATTATTGGGCCGTAAAGATCAGTGATGGTAAAAATAAAAGCGCGTCAACAGTCGTACTGGAACCAGCACGAGACCACCTCCATGTAGCACTCTGAGACATAAAGAAACAGCCATCAAAACAACCCCTGTGCCACAAAACAGCTCCAGCAGGTGGGATGCGCCCAACGCGTATCAATATCATCCCCACAGTTTCCACCCTGAAAGGCAAGAGGACCAAATGAAACCTCTCCAGCTGGAGAATTTCAAACATCTGGCTTTGTTTGGTCTCAGTTCCGGGAACAGATCACAACTCTGGCCCCCGCTTCATTGGCCGGCCAGCCAGCTCTGATGCCCTCCTCTCTGGACCCACATAAACTTCCCTAACAGGCCGGTTTGAAATGCTTCTAAAAATAGCATGTTGTTCCTTGTGGATCAGAAATTCAGAGGAAAACAGTACTTATGTATGTGTGTGTGTGTTACGGATAATGATATAATCTTGATGCATCACTCACTTACAGTAAAGCAGGACACTTACTCATCCCTTTTACCAACATAGAACCTACTCATACCCCAAACACACACACAAGCACACACATTCTTCAGACACCCTGGAGACCTTTCTGCATTACTCTACAGTTGTTTGGAGTCTGACACACTTCTTGCGAAGCCCGCAGAAACAGTGAGTCAGTAAACACACACATTTCAATTACAAAGAGCAGCCTTTACTGGAGACACGATGCCAAAATCAGCTAGTCATGTACTGTAACTCAAACAGCAACCACACACACATTCTCATTCGTACACACACACACACACACACACACAGAATTCGTCAGTAACCGCAGGCCAGCTTGTAAATCTTCGACTTCCCCTCTGCTTCCCTCCTGGCTCTGAGCCTCGCCGGCTTCCCTAAATGAGAGTGACAGTAAGAAGCCACACATTCCTGGAATCTGCGATCAGACACATGGCCTCCATGACTCAGCAGAAGATCCTCATCTTCAGCCAAATACCTGCCGGGTCCCGATAGCCTCTTTTGTATGCACCCGTGAATCCTGAGGAGCCGTGGGCGTACAGGTGTTTTGTTTGAAGGAGTAGGCGAAGGATGCTTCTCGAGGTCGCCCAGTGAGGGCGAACAGTCTGTATGTGCAAATAAAAAGACGGCTTTTAAAAGCCATTGGCAAATGTTCAGAGTTTGATATCTCTGTCTGCCCACCACAGTCCAGACGGCAGCATGGAGAGAGGCTTATTACAACCAAGACTTTGCTCTGATCGAACCCACACACACATATCTAGTTTGGTGATAAAGACCCAAAAGCCAACAGTAATTTCCTGTATTGCTTCCGAAATGTCTTCACGGCTGAAGGGGGGGACGACATGATCAAACCTGGGTGATTCTGGAGTCAAATGCTTTCGGAAATAACACTGATGAAACGCCCGGCTCCCCTCTCACAGGGTATTCATGAGATGAGGCTTGACTCCAATTGATAATGGAGTTGACGATTAGTTTGAGGAAATACTGGAATTTCTCCAATGCTTGGAATTTGAAACGCGGCAAATTTTGAATCTGGACAGAATCAATGTCAACCATTGGAGGACCGGGGTCATCAAGGAGCGAATATCTAGAGTGATTTTATCAATCTTGTGTCGAGGAGGTCTAATTCCCAAAGGAAATTCCAGTTTCTGTTTGTAGCTGATTTGTTGCTGCTCAAATGCTAACATTTCTTTACAGGAATCACAATATTTACAGTTGATGTATTCAATTCATGAAGAGATCTAGTTAAAATATACTGCTCAAAAAAATAAAGGGAACACTTGAACAACAAATGTAACTCCAAGTCAATCACACTTCTGTGAAATCATAGTGTCCACTCAGGAAGCAACACAGATTCATTTTGACTTGTTTTAAGGACATTACATCAAAGTTGGATCAGCCTGGAGTTTGTTTTTACACTTTAATTTTGAGTGTGATTCCTAATCCAGACCTCCATGGGTTGATACAATTGATTTCCATTGATCATTTTTGTGTGATTTTGTTGTCAGCACATTCAACTGTGTAAAGAGCAAAGTATGTCATAAGAATATTTCATTCATTTAGATCTAGGATGTGTTTTTTAAGTTTTCCCTTTATTTTTTTGAGCAGTGTGCATTAAAAAAAAAATAACGATATTTTGAAAGAAGATAATCAAATCAAGGCATTAGATGTTGGAAATCTCAAAACTATTGGACATAGAGCAGCACATTTTCTCCCTCATAGCCTCTTCAGAGAAGGGCCGAAACAAAACCCGACCCATAAAGCAGAGCCTCCCGGCGGTCTTTCCACCATCAAGACCAAGCGGCGTTCGCTCGGAAACCCTCAAGTCCGACCATCTCCGCTTTCCCCTGATCGATAACCATGCGGAAAACGGGAACATTCCTGTGCAACTCCCCTCTGAGGAAAATCAATGGCAACAGGATGCTCTGTGCTCAAATTGGTCATTCATCAGAAGAGGACGCAACACCAGATCACAGAAAAGGCACCCGAGGATTCGTTGGGACGTCCATTAAAAATCGGCAGCGAACAGGCCGAGCGTGTTGGCACACCAATTCGTTTGAGGTGGCACACGCAGCACGGGTTGTCACGGCTGCAACATACTGTATCTCAGGGTTCATCTTCAAGAGATCCTAAAGGATCTGCTCCTTGACGGGCACGTCTGAGGAGCAAACACAAAGCAACAAGGGGTCTGCAAACCTCGTATGAAAAGAGACTTGTAGAACATTGCTGTACTGTGACGTCACCCACAGTTTCTTCATCCATTTACAGATGAGTTGCATCAGGCCTGATGCCACACATTCGCTTTTGTGGAAATGAACAAAATCGAAACCGAAGAAGAAACACAGAAACCACGGCCCCCGTGCGAAAAAAAAAACAAGAGCAGGTAGTTTCGAATTTCCGTCACCATTATTTCCAGCATCTGTCCTGTTGGGTTGCTGAAATGCTATGATGAACCAAAATTGACCTGCGTTAATCATAATCAAAGTTTTGAACTGTATTTTATTAAATTAAACAAATAAATAAATGCAACCTCAGGGGGGCACGGGCCAGTGTCTCTCTAAGTCGCTCCCAAGCCTGGATAAATACAAAGGGTTGCGTCAGGAAGGGCATCCGGTGTAAAACTTTTGCCAAAACCAAACATGCAAATCAAACCTAATAATGTCATACCGGATTGGTCGAGGCCCGGGTTAACAATGACTGCCATTGGACACAGATGACCTACAGGGTACCAATGGAAAGTGGGCTACTTTAGGTCAAAGAAAGAGAGGAAAAAGGCGTGTTCGGAAGCAGACAGAGAAGAGAAAAGGCAAAAGTCTGGGATTGAGAATAGGGACTTTGAATATTGGGACTATGACAGGAAAAGGTAGAGAGTTGGTCGACATGATGCGGAGAAGGAAGGTGGATGGAAGGTACAGTATACTGTGGATCCAGGAGACCGGGTGGAAAGGGGGTAAGGCTAGAACCTTAGGAACAGGCTTTAAGTTGTACTATCATGGTACTGATAGGAAGAGAAATGGAGTAGGAGTTATCTTGAAGGAGAAGTTTCTTAGGAATGTGCTGGAGGTGAAAATTATGTCAAGTAGACTTATGTGTCTGAAACTGGAAACTGAAGGTGTGATGCTCAATGTTGTTAGTGACTATGCCCCACAGGTGGGATGTGAGATGGGAGAAGTTCTGGAATTAGTTAGACGAAGTAATGCAGAATATCCCCAGAGATGAGAGAGTAGTAATTGGTGCAGACTTCAATGGGCATGTTAGTGCAGGCAATAGAGGGGATGAAGAAGGGATGGGCAGATCTGGTATACAGGATAGGAACGCAGAGGGACAGATGGTGGTAGATTTTGCAAAAAGGATGGAAATGGCTGTAGTGAACACCTTTTTCCAGAAAAGACTTGAACATAAGGTAACTTATAATAGCTGAGGTAGGAGCACGCAGGTAGACTACATCTTATATAGATGAAGTAACCTGAAAGAGATCAGTGACTGCAAAGTAGTTGTAGGTGAGAGTGTAGCCGGACAGCATAGGATGGTTGTTTGAAGGATGACTGGTGACAAGGAAGATGAAGAGGACAAAGGCAGAGCAGAGGACAAAGTTGTGGAAGCTCCTATTGTACGGTTTTCAGGGAGGAGCTGAGTAAGGCTCTGGGTGGTCAGGGTGAGCTTCCAGATGATTGGACAACTATAGGTAGTGTTATCAGGGAGACAGGTAGCAGGAAAAGCACACGTTCGATGTTTTGAAGAGAAGGTCAAAGAAGCCAGACTGGGATGGTTTGGTCGTGTACAGAGGAGGGATAGTGAATATATTGGTGGAAGGATGCTGGGATTGGAGCTGCCAGGCAGGACGTCTAGAGGAAGACCGAAGAGAAGATTTATGGATGTAATGTGAGAGGATATGAAGGTAGCTGGTGTGAGAGAAGAGGATGCAGAGAATAGGGTTGGATGGAGAAGGTTTTTTTTTGCCGTGGCGACCCCTGAAGGGAAAAGCCGAAAGGGGAAGAAGAAGAAACTAGTAAATAAATACATTTTTCATTTATAATGCTGATGTAAGACATCAACTAAATCTTTTGTGGCAGGACAAGTGGCTCCTCCCCGGCTGATCTGCAGAGCAGAAAACAACCACATTGTAAGTTTGGCTTATTAAAATGGCACACTTCGATGCAGCTTCAGGCCCACGTTGCTGAAAATATCTAAAAAGGATTTCCAGTAAATGTGGTAATAGATTTTAAAACATCTGAAAATGAGTTTCTAGATATTCTTCATGTAAAGGTCATTGTTTATGTTTTATTTTATTTTATATCAGCATTTTTGTTGACAAAAATGTAAAACCAGGACAATGAGGGTAGTTACCAAACAAATAAATAAATTAAACTGGCATGCAGATTTGTTCGAAACTGCAGGGAGTGTCTGTCGGAAACAACGTTTTCAAATCTAAATGTCATAACAATGTCATGACGACAGAATTCATCGGGGCAATTTAAGTGCTGGTAAAGACAGAGTACATTGGACCTGACACGATGAGCGGGCCACTTTTCTCGGAGTCGCTCGATTGATCTGTTGTCAACACAAAGGTTTATGGTATTATATACGGTGCAGTCATATTTAAAGGAGGAGCATAATGTAACAGACCTAGAAAAAACAGGGTTTCCCATATGAATGTCTTTGCAGGTCATGTGACATTTGGTTTATTAAAATGCGATGGGAGCAGTTGCAAACCAGCTTTGACTTTTAAAATCTCATGGAACATAAGTCTTACTTGGGATTTTGATGGTTCTGGAGGTTGGGTGTGATATGAAGACTTTGGCAAGTAAAGTCAAAAAGGAGTTATGTCATTGGGGGAAATTCCTGTAACCTCTGACCTACAAAAATATACTGACACCAGTTTTGGTCTGTTTTAGGTTAGTTTTATCCATTTTGTCACCATAGTGAGAGAAGATTAAGATTGAGGTCGCCAGAACAGCCCAGGAAATGATGTCATCACCTCGCCCATCCTCCTCCACGTCTGACAGTGCATTTCAATGGCAGAATTTCCCACCGCCTGTCTGCGTCTCTGCTGCCCTTCATCACGGTGAATTACTAACCTCCTCCCTGACCAACGTCCAAAGTGCCCAATGAAATGGATAAGGAAGAGTGTGACCATACAAGAAAACAAGGAAAAATGGCATTTGTCATGCAACGCCCCTAAAAGACTTTCCCATTAGCTGCTATAAAAAAGAATTACATTCTGACAACATTTCAAAAGTCTGAAAGGGCTGCAAAGTAATAATAACAACAACAACAACAACAACAACAATAATAATAATAATAATAATAATAATAATAATAATAATAATAATAAAAACACCAGTTATATCACCATGGTAGTAACCAGGAGATAAGCTGGCTGTTAGTGGCCAAATGAAAATTGTGGTCAAAAATGTTTTGATTCAGAGCCAGTGGGCAACTTTTCCATTGACATAAATGGTTGCCCTGCCCCCACACACTCGGATTCATTAAGGAGGCGTTCCTTTTTTTTTTTTTTTTTTCCGAACAAACAGGCTAGTGATCAGAAACGGGTGGCTAATTTAATATTTTCACTGTTTTTGGAAAAAAGCCTTTAGGGACTTTCCATTTAAATCAAGAAGTCACCCTAATAAGTGAACAAATATTCCATTGGAAGACGCATATTTTTTACATCCTGGGTGTAGAATTTTTTTTTGGTTATTTATAGACTAATAGACTGTAATCCAAGTTTTAATTATCTAATTGTTGATGTGAATTGAATGTGATGTGAATCTTAACAGTGGCAAAAAAGTAATAAGTCATAACTATGTAGTGACAGTGAAGTGGGAATTTACTACCACTGACTTGTGACTCCACACACATTCACATCTGTTGTTGAGTTATTAACCGCGATGGCTTGGAACCATTTTTTGTCAGACAGACTCAGACTGCAATTCACTGTGGAAACATTCAATGGTGTGATGCCACCAGTAGACACTGTACCTCAGCAAGCCACACTGAACTCTGGCATAATCCCGATACACTCGATATGTTCAAGTCACTCCCCCTCTTCCCCCCTGACATGCCTTTAGACCGCAGACAGACTGCATAATGTTGAGGAAGTGTACGCTGCAGTGTACTCTGCCGACTAGCCATTATTGTGCATCTAAATTTAACGCTGCCGGGTGATAGTGACAAAAGCCCATTCTGGTTGCATGGAAACAGGAACCTTAATCCACATGATCATGTCGTGACCTCGAAGCTCATCCAGGGTTAGCACGCAACAATGGCTTCACGGCTGCGGTGAAGGAATGATGGTCGTCAAAGAAAGGCCAGAAAGCTCCAGCCAGTTTGGCTGCCTGACTATTGAGACAGCAAAACAAAGGACGTGAGATTGCGCTGACCTCCCAAACACTGCTGAGTCACTGAAATCTGTAAACTCAATTTTTTGCCGTGTAACTACTTTGCAATCGAATTTCAGGCTTCAGATAGCAGCCAGTGGCTAAGAGAATATGTTTGGCTGTTTCTTGTGAACCTTAAATAGACAATTTGTAAGAAGAAACTTCCATCGCAGAGCCGCGGGCCGAGCTCTGCGTATTGATCTGCATGCCACAGTGAAGAAGAGGCTAGGTCTTCTCCCACGGGATTGTAGGAATTTCATATGTGACAAAATTAGAGCCATAGAGCAGATTCACATCCAGAAGTTTGGACAACAGCTATTATTGCATTACTACATTTGATGAAATCAAATTAGGTTGAAACACAGAAAATTCACACTAAAGTGTTTTAAAAATATGAATTCTTTATTAACGATTTGAGATTCAAGCGCTCTCTATAGTCAATATTGATTGGTACGCTCATGAGTTAGCGTTATATGTGTGAATACTACAATGAAATGGAAAAAAAAAGGAATTCAGATCCATAAGATTATGATGATGATGATGATGATTTAAACACTTAATACATTAATTGCAATCAGAGATCTGTTGAAGTATAGGAATCCAACAAATGTTGAACATGAAGATCCACAAGTCACACTACTAAAGCTATGTGAGCTGCTGTGAGATTTGACGGATATTTCATTATTTTTCTGAAAGTCCAAACCATCTATAACACGTATTTTACGCCTAACAATAGAGTTTGATCCAGGCTGAAACCTGAGTCTTGGGGTTCCACCAAATATGGATCTAAAGGATTTCAGATCACACTGAAAAGTCTGGGAGTTTTAACCCTAACCCAACAGGGCAGGCGTGAGCATATGCGTAATGTTCCCATTACGCACAAGTATCAGCGGATTCATCGAAATGTGAGCAAAGATTAGCAGCAAAGCGTCAAAAAAATGCACGCGTCGGCCAACATGGTGAGATCACGGCTCCTGTTCCCGCTGAGAGCTGCGTAGTCAGATCTTTTGCTCTCGTGCTAAGTTTACGCCCTCCGGGGCACGTGCACACGCCCACTGTGACACGGGCTCTCCGCAACCTATTCCAAGCATAACACCGCGCTCGCCTTCGCCGTAGCCAGCTCCTGCTCCGGCAGGAAATGATGTAAGGCGGCGCTCACCTCACTGCTCTGCCTCGAGGCAGAAGGCACTCCTCTGACTCCTGCGATCGGTCAGATGTCAGATTTTACCGAGGAGACATGTTTTTGCCTATCTCTCGTCTTGGTCAGGAAGAGCTGGCACAGGGAAAGGAATTCGGGTTGGGCAATTAGACAAATGCACCGGGGATCAGCAAGGAGGCGTATCATCTGCCAGTGGAAATTCCCTTGTTGGTTGTTGGCTTATTATTTTAAAATATGTGGTTTAGTGCATATTTCTAGCCATCTATTTACCACGAAATGGAAGTCTTGGGAATAACTTCCTTCAATTCCTGCCCGCTATTGTCTTAACATTTACAAGAGTAATATCTCCACTCCCCAGGCACGTCGTTATATGTGCGTCAAAAGACTGCAAGAAGGTCATCTTCAGCATGTTGTGAGTTTTGCATGCATTAACCAGAAGTGAAAAGCCAATATTTAAGTAGATCTTTCTAACATCATGCACAGCCTCTTACCAGCTGGTAACCAGCTGGTTAACCGGAGAAACTGTGCTGGAAGCTCAAAGGAGGTTCGCCAAAAGGGGTGATTGGAGAATATGGAAAGGATACAGGACAACAACAAGAAAGGGGGCAATAACTGACAAACTTAACTGTGTCGTAAAATGGGATGGGCGCTATGCGGTGTGGCGAGGACATCATCTCACGATAACGACACGGCCGATTCCATAAAAACACTGCGAATTGATAAACGGCCTGGATCGAGCGCACTGAAAAGTTCATCACTTTGTATGGCTGAAGAACACAAAGCTTTTATTCTGAATGCCACAAGATATTATCGCGAAAAGCATGATTGGTGGCACGATGTGAGAGTGGTCTTGTTATTGAACGCAAAAGGGCATCATAACCCAAAACAGATAGTTCATATTCCTCTGTTGTACTGCACCGTTCAGCCGCATGAGTCAAAAAGTTACATTGAGAGCCATTAAAAAGTAGCTCAGAATAATCGTCTGTGCTTGAGTGACTGTTAGTAAGCTTTTTTTTTTTCATTACATAAAGCCATTAAGTGTTTTTGGCAACAAAAAAAAATGAACATTTCAGCAGCTATTACCACTGTTTCCTGTGCTTGTCATGCTGAAACTGTGGGGAGGAATGAGTGACGGGCAATGCTTTAGTTATGCAAAATTCGAAGCGCTGATATAATTTAAATGGGTGAGTTATGTAAACATCACACGCAAATGAAGCTGTAACAGCAGAAATCAACCGGCCGAAACTTTTTTTTCGACCAGGCTGCTAAAAAGAAGGTCTTGGGGGATGGACTGGCTTTTGGAGATGCGTGGCCATGGTAGGAACTGCAGTTTCATTTAGTATTAATTTGCAACACTTTCAGAGTAAAATCACCAAGTCATAGTTTGTTCCTACATTATTAATGAGGTATAACACCACCAGAATAAAAGGGTGGTACTGTATTCACACGCATGTCGTGACATTTTGTATTTAGCTAATTCTTTGGTGGATAGCTATCGCGCGAACCAAAGTTCACTCCGATCATCTGCAACAATCAGGAAATGAATGAAAAGAATAATAATGAGAAATAATGGATTTTCACCACCAACTTTTGATGCCAAACTTTGAATTTACAATCAAAGTTCATGTGCTGCCCCAACTGAATCTGGGTGTCAAACATGAAATGCCAGCTTATTCAGATTCCCTTTAATAAAACGTCAAAATAGTTTTTACTCTGTGCCTCTTTTCCATCCTTATGGAGCCCCGTTCATCCCCATCACCCCCCCACCTAACTTAATATCTTAAAGGATTTCAAAAAAACAGCACTTTGACAGCTCCATAAATTCTGTTTTGAAAGATACCAACAAAAAAACACACACTTCAAATTATTACCACAGACAAGACATAAATTGTCTTTATGTCTTGCCATAAGAGCGACTTAAGTTGTCAAACCTAAAACACCCCTAAACTGACACGATTTTTTAATTACAAAAAAACTGTTGGGAAACAATTATATAGTTATAGTACAATTCTCAATCTAACATCTTAAGGGTGGTCCATAACACTGTTCTGGTGGCACCACCCAAGTTGATGGTGCCTCTTGCTTGTCATGTCAATAGCACACACACACACACACACACACACACACACACACACACACACACACACACACACACACACACACACACACATACATACACACACGATGTGACGGCTCAGCCACAGTCATCCTAGAAACTTCTTCAAAAGTTTCCTGGTCTTAGTCACTAACACATTCATCTCTCAATAGTTGGGAAATACCCCCGTCCATTTGCGAAGCGTTAAAAAGCACTGTGCTGAAAAGTGATTCGCCGTGCCCTGTTTGTGACACTACTGAAATATGGCTTCTGGGAAGGCATGTCCTTTGACAAAAGAAAAAAAAAGTCCGGGTGGAGCTATTGTAACTACTCATTGAAAGGTATCCAGATGGTCTCTGAGGCAAGATATGTAATTGTCCGGTATAGTTTATTTACAGAATAGTGAAGAAAGAACATCCACTTAAAAGAATAATAACATTACACTGTAATAACCATATAATATCATGGGGGGGGGGTCGAAGGATAACAAAGTACCTGATGTTGAGACAGGCTATTTCTGTTCTCCTGCTTCACTCTGAGCACTATTTGGTCTCTCGTGTCCCAAAACCTCCTCCACCTGTCTGAAAAAAGCACCCCCTCCACCACAAGCCTTCGGCTCCAGCCGTCGAGCGTCCTCTCAGGCAGGTAAATAAACCTCCGGTGGGGCAGATGCATCGTGACACACCCACACACATGCTTATAAAACACCAGCACAGCAACACCACCCCCGCGTAACGTGAAGATGTGGCGTAATAAGAAGCCGTACTCACCAGGGCCGGGAGAGCGTGACTGTGAGCCCGCATGCATGTGCGTCTGTCCTCTGGTTCTCCGCGTTATAAAAATTCACAAGTAAAAAGCTTCTTTTCTTCCAATGGTCCAGCTCCTCTGGAGGATGTCGGTGTGTTTTCTCCCCACTTCACTTACTGACTGTAGCTGTCCTGACAGTGACAGAGTATTACTCGCCCTGCTTCTGTGTGTGTGTGTCTGTGTGTGTGTGTCCTTCCAAACAAAGTAGGTGTGTCTTTGTGAAACAAGCCAAAAAATGTGAGTAAAGTGGAGGAAGCACACACCCACGTACGTGCGGACCTCAGAGCGGCTGCTTCGTGTGAGTGACTTCACATGTCCCTCAGCCAAGCTAATGGTGACTTTTGAATTTCAAATGTTTAACGCCAGGGTTCACACTGATGCACGAGGTCACGGGGAAAGAGGGCAAAGGCACCTGCCGAGCAATTATTACACAAAAGATACGCAAGACAGTAAAATAAGGAGATCCAACGATTGGGTGAGATGTAAATGCTCAGAACCAACACTGCCTCTCTTCAACGTTTTATTCTTAATCTTTGGGAAGAGCAAAAACTCCAGAAAAACTTTTAAATTTGTTTGGTTTCAGGATATTCTTGCAGGGTTTTGTTAATTTCTTCCGAGTGTCAGGGTGATTTCAATAAGAGAGAGCATTTATAGTGACACAGGGTATTACAATTTGTTCCTAGGGTTTTCTTTTAGAAAAATTTCAAAAAAATAAAAAGTTTTAAAAAAGTTAACTTCTGCTGGTAATTTATTGATTACCTGCAATTTTTTAATAAAAGTTTCTGATCTGTTTTTTTTTTTTTTAACAATTTCTGATTCTGGATTTTCATCCCCGGACCCGAATTTCAAATCCCATGGCCTTTGAGATGCTGGGTTTATGCAAAGACCCACTTTCTTTTTCTTTCTTGTTTCCTCACACACACACGCAGACACACGCACACGTGCGCGTGCCTCATGCCGGAGGCAACCAAATGTGTTCACATATATGTGTGTGTGATGCCAACTGCTCCATTTTCCCAGGCAGCTGGACAGGATCCCATCGAGGGCAGAAGGACGACAGCAAAGACCAAAATAAAGCGCAAAAACCATGGACCTCTAGGCGGTCACGGGCAATCTTGATTCGCGTGGAGATAAAGCAACGATAGCAGTGCTGATGCCTTACTATATGGCGACACACACACACACACACACACACACACATCATCAATCCGGACTCAAACAGTCCCACTTCCTCTGCGTTCACCTCAAACACACTGAGCGGTATACAGCGGGAGAATGAGAAGAACTCTATAAAAAGAGACCCCGTCGCCATGGTGATGCCAGAGGCAATGAGTGGTTCTGTCTCACGGCCCCCTCCAACCCCCCCCCCCCACCCCCCCCACCACCAGCGCTATCTCCTCTCTGTACACATAAGTAAATGTGGGAAAGCAGCTCACATGCCCTCTCCACGGGGTCTCACACACTTTGACCACACACACCTGGTGCTTCTCTTCCCACCAACCATCATTTCCGGCCATCAGTGATCAACTTGACCGACAGTGTGTGAACTTTGACCCCATCAGGACCTAATCTGCTGCCCAGCTTCTGTAACATACCTACAGTACGATTAGCTGACATCCAAGAATCAGATGAGTACATTCTGATAGTGTCTTTGGGGTGTAGGCTCAAAGCATTAAACACACATACATGACGACAAGCTCAAATTAGAGATCAGGAAATATGGTCACACAGTTAAAAAGTGGGTAAAGCACACCAGGTTACCAGAGACTCTTCCTGCTAATGAGCTAGCCCTCTAGGTTTGATAGAATGGGATGTGTGTGCTCAAACACACAACACACATCTATGGAAACCTATATGTAACTCCACAGACCAAGAAGAAGAAGAAGAAGAAGAAGAAGAATGAGACAGCCTTACCTGTCAGGATGCCAACGCTGTAATATTTGTGTGTGTCTCAGTGTCTGTGTTTGTATATGTGTGTGTGTGTGTGTGTGTGTGTGTGCCTGGGCCCTGGAGTAAAGTGGTTCTGATATGCTCTGGGCGAAGGTCATAGCAAACCACACCCAGCCCCCATTCATAAAACACTGGTCAGATTCCACACACCCACGCAACATGGTAGATGTGTATGTGTGCATGTGTATGTGTGTGTGTGTGTGTGTGTGTGTGTGTGTGTGTGCACACGTGTGTGTGTGCAAAATAATAAAAGTAAAAGGGAGTAGCTCAGAAATGGTGTGTAAATGGGCCGTATTTAGAAAGGAAAGCAACGGGCTTAATCGTAGGGAAGATGTGAATGTGCATGTGTGTGTGTGTGTGTGTACGTGTATGTGTGTGTGTGTTTGACAGGTGCTGGTGTATCAGAGGAAGTGATTTAGAACCAAGGAATTCAGCGAGGTATCTTTGGTCTTGCTGGAGGGAAACTACACACGATCCATTTTCATGAATGTGCTCATACATACTTACTGACTTACTTACACACTCACACACACACACACACATGCACACAAAACCCGACATATTCATCATCATGCATCACAACTGCCCCTTTGTGAGTATGTGTGTGTGAGTGTGTGTATGAATGAGTGTGTCATCATGAACCTTCACCTACTTCTGCCTGGTTCCGTCCTCATCCAGGCCACCTGACACCCTCATGGTCACAGCGTTTTTACCCACAATCCCGAGAGGGCACAAATGATAATTCTCACAAGAGAGAAACACATATTACCAGCGCTGTGTTGACAAATCTCTCCCATCCCGACGTTTATCATATCTAATACAGGAAACAGGAGTGCTGAGACCCTGTAAATGTCTCAGATCGTGTTACCTGCAGGTCCGCGGCTTATTGGAAGCATTAAAAATGAGCATAAAGCAGCAGGGGGACAGGGTCCATCATCATTTCATCTCAAAAAAAAAAACAAAAAAAAAAAACACGGTATCAGGTCAATGGCGACATAATGAAATCCTAATATCACTTCTTGTTCTGTGTTGCGGGAAAGGAGAGAGGGGGAACAACTGCGAAGTGTGCATTAAACGCAGACCTGATAGATATTTCAGAAGAATACACACCCAAACCGCCAAAACAGCGGGTTTCCACACAATGGTGATGGTAAACACGAGTGTGGCGATCCAATAGAAAACCAGCGCAGTAAAGAAATGAACACAGACCGTGTTCTTTTGGTGAGTAGAGGATTTGATGAGTCTCGGCAGCGGCCTGTTTGTTTTGCTTTCAGGGGAAGGAGGTCAGCCTTGAACCTCGTCACAACCTCCATCCACAGTTGCTCTACTGGGTCTACTGACCTTGAAAGGGAACCATTGGTTTTTATATCAGTGCTTCGGCCAAGAATGGATAATTTATAAAAAGCTCTGCAAATGGCAAAGGTAGCTGATGACATTGGTAGTTATTTGTGACAGGCAACTGCGCGAGTTGGCACTTTCGCACATGTTAATATATTGTTTGCATTATTTATTTTTATGTTATTTTCTTTGATTTAATTTCTTGTTCATTCTTATTTTCTATTTTTTCTGATATTGATATATCTTACTGCTTGTACATTATTAACTACCTCTCCTGTACTATCCGATTTCTGCTGTGTGAACTGAAATTTCCCCACTGTGGGACTATAAAAGGAAAATTCTATTCTATTCTAACATGCATGGACGTATATCAGCACATGATTCCTAAAAGCTGCTCAGTCACATAAAAAAAATAAATAAATAAAATAAAAAAGAGTTTGGGTCCATTGAGCAAGGATCATAGAGACCAGGACCCACTTGGATAATTCAGTTGTAATAGAATTTTGTGTCTCTCCTTAACTTTCAATATGTAATCAGACCCAATAAATCAACTGGTTATTTCAGGTTTGCCCAAAATAAGAAATTCAGTGTTTGGCAGCCGTTTTTATCACAGACTGATCCCGCAGTTTGCACACTGACACCATCTGTATCCACATGTCCACGTTTAATGACATCCGATGGAACTACTAGCCACTACTTAAGATTCCACCCCTATTATGTCTAAGATCAACAGCTGCACATCTCCATCACAGGCAAGATGGTTATTTGTGAATCTCAAATGAATGCGAGGCAGGCAAGCGGATGAGTGAGCATCTGGCCGGTTCCGTAACAGGCTCTTAGCAGACTGTTGTGTTTCCTGCTCCTGTCTTTTCCGCACTAAACACCCGTCTTTTACCTATCCTAATGTCAGAGTTGTGGTGGTTAGCGCTTTGGCCTCACAACAAGAAGGTCCCCTTTCTGTGTAGAAGTTTGCATGTATCTGTGTGGGTTTCTCTCTGGGTTCCACCCACAGTCCAAAAACATACAGTAGGTTCACTGTAGATCCTAAAAGCCCAGATGTGCAAATGAGAAAGTGAATGGTTATATGTGTCTATATTTTGTCCTGTGATCGACAGGCCACATATAGAGGGGGAACCCCCGCATCTTGCCCAGTGCCAGCTGGGATTGGCTTCAGCTCCCCCTGGTATAGATACAGAATGAATACATTTAAGTCAACAGCAAAAACAAGGGATGGCTAGCTAATGAAAATGTCCATCCATTGTCGATCACTTATCCTACTCAGGGTTGCTGCCATTGGGAGAGATGTGGGGTACATCCTGGACTGATCGGTAAATCACAGGGCCACGTAGACACAGACAACCATTCACTGTCTCAGTCGCACATCTGTGCAATTTTTCCAATTACTCTGTGAAATGTTTTTGGACTGTGGAGAATATACAAATAAAATAAAATAAAATAAAATAAAATAAAATAAAATAAAATAAAATAAAATAAAATAAAATAAAATAAAATAAAATAATAACAAAGTACCAGATTCAGGTTACATATGGGGAGCCTGGCAACAAAACACTTTAGGGAGGAATCGCAAAGTATATGTCCCAAAGATGAATCGCCGTCTCAGTTATCTGATGCAGGCTGAATAAAGGATTTAAATAAATGCTGTCAACCCACTCTGAGCACATAGAAAACAATGACATGAATACAGATTCCTTGGTGAACTGCTATGATGAAGGTTCCAAAATAATCCTTAGACAGTATATGTGACTTGATGAGGAACCTCTTAAATTCATCTCTACAATTTTTTGCCCCTGATTTCAAGATGATATATAATTTTCATGCATGAACTACTCAATATTTAGCTCTCAGTAAGCAAAAAGCCAAAAATGTAAAAAGTACCTGACGCCGCAAAGGAGACAGCACAGATTGCCCGACCCCTATGGGGAGTTACAAGTAGCAAAGCGCATGCTGCTATGAATCTCTGGGGTTTTTTAACGTAGATAAACCCCCTTCACTGTCATAACACTGCTTTTGAGATAGAGTTTGTACTTTCATCAACATGCAGCGACTCTTCTGAGCCGGTACAAACTACCCACCTGACAGTGTATACAGCACAGCAACAAGAGCACCGAGGGAGGAGCTCATTTATTATCTAAAACGTTAAAAAATGGTTGTCAAGGGAGGGGTGTGTCGGGAGGATCTGCCGAGCCTGTGAACTTGCGCACGTGACAAAGTGCTGCCAAACATGTTCTCGCCCGCTGCTATTGCAAATTAAATACCGTATAATAATCAGTTACAACATTCACTTCACTTTTTTTTAAGAATAGGATATAAGTTATAAGATGAATGCTGTCATAAAAGCTTTAGTTATCACTCATAATCAGCTCTAGCATTGGATGTAGATGTTTAATAATGTATAATTGTGTGTGAAACATCAACAAATGATCTACTAGGGAAATACAGGTGGAATACTTAATGTGTAACTGGACCAGCAGATAAATATACTTCAAAGCTTTTGCCATTTTATCACCACATCCTCCACTTTATCAAATCAAACACCTGCAAAAACAACAAGCCCGATTCTCCTCATTTTTCATTTCCTCCTTACACTCATCTTCCGTCCATTTATTTCGACAGCATGTCATCCTCCCGCCACATCCTCCAGAGGAGAAAACAGACGCGGGGGCAACGCGATATGGGAAACACACACATCGACACACCTCTGTGAAGGCCACGCAGTGTGGCAAGGAGGCAAAGTTCAGCAGGAGTGGCCAGATATTGCGCACACACACACACACACACAAACACATTCTCATAGCAGGTAAGATCAAGTTATCCACCCACACACACATTTTTCAAGTTCCTCAGTCAAGTAAACAATTCAGTCCGAAAGGAAGAAGCACGACGAGGTATTAACCAGAGAGCGCTAACAAACATGCACACACACACATGCATGCAAAGCATCTCGTAATTGAATCCCGGCTCTGCGCTTCAGTCTCACTGCTCCGAGTTATTGGAAATAGACCACAAGACCATTAACTGCTCACAATTTAAAGTACACAGTCGCACACACATAAACACACACACACTCAAACAGGGGCACATGGATCCGCAGACACATGCAAATTGTCCCCAAAATGAATCGAACATTGATGAAGGGAATTTTTAGAAAATGATCAGAAAATGCATAGGTTAAATCTTCAGCGTACAGACACAGAGACATAGACACGCTGAGGCACAAACGCTAACAATATATATATTTATGTTGAAAAGACAAACCTTTCTCTGGCAGTGCGTCACTCGATTCCTCTCCTCTGCCACATATATTGACCTCCAGCCAGCCTGTGGAGAAAGAGAGCAGGTTATGTAAGGATTCCCTGTGAGATGGACATCCTCTCCCTGCTACCGCCCGACTTATCAGTCCCCGAAGACACTCGACACACAGCTAGCACTTATATAAATCACACGCAGCACATATATATATATTTGTGTGTGTGTGTGTGTGTGTGTGTGTGTGTGTGTGTAAATACACGGAGGACTCACAGACTAATACATCAGGTCCCGCATTCTGTCTCCCCTCTGCTGTCAGCTCTGACCTCTGACCCCCTACTTGCTCAATGTGGGGTGTTTTCATTAATCACCAGGTAAAGGATGTTGGCCGTTCACAAACGCGAAGATGGAAAGACAGAGCTTTTGTCCACACGATCTCCCTGTCGGACCTTTGGACCCACGATAAAGGATCCACTCCCACCCAAGAGTGGCTGATCGCAGCCAAGATGCAGAGTATGTGTCACCTTTCATCCTGCAGATGGCGGGGACAACATGACAGATATGTATCTAATCGATCTAAATGTAATACAAATAAAGATATACACCGAGGGCTGGTGAAAGTAGTGGGTGAACAGGATCAGATTTTCAGGATCGTAGTTCGGTCTAAGCTAACCCAATAGGGTCGTCTTTGCATTGTGTCTGCTTGCGTCTCTGTGAGTCAGTGGCTTCAGAGCATACGGGCACATTGAATCCCGATGTGTCCTCCAGCGAGGAGGGGATCATCCCGATTGGGCAGCTCGGCGTGCGAGTCAGCATGCGAGGGCAATTGTGAAGGAGTGTCTTCACAATGGCACAGATAAGACGCTCTTTCTTTCTGACTGCAGCAGTGCCATGTGAGGCTTATTTATTAAAAAATAAAAATAAAAATAAAAATAAAAATAAAAATAAAAATAAAAATAAAAATAAAAATAAATACATCTTCTGATTCATGTAAATACAATTTACACTTAATTTAAGCACCTGATAGAAGAATGCCTGCTCTGTGAAGGAGAGAGAGAAAGGAGAGAGGAAGCCAAGTGATGTCAAATGTTAAACGCGGAGGCAGCAAAACATCGAACTTGAGGAAACACCTGATCAAACACAAACATCCACCAGCTAAGGGCGACTTGTGTTTGTTTACAGTTCCTGAATCAGCTCCAGATGCAGCTAATGCTATCCACCCGGCTGCAGCTAGCGCCGACGACATTGCACCCCAATAGAAGTTGCAAGTCTCCTCTTCATCCCGATTCTCTTGGACAGTGATTGCCAAGTTGGATCAGTTGTTTTGTGGGAAAAGATGTTTTTTTATTCGATGTGTTTGTCAGCAATGAGTCACTGGTTGCACGGAAATTCCACAAAATAATTTCAACTTCAAGCTTCACTAATCGGTTTGATTTTGGTACTTTAGTTTTCCTTAAAATCAGGAAAGTGAAGTAACGTTGATGAAATAATAATTATCTAGAACGTCTACAAATGTATAAAAAGTTCTCAACTGAGGAGTTTTGCTAAATGACCTTAACTTCTAGAGTGCTGTCACACCTTGCTGTTTGAAAATGCTTTACATATGAGAGCATTCACCCATTCATACCACAGATTCTCTTGTTGTATTCCTTTTTTGTGTCTAAATTTTTTATATGTACCTGGCTGCTTAGTTTAAGTTAATAAAGTCGGGCGGCATGGTGACGCAGTGGTTAGCGCCCGTTCAATTCCAACAGGGGACTTTTGTGTATGGAGTTTGCATGTTCTTCCTGTGTCTCTGGTTTCTTCCCACAGTCCAAAAAGATTCACCAGGTTAGTTGGGGAAAAAAAATAGGAAAACTGGCTTGTTGTGTGAATGAGAGAGTGAACTGTTGCACGGTGCTAACAAGGCGAATGTGAGGAATTTGGGGTTCAGTGTCTTCCCAAAGGATACTTCAGGATGCAGACAAGGGGGGCAGCTCCATCAACTAAGCCACAGCCGCCCCCTTTTTTTTTTGATTGTTTCCAAACGGAGGCTGGCAATGCCTTGAGTAAATATGAGCTCCTGGGTTAATGTGTGGGTGAGGACCTGGATGTTTTAAACGCATGACGACATCAACAACAGGTGGATCTGGAGATACTCTGACACCGTATTTTATTTAGTTTGTTTATTAAATGTAATTCTGATTTGAAGATTATGAAGGTCTGTGACATTTAAATAAAACATGTTAAAAATAAATAAAATAAATAAAAATAAATAAGAAATAAATAAAAATATGCATCACAACAGCCAATGTGTGATACCCGCCGGCAGACGCTATATTGAACTTTTACAGACCTGATGCACAGATGCTGTGCGCTCAGGTTCAGGAGCAAAAATCTAATTAACTAGCAAAAATAAATATTTAATTGGCTATTATTTTGCCAACATATATTTTAACTTGTTCAGTGAAATATTCCTTATTTTATTCAGGGTGACAACTGACTCCATGGTCCAGTACATGCAATAAAACGACGACGGCACACAGGAGCAAACAGCATTTTTGTTTTGCTGCAGGTGGATAATCTAAGTTTAGCTTTTTATTTCATAAATACAAGAACTCAAATAGACATCATTTTATTTGAAAGTAACCTTCAACCCAGAGTCTGTCTGAGTTCAAAATATTTTTGTTGCCTGCAGAAATAAATGTTGCTTTCTCTGTAGTGATTCATTCATTTCATGGAAGCAACACAATATACTTTTTTGTACACACCATAAAGGTATAAAACAATATATGCAGCGTTTCTTCAATTTATAAATCAAACAAATCCCATGACATGTTTTCTTTTCTATGGGAAAATAGGTCCAGATGGCTCCTTGAGCGCTGAAGCTTGCAAACCCCTGGCCTAAAGAGACTGAAGAGACTTGATTCAAGTCTTTGAGTCACTCAAGTCACTTGAGGGCCAAGAGCAGACATGGGCATTTTACGGCCCGCTTTTCATGCTTTATCCGGCCCAGCAAACTACTTTCTTTGAATATCTTAATAAGTATTTTCAATCAATATTGAATTTAGAAACTTCTTTTTCTTTTCTTTTGTTTAATTTTGTATGGATGATTACATACAAAATAATGTCAATACATTTATATGATCATTCATGATTTTAAAGTTGAAATAAAATGCCAAAAAAATTAAATATTCAAATTGCAATTTTTCATTTTGTTCATTTCACATGATATCTAGTTGGCCCTGGCATAAAAATTAAAGAAGAAATGTGGTCCGCCGGCCAAAATAATTGCCCACCCTTGGCCTAGAGCAGGGATGGGCAAACTTTTTGGCTCAGGGGCCGCATTGACTTTCAAAATTTGACAGACGGGGCCGGGTCAGCACAAGATATGATACATATAAAAAAAAAAACGCATTCGTTAACATTACATATCAGACTCGTCTGACATTCGCTTTGAAAATAAAACCAGCATGGTTTCGAAGGCTCTTGTAGCTTCATGTCCGGCTCATTCATGTGTGTCAGTATGTTCAGAGTAAAGGCTAAATCGCAAAGCAAATCTGTGTCATTCAGCTAAGGAAAATTCTCAAGTAGCTCCAAAAATGAAATAATCTCCTGTGTGAGCTCCCACATTCATTGATCCAATCATTCAATCATTCACATCAAGTATGAATTCTGTACCAATCTTTGGCGGGCCGGATTAAAAAGACCAACGGGCCGGATGTGGCCCGCGGGCCGTAGTTTGCCCACTCCTGACCTAGAGGGACTTAAGGGACAAGAGGACTCAAAGGGACTAGAGAGCCTATAAGGACATAAGGGACGGGAGGGACTTGACAGCTGAGAAAGACTAGACGGACTAAAGTGAAGAGAGGGCCTAGAAGGACTGAAGGGAAAAAACACTTAGAGTGACTAAAGGGGCCGGAGAGACTAAAGGGACTAAAGGGCCACGAGCAACTAGATGGCATAGAGGGCTTAGAGGGTTTAAAAGGACCACAAGGCTTAGACGGACAAGAGAGCCTGAAGGGACTGGAGGGACCTAAGGGCCTAGAGGGACTGCAGGAATTAAAGGGACTAGAGGGCTTACAGAGACGAGAGGGACTAAAGTCAAAAGAAGGGCTAGAGTGACTAAAGGGTCTAACGGATGCATGGGTCTCTTAGTTAACCTTCTGGGACGGGAGCTCAGTAGGTTAAAGACTCCTCAGTCGACACAAAAATTGACGGAGGCTTTTCACAGTCTCTGTCCATCTTTGCTGCCTGCTGGACAGGTCTGTAGCATGGCACACAACACACAGGGGCAGAGCTGTTGTTGTTGCCTTTGGACTATGAAATATTTATCCATCTCAGTTTGAAAGGCAAGGGTTGCATCCGGGATGGGTCGGGAGCATCTGATTCGCCAGGGGGACATGTGATAAAGCACATCCCAGAGCGAACCGTCTGGGAGGGAAGTCACTGCTACGGCTTCTTTAAATTGTAATGCTGCGTCCCACGCCCCCTTTTCTTCCCACCCCTTCATTGTCTGGATGCTTATGCATGTTGTGTTCATGTGTGTTTTGCTGACGTAATGTGTGGCCCGTACATCATGTTCCGGAGTGGCGTCAGGCAGCAACCCCACAGGCTGCCAAAGAATGTGCTTCCACTGGTTGCCCTGTTCGTGAACACAAACACACATTGACACACACACACACACGCACGTGGTTCACCTGCATCACTCTTTCATTTTGTATTTCAACTGCTGCAAACCCTTGAATAATCATTGAAGGTTTTTGTACTATGTCTCATTTTTCTTTTCTTGCTGGATAAGAAAAACTGCTACATGTTGAACGTAAAGGACTGTGAAAGAACTGCAGGCAGAGAACATTCACATTGACGGTTCAAGGAGAAATTCTCTTCATTGAAAGATTGAGAAAGAGCTACTTGTTTAGATTTGATTGAAAATGTGGTTATATAATTCAAAATATTAACCCTGAAATATTTGTTTATGGGCGGCAACAGTGGCGCAGTGTTTTCGCCTTACAGCAAAAAGGTCCCTTTGTTTGATTCTTACAAGGAGACCTGTTGGTTCCTATGGTTTCCTCCTAAAAAGATGCATTAGGTTCATTGGTGACCCTAAATTGCACAGATGTGTGATTACTAGATTGAGTGGTTGTATGTCTCTATATGATGTGTGAACTTGAGGGTGAATGGTTGTATATCTCTATATGTGGCCATGTGATTGGCTGGCAACGACAGCAGGGATAGCAGCAGCGCATAAGCTGATAAGATAAAAGGCTTTTATTGTTTGTTCTTATCCATATTATAAGTTATATCTAAATCACTTATTAAGCTTGTTCACTTTCTTTACCCCTTTAATATCATTTGTTCATCATCTATACCAGTCAATCATACATCATCCCCCCATCTCATTGGGTATTTTAGGATCATCAATGAACATCCTGCAAGTTTTCTGACTGTGGGAGGGAACCGGAGAACCCAGAAGAAACCAGCCCCAAACACAGGGAAAACGTGCAAACTCCACACAGAAAAGCCACCTTGTCAGAATCGAACCAGGGACCTATTTGCAACCCAGGGTGCAAGTGAATGATATTTTCTCTGTAAGAATGCATTTCAAAATAAAGCAAATGTCTCAAGCACTGCACACAGACAGAATCGGGGACTTGAATACTTTGAGAGTCAATAAGAGCAACAAGATTCATGTCTTTGTTTGGTCTTTAAGAGGAGTTATGTTCTTCCTCTGTGGAGAAAGACCAAACCCTGACGAGGGAGTTTCGTGAAAAATAAAGCCCTAGCTTTTGATGCCGTAAACAGTTGTATTCTACACCCACAACGGCCATTCACTAAATAAGGCCTGTAATAGTGAACGGGTAAAAGTAACGGAAAATAATGGATCGGACAATGAACCGAAGAGCTCAGGTGCGTGGGCACATTTGCATTTTCACAAATTGCATCAAATGATGATTTTTTTTATTTTATTTTTCCACCATTCAACATGCAAGGTTATGTGAAGTCTCTCAACAACATCTAAATAGCAAAGGAGAGGCATTTCACTGACATTATGATTGTCACTGCTGTATTCTGGTACTCAAAAGAGCCCCATCTCTGGGAGAAATAAATAAAGCGAGTGAGAAAGGACTCTCGTAGCTCAGCTAATTTTTTTTTAACTAGTATTAATCTTAATCTAAAAAAAAGAGCATAATTTTAGTCAATCAGGCAGGAAAGTTCCATTCAGAGGGGGGATTTTTTTCAGACTCGAGACAGTATTAAAACGAAAAGACAGAAACCGTTCCCATGACACCCTGTCATCTAGTCTGTCTCGTGTGTCGTCTCTGCGACAGCACGTCACTTTCATAATGACATGGCAGGATGGTTTGGACTGAGCCGTGCATTTCACATCACACCACCAGGTGACAAAAAAACCCCAGGGATGGCAGTTAATCTGTTACAACACCGACACTCAATCTGCTGAATTTGAGTCATAACGCAGCAGGTTAACTCTGACACGAGTCCCCCCCCCCCCCCCCCCCCACCAACCGCACCATCCACCCTGCCCCCCCCCCTCCAAACCCCCAGGCTGCTGGACTGCTGACTCACTCTGAGCTGCTGCGGAGGAAAGGAAACCAAAAAACCGAAAAACGACGGCGGAATCAAGTGCAAATGATTGATTCTAGCATTACCGGTGTTGCCGACGTTCACGGAGACAATAAACCAGTGCACCAAATTGGATTACTGACTTAACTAGATATGGGTAGTTTCGGAAATTCGGGTTCTTTTTAGGAGCACCTGGACTTGCAAACTCTCACACTATGCTTTTAAGGGTTTAAATATAGCGAGGATTAGAATAGAACACGCAGCCTGATGACGCGTGGCCCAGAGAATGACATCTTTACTGAACTATCACGGCGGGAGTTGAACGCCAAAACCCCCGTGCCTGTGCAGGAACATTGGAGTCTGGCTTCAACAGCTCATTAATCATGCTCGTAAATTCCCTCGAACATTTTGCAGCGAGCCGCTCTTGAAGTAAGCGAGATTTGTGGTAACCGTGGCCTCGGCCATTCAGAGGTCAGGCCTCATCCACGATGACTCAGCCTGAACGGCGGGTTTGCCTCACGTTTCTTGGATCATCGCTGTCCGTTGCTTCATACGTGCCTTTGTTAATGGGTAATAAAAATGTGTTCTGGTACAATCACGTAAAAAAAATTAGCTTATTACACTGTTAAAACTGAGTAGTTCATCAAAGAACTATTTGCATGAATGTTCTTTCTGAATCTCTTTCTTCTATTTTTGGATGGAACTCTTGAAATGATCTCCGTGCAAACACTGATGATTTTTTTTTCACCATCAGCACAGATTCCGTCAATGGCAGGATCACATTGAAATGGATTTCGTGCTACAGCTCAATTAGCTCAAGGTAGCTCTCCGCTATTTGTAATCCCAATTTGATTTTTCTCTAGATGCATGAAATGCCTGCTACTTCTCAACACCTTATTATGTGTGCTCCTTCATTTCAAATCACGACTAAACCGGATTTCCCAGGAAAATTTCTAAACTCATCTGGCACTTCTTTCAAGGTACAAAACAGTTGTCTAGGGCAGCACGCACACAAAAAAAGAAAAAAAGCAAACAAATGGTCTCCACTTATAAAGTGATTTCACATCAGATCAATGGGTTGTGACTTGGGGACTGTATCTTACATAAGGAAATTGAGCGCTCAACAGGAGGAGCTTCCAATTTGAGGTATGCGCATTCTAAACACTGAGTCGCAGCAGTCTGTAAATTTATAATTTTTTTCTTTATTCTATCCTCTGCATGCAGACCATTTTTGAGGTTTTTTGCTTGCTGCGTCACCCCTGGCAAAAAAGGAGTCATATCGTTTGTTGAAAAGTGAATAAATAGATAGATGGATATAAATTTGAAATGAAATTTCGAAAAAGGCAAGCTATTATTCTTTATAATTACTGTTGGATGTTATGAGGCCTTGTTGATTTTAATGTGATTTATCAATAATTTGATACCACTGGACCCACTAAGGGAAAAAATGCATTAAGCTTACTATCAAAAAGGGGTCATTTCTAGTTGAATATAATCATGGAATTAATAAGCTGTATCTAATCACTTTTAAAATTTAGTTTATTTTGGGGCACCCTCACATCCTGCCTCTGTGTCATTTGGCCTTAACATAGGAACCAATGCATTCTCTTACTAGCGTCATCAGAGAAACAAAAACTTCATAGGTAAATCGGTAAAAAATATATAAGAATGAAAACCATTTCAAGGAGAGAGACTACAGCTGCCAGACTTCTCTATTTTGTCGACTGCTTAGCGTCACAGAACTTGCTATGCCTCCTCATGTGATTATGAGTGAAAAGAGGAACATGAGTCACGGAGACACTTGCAAATACATCAGTCGAGCAAACATGCAGGCATCATCTTCCAAATGGGAATTATAACAGTCCAGAGATTCCAGTGTAAACAAGTCATTTGTGAAATATTCCTTAAAAATGTAACCTTTACCTTATATTTACCTGATCCAAACCTTTATCCATTTTTACACAATGAAGCCTCATTCTGAATAACCATTCTTTGTGTGAGACGATTACACTGTAACATTCTTTACTTCTGTGCGAGCTGGCGTCATTTCCACAAAAACTATTTAGTACCTTGGTCACTCGAATGGCCATACAAAAGCAGAACTTGTGTGCTCAAATCGTAACTGGCCTCGGATTGAGAGAGAAATGAAACAAATGGTTGAATGTGGCCACCAAAGAATGTGACTACTGTGCCAGTCAAATCTTAAAAGTCAGATTTGTACTCATCTACCAATATGCACCCTTGTTTCTACCTTTTCTACCCCGCCAAAAAAATCAGCTCAATACCATAATAGCATTGTTGGATGCATGCAAGTCAACTGGATGCCTCAAATTGCAACCCTCACAAAATTTGGATTTTAGGAGTCTCTGAGTCTTTTAAACCTCATCTATTCCTGACAATACTGCCTCACAAACATCAGCAAGGCACAACACAAGGATGTCAACTATTTTTCAAATCTGTTAGGATTTGTATCCAAACCCTGGCTGCTGCCATCTAAGACTTTATTTCTGTACAAGCCCTCTAGATGCCTATAAGATGAGTCTATATGCTGATGATATCCTGTTCAACATCTAAAGAAAGAAGTGGTCAGTGCTTCGAGTCTCAAAAAGTAATAGCTCATTTTTAAAATTGGTCATAATCCAAAGTCTAACCACTTGATGAGGAAGGATGATTCCTGCGTCCAAAAACCTTCCCATGAAAGTAACTCTGAGACACATGAAATGTCCTGGTATTAATATTTCCTGGATGCTGCCAGAGATCTTCCATCTTAACTACTCTCCACTTCTAAAAAATGTCATCCATTGGAAATATTTGCCAATCTTATTAATCGGAAGGATATCCACAATAAAAATGATTACTTTGCCACAAGTCGCTTCCCCATCCCAATCTCTTTTCCACAACCCATATTCAACCAAAATCAAATTGGTTTGACACAATGGAATTCATCACAACCAAATTCTTCTGGAAACACAAAAGAATATGAATCAGAATATCCACCAAGAAGAAGCCAAGAGACCACCTTAGTGCCCCGCACATCCATCTCTAGCACTGAGAAAATTTTCTCCAGTGCCTGGCTTCTTGGCAACCAAAGACACTAACACCCCCGTCCGGACCTGGCGGCGATCAATTTCTGGCGTTCCATTTGCTGTCCAATCAAATCATCAAACTGTTTCCACAACCATCGATAGCAGCAATGCTGACTCACACCAAATCTCTTGAAGACCCCACACTTCAAACTGGCAAACGTAGATGAAAAATATAGTAACACCAGGCGCTTGATGATCAGAATTATCAGAAGCTGGAAAGAGGAAACGAGGACCCTCGGACCACTGGTTTAATCACCGTGGACACGGTGTGTTCACATGCAGATGATAATCAGATGACAGGAAATAAAAATGTCAAAAAGTAATGCAAATAAAAGTATTTGACATGTTTGCGTACCCTTTCGTAGCTGAATATCAAAAATAAAGATAGGCTTCATTAGATTTCTCAATAATTACATGGCATTTAATTTCTGTGGTTGCATATTTTTGCATTTGCAGTGAGTTTAAAAAAAAAAAACAGACTTAGAATGGGAATTTTATACTCTTAGAAGACTGGGTATCAGGAAAAACAATGGATGTTCACTGGATTACTCACAATCTTACACAAACTTTATGACTTCTCAAACAATCTGGTCACTCCAAGTGTTTTACAATGCTTATTGGAACAAAGGAAGATTCAGCTTGTCAAATAAAGCTCCTCAGCCCCGTCCATTGTTCACCCAATTCTAAAAGAGATGACAGACATCGAACAAAAAAGACAATAAACTCCCTGGAAACACTTTTGTACTTCTCTATTCTTGACGTATCTGCACTTCTGATGTTAGCAGTCTAAAATCCTTCCCGACGAAACTAAACTGGAGTCCAATTCTAATTGATAAATTTCAAGTCACCTGGCTCTTTTCCAATAAGGATTTCAGATCGTAAGTTCTCAGCCTCCCTCTGTGTGCATTCCCCGGGTGATCCTTCATCTGTCCAGCCACCGCTGAAATGCGAGACACCCAAACTAGTTGCCCCCGGGAAACCTTCTAAAAAACAAACTTCCTAATGTGTAAAGGCATAAAACTTTCCATCACCCAGTGGCAACTTTTACTTTCCTAATAAATATCACCAGGGATACAAATAGCAAACCAAAAACAATCACAGAGATGCCGCGCGGTCGTTTTATCAATATCCAAGGGCCATGACACAAATCAATACACACAAAAATGCCTCTCCCCTGCGGCTGCTGATCCCAAGCCTGGGCGAACACCACTGGCCGTAGCACCAGTTAATTTCTTTTTCATCCAGTTCTTTATGAACAGCACAGATCTAAGGTTTCTGCACTCCCCTCATTCCCATTTTGAATGTCCTTACATCAAGATATCACATTTTTAATTGCAGAAAGCACTTCACTATAAACTTCCATCCCGCTCAGCGAGAACTCATACATGACTCACTCTTAACTGACTTTTCCTTTATCCCGACCTATATATGGGTAAGTATATATGGTTTTTCCAGTGATGGCATATGGCTCCCAGACAATTCTGAGTGGAAAAAGAAAAAATCAGTTTGGAACTGATTTTAAAATTCTTGTGATAGTTCTTCGTAATACTGTGTCTTTTTAAAGTAAACAGAAATTAGTTTTAAAGGTAAATTTCACAGGTCACCCGACATTGGCTTACGAGCACGTCCGGGTAATTTCATCAGATAGCCAACTAGTTTATCCGCGTCAACCCTCGTAACGTAAAAAGATGGCGAAAACAAAAAAAAAAAAAAGACTATGAATACCGTGCATTCCAGGCTGCATGGACAGAGGAGTTTGCATTTGGATCTGCGGTATGTCTAATATGCAATGATAAACTTGCATCGATGAAATGGTCAAATATAAAGCGACACTTCGAACAAATCCATGCAGCACCAGAGGTCGCATTAAAAGCAAGACATATGTAATTTATTATACGTTAAAAATACTATATGGCTTTCGATGAAATATATATTTAGACATTTTTTGGCTTTTATGGCTCTCCCAGTCAAAAAGGTTCCCGACCCCTGCTTTATGGGGCAATCACTGCAATTATCCTCCGCACCTGGAGGCCACACCTCACCAGGAAACAATCAAGCCAGAGTTTCTTGCAGGGGTGTTTCATCCGAAGGTTCCATGTCGAGACCCTCAGGAACTAGGGACGGTCAAGGAGAGGCAATTGGGTTCGCAGGAGCCTCAGGAACAGGGGACTTGCAAGGACAGGTGAGATGTAGAATTCTGGACTTGGGAACGAGGAAAGGTGACATAGAATGTTTCCCTGGACGGGAGAATTGTCAGAAGTCCCAGCAGTCGATCAGCGGTTCAGGGGGAGTGAAGGCCAGAGCCCACCGACATTTGCAAAGGGCTTCATGTTGAAGAAGGAGGAGGAGTCCATGTTGTCTTGACTCTTCCTTGTGTGGACCCACTCCTGAACATCTTCGAACGAGACCAGACAGTGACTGAAACCTTGGGTCTGCCTTATATACTCTGGCTTGATTAGCTGAATTCCCTTCTGGTGCGGCGTGGCCTCCAGGTATGGAGGATAACCGCAGTCATTACTGTGCAGCTGGCCCGGGGACCCGAGGAGTCGTGACAATGGGAAAGCGCTGACCTCTGAGCTTTTCTAGAGCCCGACACTTGTGGTGAAGGACCTTTCGGCAAGTTTATAACTGCAGCTCCTACTAACACCTTGCTCAGTGCATCTTACATCTTTATGACCACAAGCATCTTCTAGTAACAGTCCGACAGAAAAGGAACTTGTTAAGAAGGTGCTGTTGGAGTTGGTCACTGAAGATCTAAGTTCCCTCAGATCTGGTTTTCCTATCCCACGAGCTCATCACCTGCCAGCATATTCCAGGGTTGTTTCTCAAAACCCCTGGATCTGCAAGGAGAGGAACTCAAGCCCTTGACTTCAACTACAACGCTGCAGTTTTGGACAAACGGGTTACAACACGGACGATCCTTGGATAATTTCTGCAACAAAGATCTGACGTAAAGCGGTTTCAAATTTTCTTCTTGATGTATTTAACCTCAAGTCTTCAATTTAAACAAAAAAAAAAAGCATACAACTTGAAATCCTCTTGAGCTAAAAGCTTGTACAAGCAAGCCTCTTAGCATTGTAAACAGGCAGGGTTGCCAGATTCTCCAAAATCTCAAACTTTGCCAGGAACTAGAGTAAAGCTCTACGCAATCTAAACGCATCATCACCATATGAGGCTTTACATCTGCTTTAAGGGCAAAATTAGGATAATCAGAAGAAACTTTCAGAAAAAATAAATATTCACTGAATGCCACAGGGATAACACATTTGCATAATAAAAGGTTTTAAATAATCTCCATCTTTTCACTGTGGATGGCTTGTTGACGGGTTGGAACTCACATAAGAGCCCTTCTAATTAAAATGATTTTACAAAAGATCTCCTAATACCAGGGTCTTTGTGTATAACCAGAGGAATCAAGGGGCTTTGGAATTTGCTTTTGTTCAGTGTAGGAAACCTCCATTGCGCTGGGTTCACAACAGCTGGCAGAATGCTGTGCATCCGCATCGCTCACACTTTCGGTCATGAAGAGTTTGTCACTCTCTATGGCTCTGAGATGATGTGGAGACTCTGCTACGGAGCTGAAGTTTTTACGCATTTTGCAATAATTTCAGCACTCATGATCCTAGTGATGAGATTCATGACTTCTCCAAGAGAATTATTTTTTTTGAGTGTTTTTTTTTTCTCTTGAATACATCTTGATACTAAGATCTGATCCGAATAATAGAAACAAACACTTGCTAACACTTGCATGTCAAATGAGGTAAAGTACCACTTAGTTGTTCTATAAGTACTGCACTTTCAAGATTACACAAGGTGGAGCTGTATCTCTCTGTTTCCGCTCTGACGGTGAATTTGGTGATCTTTCCCTGAAGTTGTGTGCTCTCCCCCTATCTCTCACACAGCATCTGGTCAGGCTGCAGTGAGATCTGAGCATGACAAAACGTGTGTGTGTGAGAGCGTGAGCGTGTCCCATCTCATTTATACTGCAGAGCCGTTAACCAGAATCAGATAATCGTCGACGGTAACATCGCGACTGGGTTCTAACAACATGGTGGAATTCCATTTACATAAACCGCTAATATTGTGATGACACAAAGCTGTTGGTAATTCAGCCGATATTTCCACTTTCGAAATGTCTTAGAACAATGAGCTAAAAGTTTCCCCACTTTAAACCCCTGTCTTTGGTATTCAGATGTTTAGTGGTTGAATTTGACTTTTAACTGGTTACAAGCATACTTTACTGTTCAGTGCCAGAAAAAAGAAAGTAGCTGTATCATTCTGTCATTTACATTACTAATCTATGTTTGAGGCTTTAACTCCTGTGTTACACTCTTGATGAGACTATTATTTGAGTGGAAATTGAAAACGAGACTGTGGTTCAAGAAGTGGTCAGATTAGGCTGCCAAACACAATGCCAGGTCCTCGGACTCAGCACAGGCCCGAGTCAACAGACCGAGGGGGAGCAGTTAACTACATCACAAAGACAAACAACACAAGATATTCGATTACATTTTTGCACGATGGAGAGATTTTATTTGCACTTCATCTTTGTCTGTCTTCTGTCTGGGACATTCTTTGGCAGGCTCATCCAATCAGAAAAAGGAAATTGTTCTTGTTTGGGTAATTCAGACTTGTGTTTTCAATTAAGATTTTTCTCTACTTTTTTTTTTTTCAAATTAGCAACGGTAAAAATTGGCAGGAAATTTGATTTGGATGTTGTCTTTGCGCACATAATTTAATGTAA
Organism: Fistularia commersonii; assembly: GCF_037954325.1. NCBI lineage: Eukaryota > Metazoa > Chordata > Actinopteri > Syngnathiformes > Fistulariidae > Fistularia > Fistularia commersonii. Next base: position 11,671,162 of record NC_141288.1, read on the forward strand.
TGTTATTTTATTTTATTTTAATGCAATATTGTCTTCTTTTGAGACTAAAACTATATATATATATATATATATTGTATACAATCAAGTGCATTCAGTTCCCTTTGATACCTCTAAGTACATCAGATACATTAGTCAGATGTTTCACAACAGAGATTCTGCTTGATTTTAAAAATCTCAGGCCCCGTTCACTGGAATAAAACCTCCCTGAAACAGGTGTCCATCTGAATCAAAACCAGGACTGCTGGAAATGCAAACATGTACAAAACAAAAAGACTTGCAGATGAAACTATCTGCTTGGGCGAACAACTGAATTGGTAGGAAGCTTCATGAAACACAGGGAACCTTGTCTTCAGGTTTCTCCCTAGCAAGACACTAATTCAGGACCAGAGCACGCCATCGTCCAGAAACAAAGACATATTGTTCCATCGGTCATTTCTCCTTTTCACAGTGTCAAGTTGCCGTAGCGACCCAGACGCCTTCAATCAGATCCTGATGAAAGAAAAGAACCTGTCGGCGATGTGATCACCTCTGTAATTGTAAAAGGAAAGGATAAGAGATAAAACTCCAGTTGATCCACAGCCGATGGGCACGGACTGTAAAGAAATCAATTAGGTTGTGTAATTCTATTATTTTGCAAATCATTTCGCAACTGTTAGATGTGCCTCACATATTGAAATGTTGACAACATCACTGCTTCAACTAAACTATATGTTAGAATTCGGCAGATGTTAAAACGTTTTCTATTAAAGCACAGAGAGTTCCTGCATGCCGCTGAACATGTCTCCGCAGTCTGTTGGCCAGCGGTTTGGGGGATTCATAAACTGTGATTGGCCTGAGCACACAGAGGATATAAGTTGATTTCTTGTTTTCAGGAAGTGAAGTGATGATTGAGTTTTAGCAGAAGCCAGACATTTTGAGACCTATTTGACATCCAGGCAATGGTGGCATTCTTTTTGGGTGGTGGTGGTGGTGGTGAGGGGGTGGGCTGCGGCCAAGAGTAGAGACCGACATTGATACATAACATCAATAACCAAATTAGTAAACAATGAGCATCTGTCCTACACGCAGCATGGACTTGAGACAGGTTACAAAGTCTTTACTGATCAGAAACTGGGCTGGACTTAACTCCTCTCAACTTGTGGCATGCACACACCTGGTGGCAGCTTGCTCTACTTACTGCGCTATAAAAAAAAACCCTTTAGTCATCATTCTCAAAAACAAGTCTAATTTGGTCTATTTGCAGTGCACAGACAAACAACACTTCACAAAACGTTTTAGCTGTTGTTGTTTACACTTTTTGCCTCCAGCTCTTTCATCCAGTCACCAAGCTCATCTTCTGTTAAACCAGCTTCCAATCTCGATCCTGGGGGCAGACGCCCTCTTCTTATGTAAGAATAGACTTAAAATCTTTCTTTTTGAAAAAGCTTGTAGGAAGGGCAAGACTAGCCCTTAGTTAGAGGATTCTGATTCTGATTCGAATTATGTTTACCCTACTGAGGGGTATCCCATGATACACTTCTCTTATTCCACCCACACTTCCTATCCTGTCTCCACCTTCACTTAAGTCCCTTCATCAATGCATGATAGCAACTTAATATCTTCCCCTAGGCGGCGTGGATTGATCTACTGCAGCATCCTTGCCAAGCATTCACCGTTGTTATTTCTCTTATGAATATTAAAGCTATTATTTTGGCATGTCAGCTTTTACTATGTAACTGTCAGCTCTACTATTATTGTTAGTCAAAGATAATTTGTGTCTGTATCTTCCAACCCTCGTACATCTCCTGTCTTGCTTTCTATTTCTTCATCCTTCCCTCTCACGCTCTTTCTGCCCCATCCGGTTGAGACAGATGGCTGCTCGCATCGCGCTTGGATCTTTCCAAGGTTTCTGCACAGGTAAAAGGCAACGTTTCTTCCCCACTGTCCCCGAGTCCTTGCTCATGGGGGGTTTATGTAAATTATTTTAAAAAATACGCTCCAGACCTGCTCTACCTGGAAAATGCCTGGTGTGAAATAAAACTAAGTTGAAGTGACATGATACATATCTTTTTATGTATGAGGGGAAATTGTCATTTTTGCAAGACAGATGTACATATGCATCGGTACAACGGTAAGTGGCAGATAGAGAAACAGAGAGAGATAGAGAGGGAGGGTATTGTTACGCAATTATAATATTTTTGCTGCTTTATCTTTCACAATTGAGGCACATTTTTGGTTTGTTGCAAAGTCCTTATTTTCTTTTATTACGATGCAATAATCTAAGAGTGAACCGGAGTTTATGCCCCTCACCCGACCCAACCACCACCACCACCACCTTTCACTGGAAGCCGCCGTGCTGGAAGAAGCTGCGTTTGTAGGCAAAAGACCAAGCCATTAAATAGTTGGAACACATCCACTGTTTAGTGGGTGGATCCACTTTTTTTTTTCTTTTTTGGACTCTATGACAACAACCTCCATGAAAGAAATCTGTCTTAATTGAAATACCCAAAGGTATTGGGTTGCAGATTTGCATTTCTTTGCCATTGTGAGACTGGACTATTCTAGCTATTGATTTCTGACAAACTTCCACAAACCTTCAGGGATAAAACAAGTATGACGAGTCTGTGCGTCTATTAAAGCGGTGGACTTGGTGCAGGTTCTCATTAAAGTTTACTGAAGAATGGGCTACGGATCCCGGTGGAGGTAAAGTGTCTACATTTGATCTGGTAACTCGGACGGGAGCTCCAATTAAAAAAACATACATTTCTCGACCATTTCTTTTTATACCACCGAGGAGGCAGTTGTTGGCAGAGCAAAGTCACCTGATATGGAGAGTGTAACTTTGCCTGTGTGTCCTCAGATGGAGGGTCAAGGAGGGAGAACCACTCATAAAGTAAAAGACAGTAACCAGCGCGTGTGAAAGTGAATGAAAATCGGTTCTACACATGAATGATTTTAAGTCCTGTTCCGTCTCTTTATATGCTTCTTCTTCTTAGAGCCGTATTTACATTTCACATCGGAGTAGGGAGACAATAAAACAGTTTATTAGGAAATGGCTGCTGTGTGCTTCATGTTTCACCCCTCTGACCAGTTGCTATGGAAACATGCCATTTGAGGCAGTGCTTTTCCCTCTCTGAGTGGACTGACTCAAAGAGAAAACCTGTGGATCGGGGCCAATCAGAAGCTGCCAGGACCAACTCGGGGAGCCAATCACATAGTCAGATAGTCAGCGCGGAGACGCAACTTTGAGTAATCGCCACCGGATTTGTGCAGACATTAGTCCGTCACCTTCTCCGTCCCTCATTTTATGTTTTTCCTCAACCAAGCCTGAGTCACAATGAGTCAGGTTAAATGGTCCTGGCGGAAGGTTGTTCCAACTCACAGGTCACCGCCACCTCTGACTGACTGACTGAAATGAGGAAGCCAAAGCTAAAAAAAAAAAAAAAAAAATGAATTTGCTCTCAGTCACACATCAACTGGAACACATCGACTTTGGCAGCAGGAGGAAACCGGCCTGCTCGTTCGACATTTAGCTGAAGCTATTATTACTCTCCGTCGCCCCGCACAGACCCTTTTCAAAACCCCGCTCGGCACAAAATCCAAAATTATACTAGTAGATCAGGACAGCCTTTAACCACAGGCAGATTGCATCGCTTCAAAGGCATTCATATCCCCTCCGATGGCAATAGCGAAAAAATGGAAAAATCATAAAATATGTCAAAAATCAGCTGCAAATTTTTATTGAAACTTATGAAGAAGATTGACCAAATTTAGAACATTTAAATCCAGAAAATAAAAAAAACGACAAATCCTTCGTAATCCTTATTTACGGTATTATTTATTTGACCTAATTCATTTTAAACGGTCAAATTGAATCGTTCCTCGATGTGATGAAACGATCATTCAGAATTTCACAATCTTTTGTAATGTTTGTTTTTGAATGCTTCCACTGGTGAGGTAGCGGAAACTCCTTGAAGTTTGTTTATTGAGTAAGGGTTCATGTTCTCTTTTGTGTGAGCGTTAATCCCTGTTGTTGTCATGACGACAAAATCCCACATGACGCAGCATCAGGTTACATTAGTTGAATTTCAGTGTTTTGAGGACGGGACGCCAAAGTGACAAGAACACCGAAGTGGCAAAATCAGATCGTGAGGTCTGCTTTGTGACTCAGCAGAAATCGTTGGCACGGTGACTCAGCAGGAGACATCTATTCACCTCGCATTGACTTTCAAAGGTTTTAAAACTTTAGAAAATATTCTCTGCAGTGGAAAACTCCTGGTTTTAAGCACAGGTATTTTCATGAAAACACAGATAACCGTGTGGCATTTTAAAAGTTAGCGGTTACATATAATCATTGCGTTTACCTGCACTAATACCATGAGGAAGATAGGAAAGTAGATGCGTGAGTTACTAGCTTGAATCGTTACGTGCGGATAACCTCGTTGTTACTTGGTCATTACACTTAATGCCATTTCCTGAGAACCGGTTTAATTCCACCCTCCTCCGATGCAAATTTGAACTTGTTTTGATGGGATTAGGCTAACCGCTTAGGCTAACTGTGAATGGTGCGAGGCGTCAACCCTCCTGTCGCTCACCATCACCTGAAGAGTGACCCGACGTGTTCCTGGCTGTGTAACGTCTCGGACCAGCGCAGTTCGGCATCACGCAGTTTCACCGATCGTTGTCAAGTCTTGTCGTGGCGGCTGGACTTTCGGACACGAGAAATTTTTCTTTCCAGAGAGCGTTTCACTTCTCCCCCCGAGATGCTTCTCCAATTCTGGTTCCAGAACAAAGAGATCTTCTCATTGATGAGAGCTATTTCTTATGCAGTCAATTTCCCCTTTCATCACCGCATCTAGGTCAACAGTCAGTCGAGTTTTCCGGATTATTTTCGTATATTTCACCTCGATGACCTTATATCCTTTTCCTGTTTAATGCTTTTTGTTCATTGTCCTCAGGTTTTCTATGTTTCCTGACCTTGACTTTGGTCTCATCTCATTCCCCACCGCTCCGAGTCCGTTCCCCGCCTTGCAGTCTCACTGCCGACACCATGTTGTTTCTCCAGTTTGTAAGCCACGCTTAGCGGCGTGTGAGTGTACATTATGTCTCGGTTCCCCGGCCAGCTCAGCTGTCATAACACATACAGACACCATTCACTTTGGCAGGCTAGTGTAGAAACTTTTATGATTGATCTAGATGTTCTTTAAACAACCCTTGGAGAAAACTCAAGGTTGATCCAACTGGGTCAGTTCACAACCTCCGTTAAAAGGCTTCATTGTCATCCTTTTTTTTTTTGTTTGTTTGTTTTGTTTTGTTTTCTTCTGACATTATTCTTTCTTTGACTCAGGTTAAAAGTTTTTTCTCTAGAATGACATTATTACACTTTAAGAAACATAGGATATGTCATTAATTGGGCAATGATCACTCATAAATAATAACTAAATAAACATTACAACCTGCACACACTTCACTTTGCAAACTGCACATGAGAGGAACGAAGTGCATGGCTCCTTTCAGAATAAGTCAAGCGTTTTAAGTGCCATTTAACTGTCGTTATTCTGGGTGTCGGTAAGGATGTGGTTCAGTTCAAAGAAATACATCTCTGTCAAACTAATCCCTTTCAGTGTGGTCAATTAAAAAGAAAAAAACAGGGCTGTGATTTCTAGAAAAATGTTTCTTTCAAACTTAATTTTTGGTCAGTATTTTCATGTATTGGGGTGAGGAAAAACAACATTAAAAAGACAATTACAACTAAACCATTTGAAAGGTATAAAAATCCACAGAAGGAGAAGTCCAGAATTTTCTTTTGATTAAGGGATTTAACTTTTAAACATGATTACAAATCCAAAGCGGGCATTTACACTGACGTGCAATGTATCCCTTTGGTTGCACTCACATAATTAAACAAATTTAATCACGTGGCCCCAACCTCCATCCCTCTCAGCAGGAAGCAGCAGCGGAGTGTTTATGTAGCGCTTAATTTCTCCCCTCATAAATATAAAATGAGCTTAATTAAGGTGATCGCGCTGCATGGGATCACTCCTCGACACAGACTTAACTGAAATGAACAGTGGCCCCCCCTTCTTCCCTGCCAAGGCCTGCCTAATGCCATTAGAGGGGATCTGAGGGCATGGCTGAGTGTGTGTGTGTGTGTGTGTGTGTGTGTGTGAGTGTTTGTACAATTTGTGCATGCGCGCACGAGCCTCATCTGACACACATCTACCTCGCTATTTAATCAAGCACTAATCCCCATTCATACCTCTAACAGCAAGGACATGCCTGTGCAGATGGAGCTGCGGCTGCTGCAGACCAAACTATTGGTGACTATTCAATGAAGCGGTGAACCTGGCACACACTTCTGTGTTCGTTAGCACAGCATTCCCATCTAATAGAAACAAACAAGGCCGCATACATGAAAACATGAGGACGTATACCGGCCGATCTTGGTATAAATTCCACCAATTCCAACAAATTCCATCAATAATACACTGGGATGACCCGAAGGCTGCTAAGACCTGAAAGCTGCATGTTTCATGTCCCAAGGCCGGGGGCAGCCGCAGGGTCACACACATGCCACAAGCACAAGTGTTACATAACCACTAACCACGTGTTGCCGTGGGAACAGGGAAGTAGCAGAATGGTGGGAGACAGGGAGGCTGAGAGCAGACACATATAGATGATGCTTCCAGAATACGTGCTCCATCTATATGATGGTGCTTTAAAGTGTGACTTATTGAAAACATATTAGCATTTCCGTCAAGTAACAAGCAGCCAAAAAAACACACATGCACGCACAAACGTTTTGTGACTGAGAAAGGGGAAAGGACACAATATTCAATGAACCGCGTATTCGGCATGACAAGTCGCACACAAGAACTGCATAGGCATTTCAGCAAAGCATTACTGACTCACGTGGAATCACAACTCCTGTTAACTTAATTTGAAACGGCAACAAGTAGCTGCTCCGAAACTCACCTATCAACTAACAACTATCTCCTTAATATATAGAAAGGGAGGAAAATTAGCACCATACGGCAGAGTTATTCGTTCACCGTGAAACGAACGTCTGAGCCAAGGAGGACCATTTCGAAACTTATTTTAACCTGACCTCGGACTTCCATTTTGATTTTCGAAATCGCAACAACCATCCGCAGGAGCAGCAGTTCAGCCACCTGTCTCTTCTTCTGCGTCTCCGAAAAGGGCAGCAGAACTTTTTTTTTTTCTGGGAATGTCGTGCTCTGCTGTTACATGAGGGAGATGCAGAGGAAAGGCTATAAACGGCAAGTGTTCCTGGTTCATTTTGAAAAATCTAGGCCAGTCACTCTGACGCACGAGCCAGAGGCAAAGAGCGGAGCTGTTGCATTGCTCATTGGCACAAGGAAGTGGTTGTGGTTGACAAGGGACAAACAAGTGTGTAAAAAAAACACAACAATAGCAGAACTTCTGAGAACCTGAAGCAAAATGATTTTTCGAGAATATTATCCATGTGTCACCCCGGTACTTCCTGCTGCTGGGAGAACTGGTACTGCTCGTCTGTTTGAGCTCAGTCGCTGGGGAAACTGGTGTGGCGGACCACGATCACCACACTCACAACACTGGACAAACACAGATGACAAACAATGAAAGTCTCTTGTGGCCAGCAGCGGATGTACAAACACACTGGAACTAATTCACGAGTCAACAGACCTGCGTCACTAGCAGGACAGGTTTCACCCATCGCTCTCCGCTCACGACTCTGAACCGTTTCCCCTTCGCCACTTTGCATGTTTAGCCTCATCTGTCTTACTCGCCCCTCTGTGTTGCCATCCCTCCTGTTGCCTCGGAGATGTATTTGGGTTGGTAAGATTCACGGTGGGGACTGTGAGCGCGTGTGTGTCCATGTAGGTCTGCGTATGTTAGGCGGTAAACAGTTTTTGTTGCTACCGCTACGATGACTCTAAGGACCAGTTCAAACTTTCAGTGGCCGTCAAGATTAGACTGGACATCAGCCCCCCCGCCAGAGAAACACCCTTGCTGACCTTTTGCTCTGCCGAAAGCGTTTAAGGAAAAGGTCAGTGTTGTCTCTGGGCTGATGCAAATGAGAGTCTCTTGTTTTCACCGGAGTGGTTTGTGTGTCCTGCGTGATTGCCAAGCATATTGCTAGAATGTGACGCACATTCTGCGTTCTCTTTCTCTTTCTCTTTCTCTCTCTCTCCCTCTCTAGCTCTCTGCCTCCGTTCCCATCTGCGGCGGAAAAAGACACTGGAGAATAGCTAACATAGCAGCGGTGGTTCATGTGACACTCCCCTGTGCCTTTGGCCTACTTAGTGGAGCTGCAGCAATCTGCACCTCCTCTCTCACAATATCTGTTCACTTGGTCCTCCGAGCCTCCCGCCATCCCGCACAGACATCTCCTCAATGCAGACCTATGAAGCTCACTCACAGCTAAGTTCCTTTATTTCAGTGCTCGGCAATGGAGGCTCTGCAAATATCACAGTCCATCCATCCCAAGATCACAATCCAGCGTATATAGAGATCCAATTCTGTTCACAGGTTGGACTCGATTTTGAATTTAGAAACCCGGCCTGGGACCAGTTCTTGCTTGGATTCATATCTCTTGTGGTCACAGACCTTTCACCAATGTACCGAAGTACCTGTCTGCATCACTATGGATACAGCAGATAGCGCAAGTCGAATGGACCAGAGGTCAGTGTCGTCTATGAAAGCTCAGAAATAAACAAATTAGCCATGGAAACATTGAAAAGAATCAAAAAAACGGAGGTATGTAGATGTGAAAAAATTGGAAAGTTTACTCCAAATGGGTTAGTTTGTCATTATCTCCACCGCAACAGCTGGGCTGTTATCAGATAGCTAAGCTCTCAAATATTACTCAAGTCCAGTTCAATTTGGGTTTTGGGGTGTGTTTTTTTTTTTTTTTTTTGATTAAGGTACAAATCAATGGACCGGTGACTAGTTCTACCATCCAGTGAGGTCAAAGGTCAACCACGATGGATGAAGTCGGATGAACCCAGAACGGTTCTAACAAGAGGCATCTTGGTCAGATTCCCAAACCATGTAATCTGACGCTTTTTGGCATGAAGAAAAACAAGACAGCATTCTACAATCACTGTGAAAATTCTTTCTCAAATTAAACTCCTCTGTCTTAAATGCTGACCCAACCCCTAAAAGCTCACTTTAGGCCAACTCCCTGAAGCCATTCAAAGATCTTCTTTTTTATTTATTTAGAGTAAGTAATGAATAAATCAGTAACTTTACAGGGGCTGGAAATCTTCCTCACGTCACAGCGCATTCATCAACATTCACAACCAAAGCCAGTTAAAAGGGAGAGATCTCAACATTTGAAAAAATATGAAAATAAAATTTGGACATTTTTAAAACAAAAATGAGAGAAAATGATAAAAATAGACCAAAACACACGGTAAAATCGCCTCATATCCCAGTGAAAAAAGGAAAAGAGTCAGAATGGACAAAATAAAGTTGCTGAAAGACTCAAATAACATAATTGTGATATTTTTGATTTGTCACCTGATTTACTGCAGGCGATCTTCTGACTCAAAAAGTTCAAGATTGTAAACCAACGCAAAGAAAGATAGTGTGTTTTGTTCTGCGTCCTTCAACCGGCTCCGGGGGGGAGGGAGGGGGGACTTCCTGGTGGCAGAGCTCTTGTCATGCTCCTTGTCACCATGAATTCAAATTATAGCCGAACAGCGAAGTGTGTGTGTGTGTGTGTATTTGCATGACGGGGGTAGCCAGGGCAGAAAACACACTTTCGCTTACTTGGCTGTTTATTTCCAGCTCCCGCGAGCCTCGTTTCCTTCCTTCCTTCATGCTTTAATGGCCGTGACAGCAGACATGTGACCTGAAGCTCGCTGCCAAAAAGTTGCATCTTTGTTTAGATCAGTCCTGTTGTCCCAACACCGACTCTACGGTGCCAAGTGAGGGGAAGTATAAAAATAGACAACAATTCAAAGAAAGTTCCCTGTCACTACTTTTCATCTCTAATGTGGACATAGGCAGTTTTCTCTTCTGTTACCTCCGGCGCCACGAGGATTCATTCCACGCACTCCCCTGTCCGCTCATATGCGAAGAAGCTCAGTGCCAGGCCAGACACGGCCAGCCCTGCCAACTGGCCTTCCGTCCTGCAGGCCAGCAAACAATGCGATCTCCCGCTCACCTCTGACCAGACCGGCTCATTCACAGCTTCATCACAGAAGGCACGCGATGTAGTTACAGCCTCGCTGAAGTTTCCACATGGGGAAATAAACAAAAAACCAGTCGCATCGTCAACAGGATTCCGGTCATTATTCAACAAACAACTATCGACTACGATCAAACGCAGTTTCAGACGTCAGCTTCAGCGCCACAGACTGGCACCAAAGTGGGCTTGCGGTCTTTGCGGTTGATGGTGGTCTGCATTTCTAATGGTGCCAAGGGACTGCCTAGGATTTGTATTTCAACGTAAAATATGGGCTCTGGATAAAAAAGATAGTCTGCCCAGCTTGCAGGCAGAACTTTCGGTGAGGCAACCGTGCTCCCCAGTGGGTTCATGAATGGGCGCAATAATGCAACCAAGGGGTTACACGCTTTCCATTAAAGCCAAGTGCCCAATTCTTTTTTAATATTACCACATTCCTAAATGATTAATTATCTAAAACGTATTCACGCTCCCCAGGGCAAAACCTGTCCCAAATCACCAACCAAAGACCCAAACGGATCATTTTAATTATTTCTCGACACAGGTTGAACAAAGAATAAAACATGTCGATCCGGCCTTTGTGCATTGCTGTGGGCTTTCCTTTTTTCCAATGTTTGCATATTGGAGGACTCTATTTGCTGAGGGTAATTCCGCCAGAGGCGGAACAATAACACAGGTTGCTCTTTTACTTCTTAAGATTTTCTTAAGAAGTACCGCAAACATGGAAGTATGTCATTGAACCTTTGCGTTTCCAATCGTGTGAAACTCGAGCCATTCGATCCGACTGCTCGGAAGACGTGTTGGAAGATACCTCATTTTGATCCCATGTCCTTCCCCCTGCCAACATGTTGAGGATACAGATGGGATGTGCCTCACGACAGGGAAAAATCATCAGAATCGGGTCATGCGAACAGACTCTTGTAAAGTCGGCCTTGGGAGTTTCTCATTAGCTGCTTTGAAACTGGGCTCCCCGTGTCCATTTCCTATGCCTGGGAAGTGCCGACGTTTGCTAAGGAAATATTTGAGAAGTGTCAATTACCCAAGTTGTTGTGAAAGTCCTTTAACAGCCAAGAGTGTGCAGAGGTCCGGGGTGGGAAGCTGGGGGCGGAAGGGTTTGGGGGGGTGAGGTCACTGGGAAAAGCAACCAGGGAGGTTGGCTCAAAACTGGAACAGGCAGCGCTCTGAACAAACAAAAGCCTGTGTCACTACTTTAATAGTGAGCGGAGGGTAAACACATTTCATAATCAGATGTCTGACCTATGCGGACAATGACTCATTTTTACTGCGTGTTTGTTTATCTGTGGCTCTGCCGGCAGCGGCAAGGCGACGGTCCTGCATCCACCGCAGGACCTATCGCTCATTAGAGCCTTTGTTTTTGTCTCGCTCTTTCATCTTTTGCTGGGCTTCCTGTCTCTTACACTCCTCTTGCTATATATGTGTCTGTCTCTCTCTACCTCCCTCCCTCGCTTGTTCTCCGTCTCTGCAGCGGCGAATACAACGCTTGCCCCTCCATGGCTCCCTGCGTCACTTCCCTTCCTGATCGGCTGTCATGTAAACACGAGCACATCCCTGGTCACAGGCCTGCTCACACTCACTTGCACAAACACGTACACACACACACACACGCGCGCGCACACACGCACATGCACATGCACATGCACACACTCAGTCAGTCACATGGGAGCTGCTAATTATGACTGCAAAAAAACAGCGGAAACACAACTTTCACAGCTGGTTGTTTGTACTCAAGTTGAGGCACATCATTTGCAGGCAAAATATATCCAGCGCCATTCAGTTATTCAGTGTGCAAATGGAGATGCACGTGCGCGCACGCGTACACAGCAATGCATGCACAGAGGACACACACACACACACAAACAGAGGAAAAAAAGTAATGGGCTTATTTCTGAGATTAGCTACGATGCCGGAGCTACAAATAGGAAAGATTTTTCTCGAGCGATGAAGGGGAGAGCGGGGTGAGAAAGGCATCTATTTGCTGAAAACGGGGCAAACATCGAACAGACGTCATGAGGAGAACGTGACGCAGATGGAAAAGTTTGTCTTGTGTGAACGCATGCATGCAGCCACAGATAAATACACATGCAGCAAAGGACGGGCTCGAGTTACCGCTGCTGCTAACAAACTCCAGCCATCTCAAGAATCTCGCTAATCTGGGGTTCGCGCTCAACACTAGAATTCTGTGCATCTAGGTTTGCAGAGTCAAGTTCTCATGGGTGGAAACAACAGCTTTCTCAATGTTTCTCTGGGTTAATAAAGCCAAACAGCAGGATTAAGGCTTGTAATGATTAATGCCTCAGGATAATTGCATATTTAATTATAATCTAAGAGCCGGAGGATGGCGAAGCCAACCCTGCCCGTGCCTGTTGGTTATAAAAATATTTCCGCCGTCCAAAACAGAGGAAGTGTGAATTCTCAGGTACTGCAACACTTTTACACAGACATGCAAGCCAAAGACAACACGGAACCTTCGGCATGAGTCCAATCACTTCCTCATGCAGGGGCAGCAGCCCTTGTCAATGTTGCTTCTACATTTCTTTTCACTCGCAATGACTTGATATCGATACTGGAGCATTATTCACGATCAGAATAAGAATCAGCAAAACTTTATTTGTCCCAGAGGGGCAATTGGGGGGCGGCTTGTAAAACATCTCTATCCACATATTTACCTTAATGTCACCAAACTTGACATAACATCCTGTGAGCCATGCTTGTGTTTACTGTGCAATGTAATTATCTCCCGGCAAAATAAGCACGGAAACCAATCAGGGGTTTGGAGATTAAGTCCAAAATCACTCCGATTATGTGATTACTTATTAGCCTGTGACAGATGCTAATTTATTTTAAAATGAATGAAAGCTATAAAAAGATGATAAGCAAAAGTATAATCCAAGTTCAAACTGTAAGAAGTGGATGAGTTTTTGTATCTGGTTCACTTTGGTGTCGGGATCTGCTGCAAAGTGATTCCATTGTTTGTGCCACCATAAGCGGGCACAACACATTCACTCTTTCTCTCTGACTCTCTATCTCTCATTCGCTTTCTCACTTACACTGTTATCTATCTATCTATCTATCTATCTATCTATCTATCTATCTATCTATCTATCTATCTATCTATCTATCTATCTATCTATCTATCCATCTATGGAGTAGTATTAGTAGTACGGTTCGACAAATTCTAAAATGTGGACTTGGGTTTGCAAAAACATTGCTTGATTTTTTGTTTTAAATAAAAATGAAATCTGTCTCTCTGAGAGAAGAAGTTGGTCTATTTTTCTGAAATCGTTGCTGCAATAAACTTGGAAGCCCAGTGAGTTTTATCTGAATAACTGCTCAGTGTTTTTTTTTTAATTTTTTTTTTTATATGACTGACACACCACATCAAAACTAGAAACAATTACACAGCTTTGCTTTGGTCCCTGGGTTCCCTTGGTAACTAAGTTTATTTGATGTGTTACATAATTTGCACGACCAACTCCTAGTCTGAAGTGGCCCATTGATCATATCTGAAGGACGATATGTAGTTTCAGTTTTTTTAATCACTAATCCTGAAATCAAGCGAGCTGCTTATCAGAAACCTTTGTCGTCCGGGCATTTCAAATCAACGGCGGCGTCAAAAGGCAATAAAAAGCACAGTAAAGTGATGTTGTATGAAAACATTATAAAACTTTAACAAGTACATAAGCAATTTAAAAGAATCCTAATCAGCCAAAAAAACAAAAAAAAAAAAAAAAAAAACACAGCATAATCCGTATAATATGGTTTGACCCTTGCTGGAATAAAAGCAATATTCTATTAATCGTCTACGAGCCTAAGAAGTAATAAAAAGGCTTTCCTTCATGGCAATGCAGCTTTTTCCAACTCAACAATGTCCCATTTGACGCGATGTAAAAGAAGGAAACCCACACGCACGTATGTATATATGTGTGTGTGTGTGTGTGTGTGTGTGTGTGTATGTACATGTATATTAAATATATGGTTCAGTTCTTTGTGATTTCAGAAAAACTTGAAAAAAAATGAAAAAAAACTTGAAAAACTCTGAGACGCAACGATATACGCGTGCGTGTCCGTGGACGTATGTTCATAAACACACAAACACACACACACACACACACACACACACACACACACACAAGAAGATGGTTCTGCTGCAAGAACCTGTCTGCTGAGGATATCGCTGGCATCTTCTCTGCAGGATGAAATCAAGTTTCTCTTTTCTGGAGCCCAAAGTAGCAGAGACTGGAAAAAAAAAAACCTTCCCCTGTGTCTCTTTATGGAAATTGTGACTTGGGTCAATCAAGATATTCCACAAACGCTGCAATAATCAGTTTTACAGCAACCTATCTTCTCTCACTGGAACTTGAGATCCTCTCCATAATGTACATGAAATACATGTGCAGAACACACCGTCTCACCACAACAATCAACTTTCTTGTCACTTGACTTAACCATTATGATGGGCTACACAGCGAAGGTGACCGCCGTGACCCCCCCCCCCCTTCCCTCCCCCAGCACCGACGGCTGAACGAGGAGATTGAAACCTCAAACTGCTCTCAATATGTCAAGGCAGTAAACAGAGCAGGGGGCTGGCTGCCACATCCTGCGTCACAGGCTGGAGAGAGGCGCTCCTCTCCTAGGGTGATGCTGCGAGTGCTGGGTTTCCATCCCCTCCCACCATCCCGCCAAACAACTCCGGTTGGCCCAGTCACCCTCTCACCCTCACATCTCCGGAAGCACCCCTCCCCAAAAAAAAAACAAACAAACACACACACAAACACACACACACACTCTAAAACTGTATCAAGCCCAGATGTAATGCCCCCCCCCCCTCCCGTTATGAATCAGCAGAATGCCAGCGTGCGTCGGTGCGCGCTACTACCCCCCCCCCTCCTTTCGTCTCCCCTCCCCTCCGACGGTCTGACGCAGGAGGGGCTGGATGGGTTTCGCGGATGGGGGTAGAAAGAGGGGGAGGGTGGGGTGGGGAGGCGTGTTGCGCAGCCGCGTCCCGTTTCGCTACCGCGACATCCTGAATTAGAGAAGTGACATTACCTCCTTCCCGGAGCTTCTGCGGGGCGGCGGACCGGAGCCTCCCATCAGACGCGTTTAAAATGTCAGAGAAGTTCTCCTGTTCCGCGGAGCCTCACTCTGGCTCTCCTGGCTGGTGGATTGGGAGGTGGTGGTGGTGGTGGTGGTGAAGGCGGGGGAGGGGGGGCGGGAGGACGGCGTGTTTCCAGCTGAGCCCGGAGCGCCGCCGCTGACAATCCCGACAACCACCCCCCTCCCACCCCTACCCCCGCCCCCCCCACCCCCGCAAGCTCCGCAACACGTCTTTTATTCTCACTTGTTTACTTCGGCTTGTATTTCGATGTGCGCAACAGCGCATGGAATGCGGACCCTGCGAACGCCGAGCGCAACAAGACGCGCACATGGCGCTCGATCGAGATATTCCCCCTCTAGGAATATCTGACTATCTGGTTTGTTTCTCCACCCCGACACCCTCATCTTCATCCCTTCCACCCCTCCTCCTCCTCCTCCTCCGAAGCGGGGGAGATGCGTGTCCGGGGTCCGGGGAGCAACAGTAGCGGCGGCGGCGCGCAGACGCACCTGCGGCGGCGCGGAGCGGCTCCCACATCAGCAATAACTTCAGTGGCGCTCGGGGACGCCCCTCCACCGACAAATACGCGCACAGCCAAGCGACGTCCGCCTTTTTTTTTTTTAAAGTGCGTGTGAGAACGGGCAGGTGCAGCTGCGGCAGCGGAGGTCCGGTCCGGGCGGGTTCGGCTCAGCTCCCAGAGCTGCTGTCTTTCGGCGGATAACTGTGTGCGCGTTGGCCTGCTCTTCTCTCTCTCTCTCTCTCCATCTGCGTGTTCCTGCCTCCTCATGATATCACGTCCATGTGACACGCTCAGGCCTCTGTCAATGGAAACTTAAAGGCGCCGCCTACGTGACGGCGCGTCTGCGTGCACACGCACTAATAAGATGCTGCAACCGTAAGCGACAACCCCCCCCCCCCCCCACACACACACACACACATACACACCCCATCACCCCACACCCCGGCCGGTGACACCAGCTCGACCGGTGACGGGCTTTTACCGGAATGTGAGGATGATGTCAGGATTAGAAGTTGGGATGATGCGGATGCAGATAGAGATCCAAAGTGCACAAAGTTATGATGGATGATGGATGATAAAACTATTCAGATGACAATCATATCGCAAACCAGAGGGGAAGAAGATAGCCAATGGCGATGATGATACGGGAGAAAATTAAGATGGATATTATGATTCTTTTAATTATCTTGATGATGATGAGATGATGACACTGGTGCGGGTGATGATGTGGATGGTCATAATGATGACGATAATGGTCCTTATCATCATGACCATGATGATGATGATGACGATGATGATAATGTGGATGATGATGCAGGTGATAATTGTAATAATTGTCACAACAATGAGGATGATGAATATAATGATATGGATGATCATGTGGATGCTAATGATGATAGCAATCACAATGATGATAATGATGATGATGATGATGATGATGATGATGATGGTGATGATGGTGGTTTGTTTTGATTTTCACTTTTCTGTCTGTCAGCATCGTGTGAACACAGCAATGATCCAGGAGTTCCTGAGGCCTTTGCCCCTTCCCAACCCCCCCCAAACTTGAAATGAGACTGGATTACAACTTTCAGCAACAAAAGACGCCTCCTCACTGCCTCCTGTCTTCTCCGCACCACCCCTGCAGCCTGTGAGGGGCGACACTGCAGCTAAAAGTGGGTCTTTTGTGCAGTTAATCCTTTGAGAATGTTCAATAAAGACATCCAGGATATTCATGTCCTGCTTGGAAAGACTGCATGTGAGGCTGAAACTAATTCATTTCTTTGGTTTAATCCATTCATTAATTAGCTTACAAAAATCTGGAATTTAAATGCCATGTTTTTTACTTTTCATTTTTTAAGGAAATATTTTCATAACCATTATATCAGGATTTTATGTGAAAGGTTGTTTGTAAATAAACAAAGCTGAACTTGAAGGTGGGGCAGTGGTCAGCACTCCTGGCTCGCAGCAAGATGCCAGCCGAGGCCCTTTTGTGTTCACGTTCCCCCTGCATGCCTGGATCCTCCTGATTCTCTGGCTCCTACAGACCAAAAACATGAATGGAAGACTGTGAATGAGAGGATGAACTTACAGTATGTCTCAATAGCCCTTTAATCGACTAGCGTAACCCCAGACCTCCGGGTTTGCCCGCGTCTCTGGCCCTGTGTGCATGATACGTGGTATAGACAATGAATGGACTCGGACATGGTTATCAGAGTCCCCAAATGTATAATTTACATTAAATTTGTCGTGTCAGAAGCAGAAAGGATGGCGAGAACTTGTCTCTTCATTCAAAGCCTAGAAAATCCTTTTTTGCCGTATTTCCACCGGCATTCGCCATCTATATCCTGTTGGAGAATGTACAGATTTTACACATCTGCAAATTGAAAACATTTAACTTTGATTTTGGAAGACCAAAAGTTGAGTCAGAAGTTGTCAGACTTTATTTCCTATGCAAATATTTTCCAGGTCATCCAGTACTCACCTTCGTGACCAAATTCCCACAAACATTTCCGTTACGGTCAGGTGCAGCTGTCGGCCTGATTGTCATCCTCCGGCGCCTTTCAATAAACTGCAGTGTGGGGCATGATAAAAAATGTGCCAGACCGATGACACATTTATTGTTTCCGGACAATGAGGACAAAAAAAAAATCTTCAGAGGTTCTATTGATAACAAATACATGATCAGAGCATGACTGAAACTGTCAATGCCTGGCTTTGAGGAGCGGGGATGTTGGGAATGAGTCGTGTTTTGTAATGTAGTAACCCTTGGTGAAGGAGGTGCAGTTAACTGGAACAAAGCTACACTGGCATTACTCACCGTATGATTCATCCCGCAATGACTCTATGTCCGAAGAGGAGCCTTTCATCTTCAACAGAACTGTTTATTTAGTGGGTCCCTAATAGGCCGCGCAGACAACAACTACTTCTGTCATCAATTAATTCTTTGTAAGATGGAATGAACAGGGTGGTCTGCCAAGAAGTCTTTTACTTAAAGCCAATATAAGTGGTTTTGTTTTCAGACAGTTATATTTGCAGAAAGGACACGGTGTGGATAGTGTTGAGGTTCCTACCAACTTACTTATACTGAACATATGTGGCTATTTGAAGGAACACATCATATATATATATTAGGACAAATGAGCAACTTTTGTGGGATCACCTGGATTGGAATGTGAAAAGGTAAAGCTAAACAAAGGAGTGAAACATGTTGGATCACATGAATTGAAGCTCAGGTGGAAGTTACAAGGGGCTGGTTCGGGTGGTGAATGTTTCCTGGTTGTTGGAGGCACAGATGGGCCTGATCCTTGTATGCAAATCCGTCTTGGTATTGACAGATACCAAGTGAAGAAATTTAAGTCTAGTTGCCATGACAAGAAGATTTCAGCAAGAAGTCACCATGACCTGGATGACTGAGAACCTCCACAGACACATATATATAATTGAACAACTGCATGATGTTTTTTCTTACTCTGCGATTCTAATTAATGGGTTGACACCAAATCAGAAGAAATCCTTCAAGTAATTATTCAAAACAGGACTGCAAAGTTGGTAAAGAAAAAATTTTAACAAACATAAATCTTGTCATTACACACATACACAATTATTTTAAATATGTAGATACCAAATACATACATTAAATGTATGATATATTAAATGAGAAAGATGACAGCATTTGAACTAAACTGCCAGAAAAGAATCTATCAGTGACATAAAAAAAATTAAAAGAGAAGTCAATTAAATGAATCTAAGATAAAAGAGAGAAAAAATGGGAAAATGTGCGAATGAGAGAGTAAATGGTTGTCTCTCTGTATATGTGGCCCTGCAATGGACCAGCAACAGGTACAGGGTGTACCCCACCTCTTGCCCGATTGGCTCCAGCATCCCCTGCGACCCTGAGTCGGATAAGCAGTAGACAATGGATGGATGGATAACAGAGAGAAGGCACGTCTAACGATTTTTGATTGTTCATTTGCACGAAACAACTGATTATGAACTAGACCGGGATGATGAAGTTAAAAACAGAAAGGGGTCGTCATGTTATCACAGCCATAGGGTTACTCTCCTGAACATGAGCATGCGACTGTTCTTGATTACAATGAAATACTAATAATTACACAGCTCCCATCAGGATACAGCTGTCCAAATATCAGAACATATACGGTTTAATTCATAGACTATTACCTATGCCGCAGCCCCGAGAAAAAACTTAGAATAGTGTCACCAATAAAAATGAGAAATTGACATATCATTGAACATATTCTTTGAGTTGAAACCCAAAGCCTATTCTTGGGTGTCCATCATGAGTGGAGGAGACTGTCATGGTCAGCCACTGCTGCGTCAGGAACTGCCACCGAAGGCCGATCTGACAGTAAGAACGATAAGAGAAATAAAAATCTTTTCTGGGAGTGGGTGGGAAGGGCGCGCATAACTGTCTCAAGGCTCTTCTTGTACAGAGGCAGTGATCCTCACAATATGGCCCGTAAGTTGTGACGCACTTTCACATTTTCTCCCTACATCACTTGTCTAAGTGTCATGTCAAATTATTTGCCATTGGGTGGCCTCTGCATTCCGGCAGGAGCACCTAAGCTGCAATAGGGTTTTTTCGTTGTTGGTGAATTGTGCATGGTGTCTAATAAAAAGTGTCCGTGAAGCCTGAGGTGATGCAGTAAACAGAGACGGGGAGCAGGAGGGAAAATGATGCACAGCTGCAGACTGTGACCCTACAACCCTGGAGTGGCACAGTTTGGCCTTCTCTTAGCATTGAAAGTTCAGCCCTTCCATTTAGTGTTTCTACAAGACGCATTACAATGATTTTCCAAATGTTAGGGTCATGGTAAGTGTTAAAAGCAGTGAGCTGATGGAGTTGTATGTGCATTTTTATCAATATGACATCTTATTTGTATAAATATGATTTGAAAACATTGGAGCCCAGAATCCGCTGCGGGGAAAAAAAACTGTACTGTCTCTTTAAGGGCCGTCGTTCGTTCCTTGTTAGCCTCCCGTTGCTTGTTATTTTCTGCAACAAGATGGCTGTCGTTCATGAGAGCAGGATCCTCACTTTCAGCGTTTTCAAATGGAGCTCTTACTCCTCGACGTATTTACCCGAGTGAGTAATTCACGCAAAAGTTGGACCGGCATGTGCATCAGGGTCTGTGGTTACCGGTGCTCCCCGAACACCTCCGTGCTCCCCGTGTTTCTCCCACCCTGCCGGACCGGCCTAGCGTTAGCTGGGCTGCAGCCCGAGCCAGCTAGCGTTAGCTGTCACCAGCGGAGGGGCGTTCGTTGTATGTATTTACGCTGCTAGCCCGTAATGATGGTAGTGATCCACTGATATGTTTGTGTCTAAACTATGGATATTTAGGACTGTATTTTAGAGAAGTATAAATAATCATTTTTACGAACATGTCACTTATTGTCATTGTCAAAGTAGCTTTTTGTATCGTCCGTTGTAACATCACAGCTCTCCCACTTAGCTTCCCCAGTTTCAAAGCTAACATACTGTACAATCTTTAAAACGTCATGGATATGTTTTGGTCAGGAGTCTTAGCACATAATAACTGCTTGTTTTCTCACCGCCAGAATGATAGGGTGTAGACACTGTACATTTTTTGTCGATTTTTATGGATGGAACTTGTTCGGTGTCACGCCAGTTTTCAAAAAAAAAAGCGCCCCATAATAAACTCTGGGCCGTGGGGCTAAACTAGCTCAGTGGTTATCTAACCTGATGTAGCACCAAAAGCTAATGATGTTGTTTACCAACCGAGGGTCCATGAAACAAGTGCAGTCGCATTTAATCTTGAGACTTGAGTGAACAAGAACAATTTGCGGCTTGTCGAAGCGAGACTTATCACATTTGTCCGTTGCTGGATCAGCTGTCACTTCACAGGATTACCCCGGTTGACGTTAAATTCAACGAGCCAGCACTTGTTATCAAAGAGGTATACAGTCAGGTCAATAAGCATCTGATTTCTCTGTGATTTTGCACGTTTACCCGCTTAGAAATAATGGAGGGGTCTAAAATTTTCATTGTTGGTGCATTTCCACTGTGAGAGACAGAACCTAAAAAACGATCAGAAGTCACATTGTATGATTTTTATTATCAATTTATTTGTAATGTGGAGGGTCAAATAAGTATTTGATTCTTTGCTTATTAACCAGGTTTCAGACCCTCAAAGACGTGTTCCTCTGATTTTAGAGAGTCCAACTATACTCTGCTCATCATTCTAATTGAGCAGCACTTATTTGAGTTTGTTAGCTTTCTTAAAGATACCTGTACACCCCACAATCTGTCAAAAGTGTAGCAGCCAACATGAGTAAAACCAAAGAGCTGTCAAGAGACACAAGACACAAAATTGTTGACTTTCACAAAGCTGGAAAGGACTACAGAGCAATTGCCAAGCAGCTTGGTGAAAAAAGAACAACTTTTGGAGCCATTGTCAGAAAATGGAGGTGGCTAATGATGACTGTCAATGTCCCTCGGACTGGGGCCTCGCAGAAGATCCCTCTTCGAATCAGTGATGCTATGAAAGGTGAAGAATCAGCTCAGAACTACACAGGAGGAGCTTGTCAATGACCCGAAAACAGCCGGGACCACCTTTTCAAAGGCTACTATCAGTATTACATTGAGACATAATGGTTTAAAATTATGCATCGCACAGAAGGTTCCCCTGCTTAAGTCAGCCCATGTCAAGGCCCGTCTGAAGTATGCCAGGGACCATCTTGATGGTCCAGAGGAGTCATGGGAGAAAGTTTTGTGGTCAGATGAGACCGAAATTGAACTTTTTGGTCTTAACGTCATTGGCTGTGTTGGGTAGAAGAAGAAGGATGAGTATCATCCCAATAATACCGTACCTACAATGAGCCATGAGGGCGAAAGTATCATGCTCTGGAGTGTTATTCAGCACAGGGGCCAGGATGACTGCACTGTATTAAGGTGAGGGTGAACAGGGCCATTTATTGTGAGATATTGGGCAAAAATGTCCTTCCCTCAGTCAGAGCATTGAAAATGGGTCGTGGCTGGGTCTTCTAACGTGACAATGACCTGAAGTACACGGCCAGAAAAACCAAGGAGTGGCTCCATAAGAAGCATATCAAGGTTCTGGTGTGGCCCAGCCAGTCTCCAGACCTAAATCCAATCGAAAATCTTTGGAGGGAGTTGAAACTGTGTTGCTCAGCGACAGTCCCAAAACCTGAGAGATCTAGAGAGGATCTGTATGGAGGAGTGGGCCAAAATCCCTGCTGCAGTGTGTGCAAACCTGGTGAAGACCTACAGGAATTGTTCGATCTCCGTAACTGTTAACAAAGGCTTCTGTACCAAATATTATAATTGTTTGACTCAAGGGATCAAATACTTATTTGACCCAGTAATTTATAGATAAATTAAAAAATCATATGTGATTTCTGATTTTTTTATTTTATTAATTTATTTTTCTTTTAAGAATTTTTTTAGATTCCTCTTTTTCACAGTGGAAATGCACCAATGATGAAAATTTTGGCCCCCTCCCTGATTTCTAAGTGGTTTTCCCAGGAGGATCAAACTTGGCTAACAATGCAGCATTTAGCAGACGCAAACAGAAGTGCTACTACATTCATACACGCTGTAGTTGTTGATGTAAACACTTTGAGCTGATGCTAATGTGGAACAATTTCTTTCTGTCACAATTATTTAAGTGTATGGTAATAACTTGTGAAATATTCCATGTTTATAGAAACATATTGGTGGACAAACCCAATGACCAGTCTTCCAGGTGGTCTTCTGAGAGCAACTACCCACCCCAGGTAGGTCTGCCGCAGGTCGCTTGTTTGCGAGTGCTTTGAGGGCAGAAATCCACATAGTTTAAAATTAAGTCTGGGAAATGTCTTCGGTCATTTTCAGACTGCAATCCTGAAAAATACTGATTATAGTGAGCACTTCGCAGCTAATGGTCTGTGAAGACAGCTGTATGGTTGCTTAAAGTCAATGACTGTGACCTCCAGTCACAACTTTCAACACTCAAAGTTGATTTAGTTTCTCATGTTGCAGCAAGGATTCGCTTAATAAACTTAAGCTCTAATGCACAATGTAGTAGCAGTTAGGTTAAAATGACAGTGCAATCTTCAGTACATGTATGCATTTCTGAGAATAATTTGCCACATATTGGCTAGACTGAACAGTTGAACTGAACGTGCCTCATGTTTGTAGTGACTGATATCAGCAAATTAATGTGAGTGAAAGTTTGCTCTTTTTGGGGATTTATATGCAGGACTATTTCTTTATCGGGGTCTAGTTACCAGGCAACAAGGAGGTGGAAGCCAAGAAACTCAGAAGTACATAACCTTACTCATTCGGGGCGTTTTTTTCCAATTAACCCGCTACATGTTTTTGGACCGCGGGAGGAAACCGGAGAACCATTTGAGTTAATCTTGAACCAAAGTTTGGTAGCGTTTTCATACTAATATTGGGGTATTTTCTTGAAACTGTTTTTTTCCTTCTTTTTTTTTTTAAATTAATTTTTTTGATGTAACCCATTCCATCGGCTTAAGACATCATGATATTTGAAAAGTATTTAAATGAAATCTTGATTTCTTTAATTTTATTTTTTGGTTTTTTTAAATTGTTTCTTTTTTTTAGAAATTGATTCAGGTTTAGGTGTCGAATAGCACAGTTATATATCACAATTGTATATATTCAGCTGCACATAACAACATAGTAATATGACCTCACAATTGCATAATATTGGATCAAACATGGATATGCAGCTCAGCACAGGTCAAGGCCTCATTTATCCACCTGACAGATATTTGGGAGACTCCGGGTGTTGAACCACTGGTTCACGTGGATTGTTTCTTCATACTGAACCAATTAGAACCTGCGTAAGATCTGCAATCACACCCTTCAGCATCTTAGTCACTGGATTTGTGCTCAAATATCAATGAATCGTGTAAAGAACAAAACCTAACGGAATATAAAGTCATTTTTGGAGTGGAAGCTGAAACTCTGGCCTTGCTAAAAATTGAACTAATACTCCATGGTGGTATGCCAATGATGTTCTGCGTGTTAAAGTCAAGAGAAGTGGATGCGACTTATAGAGCGATTTTCAAGAGACTTACCTGACCTTCTGTGGCTGTTTAGATAATGAACCCATCTGTTCCTGGTAGCTGCCCATTCTCCATCCACCTCCTTCAACACACGCACGCATGCACACAAACACACCCACACACACATTTCTAGCTCTGACGTCTGTCTCCTGTTTCTTTTATTTTCCCTTACAGTTTCTAATCTTGAAGTTGGAAAGGCCAGGAATCGTTCAGAGCATTACCTTTGGGAAATATGAGAAAACTCATGTCTGCAACTTGAAGAAGTTCAAAGTGTTTGGTGGGATGAGCGAAGAGAACATGACTGAGCTTCTTTCCAGGTAAGCCAGAGCTCGCATGCCATGATGTGTCCTAGCCACATGAGACTGCTGTTACCTCATGATCAAATGTCTCACAATACAATGTTATAAATGAGGCTTTATCTTGTTACAGAGATGGAACATACTCATTTGGTACAGACTCCAGAAAATGTCACACTCACAGTAGGGCTGGGCCATATGAACAGAATTCATATCCTAATACAAGTTAAATTTCCTTTCGTTTAAGTTTTTGTATAAGGCTTTTGAATGCCGTGCTATCTGATTGAGCACTACTGATCTGAATAATGTTACTTCCTTATAGCTTCATCAACTTCACCAATTTTGAGGTAAATGTTTTACTGCTTTTTTTTTTTTAAATCTCAACATGATATTCAAATAACTTTTGAAAAATTTACTGTTGGAGTTTTCAGTTAACTTTGATAGGGAGAAAATATCCGAAGAATTTACTTGAGAAAAATTTTAATGCAAACCGTGCAAAAATGAAAAAGCAATTTCCCAAATTTTTACCCATAATCATAGACTCTTCAATTTTTCATCCTAACTTGGAGTTAAAAAGAAAATTAAACCTGATCCTTCAGTTTTCCATTGTCAGCTTTATCACAATATTTGTCAAAACAAACAAAATGTAAGTTGATTTTATGTTTAATTTTCTCATATTTTTCATATGTTTTATGGTGCATTGTAATTGCATTATTGCCTCAGCAAGTGTCCTGATGTGATGGAAAGCCTTTTAACTGAAGCAAAGCTGCCTGCATAGGTCTGTCTGCTTTGTCACCAAAGTGATGGGAAATGGCTGTTGCTGTCGCTGGGTTTTGGGACAAAATGGTTACAGAGAGACATGATAATCACTTTCTTCCAGAAATGAATGTCGAGCGAAATTGGCCAACATTTTAAAATTCTGGCTTTAAGATTACATTTGCCGCTCACTTGAATGTGAACACTTCACTGACAGAGCCAGGGTATACAGAAAGCAATGCATCTATAACCTGCATCATCAATGGAGTCAAGAAATACTTAAATTGAATTAGCCTGGGATACAATGGCGGGTTGTGTCCTGTTTAAACTGTGTGGAAGAAAGCAAGTTGTGACAATTGGGTGTTAATGGCATGGATTGTTCTGGTGCTGGATGCAAGCTTGTGTGATTGTTTGCAAGTATTGGATACCAAGGTTCTCGAATTTACAATGTTAGGACAAAATGATCAGTTAAACTTGCGAATTCCTTTCTGTTTGCAATATCTGATGAAAAATTACCTCGTGTACTTGGAGTGTGATTAGATTTCAGAAGTGTACAGTGG
Organism: Fistularia commersonii; assembly: GCF_037954325.1. NCBI lineage: Eukaryota > Metazoa > Chordata > Actinopteri > Syngnathiformes > Fistulariidae > Fistularia > Fistularia commersonii. The sequence continues at coordinate 11,697,158 of NC_141288.1, forward strand.
ATGAAATTGTTGGATTAATATCATGATATTGAGAAGGCCGTTTTCGATATTCATAACAACACAAAAAAGAAAAATAGATGGAGAGTCTACAGAATAATCAGGAGTAGAATCTCTAAGCTTTAAGGGACTTTCATTCAGAAACATTCGAATGCAAGTCATCAAACACAGCGTCACTAATCTAACATAGGTATATCCTTTCAGGAATTAAAAATGTGTATATTTAGTTCTGTAGCGTGTCTTAAGTGCTCTATTTTCCTGCTGCTCTGTCGCTTATTTTTAGCGAAGCGACTCTGTTCACTTTGTGAAAGAGTTTCCCTTTCTCCCTGCTATTTCAGTGGCCTTAAAAATGACTACAACAAGGAAACCTTCACCTTAAAGCACAAGATTGACGAACAGATGTTCCCCTGCCGGTTTGTCAAAATAGGTGAGCACCGATGGAAGTGGTTTTTGTCTTTCTGCTGCTAACCCGTGCTCTCTTAACTCGTCTGCTGCTCTGCCCCTCAGTGCCTCTGATGTCCTGGGGTCCTAGTTTTAACTTCAGCATCTGGTACATAGAGCTGCATGGCATCGAAGACCCTGATGTGGTGCAGCCCTGCCTTAACTGGTACAGCAAGGTATGGACCCATAGAAGAATCTGCCTGACTTGATGAGCTACAACAGTGAACAATTGCAACAAAGTTTGTGTGCAAGGCCAAAGTTTTAAATTCCTAAACAGAAATTAAATGAGAAACCAAATAATCTGATCAAATTAAATCAGTTTCAGGTTCTGATAAATTTTTGGTTAATTTGCCAGTGCTCTGTCTGGAATCCAGTCTCAGACGATTCGCTTACAATCCTCAACACGGTTGCTTGGGAACGACGCCCAAACAAACACCAACAACAAGAAAAACAGCCAAAAAGCTCTGATAAAGTGCTGGCACGGTTTTTAGGATCATGTTGCATTCAAGGTTCTCATGACATCGTCTTAATGTTGGACCAGCTGAATGACCAGGCTTTCTTAACTTTGCATCTGAACTGTCACCACAGTACAGAGAACAGGAAGCCATTCGCCTTTGCCTCAAGCACTTCCGGCAGCACAACTACACAGAGGCCTTCGAGTCGCTGCAGAAGAAGACCCGAATAGCCCTGGAGCACCCCATGCTCACCCATCTCCATGACCGGCTGGTGCTGCAAGGAGACTTTGACGCTTGCGAGGACCTGATAGACAAAGCAGTGAGAGGTACTATCCCCGCCCGGCCGACTCACTCATTCCGGTTCCTATTTGATGGTTTTAAAGAATGCCTGATGTCTCTCTCCCTGCTAGATGGTTTGTTTAACCAGTATATCAGCCAGCAGGAGTACAAGCCCAGGTGGAGCCAGATCATCCCCAAGTGCAACAAAGGTACAAGCGCCCAAGAGCTCAGCCAAGACGACTCCAACAGTGAGACTTTCTACTGAAGTGGCAATTTCACACATTTCAGGATGCACCACTTTGTGGCCGCGAGGCTATAACATGTCTGCTTGTTCCCTCCACCCTTCTTCTCAAATCATACTCTGAACTTTCCCTCATTTTGCTACTCTTTTCCTAACCACCTGTTCTTTACAATGGACACATTATCGTCTCGCTCATCTCCGTCTGCGGACCACTCTCCCCGCACCACCCTCCACCTCCATACTCATATCTGAACCACATTTTACCTCTTCTCACATCTGCACCATCTTCCCTCTCCCATGCTGATGTCATCCTCTTCCTCCCGACCCTCTCTTTCCACCATTGTAGGTGATGGAGACGACAACAGGCCAGGCATGAGAGGGGGACATCAGATGGTCATCGACGTCCAGACTGGTGAGACCTTCTCCACCCATTGTGACTCAGCTGTTCAACCGTGACTCATCTCCTCCTACAGACTCCCAACTCAAACCTTAATTACTGTTAAATCTAATTGCCCCCACCCTTCTACAGTCCCACCCATCTCCATCCATTCTCCCACGAAACAAAAAGGTCCTGCCGGCACTTACTTAATAAGAGCATAATTAATTACGTTTGTTTTGACAATTTGGTTTTTGGATGTGACGACAATCATGGAGTAGACGTGTATTCATCCGTGCCTGCATTCTCTGCCACGGAGTTGTTAAAGAATCAGTGCAGCTCTGTAGATGCATGCATGCAGCCGAAAGCAAGCTGGCATCACATCTGAACAAAGAAGCTTTCTTAACACCACAGTAAAGAATTAGGAACTTGATTTCTTTGTACCTCCTCATACCTTATCATAACATTTAAAAAACAGGGTTCTGAATAATCTGATATCCTCATTGTTTTTGTCAACTGTACTGACTTGTACGATGCACACACTCAGATGTGATTGAACCTGCAGAATATTTCTCTCAGAGACGACTTGTTGTGCTACTGCAGAGACGGTGTACCTGTTCGGGGGCTGGGATGGCACACAGGACCTGGCTGACTTCTGGGCCTACAGTGTCCATGACAACCAGTGGGCCTGCATCTCCAGGGACACCGAGAAAGAGGTGAGCCAGCTAGAGTCTTCTAGAACGCAGTCAGATTGCAAGATTTAAAAAAAAAAAAAAAAAGGCCAATTACCATAATTTTCTTCACTTTTTTTCCTTCTGTATCCATCCTGATTTGGGTACAAATACTCTGAAAATGGAGATAGTTAAATATCATTTTCCTGTAAAATATTAAAGTGACACCCAAGTTTACGCATGAAAATGAGTCTGACATTTTCAAGAGACGAAAGTTATCAATAGGTATCAGCACAGTGCTTCAAATACTTTCTTGTAGCTTTGACATTTTACGTAATTTTTCATGTATAAATTGAAAAGTCAGCAAAGTTTTCAGTTTTGAGGCTTTTCTTTGGAGGGGTCAGGAGTGGAGTGGGACCAAAATTTACAAAACCACAGTACTCTCATTTTATTCATAAATTGCTGAACACCTGCTTTTATACTTTTCCTTGTGTTTTGAGTTCCGGATAATTTGAGGACTTTGAACTCTCATGTCTGTCTCCATCAGAGCGGCCCAAGTGCTCGATCTTGCCACAAAATGTGCATTGACTCCCAGCGGCGTCAGATCTACACGCTGGGCCGCTACCTTGACTCCAGCGTCAGGAACAGCAAGTCCTTAAAGAGCGACTTCTACCGCTACGACATTGATGTCAACACCTGGACTCTCCTCAGTGAGGACACAGCAGCGGACGGGGGCCCAAAGCTGGTGTTCGACCATCAGGTACATATCGGGCCGGGTGTGATCTGGTGTCACTGGGTGCTCAGTTGTCATGGCTTTGCTTAAACATGTACTGCGTGTGGCTATGGAAAGAGACTTAATCAGACTTGGGTTTAGAGATCCAATCTTAAAAAAAAAGTTGATGCCAGAGTCTTCAATAGTCTCTACCTGAAACTACAAAGACAAGTTTTTTTTGGGTTGGATTACCCAAAAAAAACTTCCCAATAATTCTGTGTATGTTCTGTTTCTTCTGTTTTTTACTTGTGAAGCGTCTTTGAGTGTCATGAAAAGCGCAATAAAAATCCCATGTATTATTATTATTATTATTATTATTATTATTACGTATTGCTTGCTGATTTAAAAGTGGATAGAGTACATTACCTCATCAGATCTGTTTACTTTGAGAGTTGCCATTCATTACTGCTTTTTTCCCTCCTTTTTATTTAAAAAAATCACTCATACCAAAGAGCAAACATTAATACACCCCAAAAAAATGTTTAAATCATAAACTATTATCTAATGATAATTTAATAATCTATCATTCCTTAATCCCTGTGGGGAAATTTGTTCTACAATTAACCCATCATGGATGCACCGTGTTTGAACCAAGACAAGATGTTGATGAGCTATGGGTTTAGTGTCTTGTTCAACAACACTTTGGCACACTAGAGGGAGCCGGGAATTGAACCAGAAAGGTTCAGTTCCAAAGACGATTGTTCTACCCCCTGCGCCCCAGCGCCCCCTAGCTGCTGTGGTTTCTTGGAGTTTTCAATTATTTTTTTTTTTTCACATTTGTGGTTGTATGTGTTTGTCTACTGTTGGCAAGCACTGGTATTTCATTAAATGACAAATCAAAATTATGTTGAAAGACGGTTAAAATCTTTATATATATCCTTATATGAGGACTAAGGGGTAAAGAGATTTAAGCTAGGGTAAAACTGAAATACTTCGACTACTCCATTTTTATATAACATCCATGATAACAATTATTTTTTAATCAAAACGATTGCTGGTCATTTTAATTCTAAGATTTTCTTTTTGTAACAGATGTGCATGGACTCTGAGAAGCACATGATCTATACATTTGGTGGTCGAATCCTGACGTGTAATGGTAGCGTGGAGGACAGTCGCACATCAGAGCCCCAGTTCAGTGGCCTTTACGCCTACCGCTGTCAGGCGGGCACGTGGAGCCTGCTGAGGGAGGACTCGTGCAACGCGGGGCCCGAGGACATCCAGTCTCGCATCGGACACTGCATGCTCTTCCACACTGTAAGTCCCATTTCCTATCACTGCTGGGACCTTCCTGCCTGGCCTGCATGTTCATCACAGCATCTTTCTCCATCTCTCCTCAGAGGAACCGCTGTCTCTATGTGTTTGGGGGTCAAAGGTCAAAGACTTACCTAAACGATTTCTTCAGTTACGATGTGGACGGGGATCATGTTGAGATAATATCAGACGGTACAAAGAAGGACTCCGGCATGGGTAAGATTTCCACCTCACTGTGTTTTTTTTTTTTTACGAATGGCGCTGACGATAATAATGTCCTACAGGCTTACATGAACAGTGAGAACAATCAGCGCCTGCAGGATGAACTAGTCAGATGGATTTGGGCACACATACTGATTCAGATGGGTTATTGTGCTCTTGTCTCGAACCTGCAAGCTGCTGTGATAATTTAGCAATGAAAGACTGAATTACATCCGTTCCATGACATATTTAGATGGTCTGCATGTGTCATGACTCAATGCTACTTTTCTGGGACTTGTGTTCCCAATGTTTTCCTGAAAATGCGCCTGGCTTCTCAGCCAACATCAGAGATGTGACAGGCACGCTGCAGCTGTCAGACAGGTCGAGCCTTGCTCCCAGGCTCAAACCCCATAGACGTCTCCCCTCAACTCTGTCCTACCTTAACCCAGACAGAGTGGGAAAGCCTGTATGCAGTAATATTGTTGTGAGGAAAAATATGACACATTTAAAAAAAAAAAAAAAAAGGATGCGTGCGTGAGAAAGAAAAAAAAAAAAAACAGAACAGAATGTTTGTTGGCAGGAAGGAAACGGCAGCACAAACAGTTCTCAGATAAATCATTGTCACGTGTGAATGTGGCTCCATCTCTCTTGACATTTGTCCGCCTCCAGGACACCATTTTTTCAGATTACAAGTCTAATGGCGGGGTATTGTTAGCAATCATCCACAGTCTCCTCAAAATGCCTCATATATTAAATACTGTTAGTGTTGGAGGGGCTGATAATCAGTCACAGCGGCTTGCAGAGAAACCACCTCTGTGTTCATTTCGTCCCTACCAAAGTAAACGCATGAGTTCAACTGTTAGACTTGATTTGGCTGAAGTTGGTTGCACATCATAACATTGCAGGTTGCACACTGCTGACGGGCTAGAAAATAGGATTTTTGCAAAATGTGCAACATTCACTATACATTTGAATAAAAAAATATCTGCTGTCATATCTCTGCCCTAGCCTTTTTGTATAGGTGCTCAAAAGAAATTACACTATTTTTAATGGTTTGTTCCAAACTGTGCAACTTTGACAACAGGTCCTCCCATTTTCCTTTCTCATTCATAATAAAATATTATAGTAAATTAAAAAGAATTTATTTGCCCATTATTTAAAACAAATGAACAAAACAAAAAAATCATTTGATTTTTGCTCTAGAGGGTCCTGAAGATGGTCAAGAGGATTGCATGTCACAATGTAATTTAAAAAAAGCAAAGGAAATAAGATGGAAAGTAGACTATATGAAATATAATATTTAATATAAAATATAATATTAATATCTATTGCCCAGCCTGAGTGTTTTTAATCTGGAGGAGTTGTCAGATCATGAGACTGTCACCATCCCAACAACTAAATTGACATGCCGCTCACTCCATCTCTGCCGTCTCATGTTGCCATGGCGTCCACTGCTGTCTTCTTGTCTGGCCTCTGATTCCTCTGCCTCCTCTTGCTTTGTGGCTGAAATGAAAGTTTGAACATCGAGTCTGGTCAGCCTCTTGCTTTTTATTCATCAGCGCTGCTGATAAGCACCTGAATAACTGACCTGAATAACTCAATGTTGTCACTTCCTGATCCCACAGTAAATAATTAATATTGCTCTGCTGATTGCTTGAATGTGTCTCATAGTCTAGAATGCGGCCTGAGTCAAAATGTCATAAAATAAATGCAGGAAATTGAAACTTTTCAGATGCTGACATGTGGTCTGATAAATATCAGCCCGGAGACCAAAAATCTGTGTCACGGCCTGTCAGTGTTTTAGCAAAAACACATGGTCATAGTACCCCCCCCCCCCCCCCCCCCCCCACACACACACACACACACACACACAAACTCATACATATGCGCATACACATCATAATGAGTTGGAGTTGGTTTATCCTTTTTGATTACTATTTAACAATTTGCTATCTTTCTCTTTTGGAATATCATTCTGATAATCTCTTCACCTCTGCCTGCTCCCAACTTGTTTTTTCCTCCCACTTCTCCATTTCATGCCTTCTGTCTTGTAAATGTATAAATTAATACATATTTGTAAAAAAAAACAAAAAAAAAAAACAAACAGGTATAAGTAAACAATGAGTAAAGGTATTTTCTGGAACAAATGAGGGTGTCCTCTTCCAAATGTTTGTCCAACAGAAGAGATTATAGCTTGCTAGTATCAGTGCAACCACATGAAAAAGTAACTATTTAACTTTGTATTGTATCCTGCTAAGTTTAGTAACACTCGCTGAAATTGCTTGGTGATTCACCCACACAGTTATTTCAGTGGGAAACCAATATATCATTGTCCTTGATGAACAAACTTTCCATTCACAAGTTATCATCAAATCTCACAATTCTTTCTCCTTCGAGTACATTTTATAAAAACTTTTATTTTTGCCCCTGTGTATTTATAGTAACAATTCGGGTAAGATGACAAAGACCCTGTAAGTGTTTGATTTGGATGGTTCAACAGTTTACATATTTATTTGTTTGGAACTCAAATAAAAACATTGCAACAGATTAAGATAACAGGATCCAGATGCCTCCAGGGTTTGCAGCCAAGTGTACAAGCGCTTCAAACGTGCTTGGATGTTATTCTTAGAATGCCTTTGGCCAATCTGTCCCTGCAGTGCCGATGACGGGCTTCACCCAGAGAGCCACCATCGACCCTGAGCTCAACGAGATCCACGTTCTGTCGGGCCTCAGCAAAGACAAGGACAAGCGTGAGGAGAACGTCCGCAACTCTTTCTGGATCTATGACATTGCCCGCAATAACTGGTACAAACTGAAGTAAACACAATAAACACTCTGGTTGCAGCTGTGACGATTTGTGGCGGCAGGAAACACACACACACGCTCCATGCTACGCAAACCACACCACACTATGATCTTCACCACAGCAGTGTAGATGCATGAGAATATACACACTCTTCATACACCATCACTGCTGTGCAAATATCTAAGCTGCATGTCCTGGCACTCCCTCAACTGTCCACCAGGGATTTGTGTGTGAGGTTGTCTGTGTCATATTTGAGTCCATGGCAAGCAAAGTACACGCCGTCCTCGCTGTTCCAGTACATTGATTTTTTTTTTCTTTTTTTTTTTCTTTTAAGCTGCTGTTTTAAGCGTCCAGTCAAACAAGGCAATCTGATACTTGCAACATTATTTGACCTTGTGCTTCTGCAGCCATTCATCGTGTGCGTGCGTGCGCAAATGTTGCTGAAACTGTGGTACCTTAAGAGCTGCAGTGCAGATTTATCCTGTGTTGTCACTTACGTAAATTTGGCTTCCTGTTTTATGTGTGTGTTTGTTTTTCTGCGCCTGCTCAGGTCCTGTGTGTATAAGAACGACCAGGCGGTGAAAGAGAACCCAAGCAAGGCTCTGCAGGAGGAGGAGCCGTGTCCACGCTTCGCACACCAGCTGGTCTATGATGAAATGCACAAGGTAACACACATTTAATAATAGTCCACAGGCCAGAACAAATACCAGTACCATCTGGGTGATAAAACCCTCATAATTCCCAAGTAGTTTGTTGGGCCTATATAATGAACGTAGGGCAGCCTTTTACAGGAGTTCTCTTCTTTTCAGTGAGACCATAGATTTCAGAGGTATCTGGCCAAAAATTTGTTTTTGTTTTTTCCCCTTTTGACAAATCCTGACCTTATTCTATCAGTTAGTATCAAGTATTGAACATCATGATTCAGGAGAACCCGCCTGCTCTTGCTGGCACTGCAGGCCAGTCACCTTAATATGAGCATGGCGTGTTTGACACAGACTTTACATTTGTACAACGTGAAAAGCCCTGGAAAGCCCAGGTATCTAAAATTTACTGCCCGTAATGTACTGATGTCGAACATTGGGTCATGGGATAACAGCCAGGGGTGTTTTTAGTTGGAAAAGAAAAGGCAACATTAAACTTATGATAGTTAAGGCTGAAAATATTTTGCCACATTAGAAGTGACTGGATGGTTCATTGGCATTTTAAGAGAGCATGCAAATGTGATTAGGTAATGTGTATTATACTTACCTGTTTGTGTTGGTCCAGGTGCACTACTTATTTGGCGGAAATCCGGGAAAGTCGTGTTCACCCAAGATGCGACTGGATGACTTCTGGTCCCTCAAACTGTGTCGCCCCTCCAAGGAGTACCTTCTGCGACACTGCAGATATCTGATCAGAAAGTACAGGTGCGAACACACACACACACTCCTCCACACCTGCTGGCTGATGGGCTGTGCCCTTTAGGGTTGTTGTTCTTAGCTGTTCCCATTTACATTGAATGATAATTACTTGCCATGTCCACAGGAGTCAGCTGGAGTCAAATTATTAAAATGATCCCAGGCATCAAATTAGTTGTCTGGAAGCATGAAGATGTTTTTCCTGCACTTCCAATAGCCGGGAAGTAGCCCCTCGGAATGATGGAGAATATCTGTCCAAAGAAGCACTCCATTTCTGTCACATTTTGCTTCATTTTTCAAAAGGAATGGCGACTGTCAGAAGAGTTGGGTGTTTATTTATTTAGAGAAAGGTCCAGGGGATGGGATTTATTTGGTGGTGTTGCCATCTAGTGTTAAGGTAAGACACCTGAATGTATTTTCGTTGGGTGTTGTCCAGGTTTGAGGAAAAAGCCCAGTCGGAGCCTCTGAGTGCCCTGAAGTACCTGCAGGATGACCTGTCGCTCACCGTGGACCACAATGACCCTGAAGAGACCAAAGAGGTGCGCAGTCTGCTCCGTCCGCCAGAGACTTGCCAGGCGGTCACGCTTGCTGTTTTTTAATACAGGGTGTTCGTGTTATTTCAGTTCCAGCTCCTGCCCTCTGCTCTCTTCAAGTCCAGCTCGGACTTCATCCCTCTGGGTGAGGCTCTTTTTTTATTCATACAAAACACTGGGCTTATTTCCTTTTTCCATATTTTTCAACCAAGTGAGTCTGAGACCTGCTCAGCAAATGAATTTATGTCCACTGGGCCCTAAACTCAAGTTACATACTATATTCATCCCTTATAGGGAAACATTTCAACACTGACAGTATTACATGAAGATCTATTGTTGTCCAGTGCGAAGGTAGCTAAATATTGGAAATAAAGTAAATTTCCAAAGAGGGTTTTATTATCGAAATGCTATTTTCAAAAGCACGTTATATAAATGTAGGTTGAAAATCTTTTAAATTCATCAGGCTTAGATAATAGTGGAATGATATTCCTCACCAGGCTGGAGACCCTCAGCTGTTAGGGTATCTGATGAATAGTTACCAGAATGTATCGCTGATAAATCTTGAAAAATAAAAATAACGTATTAAATCTACATTGGCCCTCAGGTTTCTCGGATGTGGATCAAACTTATGCTCAGAGGACACAGCTGTTTGACACACTAGTCAACTTCTTCCCCGACAGCATGACACCACCCAAAGGCAACCTGGTTGACCTCATCACCCTCTAGCCCCGCCTACCACCATCACACAAACACACGCGCCCGCCCCCTGATGGGACAGAGCAGTGATGAGCAAAGCTCTGAGCCCTGCTCATGGGCTGAGCCTTGACCTGGAACAGATCTCCGGCTGCCTGCTGGAGCTGAACACACATGCTGTGTGTCTGTGAGTGAACCCCTACTACGTTCCGAGGGTGTGTATGTTCGTGTCGATAAAGATTCCCCTGGAGCACAAAGACCCTCCAAACTGCCAAACGACAGGTTTTTCTCCTTTTCTCTTGGTTCCCGCAAAAAATAACCCTAGCTATGGATCCGCAGGTTTTTTTTTTTTTTTTTTTTCTTTTTTCTCCTTGTATTTCATTGTGTGTTTGAAGGCACACACACTCACACGCGCACACACTGAACGCAGGTGTCCATTACGTCACTGCAATTGTGTCCTGCTATTTATATTACCTGGTGATGGATTATGTGAACACGCAGGAAGCCGGTTCACTCTTCACACTAAAACCTCCCAAAAATTGGTGTATTTTCCACCTGCGTCTCACCTGGGCAGCCGGTGAAGCCACTCACAAACACACGTACTGGCTGAGTTGTTACCTTTTTTTTTATAAAAGCAACTTTTCAAACTACATTGAACGCGGACATAAGAAAAAAAAAAAATGAGTGAGAAATCCTAAGTGAGAATGAACTCACTGGTTTGTGTACAGGATATGTAAATATGAATATGGGAAGAGGTGCTTCTCGATCAAAATGTCAGGTGTCACCTCAAACATTTAATAGTCATTATTTATTTGGAAAATGTTTAATCAATGGGAGTGTGTGTGTGTGTGAGCGTGTGTATGTCAACAGGACCTCTCTTCATTGCGACTGGTGATTGGGTTTTGTGACTGGAGCGGTGTGTGGCGGCCCCGTATGTGTGTTCATCCTGTGTGTCTCAGTGTTGTGTAATGGCTGGGTCAACGTGTGTTCGCTCACCCAGATATCTGCTGCATGAGCAGGTGGGCTGGCAGCACATGGCACCTGGTGTGTGTGTGTGTGTGTGTGTGTGTGTGTGTGTGTGTGTGTGTGTGTGTGTGTGTGTGTGTGTGTGTGTGTGTGTGTGTGTGTGTGTGTGTGTGTGTGTGTGTGTGTGTGTGTGTGTGTGTGTGTGTGTGTGTGTGTGTGTGTGTGTGTGTGTGTGTGTGTGTGTGTGTGTGTGTGCGCGCGCGCGTGCGTGCAGGTCTGTGGTGTCCTGAGAGTGATAAGAATATATGATGCCTGTCTCCTCTGTGCTGCATTGGAGTTCGCCAATCTCAGTGGTTGGCAAGGGGAAGTGTTAGCCTCCTTCCCCCGCTACAAATTCACAACACACTACAAAACACTCGTGCATACATGGGATTCGATCACTCGCCATGTTACAAAATAGTGAAATCACGAGGCGTGTTTGAACATTTGAGCTGCTGGCTTTCTTCGCATGGTGTGAAGATGTCACACAGGCCTCGGTGATGGGCACGCTTCTGAAAACAGCAGCTCCATAACAATTACAGTTATTAAAGAAAGGACCCAATGAAAGTGATGCCAAAATTTGGGAAATGCTCATTCCCCTTGATGCAAGGCGAAGAACAAACAACTTTTGGCAGTTGTAAAATTTCCTCTGGGATCAAAGTATTACTAATTCAAATTCATGTTTTTTCTTAATGCGGTCCAGCCCATCAGGCATTACCCCTAAGAAAAGGAGCTCTGTCTTGCATTGCAGAGAAAAATATCTTATCTGATCGTTGTTTACGGGGCTTGAAAAGTGAACCTTTCCTCTCATATCGTACGTTTTCCCTTCATGACCTCAGTTCGGCATGCTCATAACTGAAGATGGTCAAAAAAAATTCTGAATGGGAAATTCTACATTTTCCCCCACTCCACCGTTGACGTCCTTGACTGAGGTTAATAGATGGAACACCCAGCAGAGGGCATCAGGGCCCAGTGCAGTTAAGCAGATATTCCCTATTAATAACAAATGAAGAGGTCACCATGCTGCAGTCAAGCATTAATTTCCTGAGAAATCCTCTTTTAAATTAAAAGCCAGAGAATTGATAAAGGACATTTTATTGCCAGGTTTCATTGCCATCAGTGACTTCAGAATACATTTCTGTCTCGCTCAACGCACCACTAAAAGCTTTTACTAGGAGGTCAAAGGTCATTAGGCTCTGCTGTCTGGATGAACTGTACCCTCCCGGTGATAATACTTTATACTCCCACGGACTCACTTTGGATCATAACTTTGGTTCTGATGTTTTTTTTTTTATTTCTTGGCATTCTCCATTTATAACCACAGGTATGACACTGAAGCTGCTACTGTGTTTGTTTTATAGCAGTATTGGTGATCAACTGCAGAGCGGGGACGCATCAGATGTTTTTGGGGTTTTGTTTTGTTTTTTAATCACGGGCACTGAATTGATCTGACGGTCAATTTGTGATTTTGCAATCCAGGGTTGCACCTTCTTTTGTTGTTTTTTTGTGATTGACACTTTGAAATTGGTGGATGGTGAATATCAGTTAATGGTGAAATGCTTCAAAATCAAAATTTAAAGTAACTGCCGCCCTCCTTGGAGACAATTTACCATGTGATTGCGTGTGTGGTTTAAATCCCTGTAAAAATATCCCTCTTGATTTTGCTTTCCAACGACCAAAATGATGCGATTCGCTTTGTCCCTGTTGCCGGGCGCTCTGCATTTGCAGTCTGCCGAAAGGAATGCCGATTTCACACCGCTGTCCTGACCTAGTCGGGACATGTCTGCCAGTCCAAACCTCTCCCTCTCTTCTGCTGACACCTTTGATATGGTCAAGTCAGTGTCTGCTAATTCCGGCTTGAACGTTGATTGTTTCATCTTTTGCTTTTTAAAAAAAAATAATAATAATCTCAGTCCACATTTGATGGTTCGTGACTCCAGTGTTCACAGGGCGCCGGGAAATGTTCTGCAAGTAATTGAAGTGTCAACAGATTAATTGTCGAAAGAAATAATGCACAAGCTGCAGTTTTTCTCCATAATTATGACACTGGGTTAAAAGTCTTGGGATAACTTCTTGGAGAGCAGGAGTTTGAATAATCACCCGCTGACGGGTTTGTGGCAAGTGTAAGAGGAAAGCAGACTGAAATTGTTCAGCCACTGATTCTGACCAAAGCCAAATACCCTAGTTGTAAAAAATAAAAAAAATAAAATGAACAGCAACAAAAAGAGTCACATGACCAGATTGTGACAAAAAAAAAAAAGATATTTATACGCTTTGATCCTTTTGAGGGTCATGTTGCTCTCTCCATAATGCCCTTTTGACTCCAGAGCCCAGTCTCCATGGAAGAGTTTGTGTATCTGAACCCAAAAAAATAATGATAATAATAAAATGCAAGTACTTTTTGGTAAAAGAAAAAAAATACACATTGCCAAATCAGATTTTCTCACTGCTGTTTTGGATAAACCTCCTCCGCCATGTTTGCTGAGTGGAATGTTGTGTTCTGGTTGTGTGTTGATCCTCTCTGGTCGGAGGTCAGGGGTCATCAGGCCGGTTCTCCCCGGTCACCGGATACAGCGAATGTGTAGAAAGCCTTGTAGTATTGCATTGTATGTAATGTACATAATGGAATAAATAAAGATTGTATTTTGTTCAGGTTTTCATAAGGGCCGTGTCTGTGGTGTTTGTGCCCCTCCTGCTGGCCAAGATTCAGCAAGACACATTTGAGACAATGGAAAAACACTTCCTTTATTTCAACATGAACAATTTACAACTTCCAGTGTGTCAGACCCCTGCTGTCTGCTGCTCCTTCAGCAAACCAACCATAAATACAACAATACTGAGATGTACTTTGGTGATTAAAAATAGTGAGACTGGAGATAAAAACAAAACAAAATAAACTCGAGTGCAGAAGGTGATGATTCACACATATATAGTTCATAAGTGAGAGAAAATATATATTATTTATCCTTTTAATGGACTTGAAGGGAAGTGAGTCATCTGGAAACAAGTTTTAATGGGGAGACTCCAACCCTCCTGCAGTGACTATTTACAGTGGGACTTCACAGAAAACATTATTGGCACGCAATCAGGAATGATCAATATCTGTATTGGTATCAAGACTAGGCCAGATGGAGGAAAACAAGAATACTAATTGCAAGGCCTTCGATCAATATCATAGAAATGGGCACACTCTAGCATGGAAGAACAACACATTTGAAACAGAAATGCAAACAATGTGGATTTACTTGCTCTCATTTTAATGCTGGTGGGATTTGTCACTGACCTTTATATAGGATTGTTAATCATTTAAAATGATAATGTTTATGCTTGTATTTTTTATATTTGCAAATGTGCATATTTTAAATGCTGATTGGTATTGTAATTTCTCACATTTATCATCGACGTCTGGGGTAATGTCTTTCTGATCGAGATAGCTGATTTCTTCCAGTTCAGTCAATGTGCCTCTCCATTATATTGAAAACACTTGTGTTTATTTACCATTTACCTGACTATGGCGTTTATTTACTATTTATATACTTGTCTGAATTCATACAGTAAAGTCATCTCATCTTTTCATGTTAAAAAAAAGAATTCACAACTAAACATACATGATATTTGATACATGGCCGAGCGCTTATCAGTATTGATCAAATATTTTTGACTGTGAATCTATGTGACATTTCTGTCAGAAAAAAAGGACTGTATTTAAATCAAATAATTAACGTATTGTAACAAAACATAAAAAATAATGTTTAATAGCATTGCCCTCAATAAATAACAATTTCAGCAACCGTGATCGATCGGCCTATAATACTGTAGCGTCTGTCAGAAATAATCACAAAACAAAGGAAACACAAATACTGGGTTTCATTCGGCAATTCCTTTTCCCCAGAAAATATCGTCGCTCAAACACTGCGGATCCGTGAGGAAGACTATACTCCAGACTAAACTGAAATCTCTTCTTACCACTGGTAGGCAGTGGTGAGTGATTGTCACCCTTTGTGTTTCCTCCTGAACAAGTCAATTTTAACCCTCTTCACCCAGCAGGCGACCCCAATAGCACAAACCCACATTTACAGATTTCTACCTTTACCAGTCCCTTCAATTCCGGTTTCATGGCAAATCAAGACTGTTACTGAGCTAAACTGTTACTGAGCCACAAGCTCTGTTTGTTGACCTTGTGCTACAGGTGACATAACAGTATGTTTCCTTGTTACAATGGTGCGCTTGACACCATCGTCCTTTTAGTAAATCATCTCACGCCATCACAACATCACTTTTTCTGTCTGTTTTTTGCATCAGTCCATTGAAATTTATCAATGTTTAAATGCTGTTATCAATAATATTTGACTTCAACTCTTCAAAAATTCCATATCGATATTCAGACGTTATCAGTAGACGCTGCTGTGGCCGAATCGTAATCCCGTGAGTCAAACTCGAGTCTCAGATCTTCGGCGTTCAAGCCTCGGTTGGGTTGATTGACCTTTTTAGGCATTGTCGTACTAAAGTTATGGTCACATGATGGTGGGTGAATTGTGTAACCTGACCTGCAGGCAGGAAATCATGAAAATAAAACTAAAACAAGTGAGAATTTGAAAGTGTCTCCAAATAAAAGGTTGGACTTAAGTGCCACAAACATAAGGTCCTAATAAGTCCAAGAAGTCTGTTCCTAACCACAGTCATAACAGTCATCACACCTTTGTTCAGTAATGGATTCTATCAGATTGTTTTAACCTGATTGTCTGACAGCTGGTGATTTGCTGTTTTACTGGAGGTTTAAAGCAATACAGATTTTTTTTTTTTTTTGCTAAAATTGAATTGTTACTTCCTGATATGGACAGACACTGACATTTAGGGTCAGTTACAAACCGGTGCTGTGTTTTGGGGGTCAAAGATGTCACTGGGGTGTGTCTATATGTCGCCACCTTTTCTTATTAAAGCAGTCTCTTAGAAATGTTTTGTGCTAATTTTCCTAATAATATGGAACACCAGTTACAGAAAGTGACCAGATACTTTCTGTTCACTAGGGATTGTAAGGCCCAATGTGATGGACTGAATTTAAAATACACTATTTCTATGTGTAGGGAGGTGTGTGTGTGTGTGTGTGTGTGTGTGTGTGTGTGTGTGTGTGTGTGTGTGTGTGTGTGTGTGTGTGTGTGTGTGTGTGTGTGTGTGTGTGTGTGTGTGTAGTGGTGGTGGTGGTGGTGGTGGTGGTGGGGGTTGTTATCTGTTCTACCTGTGCGTTGCCTTGTTGGGAGTGTGTGCTGTCTGTCTTACAGGTGTGTGTGTGTGTGTGTGTTGGTGTGTGTATGTATGTGTGTATGTATGTATATGCATATGTCACCCTCCAACTAAGATTGTGTCTGACGCCGGTTCCAACAAGTGCACGTCCACCTCTGTATATGTGTCTGTTTCTCTGTGTGTGTGTGTGTGTGTGTGTTTGTGTGTGTGTGCGTCAGTGCGTGCGAGCGCAGGCATTGGGTAACATCAGTCCTACAGGTGTGTGTCCTCCTCGTCGGGGATGTCGTCCTTCAGGAGGTTGTCGATGGGAACAATCCAGTTGTCGTTGAACTCTCCGTTCATCGCCGTCTTCTTCTCCTGCATCTCGGGCTGCACCTCCATCACCTCAAGTGTCGGGTTGTCATGGTAACCGTTCTCCACCGTGTGCAGCTCCTCTGTCAGGTGTTGCTTTGGATATTAAATAGGAGGATCAATTGCAGGGAATGTGCTCTCGGCCCCATCAGTTCCAGACACTCCATTAAAGATGTGAGAGAATCTTGATGTGTTAAAGTGAATTCTTTGAACTTTTAAGACCATTTATTATACTTTCTTTTCCTCTTCTTTTGTTGTTATTTCTCCCTGGATTTTCTGAGAAATTCCTCACTAGATTTAGAATAGTATTTTCCTCCTTTTTTTGGTGATTTCTTGGTGATTCCCTGCAAATCACCTGGTAATTTCTGTTAAGATGCTGTAATTTTATTTATTTATTTTTTTTAACATGGTTTCATGCTATTTTTCATTTGCTTGTTTGCACAATATGGCGTGTTTTTTTTCACCCCAATTTTATCATATCTCGCACATGTCTTAACAGTTCACACATGGCATTTCCTCATATTTTAAATCCCATCTGGTTGATTTTCATCTGAAGTTATCTAATTTGCAATTGTCATGACTCAAATTTTCTCCTTACTGAATTATAGAATTTAAAACATTTTCACTGGATGGTTGACACATTACTGTCTCCATTTTAATGCTCATCCTTAGGCTGTCTCACTGCAGAGGAGCTGAACTTCCGCAGCACCAAATCATGATCAGCAGACTCTGTCCTTTGGATTGCGCCTGTATCCTAAGGTTTATGGTAAGACCCATGTGTCTCCTGTATAATAATTTATCCTTTATTTATCCCTCTGGGGAAATTTGTTCTTTACAATTATCCCATCATGGCTGAACCATGAGAAGTAGGCTGCCATCGATCAGCACCAGGGGAGCTGTTAGGGGCTCAGTGTCTTGCTCAACAACACTTCGACACACTCAGAGGAGCCAGGAATTGAACCAGGAATCGCTCCTGCCCCATGCAACCCCAAAAATCCAAACAGGGAATCTACCTGGTTCTCGGAATAGGGCCTGCGGTGATGGGAGGCACACACAGCGAGGATGACGATCATGATGAGCAGGGCCCCACAGGATGCCAGGATGGCAATCAGGGTTTTCTTATCCGTTGGTTTCTTTAGAAGGAAAACATGAGGAGATATCAATGTTTGCTTTTAATTAGCATGGCACTCGCCACCTCCACTAGATCTTAACCTATCCAATTATTGATATTATATATATATATATATATACATGCACTTTATGCTTTATCTCCCAGGGAGTCTTATGTTGTACATTTATTTATCCACAGACTCAAGTTCTACACATGTTGCGCGAAGGATGGGAGTACTCGGATCTCAAGAACAAACTGGTAAAGTGAATGAATGCGCAATTCCTACGTGTCGCGAGTCCCGAATTCGTGAAAGTACTTCAAATGTGCAAATAGTAAACATGCAACTGTTGACGTGTACCGTGTTCTTACCTTGGCGAACTCTTCGTAGAACTGAGATGCCAATTCTGTTTTCACTATAAGATATACATTGCCAAGGTTATTAATTGACCCAAAGGAGATCAAAATTTCTAACAAGTCATATTGGCAAGATGCTGCAAGAAAATTAAGTGTGTGCGTGTGTGTGTGTGCGCGTGGCCCAGCACCTTTGCCATTAATTTCCACGCTGTCCAAGTGCATTTTGTTGTTTTGATGGCGCCAGAACACCGTGCAGTTTCCGTCCTTTATGTTCACCATCAGCTTCTTGCAAACCTTCACCAAGTGGCTGTTCTCCTCCTCGTCCTCCTGAAACACAGAGTGGCTCCTTATAAATGGCCCTTCTTTGTTAAAGACACACAAACAAACTTTTAAAAACACGTTTCCTGTATGTACATGTTACGCTGTTTCCCAAAGTAATTCTAGGGCAAAAGAAATAAATCGAATTGTACTTTATATAAAAAAATCTTACAAATATATATTGCATTTCTTCTAACAGGTCATTTTTCATTAATTGATTTTATTATTTAATCTTGTGTTATTATTGACCTGCTACACAGCTTTAAACACAGATACTGTATATTTATCACCCATTAATTATCCCTGATCTTGTTTTGTCGTATGTTCTTATGGGGAGGCTGTAGCCTCTCCCAATGGAAGGTTGCCGGTGGACCTCCTCAGCTCTTCCTGTCTGCACGCCGAAGTGTCCTCGGGTAAGACACTAACTACAACTTGGCCCGGGTAGCAACTTGTGTGGTAACTCTGTCACCATCAGTGTGGGTGAGTACATGTATGCGTGTGTGAATGGGTTGAACATGATCTACTGTTAAAGCACATTGTGCACACCGCAAGTGAATGAGTGGCCATTTACCAAAGCACCCTCTCAATGTAACCAAAATAATCTAGAGCTATATAAAATAAATCAGGCAAGCGGGCAAACTATCTACCTACCTATCTACCTCTTATCAACCCAACAAACAACCAACTAGCCAACCAATCAATCCATTACTCAACCGATCAACCAACCAACCAATCAATCAATCAATTGTTGAATCAGTGAGTAAATTTTTATTAACACATCTAGGAAAAGGAAATAAGAAAGAAAAAACTACGTCCTAAAGTCGAGTAGTCTTACCTTCTGTCCTCTGTTCAGCGAATACTGCAAAACAAAGGAAGAAATCAATGACCCACATACAACCTCACTCGTTCATGCCAACATGGGTGTCAGCTTGGATCTCACCAAAAATTTCTGTAAGTCTTTGTCCGTGGTGGATATGGAGAACACACTTCCAGCTGTGGTTCCGGAGGGCTGGGCTTTGGAGCTCTTAGGTCTGAGTGTGGGGGACGGGGTCCCTGTGGGGCCAGGCAGCACCCAGGTCGAGCTTTTTATCGTTATCGCCCCTGTAGATGTTGGTCTCACGCTATCTGTGGCTTTGAATGGAACACACACAAACACAGCTGCTACGATTGTGTTTTTTGTATTCAATATTATGTTAATTTGATCGACAGTGAAATATCCCAAATTCACAACTTGCGCATCCTTTGTATTTTGTTGCTCATTGAGCTATAGAGGTGTTGAGTTGCTCTCACCTTGCTGGCTGTCAACACCGCCTCCACTCAAGGCGGTGTTGACCGTCTGTGCTGTGGACTGATTGTCGGGGTTAGTTGGTGGTTTGTAGGTTGTGGAGGTCAGAGAGTCCTTGGTCACATTGATGCTGGGAGCATTTCCCTCCGGTGTGATGGATGCCTGGCTCTTGCTGGGCATAATGACTCCTGGAGGGGTCGTGGTGATGGATAGCCCCATCACTGCTGAGGCTAAGGTTGTAAGGCCAGTTTTGTTGGGAGTCACACCAGCAACAGAACTAGCACCAGTACCAGCACCAGTACCAGTACCAGCATTAGCACTAGCACTAGTACTAGCACCAGCAGGAGTGGTATTGCCCATGGCATTTGGAGAGGAAAGAGCCACAGCGTTTTTGGCAGTGCTGCTGGGGGCTCCACTTTCAGCTGCCTTGTCAGGAGTGGTGCTTGTCGGGGTGGGGTTGGTGCTTTGCTGAATGGTGGTGACCACCTGGGTCACAGTTTTCTGAGTGCTGCCACCTTTGAGTGGATCTCCATTTGTCACCGCTTTGGACGTTTTTGCTCCAGTCTCTTGCGATCCAGTTGTTTTTTCGACTTGATTTGGTGCTGTTGTTATATTTGGTACTTTCGTGGTTTGTGTGGTAAGATTTGTCGAGACAGCTGGTTTTGTTGTCTCCATGTTGGCCTGATTTTTAAGAGTGGTGCCAACCACGGTTGAGGAATCACTTTTGGTAAGAGTGGCCGCAGTGGAGGGTCCATCTGAGAAGACACTGTGACATAACAAACCTGTGGACAAGGAAAACATGAAGATAAATAGGTGAAATAAAAATTCCACTTCTGTATTATTTGTTATTTTACCCGCTGTTGGGAAGTCAAACTGATGAAAAACACTGAAGGTGTTGGTTTTAAAGTTTATTCCCAACCTGCATGTACTCTGTCCCAAGAGTCCAGAGTAACATCTGACTCAAATTATTACACAGTAATTTGTAGGCTTTCCACTTTCCAGGTCAATGAAATATAGATTTTTTTTGAATATTTGAATTCATATTTTACTTTCTGAGGGAGTACAGTGGATTGACTGTCCTAAAAATGCCCAACCACCAATACCCCCCTCCCAAATGAGAAATCTCCACATATGGAAAAAAAAAAAAAAAAAAGTACAAATAATGCCATTTTATAACATCATTGTATCAAAAGATACAAATTCAAAGTGTTTAGCTTATATGTTGGGCCTTCTGTTGCACCTCTGAGGAAAGCGATGTCACATATCTTTTGTGAATAATTTGAGAACCTTCTCTGAGTTCTCAACAGATTGGGGGCTATTACATATAATGGGATATCAATGAGATGTCAGTATCAAATCAGTACAGCCATAGCTAATCTATTTAAAGTAACAAGGACAGGATGTTTGACACAATAACCTTGAGACACCACACCCTGGACCGTGGACTCCTGTGAGTTCCCCAAGAACAATCCCAATCGGAGAACAATGGCGTCCGGCTCGCCCACGCAGCCATCCCCGGGCATTTTGACCTCCACCCAATGACAGCACCCCTGTCACATCTTTCTATATTGTTACATTAATCTGAGACATTTTAGTGAGTTTACTTAGACAAATCGCAGGGCCCGTCATTAGGTTGCACATAAGTTATGTAATTCTACGCTTATTATCACATCATATCTTCATGGTCATCACCGCAAAGAAACATTATCAATGATAATGAGCCTTCATCTATGCTCAAATTTCCATAATTTTCATATAAATCATCTGCATAAAGAGTCACCAGGCATCATATCATGATTCAAATGATAATCTGTAGCTTGAAAAAGGACAATAAAGCTGTGACCCTAGAAAGCCTTTATTTACCGCACTAGCCGTCTGCCGTATTCTGACTTTATGCATGATTTTTAAATGCCTCATCACATTCAAACTTGACGCGCCCTTTTTGACACCAATCTATTGAACAATATATGATCATTGAATAAATCCAATCTAATGATCTGCAGTCCAAAAGCAAATGAATGAATATATTGGATCATCTTTTTTGCACGTAAGATCTTTAATCTTTGTCTCCTCCCTGTGTGGCCCCCAGGGGTCGGGATGGAGGGGGGGGGGTGTTTGTTGCTCAAACTGAGATCTCAGTTTTCCTCTTTCTTATTGGCTGAACAGTTCAGGGACCCTTTTAGTCATTGTCCTGAACTTTTTTTTTACCTCCCAACTCAATTGCAGTGCAAAATTCTAATTGTGTTCCTTGTTATTATAAGTTTGCCCGATTTTTTTTTTTCTTTTTTTTTAGATGTTTTTTTTTTTTTATGTAAACAATGTAATTTTTAGGTGATTGTACAACAAAAACAACTTCAGGTGATTCCTTTTACTTTCAGGGAATAATTCACAGCTATTAGTTTGGGATTACCTCTGATTTTTTTGTCTTTTGTTTTAAAGGAAAAGAAAGTCTCATCTTTGGTCGAGTTTAGATTCACCCGGCCCCGTGCCCGGCGGTGAGCCGATGTCGTGTTCAGCGATGACCCCCGCTGAGCCCCGCTGACCTCGGCTGACCCCGGCTGTCACTGATGCATCTGTTTCTTCGCGAGTGACGGCCTCACGGCCCCCCTCGCTATCAGCACCCCGGCTGTTTTTACTTCACCCACGCATTCCGGCACAAGCTTCCCTCGAAACTCTCACAAAACCTCCACCTGTTATTTGACTTGGTGAGAAAGGACCACATGGGGGCAACGAATGGACAATATGACGCCTTCGAATGTTCGAAAAACCCCTTTGATAACTAATGAGAAACATCAATATCACTTCAAAACATTTCAGAAAGTTCAGTTTGTTTTGGTGAAGTCGTCATTTGTTCCCAGAATAGACTAAGGCTGTGCCGTTTCCTCTCTTTCACAGAGCAGGAGGGCAGAGAGCCACAGAAAAAGCACCAATGCTTTGCAGAGGCCAGAGCTTCTTGTCACGTCCCTGTGACAATATGGACATGGAAGTTGATTCCCTTTGGAAGTTCTCAACACAAAGGAACAGGAATGGTAACGTTGTGTAAAAAAATGACTGAAACGAGCCCTTGTGCAACAATAGGCAAGGATCGTTTCGGCGTCCAGTGTCCTTTCAGTGCCTACAAAATGTAAAAATACCTGCATCCGCCACGGTTTATTACCCGATAATAATATAAGTGACAGCTTTACAGCTTCTGCGGACGTCATGGTGACTCCTGCAGTCTGGAGGGAAGCACATAGAAATGTATATGTATTTGAAATGTAATGCAAAGTATTCTGCTTAACAAGTACCTCACTGAAATAAACAAGCCTATTTGTATGATAATTTTATTCAAAGATTAACTGAAAGTTAATTTTAGCTCCTGCTTTTAAAGTTCTACTTGAGAAAAAATAAATTGCTTCTAAGCTCGCAGATAAAAGATGAACTCCCAACCCTGCGTGTCGGAGTGGGCGGGGCTTGTTTTTACAACATGGCCGTCGGAAAAGCGAGAACAATCTGAGCACCTTCAACACGCAGACTGTCCTGCTTAAAGTGCCGGATGCCGCGTCTTGGCCCGATCACGACCCGCTTGACCCCTCGTCCGACAGTGGTGCGGGTGGGAGATTGGGGGGGGGGGGCAGCCCCTCTGACCTCCAACCGGACTCAAAGAATAGTGTAAAAAGGGTAAGTAGTAGATACGCATTTCCTCCCCTGACCTTTTCGCACTTTGCCGGTGTTTGAATTTGTCCAAACCTTGATAAAGGCAATAGTTCAACAGGCTGATGGTGTGCCAGACTCCTGCACATAAAACAGCTAAGATGGAACAAATTGAACAAATTTTGGACGCTGTTTTAAAATAAAAAAAAAAAAAATTTTGAGGAAGACTTTCTCTAGGCGCAATGACAGCTTACCGGGAGGGTTTGCTGGAGAGCTTCAATTTGAATGGAAAAGAAGCAGTGGTTAACTATTATAGTACTTAACAAACAACAAATTCTAAACAAGCAAGACAGTCTCTGGTTGGATTCTGACAGTGGTCCTTTCTTTTTGGAGTTTGCATGTTGTGTCTCCCTGTGCCTGTGTGTGTTTCCACTGGGTTCTCTGGTTTCCTCCCACAGTTCAAAACCATGCAAGAGGTTCATTGGAGACCCTAAATTTCCCAGATGTATAAATGAGAGGGTGAATGGTTGCATGTCTATATATACGTGGCCCTGTGATCACCAGGCGATCAATTCTGGCGCCGCCTCTCACCCAATGACAGTTGAGGTAGACTCCGGCTTCCCCGTCTCCCTGAGTGCATAGATGATGAATGAATGAATGTATCTAAACTCCTTGAAATCAAGCACAAGCTTAAAAAAAAAAAGAAAACTGAGGGGAGACAAATGCAAGGAAATGGTCAAGCTTCAAAGTAATTCATCATTTATAATGAGGTCATAAGGACTATCATGTTAGGAGCTTTTTTTCTTTTTTTTCTCATTTTCCATCACAGAAATCCCTGATATTTGAAAAACCACACGATGTGTCATTTACCTGAAGCGGAGCTGTGATTTCATTGCTGCCCTGGATTGGGCAACCTTCCCTGCCATTTCAAAGCTATTTTATTTTTTAAAGGCCAATATTTTTCTTTGACCAATAGAGAGCTTGAGTTCTGCTCAGTCTCAGCCGGGTGAGAAATCCCATGGCATTTTAGGCAGAATTAAAGAAATGCGAAAATAAAGAAAAAAAACATGGCGGGGAGCTGCCATATAATTGGTCCGTTCCTGGAGCCTGTTTGTGTCTGAAGCAACTAGACAACAGTTCTGCTCTGGTTAGCGCCAACTTTTCCACCACTCAAAAAAACAGCTTACAATTTTAAAATGTATATTCATGTGATGTATTAGGATAGAAATGTAGCAAAAACTGTTTTTTTGCATTACATTACATTACAGTCCTTTATCAGGCGCTTTTGTCCAAAGGGACTCACAAAAAGTGTAATTCAGTCACAGAAGATCCGAAGTACCAGTAGTCGGAAGTCAGAAGTGACCACTCAACCAAATAGACATCTCAGAACCATATAAATACATACATACATTTCATCGTTAATTTTTTTTTTTTTTTCCGGGGTGGTTGGGGGCTGATTCTGCCGAATTTCATATTATTTCTAGCAAACGTCATTGATTGACAAGGGCAGCACTTGCAGGGATCAGTGGGACCAGACCATCTGGTGAAGGCCCGCGTGGGACGTCCACGTGCACCCCTTCTCTTTCCCCCTCCTGTGTTGCACTGTGAGGGGTAATTCAGTGCGTGTATGTGTGTGTGTGTGTGTGTGTGTGTGTGTGTGTGTGTGTGTGTGTGTTTGTGTGTATGTGTAGGGTGGGCAGCCTGAGGGAGGAGTTGTTATATCACAATGTGAACACCAGTGTAGGGATGAATGTAGAAACACTCGGTGGGAATAAAAGACAAACGAGGGAAAGGGGGGGGCTGTAAATCTAATGGCCAAATGGAAATGACTGACCACACACACACACACACACACACACACACACACAGGTTCACGTCATTCAGTAACAACCCTGCTCCCTGTCCTAAGAAACCAGACTGGTATGTGTCTTTATGCAATCTGTAATGGGGGGGTTGGGGAAGGGGGTGCCCACATTATAAATGATAAAAGTTTAGTGTTACACCCAACATTCCTCTCCAAACACACACACACACAGATGCATACACACATACTCACTGACACACACAAACACGCACACAGATGTTGGTGTCCCCCTCTCACATACATTCATGCTGAACTGACCAACATGGTAAATATCAATACAACTTAAAGTTAAGGGGGGCATGTAGGCAAAACGTAGGCATAGACCTCACTTAGTGAGTAGTGACAGGATTTTCAGAAATAAGTATATTAGTAATATTTAGTTTTTTACATAAATCTTTTGATAAAAGAAATGTCAAAATTGAACCCCGCCCTCAAAATGTCAGTTCAAGCCTGACGGGAAAAGCCATCAAAAACTCTGAATTCCAATGACAACTAATTCAGAAATTAGCAACAAAAAAAAAAAGAAATAGTCAGAAAAATCCACTTATGCGGAAACTGGTCCGTGCGTGCATGTGTGTCACAATAGTTGATTCTCAACTCTTTACTGGATCAACAAATTCAGAGTAGAAACCTCCACAAAAATATTAAATTCAGGAAGAGAAAGTTGAGATTTGTCATTTTCCTGAGGCTGTGATCGGTGCCGTTACACACACACACACACACACACACACACACACACACACACACACACACACCCTTCTCTCTGCTAATAAGGCAACAGAACTTTTCTGTTTACCTCCAATCTTGGTGTGGAGGGATGACAGGGTTTGATGATGAAGAAAATGTGCGTTTGTATTTGTTTATGCGTGCAAGCATGTGTGTGTGTGTGTGTGCATGTGTGTGTGTGTGAGGAATGAGGAGGTACTGGATGGGCAAGGGCGGGGGTGGCGGCAGTACCAGCCACGAGGCTGATTAATGGACACCTGGGTGTGTAAGGGAGAGCGAGGGAGTGTGGGGTCACGGTGGAGGTCAAGGCCGAGCCTGTCTTATCTGCGCAATCAGACAGTGATGTAACGCCAGGATTCACGACAAGCTTTTCCTCCTTGAACCTAAATATCACACTAGTCTCGTCTGACCTTTCAAGATCCACTGCACCTGGACGGGATCTTGATCGACCCTCCTACTCCAGGGTTTCCCAAAAGGTCTGTGATGGGGCTTTGAAAAAAAAACACATTAAATCTGTTATGTCAAACCTTCATTATGATAAAAACTGATGGATATTGTGAGAAAAAAAATGAGAAATTCCGAACATGTTTTATAAAGTGACTGGTGTATTATCATCCCCTTTCCCTCAAACCCCTCTGGTGTTTTAAACTGTAAATTAAGTTTCAAGAAATCACAGATATATTGGGAAGGTACAAAAAATGATAGAGAAATGAACTAAATTTTGAAGGCTGAAATCAGTTTGAAATAGCCCACATATGAAATGCTTGTGTTTGATATTTGCCTTTTTTGTGCAGGTCATGTTTAACTGAGCGGTAGGAAGGTTTTTTTTTTTTTTTTTTTTTCTTTCTCCCCGTTTCTTTTTTTTCCCAAGTTTGAAAACCTCCTTTCACTTTAGTTGTTTGAGAAAAAAACACAAGATGGTTTTCCTGCAAACCTCAGGGGGAGAGTTTGTCAGCTTGAGGCTAGAAATAAGCTTCCACCTGATGTGTGGAGATGGTGCATGGCTCCCAATAATAATAAAAAAAAAAAATTTAAAAGCTGTGTGACTGAACATGATGAGAGCTAGAAAGCAATTGTTTTTCTCCCCTCATTAAACAGCCGGTGACACCATCTTCCATCCTGCCATCTGCTTCACAAACCAAAACTCTCCTACGTGTTTTCTCCCCGTTTCTTCGCTGCCGAGTGCACGAGAAGCAGCAAGAGTCAATAACATCTCCTGTCGCCACACCCTGGGAACCGGGATGTTGATAAAGTTTTTTCCCATCCATTGTTCTCATGTTCTTCGTCCAGCACAGACACCAGGCAGTGAGCGGCGTCCGGAGAGGCCGGGAGCCCCGTCTGCTGCTTATCTTGTAGGAAATGGACAGGTCGCGAACCCCCAAAAGCAGAGGAGAGATGATCTGCGTGGGGTTAGGAAGTGCTGGATGGCACCGATAACTAAAGATAATGCCTCTCTAGACGTTTTATTCTCCGTGCAGATGTTCCAACCGCGAAAAGGCTCTCCAGCTGATGGATTTGTGGTGTCAATCAAATCGCCGGTTCAACCCAGAGATCGGAAAAAGAGCTGGAGGTGAAAGCCCATTTTCAGATTTTTTCGGGCCTGAGGTCAAACATCCTCCCATTAAAAGGAGAATGGCTTTCGGGATTTATTATAAATATTAAAGAAAAAAAACTGACGTGACTATGATGTACATATAGGTACATACATATACATACGCTGGGAGGAGTCGATTCCTGGCTCCTCCTAATGTGTCGAAGCGTTGTTGAGCGAGACTCTGAACCCCTAAACTGCTCCCGTGGCGCTGATCGACGGCAGCCCACTGCTCATGGTTCATCCATGATGGCTTAATTGCAGAGAATGAATTTCCTCATGGGGATTAATAAAGGATAAATTATTGTTATTATATCTTAAGAGTACAGTGAGAGCTGTTAGGAGGATGGGTAAACACAATTTACTGTGTACTACTTCACCAATAGAAGTATTTCTGACTGCACTCTGTTTCCTGAAAACTCCTTTATATGTAGTCTATTTTCTCTATTTCTCTTGCTCTCCCCCTCTTTGCGTATCAAGAAAAAAACTGCGTATTTGTTGTAACCAGGTAGACCAGAGGCAGTGACGCTACGTGCCTCTTTTCTGTCGTTAAATGGAATATCATAATGTCAAAACGATCAGTGTGAAAGTAGCTGCTGAGCTTGCCTCCAACGGCATTAGTGCCACTATTGACACTTCTGGCTTATTAATGAGATACTGAAACACATTATCTTTTCATTTGCTTAATAAATTCGATCCATGTAATCGTGCAGTGCAAGGTCCTTTGACTCTTCATGCAAATCCATGACAATCAATCAATCAATATGATTGGATATACCCCATGAAGCATGCTTTGGTTTGTGGCCAATAAAAAATATTTTGTGACCTTTAACTCTTCTTTAAAAGTCAAACTAATTACCAAAAAAGGTAAAAGTTACTTAAAAGTACAGAAAACTACAAATTCATTTTTCACAATTAGCAAACAAGGAAGGAGAAAAAAGTTTTCTCGCAAATTGTCCCTGGGATTGTTTTCACGCAGGGTCTCTTTTGCCTGGAAGAAGCATTCAGTGACCCCTGCCATGACCCCAGAGGATAAAAGGGTATTGCTAATAAAAAAGAATTAAAAAAAAAAAATTAAATTATATTCTTCTTTTATTTTGTGTGTGCAAGTAATTCTTCTAATAAACAATCAAAGCACCGTAACCGCTGCAAACCATGTTATGTTTAAGAGGGATTCAGAACCCCTCCCTCTCCTTGAATTCGGCGCATCCGAACTCTGCGAGGGGAATCGTCCACTTGCCGAAGAGCGTGAAAAGGCCCGCTGAGCACACACGCAGACACACAGATGCAGTTCCACCCACGCTATTTTTAGGGATGTTTGCATGCCGGGGCCGTCTTCGGACTGAGTGTGTGGCAGCTTCACACGTTTGGAAAAATAAAAGCCCCCTCCCCGACTCCCCACCCTCCCCCTTGTCTGAATTTAGAGGCAGGTGCATAATTAAAGACAAACACTCGTCCCTCGGCCGGGTTGGGGGGGCTGAGCGACGGGGGTGGGGGGTCACAGGGGCACTTCATTATTCAAGCGTGGGACTGTGTGTTTGTGTGTGTGTGTGGTGTATGTGTGTGTGTTTTTTTTTTTTTTGGCGGGGGGCATTAGGAAGCCCTTAGTAGCAGAATGATGGGGGTTGAAGGGGCATATGTTTAGCTGAGCTATTAAATGGGATTGAGGCCGCTTTAATAGAGATTTCATAAAAATGTTCCAAGACAGGACGAGCGAAAACCGAGTGGGGAACGACAACTCTTTTGTACAGAAAACAGTTGTACAGTTAGGCTATGCAGTGTGTGTGTGTGTGTGTGTGTGTACGTTTGTGTGTCTCTGTCCATAAAAAAAAAAAAAAAATCCTCACTAACCCAAGCTTACTGTTCTGTATATTTCCTGTGCATCGTGTATTGGCAGTCCCTATGTCCTCTATTGTAAGTCGCTTTGGATAAAAGCGTCTGCCAAATGCCATGTAATGTAATGTAATGTAAAAACTACAAAATAGTAACTATCCTCAGGTTGAAATACGGAGGACGGAATGATTTTCATCGTTGACATATATCACAGTAATTGCTTGGATACGAATAATACCATCCAGTGGACCAGGGGATGACGTTAAGAGAGTGGCTCATCTTTATTGTCCATTCTTCAAGGTATCCATATTTGTAGTTTGTTTTAAATGTATTTACACTGCAGCTGTGCTTACCGTCTTTTCACAGATGTGCACATTTTAAATGATCTATATAATCTACATGATGAAAAATTGCCCCCAAAGTAAGTAAATAAATAAACGACTACTTTATTTTTATTCATTTGAAGGTATTATGAATTCATTATGAAAAGAATTACTTATGACATTTAACAGATCTAATATCTTTCTTTTTTAAAGGAACAATTTAACCTTTAACTTGCGCACGCTGTTATCATCTTGCAAAATAATCAAGTGGATCTACTGCCCTTAGTAAACATTTAGCAGAAAAGTGTAAAAGCTTCTGGCAATTTATATGTATATTTCTGGTTTTATATATACATCTAATATAATTTCATGAGGTTCCGCAATGGATCTGAAAGAGTCATGAAGGAAAATAACCATTGAGGCTGTCTTTAAGAGACTCTTGAAGATCTGGCTCAGGCTGAGTGAGTTCTTCCTGAGGACACTTTGAGAGGAACTTAACCATCTTTCCCCGCCAAAAACTGTGAAAAACTCACGCTGCGGCAGCACGTGATAGTCCAAACACTTCGACATCACCGCCGTCACTTTCTTTGACCGTTTCAGAGGAATGAAACCCTAGATTTGACACATCGCTGCGTCACTGCAATTATTTTAACTTGTATGTACGTGGCAGAGAAAACGGGTCATCAGAAACTAAAGTTTGTTCACGAATAAGAAGATCCTGACTTTTCCATATAAACAAGACAGAACAAACATTTCCAAACCTCGTCCGAATCATTTAATTAATCGCCTTGCTATCGGATCATCAGATTATTTCATTTTGTGAAAATATCAGCCATTCTATTACTATTTACATCCTGTGTAATTAATGAATGCACCAGCTTTTCATACAGAATCCTTGCCTTTAACATTTTCCCATCACTTTTAAAATTCTCCGGACAATTTCGGTCCCCATTCAGCTTCCTGTAGATCCCATATAATAAAAGTCATCCTTTTGCACCTGCTGCTGATGCTCTCTGTGTCTCTTTCCTCACCCCTCAGAAAATGCTCCGCAGGGGGGAGGCTGAGACCAAACAGGCATTAAAAAAAAAAAAAAAAAACAACAACCGACATTTCGACATTTAGGATAGGTGAGTGAAACAGAAAGGTGGACTCACTGAGTGCGAGAAGCAGCCACGCGGTCCCGGTCGTTGCTCTCATCCTGTTTCTGCTGACTTCTTCCCCCAGATGTATTTGTCATTCATGCAGTTCCACGCGACCGTCTCTCACTTTCTGCCCGGAGATGTTTAATGGAAGATAAAGTGACTGACGCCGTTCTGTCACGCCTTTCTCCCTTGGTTTGTATCAAGTTAGTGATCTGGCCTGACCTATTGTATTTTCTCTCCTTTTTCCTTTAAACCAAGAGCCAAGAATGCTTTTGTTTGTGCTGCTTCTTTCTCTCCCTGGACACAGAGTTGGGGATTTGGGGGAAGAGTTTTTCTGCGGTTTCCTTGGCTGCAGAGTTGTTGCCCAGTCTCTCCCTCTCTCTCTCTCTCTCACTCTCCCTCTCTGCCCACTCCACCCCACACTATCCTGCCTCCCTTATCAGAGCAGCAGGGGCAGACCCAGCGCAGCCCAATCCCAGAGCTGCCGGGACACTTTGAATAACAAAGGAAGCCGAGAGACAATGTGTTCCCTTGGTTTTGATCCGGTCGAAAAATGGCATATGACTCAAGGACGCGTTGATGTTTGATAATGGGAAAAGGTCTGTTTGGGTTCAGCGAGTCAACATCATGCCATCGCTTTCCCAGAGAGGAACGCTTTCCCCTAAAATTTAGGGCTTCGGCAGCAACGGACCTTGAAGTCTCGTGACACCCGATCGAAACTCGTCGGAGCCGAATTTCACCGGGCGATACCGAGTGTTTTCAGTGAGCGATTCAAAGTCCGCAGCTGCGAGGTTACGCGTTCGGCACACGTCAGCGGATAGTCCGTGTCGGTCAAGACGAGACGGGAGGGGGGGTCAGGACAAAGCACATAGCGATTGGAAGGTAACCCCAGGCCAAAGCTGGCTGTTGGCTGCAGGCCTTCCGTTGAGTTTGGATTCGTCGGACATTTTAAAGCCAACACTCACAGAGATACGTTCTTGGACCGGTTATTCTTTTTTTTTTTTGGCGTCCCTTTTCGGTGTTTCCTGTTGAAACTGTGGTCCTTCGACGGAGGATGTTTGTTTTCCACACAAATTCTCCTGATAAACTCATCAACGCTCCCGCTCCGCTGTCAAGTCAGCAAAGAACGTGCTGCTGTGTCATGAGGACATGGACATGGCCGGAAATAGCACAGACTTTTGTGCTTGTTAGCTGAGAAAAGAAAAAAAAAGAAAATTCTACAGCCCGACATTTTTATTCACGACCAGTTTTGGTTACGCCAGGGAAAGAAATGAAGCAAAAAATAACCGTCATGCCGAGAATATATTGTTTCTTTTGATACAAAAAGCAAAGCTATAATAAAGTCCGTGGACCTTCGGTAACCAGGCCTGGATTTTTGAGATGTTTCTGCCAGCTAAACTGCATTTAACTTAACACCAGATTAGAGTTGAATTTGTTTGATTTGATTATTTTTCACTTAATTCATTATCGTCATTGACTGTGGTCCATTCAAATACGATCACCTTCATTTTCCTACGAGAACAAGCTTATTCTCCGAGGCCGGCAGCCTCCTCGTGTTTGAGGTGGACTCTAATTTACAGCAGCATTGGCTGGAGGGGCTTTTGTGAAGTCCAACAGGAACAATAAAAAGAACATTTTTGGGAGCGACGGCTCACCGCTGAATTAACCTGGATTCTCAAAAGTCGCAGATTGAGCAATAAATGTCAAATGGCAGGGCGGCGGGCCGGGGGACGTCCACTGTAAATCTGTTGGAGCAGAAGGAGACCAGGGAGGGGTTGCTCTGCTGCACGTCTGTCGTCACCCGACCGAGTCGCTAAAAGGCAGGGAGCAGACAACCTGTAGACATTTATACATAAACATTGAAAATGGAAAATAAATTGGAACAGCTGAATGATGGGAGAAAGGACAAACAGTAAACATTAATATGACATTAAATAAGCATCACATCCTCTTCCTGTCTGGTCCAGATAAAAATGTTTTTACCCTTGACATTAAAACGCCTTAAGTTTTTTGTCAAATCCACAGTGCGATCAAAAGCAACCTGGCCAGTAAAGATGTCATGGCGATGCTGAATCACTGTCCTGTTTTTGAAGTTTTGGTGTATTTATTATAATAGTGAACATCAAGCTTTTGGAAAACCGCTAACATTAGCAGTGCTAACTTGTTTATATCCACACCCCTGACTTCTGACCCTTTCCTGTTCATGATGCCGGATCTTTCAGAAACTTTGCGGGTCTTTGTGGGTCTTTCCAGAGCTGACATCTCATTAAACAGACCAGACGGCCACACTAATGGTATATAAATATGGATCCGTAAGGGTTTAGATAAGAGATAATATCTTGCTTTCGTTCATTCATTATCTATACCACTTATCCTGCACTCTGGGTCATGGGGTCGCTGGAGCCTATCTCAGCTGTCAGTGGGTGAGAGGCAGGGTTCACCCTGGCTGTGACACCAGTTGATCCAAGGACCACATATAGAGACAAACAATCATTCACTCTCTCATTCACAAGTCTGGGCCATTTTAAAATGTGCTGCAGTGTTTTGGGCCGTGGGAGGAACGAAGGTATGAGGAGAACATGCAAATTCCACAAAGAAATGTCCACTCTTGGAAGCAAACAAACCTTCTCGCTGTGTGGCAGAGGAGTTTCAACAACAACACGGGTCATGAAAGTTACTTTTTTTTAACATAGAACCGGACACCCGGGCTCCAAGCACCTCTCTAATGCTAGGGAGTGTAACAGCTGAAGCTCCGGCTTGACCGGACCATTTTTCTGCGAGTGCAATTTATTCGAAATTAAATCATCTGTTTTTCTTTCACATGTTTATTCTTTTTGTAAAATTGCACAAAAGTCTGCTTAGAACTTTATCATGTTTTTTTTTTTTTCCTTGAGTTCTTTCCGTCTCCCGCTTGTGCCATGATATAGATGCACCGACTGAGATCGCTCCTCTTCAATTTTACTCCACTTAAAGCCCCCACTGTTGCACGTGTTAGAAAAGATTAATAGACCCATCCTGGTCGCATCTTTTCTTGTGTTTGGAATTTGAAGTCATGAATATTCACCATGTCCTCTCCCATTGGCCCGCACTGACGCTTTAAATGACCTCGAGAAGCGAAACACATTCGTCCTGCAGTGCTGGATTGCAGTCAGCCAGTCTGGAATCGAATGTTGCCCTGCAGGAACCGCACAGTTGACTCAGTTCTTGGTCACCATGACGACAAATATTCACAATTTCTTTCAGGACATTTTACTTGTTTCTATTCATTTGGCTCCAAATTCGTCTTTGACTGACTGGTCATAAGCGAAGCAAATCTGGGTTCTTTAAGATGCGTCAAGACACACACACACACACAAACACACACAAACACACACAAACACACACACACACACACACACACACACACACACACACATCCAATGTTTTTTTTGGGGACGTGGTGTGTTCGGGGGTGTGTGGATGGGAAGTCTGGGGAAAATGGAAAGATAAGATCAGGGGTGGGGAGATTTTCCTGGGTGTTTCCTGCCACTGGAAACGCTTTAATAAAAGCATTTCAAAGGCGTGAGTAAAAACATCACAAGTCAAAGATTTGTAAAGCAATGCCTTTATGGCACGGAATTTTGCGTGTCTATTTTGGCATTATGTCTTATTTGTATTCAACACTCATTGAATGTGCAAGACTTTTCTTACACTGGACTCATACTGGTCTGCTTCAACCACATTTAGCATGTTGCAATTTGATGCGGTGAGACTTTATAGTAAATGGTATTACAATGGAGACTTTCAGAGAAAGTCAGAAAATGGGTCCGAAAATCCAAGGGAACTCAAATCAATTGCACGGAGAAAACCTGTGACAAATGTGACTTTCACATTTAGTCAGAATTTTGTGTGAAGTTTGGATTTATTTAATTTCTATGTTATTATCCTGGTTAAATCCATCTGTAATCCATCCGTAAAATGAAAATGGATCATCTACAAGTTGTTTGCCAAAATAAGCAATAATCCGGTGTGTACTGAAAACCAAAGTATTTAATTCCTCAGTAACACACTCAGCGGGACCAGGACCAGGACGATAATGTTTTAATATAATTAACCAGCACCTTAATCTGGAGAATATTCAAACTTATATTTGTAATACGAACACTCCTCAAGGTTCTGGACACATTTGTAAAAGGAAAATTTTCGTCAAGATTAATTCAGGAAACCATCATCTGAGTTTTATTATGCAACCAATTTCGGTGGTGCAGTGGTTAGCCCATCTGGCTCACAGCAAGAGGATCTATGGTTGGATTCTGACAGGGGGGGCTTTCTGGTTACAGTAGGTTCATTGGAGACTATAATTCCCCCAGATGTGTGAACGAGGGAGTGAAGGGTTGCGTGTCTCTCTATCTGGCCCTGTGAGCGTCCAGGGTAAACTTGTCCAATGACAGCTGGGATGGACTCCAGCAACCCCGTGATCCTGAGTGCAGGATCAGCAGTAAAGATGAATGAAAGAATAATGCAACCATTACACTGGAATACATCAGCAGTCTGTAAAGTTGCTGTTTGGTCTCTTTTGTGTACTTCCTGTGGTGGCCAAGGTTTATTATTGATTTTACGCAGATGTTAATATCACCCACTTTGAAGACCTAATAGAAGATTTACAGACGTAGTGAGAGAGGATATGAAGTTAGATGGTGTGAGAGAGGAGGATGCAGAGAATAGGGTTAGATGGAGAAGGTTGATTCGCTGTGGTAACCACTGAAGAGAAAAGCTATTAGGAAAAGAAGTCATTGATATATCCTATATTCAACAAGTACTGTATCTCAGTGAGGGACAAATTGCAGAATAAAGTGAAACTATGATAATTCTTAATTTAACATATGTACATTTTCAAAAACAAGTGGGAGGTATCTCAGTGAGATGTGTTTAATGTGTGTTATACTTTATCTTGAAATAAGACGATATCGTCCGGCCCCTTGTTTGCAGAGGGACTGCTTGGTTACAGATTATGTCAAATCAAGCAGGATAAACTACTTTTCTTCAAAGTAGACAAATATACTTAAAAGATGGCACAGTGTTGCAGTGGTCAGCACTTCGGCCTCACAGCAAGAAGGACCCTGGTTCGGTTCCAACCGGGGGACATTTCTGTGGGGAGTTTGCATGTTCTTCCCGTGGGTGGGTTTCTCCGGTTTCCTCCCACAGACCAAAAACATGCACGTTAATTGGGAAAACGCCCAGAATGATTGAGTGAGTGAATGGTTGTGTATACATGTAGCCCTGTGATTGACTGGCAATCAGTCCAGGGTGAACCCCGCCTCTCGCCCAACAGCAGGGATAGGCTCCGGCATCCCCCGCGACCCAGAGTGCAGGATAAGCGGAAGAAGATGGATGGACTTGAGTTCTGCTTTTCGTTTTTTTGTCTCCAGCTATTGGAAGAATGCATTCACTGAAAAACCGGAGAATTCCCAAAAAGGTCTGAAGAAGACGTTCCACAAGGGTTGTAGATGCAATAAATCAGATATAAGCTTATCCAAAAAATGCAATTGATTGTGTAGGAGCTGGAATCTCATCTACCCGTTACCATGTATCGCGGGTGAGCTTGGGGGAGTGTATGGAGGAACCAGCGTGAGAAGGCCACTGTTGGTGGTGTATATTTGAGGAGGGGTGTCAAAGGAGACCTAGAAGGTGCTGTGAAGGTTGCTGGGAGGAGGCAGTTGGGGTGGGGGAGTACAGGGGAGAATGCACTCTTACATTCCTCACATGCCCCTCTCATTGTAGCAGGCTAATGAGGCAGGCTGAGCGAGTGCTGCCCCGCGCCCAGCCAAGGGCCAGCCAGTGTGGAGCGGCTGAGCTCACACCTGAGGAATCCTGGACGCCAGACATGAGAGGCCCTGAACCGCTTTCACACACACACACTCATACACACACATGGAAACACACTCTCCCATTTAAAAAGATGAGAGAGGCCTGTAACTTTCATCATAGGTACACTTCAACTATGACAGACAGAATGGGGAAAAAAATTCAGGAAATCACATTGTAGGATTTTTAATGAATTAATTGGTAAATGATGGTGGAAAATAAGTATTTGGTCAAGAACAAAAGTTCATCACAATGCTTTGTTATATACCCTTTGTTGGCAATGACAGAGGTCGTTTGGTTTTCACACACTGTTATTGAAATTTTGGCCCATTCCTCCGAGCAGATCTCCTCTAGAGCAGTGATGTTTTGGGGCTGTTGCTGGGCAACACAGACTTTCAACTTCCTCCGAAGATTTTCTATGGAGTTGAGATCTGGAGACTGGCTAAGCCACTTCAGGAGCTTGAAATGCTTCTTACGAAGCCATTCCTTCATTGCCCAGCCGCTGTTTTTGGGATCATTCAGAAGCAGAGAGAGAAGAGGAAAGGCAAGAGTCCAGGACTGAGAGTAGGGACTTTGAATGTTGGGATTATGACAGGAAAAGATAGAGTTGGTTTACTTGATGCAGATAAGGAAGGTGGATGAAAGGTACAGTATACTGTGGATCCAGGAGACCGGGCGGAAAGGGAGTAAGGCTAGAAGCTTAGGAGTAGGCTTTATGTTCCACTATCATGGTACTGACAGGAAGATAAATGGAGTAGGAGATATCTTAAAGGACGAGTTTGTTAGGAATTAGATAGATAATAAGATAGACTCATAAGTCTGACACTGGAAATTGAAGTTGTGATGCTCCATGTTGTTAGTGGTTATGCCCAGCAGGTGGGATGTGACCTTAAGGAGAAGGAGAAGTTCTGGAATGAGTTAGATGAAGTGATACAGAATATCCCCAGGGATGAGTGTGTAGTAATTGGTGCAGACTTCAATGGGCATGTTGGTGCAGGCAATAGAGGGGATGAAGAAGTGATGGGCAGATTTGGTATACAGGATAGGAATGCAGAGGCACAGATGGTAGTAGACTTTGCAAAAAGGATGGAAATGGCTGTAGTGAACACCTTTTTCCAGAAAGGACAGGAACATAAGGTAACTTATAAGAGCAGAGGTAGGAGCTCGCAAGTAGACTACATCTTGTATAGATGAGGTAACCTGAAAGAGATCAGTGAATGCAAAGTAGTTGTAGGTGAGAGAGTAGCCAGACAGCATATGATGGGGGTTTTTACGATGACTCTGGTGACAAAGAAGATCAAGAGGACAAAGGCAGAGCAGAGGACAAAATCGGAAGGAAGGAAGCTGAAAAGGGAGGGGTGTTGTATGGTTGTATGGGAGGGGAGTTGAGAAAGGTTCTGGGTGCTCAGGGAGAGCTTCCAGATGATTGGACAACTGCAGCTAATGTTATCAGGGAGACAGGTAGCAGAGTACTTGGTGTATTATCTGGAAGGAAAGTAGATAAGGAGATTTGGTGGTGGAATGAGGAAGTGCAGAAGTATATACAGAGAAAGCGGTTAGCAAAGAAGAAGTGGGACACTGAGAGGACTGAAGAGAACAAGGAGCTACAGTGTAAGGTAAAGATAGAGGTAGCAAAGGCAAAACAAAGGGTGTACGATGACTTGTATGCTCAGTTGGACAGTAAGGAAGGATAGAATGATCTGTACAGGTTGGCGAAACAGAGAGATAAAGATGGAAAGGATGTACAACAGATCCGGGTGATTAAGGATAGAGAGGGAAATGTATTGACAGATGCTAGAGAGTGATGGGAAGATGGAAAGAGTACTTTGAAGAGCTGATGAATGTGGAAAATGAAAGAGAGGCAAGGGTAGAAGAGGTGACTATTTCAGACCACGAAGTAGCAGAGATTAGTAAAAGTGAAGTGAGGAAGGCATTGAAAAGGACGAAGAGTGGAAAGGCAGTTGGTCCTGATGATATTCCTGAGGAGGTGTGAAAAGGTGTCTTTTATACTGACAACCAGTTCAAACAGGTGCCATTAATACAGGTAACATGTGGAGGACAGAGGAGCCTCTCAAAGAGAAAACTACAGGTCTCATCTTTTTAATAGGGAGAACTTGCACACTTGGTGGCTGACTAAATTCTTTGTCTATTATTTACACATATATTCTCGAATGAAAATTCTAGCACGATAAGTCTAGTCACTGAGTAGACTGAAGCTGTTAGTATAATGTATCTGCACTGGATACTCTATCTTCTTCCTGGTATATGTTACCATGATAACCTGTAACCAGATTCATATCGCCATTGCACCTGTGTCTTAAAAGGCTTGCCGTTTTTTGCAATAAACACACAAATTACTACACTAAAGGTTTTAAGACAACCCCCTCCAGCCATTGGTTGGTAAAAGTGGTCAATCACTTCTGAAATACTGCAGAAGAGGATCTGATCACACCTTCATGGAATAAAAATCTTGTCTTCCATGGACTTAGGACTACATATTTTACATTGTTGAAATAGTGTCCCAGGAATATTTGCTCAGGCAACCCATCCGGGGCCTGGTGTAACACCATCTCAATTACAACGGGTGAGGTCTGGACATCTGCCACAAACTGGATCACAAATTTCGATTATCTGGATGAGATCAGAACCCACCAGGTGAGATCCTTCTCAAATGCATTTTATTTCATGTGAGTCCAATGTTGGTCCAAGGCTGAATACCAAGAAATCAGAGGTTATCGCCGGCAACTTTGCCTGGACCACCCACTCCCCACAGCAGCAGAACGCCTTACCCTGAAACAAGTCAGTGACAGTGATTTCAAATACCTGGTCACGTGGCTCAGCCTATCACAGTAAAGCCTTCAAGTGAGACAAGTTCTGAATAATATGCTGAGTGTGTGGAGCTTTCTGTGCAACTGCAATACTGGTTCTGTTAAGTGGCTGTGAATGCTGGAGTCTGAAGCCCACCTTGCAGCCAACGCCGGATGGATGGAACATGGGAAAGTGGCCTGAACCCACAGCGGCAATAAATGCCATTATGTTCCACGGACCACTGAGTGGTGGGGAAGTATTAGTGGCTGGATTAAAAGAAGATTTCAGGTTCAACAGTTAGTCCGCCTTTAAGATATTCAGTATTATGGTCTGAAATAAAAAGAAGGGTGAATGTTTTGATTTCATGTATTTAGACCATTGCAACTTTTTACAAGACAGTGGTGAGACCAGCAATGCTGTATAGCCTTGAAACTATTACAATGACGAAAAGCCAGGAAGCAGAACTAGACGTTGCAGAGATGAAGATGTTGAGGTTCTCTTTGGGACTGACCAGGATGGATAGGATCAGGAATGAGTCTATCACAGGAACAGCACATGTTAGATGTTTTGGAGATAAGGTCAGAGAAGCCAGATTGAGATGGTTTGGTCATGCAGATAGAGATAGAGAATACATTGGTAGACGGATGCTGGAATTGGAGTTGCCAGGCAAGAGGTCTCGAGGAAGACCAAAGAGAAGATTTATGGATGTAGTGAGAGAGGATATAAAGGTAGTTGGTGTGAGAGAGGAGGATACAGAGAATAGCAACCATAACAACCTATCTTTAACTTAAAAACAAACAAAAATGTGCAATATCTCATTTCTGTGCAATATTCAGAAACTGTGCATTATTTCATCTCATAACAGCTACACTGTGCAATATTTCATCTCATCTCATAACTGCTACATTATAATGTTAAGACACTTATAGGTTTATCACTGCTAACTAAGACACTTTATAGTTTCACTGAAACACTTTATAGTTTATAGTTTATTTTTATTTCTAATTCTGCCTTTCTTTTATTATTTATTACTGTTTTATATTCTGTAACTCTGGCACTGCAATTTCCTTCGGGATTAATAAAGTTGTTCTTATTCTTATTCTTATTCTTATTCTTATAGGGTTAGATGGAGAAAGCTGATTTGCTGTGGCGACCCCTGAAGGGAAAAGCCGAAAGAAGAAGACGAAGACCATTGCAACTTTTGTCCTGGGTTTACCTGTTAGCTTCTGCTCCCTCCAGCTTGTAAAGTAAAACATAATGGCACAATTATAACTAAAACAGGAAAGAGTTCAGATGCAAAATAATAATTTACTACTGAGCAGAAGTTTGACAGGACAAATAAATGAAAGTCCCCCCTTTGTCATGTTCCAATTAGGTGCCTCATAAAACAACAACTCCCCGCAGTATATCATCTTGAAAGTGTGGCTGTGTGCCTCTGTGGGTGGATCCTTTGGATCAGCAGCTCTGTGCTGATCCAAAGGATCCCCCCACAGAAGGTGTTCATCTTTTCCTGCAAGTCCAGAGGACAGATTCCAGTTCTGTGGATCTTATCAATTTTCCTGTTGCGATTTGTATTACAGTCACTAAAGCAGTTATTAAAGTCCTGTCTGGCGCTCTCAGACAGGGGACCAGCAGATTGCTGGTAAGCATCAGCATCAAATATCGGCATCGGGTCCTGCGTGGGGGGGGTCAGAATCCCAAATTAGATGTGAGAATCTAACATCAAAGTGCATGAAAAATGTCCCTCGGACTCGTGGGTCACAGACGATGAGGATCGAGTAAGAAGAGAAACATTCAGGAAACGTCGTGACACATCCTTCCCTTGCTCCTTCCTTCTATCTGTCATTCTGGGGTTGAAGCGCTGACATGCTTCCTGGATGGCAGCTGCTTGATGAGGTGCATCATCAAGGAGGTGACGGAGGGTCATAGTCATGAGGAGAAGAACGACGGTACCGTGGCGCTTGACGCTATAATGTGGTCAGCTGCAGGGGATCAGACAGGCTGCAAGAGTGTCAGCTTAACCACATGTTCAACAGGCTTGTTCAGAGTGTAACCACCACTCCCGTCATCACCTTTCACAGCAGAAATGTCTGAGTACTGTAATGACAGGCTGCACAAACCGCCGAGTCAAAACATGAGAAGCAAACAGATGGAATTCACAACTTTGCAGTCTCATGTGTTAAATGATGAAAAGTGATGGCATCTGTCTCAGATGGGCCTTTTCCCCCCGGGTGGCGGTGATGGTGCTTCACATAATTATCACAAATCTGGATGGGGTTTTACTGTACATATGCTTATTCTCTGCTCTTTCAGCAAGCCATTAAACACATGGCAAACACAGCGCACAAAGATTAAGTACCCCCAATGCAGAACCTCTATAGACTTATTCTTTTTATCCTCTCGCAAAATGAGTTTGTCCCGGGAGGTCCGGGGAGAATCACACTGGTGATTCACTGGGTCTGTTACAAACGGAAGGCTGCTGCCTTGTTGCCTCACTTCCTGTATAGACAGATGCCTCTTATAGGC
Source organism: Fistularia commersonii (assembly GCF_037954325.1). Classification (NCBI taxonomy): domain Eukaryota; kingdom Metazoa; phylum Chordata; class Actinopteri; order Syngnathiformes; family Fistulariidae; genus Fistularia; species Fistularia commersonii. Next base: position 11,739,226 of record NC_141288.1, read on the forward strand.
AGGGCTTCCCTCAGACTGATGCGTATCCCCTCGCTGACGTGTGAATTGACCGCAAAATACTTTGGTCTCATGTTCCTCCATTGTACAGAGGCTTGGCTGATGTCTAATGTATATAATGTATTCAATTCCTCTTCCTTCAGCCGAAGGAAATCTTCAAATCTTTGTACTTAAGACCTTAAAACACTTTATAGCCTTGACTTTGACACTTTATAGTTTTATTTATATATCTTATTCTCCCCCCCTTTTTATTTTAATGTTTTTTTTTTTTTTTTTGCAATTTCCTGTTATTATTTATTATTGTTATGTTTTACCTGAAACTCTAGCACAACAATTTCCTTCGGGATAAATAAAGTTGTTCTTATTCTTATTCTTATTCTTATTCTTATTCTTATTCTAATTCTTATTCTTATTCTTATTCTTATTCTTATTCTTATTCTTATTCTTATTCTTATTCTTATTCTTATTCTTATTCTTATTCTTATTCTTATTCTTATTCTTATTCTTATTCTTATTCTTATTCTTATTCTTATTTTCTTATTCTTATTCTTATTCTTGTAAATATAAATATAAATATAAATATAAATATAAATATAAATATAAATATAAATATAAATATAAATATAAATATAAATATAAATATAGACTATTGATGAAAACCCCTGTTAGCCAGATATATGCCTGCCGGTATTATTCAGATCACTGCAAAACATTTTGCCTGATATTACATGTTCTCATGAAATTAAGTACATGAATTTATCCTAAAAGCAGTCCACAAGCATTCATTCATTCATTCATTTATTCATTCATTCATTCATTATCTGTATTCAGGCTTATGGGGTGGCTGGAGTCTATCCCAGATGACCAGTCGATCGCAGGGACAACCAACAGTTCACTCTCTCATTCACATGTTATATAGAGACATTCAAAAATTCAGTCTTTCATTAACACTTCTGGGCAATTTAGGGTCTCCAGTGAACCTACTGCATGTTTTTGGGCTGTGGGAGGAAACTCCAGGAGAACATGGAGGCTCCGCACAGAATCAATCCGGGAACCGTCTCGGTCCTTGGTTTGAAATTACGCGCCTGATCTTGTGACCTATAGTGCAAGCTGATGTATAATAGAAATGATCAGCATCAGCTAAACCTCTCTTCCACCGATTTTAACAAGCGTGTCATCCTCGTGATTTTGGCCTTCCAGTCATTATGGCACCGGTGCAATCAGCAGTGTCAGCTACTTCTTAGGAATTCTTGGCCAGAGTCTGGTTTTGTTTCACCAGATAGACACACCGCTGAGGACAAAGCGGTGAATTCATCAGGCAGATGGAAGGCTTCTTGGCCAGATTCAGATGGGTAATGGAATTCCGAGGGTCTTTGATTCCTCTCTGTCCGGTTTGTCCGTCTCCTGACCAAATAGTAAAAAAAGCTGGAAGTATTTAAATCAACAGTTGAGGGATATTTGGGAAGCCTTTCAACAGCAAAATACTGTTTAAGGAATCTCACTGTTTTGCTGTATGGGAGTGGAGGGGTCTGGGGGGGTACATGACATAAGAGTAATGATAGGACACAGAGCACTCTACACTTTGTTATCTGAAGCCTGGTACCAAGTGGAGCCGCATCTGGAGTGTGTGTACGTGTGTGTGTTTTGAGAGATTTCGGTGTCAGGGAGTCCTGCTCCCTCTTTCCTCTGCTTTGACCATACAAAGCTTTGTTGTCAGCCCTCCTTCCTGTCAGTTCACACCACCACACCGTCAGAATGGATGGAGTGGACAAGAGTTCAAATGTTACTGAAAGGAAGGCGGTGATGTCGGATAATCCAAGAAAGGAGTGGAAGGACGGAGGCGCTCGTGCCCGAGAGGAGCATTCCCCAGATACTCGACCCGGAGTGAAGGGTATCAGCCCGAGGAGCCTCCCTAGAATCGTCAGCAGCTAGACCGAAGGTCCGATAAATCTATCTGCCCGCGATAGCGGAGCTCATATTTATCTGGATGAGCTGCTTAAAGATTCCCCGCACACTGTTGTCTAGATCCTCAGCAGACGTCCAGATGATCATCCTCAGTCTTACCTGCTGAATAACTGGTCTTGTTCATCGTGATGTTATACAAAGGTCTTTCCTGTGCACCATTAAAGCAATATTAATGGTGAAACCCCAATTCAGAGCAAACCATGATGTTTTCTCAAGTCTTAACATATCAATGAATTTTAAGGCCCAAACCGTTTTACATTGAAGCCGCTGGATTAAAACGCATTGAGGCAGCAATCATAACCTTATAGATATATTTATACTTTTTCCTTAAAGCTGACTTTCCTTAAAGTTGAGTGCCTCCGACTACTTGTAGCTCTTTGAGGCTTATCTTTCACTCCAGCGATAGGATATTGACAGAGAACATTTTCACCATCCATTAAAAAGCAATAAAGGGGAAATGTGATAAGTTGACGGTCCAGTTTAATGGTTCGAGTCGTTGACAGGTATAACATACCATACTGATGTTTAATAAATTTAAGGGATAATACTCAAGTCAGCTGACATGGACACATGAGGCGTGTATTTCTAAGGCGGCACCGCATGTGCTTCAGTTACTGATGCTGTATTCTGTACTTATATGGGCTGGCATTAACATGTTAGTTTTGTTAATTAATCACATAAAAATGAATTTACAGAGAAAAAAGTGCATTTCAATCACACTTTAATATGCACTGCGGATGACTTCTCACTGGACTGGTTTCAAGGGGACGCATTTCACAGACGCACAATGTGATGAGCATGATGGAAAGGGCAAGTGAAAGTAACAAGGTTCAAGGGAAATGTAAAGAAAATACAAGAAACGTGCTGGTGGAAGAAAAATCAGAAAAAAAATGCTGTTTTCAGGCAGTGTGCTGTCAACATGCTAAGGCTCAAATTAAGAAAACAAAATGTCTAAGTCCATGTCAGACAGATTGACTATTTCACTGGTGACATGGCTCACAGTGGACTATGGACCACTTTCTCCTCCGTGGTAGAAAATCTTGGCTTACAAGAAGCGATGCAGATTGATTTCAACGATAAATTCCGAACTTTTATCAAGAAAGACGACGTCAAACCAAATCCAGCAGCTCCATGAGGATGGAAGGGAAGTACAACAGGTCATGTTGAAGAGACACACTCATCTATTGGTCTTTGTCAATGTGATTAATTCATCTAGCAAACTAACATTTTTTTTCCTCACGTCAGATATAGAAATTGGTTTCGATTAATTGATCACAACACCACTAATTACTTAGATTAAATTTTTTCATCGAGTCCCACCCAAATCATATGCTTATGTACAAGTTCACTGGTGTGCTCTTCAATGCCATTAGGAGAATGGAATACTGCCATTAGTATTATATATATATATATAAATATATATGTATCATAGTATATATTATATTTCCTGTAAAGCAGTGCCGGGCCGTGCATTTCATACCAAGGCCTTCAGTAGTGCTCCATTTATCAATCCGCCCCTCAATAACTGTTTTATGGCTTCAAAAGCCATCTTATAATGCAGAACCATTACATCGTGCGATAACTCACGATCCAGCAGTTTCATCATGTCCTCGAAATTAAAGTTCCTGCTTTGCCCAAAAAAATGGCACATTCTAACAGTCTTTTTATGATTTCCCTATTTTTCCTCACCTTTTTGTTGTGGAGCTTTGTTTCCCTGTGCACTTGCTCATTCAGGTGTAGATCCACTCTGGTTTCCCCAAATGTTTTGGACAGCACCGTTGCTTTTTACTGTCCAGCAGTGCTCCGGTGTCTCGTTGCTTCCTTGGTTAGGCGAGTCAAATTTACAAACCCGGTGTGGCTCCAAACACCATGTCAGTAGCATCACATTCCAAGCACTCCCAGCAACACAATTTGCAGTGTTCCTCGGAACCTGTGAGACACTGGTACCGCTCATAGTTAGCAGACTGAAAGTGATGGACAAATCCTTTTCCTCACTGTGACAGGCCTGCTAGCTTCGGAATTGTCCCTTTTCTTGAAAATGGCTTTGACAATAAATCTGCAACCATATCAATCTCCGCTCTTCCTTCTGCCATCATGGGTTGACAAATTAGCTATAATATATACACAACTATATTTGTCTTCATGCAGCTTGCTACAGGTGCAGCCTGCTTGCTCTGGCTTGTAAACTCTGACTATCCAATCAAAGCGCATGTGACACACTGATGTTACCGTACCCTTCAAGAAGGCCTTGGTGTTGCAACTCAAAATCTGATTGGTTGAAGCGACAGTTTCATTGAGCAGTTGTGAATCTGATTCTGCAGATTTCTTTGACTTTGACCCTGCCAGGCAACAAATAAAGACTGAAATGTGATTGAAAAGTGCTTCAACATGAAAACACATGTCTGGAAGCAACACAGCCTGTGAAAAAGGTGTGAAATGAAGGGAACAGCAGACTATTTGGAATTATTTAATAAGTATTCATGGACCAAATATAATTAAAATCAGTCTGTGTTTCTGACTTTTTTCGAATATTTTTCAAGGCCCCGACCTCCCACCACTCCTGTAAAGGGACTTAAATGCTCCCGGAGAAAGAGGTAGATATAATAATAATGATAATAATAATAATAATAATAATAATAATAATAATAATAATAATGATAATGATAATGATAATAATACATTTTATTTAAGGCACCTACTCGACAGTCAATGAGACCATACACACATATACATATACACAAAATACAGATTTTAAAGGAACAATAAAGATAAAAATAATTAAAGTAAAAAAGGTGAAAAAAAAATGAACAAATAAATACATAAATACATAAGTAAATAACATTGGCAGAGTAGTTGGTGTCAGATGGAATAGGCCAAGATACATAAATGTGTTTCTTCAATATTTTTTTTGTTTGACAGGTTGATATTATATAACACAAAAGTTATGTACTAGTGAACATAAGTGTCCTGATGCAACAAGATAAAGTTGCTTTTTTTGCAGCAGTATCAGAGTTGTTTGTGTGATTGTGATCGGAATGAGATTTAATGTGAAGCCATGACAGAAGATTTAGATTAATAACAAAGTTTTGTTTTGAGGTGTTTGAGTTAGGGTTGTGTGTGTGTAACTAAATTCAGTGTTATACAAACATGAGTTTCTTCTGGTATTTGCCAACCTGACATACATACACTGTTTGGTCAGTACTGCTGCTGTGGTCGTTCTTAGTAAAGCTTGCACACACACACACACACATATAGGCACACACAATAAAAAAGGCTGGGGCCATAGGAGTGAGCGGAAGGATCATATAGTTTTAGATATCATCTGATTATGATGTCATGCTGCTCCCACTCTGGTATTGGAGGTTGTAGTTTTTCCGCGCTCGTATTGTTACGGCCCTGAGGAGCTTGGATTGTGATTGCCTGTGGTGGATGGATGGATGCCATATCAAACATCCAAACAGAAATTCTCAATGAAAGATCTCTTTCACGAGTCAACTTTTCCCCCCCTGTGTTGGAGACCAGGTTTGGGTGTTCCTGTGCCACTGGGTGCGTATTTTTTATGAGTAGGATGGAAGTCGTAGAGGGGCCAGGATGATTTTTTTCTTTTACAATAGTTCTTGTTTTCTACTTTTTCCAATATATGTCTGCACAATCAGAAAACTTAATAACAGCAGCTTGTCCGAGAGAGAAAATACAACAAATACTTCAGGTTCAGCCTTCGCATGATCACTTAATGTCTATTCACGGCTTATTATTTTTGCTCTCTTGTGTGATGCTATGGTAAATTCTAAACACAAAATTATGTGCCGCCATTGTTTGTGCCAGCTTGAGCATCGCAAGGGGATGGGAGGGCGTAACAACTATGGTTGGGTCAGGACGACAAAAAATAAGGTATGGTGTGAATAAATAGACAGATGGGTAAAAGTTAGAAAAGGTGGAAAAGGAAAGGGAGGTGACCATGTCTTTGTCACGATCAGCCTTTAAGACAGAAGATAGATGTGTTTCAATTTATTGTGTGTCTGTTTGTGCGTACGTCAGGCTTCAGGGACTCACATGTTTATTCTCAGGGTGGGCGCGGCTCAGGAAGCAGCCAACAGGAGCTTCCCGGTGAAAAGGCTCAGAGCGATCCCTCAACTTCTATAGGAGGAAATGAGACCCGTGGGCGTGGACCTGGTGGAGACTCCACCACTCACACACACACACACACACACACACACATACACTTAGAAAATATGACATTTTCATTTCTTATACTGTAATGTCAATGACATTGGCTAAGATCATGGGAGAGAATGGAATGGCTCGTCACAAAAACACTGTGGTGTGTTTCATGGCATGTGTTGAAAAAGCAAAGGGCGCAATTTACATTCATTCGACACTTACAGTCATGAGGCAAATTAAAGGGAAGAAACACGCTTAGTTTTGGAAACAATTAAAATAATTAGTTGCGGCTCGGGACAGATCAGAGCTTTTCCGAGGAATGCGGGGCTCTCGGGGGGCTCCAGACAGTCTCGGGTACAGAACGGGGGCTCGGTTTGCATTGGTTCTCAGAACCCCCCTTCCCTGCGGTGGTGAGAGAAGCACATCCTGGCACTGGAGATCACAGAACCACAGCCGAATACAGAAAATGCATTCGCTTAACAAGCACTATGAAAATTACAGGAAATGTTTTCGAAAAAAAAAAAAGTTGAGAACCACAGACAGAAGAAAATAAAAAAAAGTTGTCACTCCAGGATAAAATCTGTGAACAGGGGTTTTGTGATAATCAAAATTAGAGAAGGTGGTCTATCGGATGCTGAGTTCAGAATGACATCATCAAGAACTCAGACTTTGAAATTCGGCAGAAACGTTTTCCCTCATCGGCTGTTAGATGATTCTGCTTGAGTCAGTTTGCTGCCATTTCCTTATTACTTACTCTCCAACCCATTGTTATTTTTCTTATTTCCTCATTATATTTCGTTACTTTCTTTGGTCTCTTTCTTTGGCTGTTAGATGATTCTGCTTGAGCCAGTTTGCAGCCATTTCCTTATTACTTACTCTCCAACCCATTGTTATCTGTCTTATTTCCTCATTATATTTCATTACTTTCTTTGGTCTCAACCTTTGACACACGCATGACAAAATACTTGACTTTAGACAAACAATAGAAAGCGGTTAGCATTCAGCACAGTTTGGACTGCCAATCAAGCCCCTCCAGCCCAAACTGGTCCCATCTCACAGACAGGCCTCCGTAGGCTGTTTCATCCTTTACATTGCAAATATATATTTACGTCACCCCACCCCCTCCCGGAATTCCCCCTGTTAGAAAGCTGTTTGGCTCATATATCAAGTTTAAGGGATATTTCTCAACACCTGCAAGGTGGCACCTTGTACTTTTCACTTTGAAGTAACTTGTGTTTGAGTCCATTTTGTTTTTGTCACATCCTGTTTTACCTTACAATTTCTGGCTCTGTGTTTGTTTTCACTTCCTGCCTTTGTTTTGGTTTCCTTCCCATGTGACTGCTTTCTCCACCACGATGCTGCTCACCTGTGTCGGTTTCTTCGGCTCGTTCTTCGGTTTCTCTTTCCCATCTGCCCTCATGTCATCAAGGACCCTTTTTTGTTGTTTTTCTTAAAAACAGTGTCTCTTGTGATAATTACAATACAAATAAACAGTAGCAAAAGCACATGAACAGAATAAGTCATGTAGAGCTGGTGAGACTGAACAATAGAGAGGTTCATCAAAAGATGACGCAAAGGCATAAAAGCAGCTCGAAGTAAACAGGTTGGAAACAGGTCACGATCCAGGCCTGTTAGACGATCAATGTATTGTGGTGCCCTCTAGTGATCAGAAGGGAACACCAAAGACAATTGGTGGCTTGTTTGTATTGTCTAGGTTTAATGTGGGTATCAAAGGTCACTGAAAGTCAAACCTGACGACAGGCTAAAGGGGACGGTGTGGTGGCCCCAGACATCCATTGGATAGAGGTATTCAATCGGAGTAGGAAATGAGATGGTAATTGACCGGGATAAATTAATTTTTGGAGGCTCAATGCACTGCAGAGGCAGTTATTAGCCCTTTATTCCTGTAACAGGATGCACCCTTCTGTCTAGAGAAAGTTGTACTTTAAGCATGCGCATGATGTACATGGTGCATCCATCAAAAGCACCAAGCAGACGTGGCTGTTAGTTTCTCCCTTTCCTCAAGTCCTAACCTATCAGTTCTTCAGCCTTTTGTGCATCTAGATTAGTTATTTTACTTACATGGGTCAGTGACTACTTCTAGAACAGGTGCAACTACATTTTCTATATTTTTTGGTGATTTGCAGGAGGAGTCATGAGCAATGTGCAGCTGGTGTTAGTTTAGTTGTTAATTAACCCGGGTACCAACCAGCCTGGAGAAAGAACCCAGGTGAACAAACATAATTTCTCACAAGCTTCTTTGTGACCATCTTTTCCTCCACGTTCTCACATTGATTCCCTCTGGTTGTGCTGCCAGGTCATCTGAGTTCACAGTTCTCTGCTACACACCAGTTTGACTGTTCAGTGTGGCTTTAAATACAATGACGAATCAAAAATCAAAATAAACTTCCGCTCAGAGAATGATGGCTGAAAAAGAGGATTACTGCTCCCCCCATGGCTTTCAATTAAAATCAATGGTTAATATGATATAATTTGACTGACTTTTTGCTTCTATTGCTCCTATTGGATGGAACATGAACTTTTCTAGTCATTTTATATTAACACGATTATTGACGTCTCTATATGTAGCTCTGTGATGAACTAGCAACCAATCCGGGGTGAACTCCAGCTTGCAGTCAATGACAGCTCATTGGTTTGGCTCCGGCACCCTGAGTGCAGTGTGGATAAGGCATGAATGGATTGATCGATGAAAACAACACAAGCATTATTATATCATTATTGTGGGCAGGCTGACTCTCGTAACCTGCATCTGATTCCATGAATCGTGGCAGTGTAATGTTCCTGATTTTTAATACACAGACACACCTGCATCAGGTCTGCTTCCACCTAAACTTCAACAGTAGTGTACATTACTGGCTTGATTAGAGATGTGTATGGGGATTCCTTAGGAGGCAGCTCACATATTCCTGTGTCAGCAGCAGGGACATGTGTGTGTCAACCTGACTTCTTCCTGTGGATTATTGTTGATTTTTGGTATGTGTGATACTCATTCTACCAGTTCAGCATTGTTACAAAAACTGCAGGCCTGATTCATGCAAACACAAACACACACACACACAAACAGAGGGAACCACAGCTTCCAATCCAATAATAACATAGATCCAGGGCTTGATTGGGTTTTTATTCAAAGGAATGACATTAGAGAACAAGATAAATTGTGGGAATTTACAAAAGAGCTGCATGAACCAGTGGGACAGTAACTTCCGGCACCAAGCACAGAAGGCCATAAAAATTAAGTTTTCCATTGATCCCCCCCCCCCATCACTCCTTCCCCAAAGAAATTGATGCATAAAAACAAACACATGGACATACACTCACAAAATGAGCACTAAATTATGTAATAATTACTGTAAAGACTAGCCTTTCTCACAAGAGCCGTATATTTCCAGCTGCTTCAACTGACTCCAAACACTTGGTACCAACAACTAGAAACTACACTTTCTACTCGACAGGTAGTGATTCCTCTGTACACCTGGGTTCTCCCCATGACCTTTACCCGTTGGTGGGGTCAGAGGTCATCCGGCGAGCTCGTGCCACTGTTAAGGACTCGCCGTGAGAACTGGTCATGAGAACTGGATCTGCTGTACGTTGGGAATCTGCAAGACAGACAACGTGGAGGATCGTGTTTAAAAAAATTCAATAAAATACTGTGATAATTATATCAGTCTGAGCTCTAGAGTTTTAGACTACAACGGTTGTTTATTTCTGACCCTGGATTACAATTATCAAGATAAAAACTGATTTAATACACACAGACACACCTGCATCAAGTCTGTTTCCACCTTTATTTAAACAGTACTGAACTCTCATCAGACAAAATAAATGTAATTCCAGCTTTCATATGAAGGTGGGGCTCTTGAGCAGCAAAAGTGAAAGAGTATTGCGTTCAGTCTTAAGGGGGAAATAAATTCCACATGAGGCCAGCACAGCGAAAAGGAAAACAGGTATAGTATAGTGTAACGTACGATGACTGGGAAGCTGAAATATGAAGTGTGTGTGTTAAGGGGTTACCTGCTGATACGAGGTGGTGTACACCATGACGTTCTGCTGCTGCCCATCTGCTGTGATGATTCCAGCTGGAAGAGGATTTGCTGTTTCAGAAGAAATTATTTTTCGTCAAATAATACAAACCAGTTTGCTGCCAATGAGAAACTGCTGACTTCAGCTGCTTTGAGCGGGGCTTCACTTACTGAAGCTGTCGTCCGTCAACTCCTCCCCCAGGCTTTCACCCACGGACACCCCTTGCAAACCCTTCTCTCCCTTCATCGCCTGGAAACATAAAAAACAGAAGATGTCAAATTACAAAACAATGGACTCCTCTTCAGGCCAGGTATAGTCCTATGTTGAACCAAGTTTGAATAACATCTATATGCCACTGGAGTGGAAACCTACTTGAAACAAATGAGAGAATGATACTTTGCAACTGTTGGGCTATAAACTGCCATGACTCACCTCTCTGAACTTCTGCAAGTAGAGTTTGAGTGGCTCCACGTACATGTCAAAGCCCAGCGTGGACATGGCAAATAGGATGTCCTCCCCGTTAATGGTCTTCCTCTTCTCCTGGTGACAGCGCTCACTTGCCTCTGACGTGATGAAGCTGATGAACTCGCTCACACACTCCTGCACACACTCCTTTGCATCTTTTGCAATCTGCGGGAATGTGTGCAAGCACACACACATACGTACAGGAAGGGAGATGCTGAAAGACCAAATCCTTACACTTAAATCAGAAACTAATATTCCCTCGTGGAAAAAGCCGAGTTAGGGCTGGCTCAGTTATTTACTGGCTCAGTACATTTCCAGTTCAATCATCTTTTCATTGCAATGCCATTCTGAGTGCCATCGACCTATCTTTCAGATTTGTGAAATATTACCTGAAAGCTGCAAGGAATTGTCTCAACTGTCAAAATTAACTAAAATCACTAAAATACATTTGTGAATAAAGTTTACTTTTGATTTAAGTGATATTGCGTTTTTAAATGTGAAAATGGTGAGGTTAAGGTCGAACCCTACATGACTTGATTGAAAACAAACCTTTCCAGTCTGAGGAACAGCATTCTTCATGATGCGAGCCACATTGGCGATTGGGAGGTAGATGTCCTGCTCCCTGTAATTCTCTTTGGCACCACCTTCTTCATGATCCACCAGTGTTTCATCTCCATCATCTACATAGAACAAACACACAACCCGTTGCACATCCCAACACCACATGGAATAGTGCACCACATTTTTTTTTCCACACCAAGTGGTCCAATTTGACACTTGACTGCAACTCCCATCCCACCGCTAAGGACAACCACTTGCTAGAGAATCCACAGAAAGGCACTCCTCACCATCTTGCGACTGGAGGACGTAGTGGCCGTACTCCCCAGTGATTCCCAGCTGGGAGGCATCAGTAGTTGAGCTGTCTCCGTCCATCTGACACACACACACACACACACACACACACACACACACACACACACACACACACACACACAGTTAGTGACCACAGATCCATTGCTCCATAGAGAAAGACCCAGTCCAGATAGGAGATGGGGTTACATCAGATCAGGATGATTTCAGTTGAGGGTAGCGGGTAGATTGAAGATGCCGACTCCAGTCTCCAGCACAGAGAGGCAGGTTCATTCGTTTGTTCATTCATTCTACATACACCGCTTATCCTGCACTCAGGGTCGTAGGGGGTGCTGGAGCCGATCCCAGCTGTCATTCATTGAGCAGGTTGGGGGGGGGGGGGGGGTCACCCTGTGCCAGTGATCATAAGGCCACATACAGAGAAAAATTTACTCACTCGTTCATGGGTTTTGGCAATCTCCAATTACATGTAGGGACCAACACAGAGGCTACAGGCATGTATTCCCTGGTTAAAACTACCAAGAGTCACTACTTTCTCCGACAGCCTTTACAAAGTGGCGTCCTGCTTAGTGAGAGTTCATCCGTGTCAGTATCCGTACAGGTATGTGACCACTACTCTCAGCTAAACATGAGGATGATAAACTTGTCGGCTCATGTAAGTTTGGTGAATTTAACACATGTGACGTTGTTTTGACGTGATCCCCCGGTCAGAAATAGCGGGTCCGGTAACACGATGCATCCAGGTCATCCCCCCACCCCCCATTCCTAGCTACCGTTTACGTCAGCCCACGTTGCGACGTTAACCCTCGTAAACAGAAAGCGGGTATCGGGAAAACAAACAAAAAAAAAAAAAAAACGACGTAGCCTGAGAAAAATAAGGCTCAAACTACAACTTTATTGAGAGCTGTGTTAGCGAAGAGTGCTACATAGAGGAGCGCCAGTGTAACAGCTGCGAGCCAGCGGTGGAGACCAGGCACGGTTTAATTCAAACAATGGTAGCCCGCCTAGCTAACCTGCGCTAGCTGGAAGATGTCACCCGTGGGAGTGTGAGATACTCCACGTTAGCTTGCCGCTCTTCTACCCACAGACTGAAGCAGTTAGTCGGTTTTGCTTGGCTCTTTTAGCGTTATCTGATTTAATAAGAGCGGAATGAGAAAGACGCCGCCCGGCTCGTTGTTACCTTGGCACGTTAACCCGCAAAGGCACATAGTGTCCCGTGGATAAAGTCCGGTGAAACTCGCGCCTGCAGACGCGGCGCCGGCCTGTTCTTTGTGGTGCACAACGAAGGGAGACGTGGCCGCGGCCGAAATGTTCACCAGTCATTTTTTAAAGTTTCGCCCGCCGGATACTTCCTGATGAGCAGCCCTCATTCACCCAGACAACAAATAAAAATCAGACAGCGACGGACATTTCCATTCGAGCTAACGAGAAATCGGTTAGCAATCATTGGCCGGAGTCAGACACAGACCTGCAATGAAGCCCTGGTTGGTTACCTTCCTCAGACGGCTGTTTGGTTGGACAGAAAATGGCTGCGAAACGACCAGTCCCAGCGCGCAGCCACGGCTGCACTACCGCGCCCCGCCTGCAGGAGGCCGCGGTGCGTTCAGGGACTTACGGCGGACTTCGACTTTCCGCGCTCGGAGTGAATCCAGACTTGCCAACCCCTGTTCAACAAAGACCACTGACAAATGTAACCAAATGCAAAGCCCCGGGGTAGGTTTACCGGCGTAAATACAAAAAAACGCGTTGCATAGTCTTCTTTTACCTAAATGCCTTTACGGAACAGCATCGTGGAAATCAATTGCTCAGACTTCTCTGTTCTAGTACTCTGACACGAAATGTCATTTTAGCGTCTACAATAATAGAAGCACTTGAACGCCTCTCTTTCAGGCTGGAAAGTGGCGCTCCCCCTTCACACATCTTCCTTTACGCACCGTTGCACCAAAACTTCAGAGGAATATTCAGAATCTTCTTTTTGCAAGTAAAATTGCATTTATATTCACAAATAAAGCAAAATCAAAACGCATATATATTTATATCTTTTTTGCTGCAAGTGAAGGTCTGAACAGCGTCCCATACAACGCAAGCCAGTGCAGGTGAATCTATATTTATACACTAATTTGTTTGCAATAAATAGTTTGAATACGCGTCGTGTTCTACAGTCGTGTAAAATAGCTCCAAGGGTTACAACTATTTCCACTAGATGTCGCTCTTCTGCCATATCTGAAACCTCAACAGTGTCCACACTGTTTGAGTTGCACCACTTATTATCCCAAATACTATTATACAATCAATGTGTGTATTTCTTTCATCCTTTGCCGTACATGGTTGAATACATGTTTGTGTGACTGATTTTTCTACACTCCCTTTCATTGTATTGCCCAAACAGAAATTGACCCACTATACACACCTGAAATAAAAATGAAATAAATGCCCAACAAAATGCCTAACACATTTAAAATAAAACTTGTAGTTTTATTTCATATTTATGTCATATATTCACTAACAATCAAGGTTCCATTCCAGTCTCCATTCAGTCTTAATTACTTTTCCTTTCATTCCATCCCCTTCCAAAAGTGGATCCCCTTTATTTCATCCCTCCCCCTTATAAGAGTGTAAACAATCTTATAACAAGATAACAAGATCTTATAACAATCTTAGCATGTGTAAACAAGCATCATTAAAGATGGCATCCATACCTGGACCAACAAGTTGTCTAAAGGCTGTGAGCTGACTGTGGGAATTGTAATCCCTATTAGATGGTACGATGGTAATCTTTTTTTTTTATTACCTGCCAGTGGCTGATAGAAAATTGTGAGCGAAAGGTCAGTATATAATGACGCCAGAGTTTGGCAGCGTGCACATTAGATTTGCCTCCTGCTTCACTGACACTCAGCCTCATCATTGTTGCTAATCTGGTCACACACTTTCCGAAAGCATAGCACAGGTAATTATCATATTAATAGGCCTTATGGTAATGGGAATGATCTCTCAGTAGCTTGAGAGGAAAGTGGTTGGACGCGGAGACTGTTGAGAAGAACCCATGCTTAACCCCTTTCAATATTTAATTTCTCTCTACTGAGTCATAGCCTGACTCCTTTCCTTTCCTTTCCTTTCCTTTCCTTTCCTTTCCTTTCCTTTCCTTTCCTTTCCTTTCCTTTCCTTTCCTTTCCTTCACAATTGATGATCCAGTGTTTTCATTTCACAAACCAAAACCCTGGAAATAAAACTCTCCTCAGCAACAAAGACGATCATAGACAGGGAACAGAACATCAATGAAAATAAGACAAATGGTATTGTAATTTATGCTGTGCTTTTGTGCAAAGCGAAATTGAAGGCACCGTCCACCTTATTCGCGCGCCAGTCTACCGTGATATTGAAGCTGAAAGTGCTAGTTTAAGCTAAAAATGCAGGAAAATGTTGATTTAATTGTGCAGCCGTTTTAGATATGGATGTTGTGCCAAATGACTATACAATAGTGTTAAAATGGTTTTGTGTAATATAATTTTCTTTTATGCAAATTCACACGAGATCTCCCCAACACAAACCAATACATACTAGCATTGAAAGCCTATCTTTCTCAGCCAAGAAATTAAAAGCTGCTGTTGCTGCAAAAGTTTATCTTTTTGGTAGCTTCAGCATTTTTGGATGAGGCAATGGAATTGGACCAGACCGGCAAACCGAAAGATCACCACGGTGGTACTAGTGTGCTAGAAGATTAAAATCAGCTGAATGATTTGTCTTAAGTCTGTGCACCTTACACTTGTTGTTGCATTGAACCAAGTGTTCATTGGCAAGCTATCACAAGACTACCAGTGTCAGAGAAAGTTGGTTGGGCATAGAGTATAGGCTGGCAAGGTTATTTAGCTATAGTTATCTAACATGTCTGCTGCTGCAGAAATACCTTCTGAAAATACACCAAATAAAAGCTTGCATGGTGGAGAAACCACTGTGCCAACCAAGAGCGAACACAGTGTTGGACAAGGAAATATATATATATATATGAATGCAGAGATAGATGATTATTTTTGCAGATTTTCCCCTCCCTGCCAGTGATCCTTTCAAGCAGCCTTTTGAAAGTATCAAGTGACAGAGGACAGGATAAGTTGAGGATCGGGGCCCGAGCCTTTACCGGTCCTCCGCCTCCACAACGCCTGCTGCTGGGCTGAAACAGTGACCTCACCCAAGGAGGTAGGCGAGTGGCAAAATAAACACTTGCTCAGTTCTCTACAATCAATACTTAATGCCATGCTCAGTCAATATAGCCTATTGATTCTGAATTTTTTTGAATGTTCTCTGTCTCTGTTTGAATTCCCCTCTGCATTATTACCGCCTGTGGAAAGTTTACATTTGACTGAATGACTTCTGTTCAAATACAGCTTGAGATAAAGATATAATGAAGTCTGAAAATAACATTGTCTGAATCTTATGGCTTGTACATTACATTACCATCTGTTGCCCTTAAAATTCAAATGATTGGGCGTGGTGGACAGAAGACTAGCACAACACTTTTAGTGAAATCAATACATTATGGCATACAGAGCTGTGAAAAGGAAATATCTGCTTGCAGGCAGTCATGCATACATCAGTATATCACAAACATCAGACAGTACACGGTAAAATTCACGAGTTTTTATTACGATTATCAAGTCAGACCATTATTTCCTATATTATCATCATGCTCCACTGGGGAAGACTGGAAATAGTGCAGTTCATAATTCCAAAAATGTATATTGAGGTAATAAATCAAGTGCCAGGTAGACTCCCTGTCTGGTTTCTTGACAATCCAACGTCTATTTGCAGAAGTTCATTTAATCCTCTGAACTTCTGGAAGCAAAACACATCAGCTTAAGCCTCATTCATAAGAAAACAAAGCATCTATTATTCACTAATATAGTCAATTTTTCTTTCTTTCTGTTCTTGGGTTCTGTTTTCATTTGTATTGTTTCCAGCTGGACAAAAGAGTAAAAGAACTATGAAAAACGTCTACCTGGTGAGAACCGTGGAGAACTGACCAGGTATCCAAGAACACAGAGTGGATGTGCACCATGCTCTGTTTATTCAGAACACAGAAGTACAGGAAGTGTTACCGAACAACGGCTCTCTTCAAACTCCATCACAACTTTAAATGCACTTTCTCGGCTATAAAGGTGAAGTTTATCTCCGAGCTCTTCCTCCAAGGATATTAGCTCATAAAGCCTCACATCAGCTAGTACCTCATTAACTTTTTTTTATATTTTTAGACCTGCCACCAGTTGACTTGGCACCACTTAAGATAATTGCATTTCAGACGGCATCTCTGCCAAGCTGCAGATAACCACCTTAAATCCACTGCAAATATTACTGTATAATGAGGAGGAGCCAGTCTGTGTAATGACTCCATCAGAGAGTCCATGATGAAACATGAGCGGACCAAAGAGTAGGGTGGTGGTGCATCTGCTCTAACTCACTGTCGCTGCGGGGAGGATTCGTCGCTCATAAAGTTGTCATGACATGAAGCCAGAGGCAGGGTCTGAACTTTAAAGGGGCTTCGAAAATACATAGAAATCTTGCTACAAATCCAGCAAACTCAAGTAGTGTGTATCTGGAAAGTAAGAGGAGGGTGTGATGTCATAGGACTTCACACGGCAAGTCAGCGTGCAACATTAACATCCAGAGCAGCAACGCCACAGTGTGATACCAGAGAGAGAGGAACAGCTTCTCTGAAAACAGGGAGATGTGATGCCACAAGCTGACACATGTCAATCACTGCCTTCAGTATCTAGGTCAGGAATGACAGGGTGAGCGATGGTGGGTTCTTGTCAGCGCATGGGGTGGTCCCATCATTAGTCTCCCATTGAATTTGTGAACTCTGGGCTTTTTGGTCGCAGGGATGCTGAACCCTATCCCAGTTGTCATTGGGCGAGAGATGGGGTAACCCTGGACCAGGTGCCAGTCAATCACAGGACCACTTCTAGAGACATACAACCATTCACTCTCATTCACACCGTGGGAGAACATGCAAACGGCACAACCAATATCTCATTATGCCACCCCAAATGAGGCCTTCAACCTAGAAATGAACCTTTTTACAGTGACAGTATTCAGATCAGGTCTTCTTAGATCATTTAGGACCAGGCATCACACAGAGCAGCTAAGTGTAAGCAGGGCGCGGGAGCTGATTACTGATCTAATGAGCATTTATTGCTGTGGTCTGGGGTAGAGGATAGTATATTTTATTGAACTTGTGGTCCCCTGGGAGGATCGCGGTGACGAGGCAAGTGAGTGTAAAAAAGATAGGTATGTTGGGATGGCAGCAGAGGCAGAACAGCTAGGTTTTACGGCTCGGGTGCGACATGTAGAGGGGGGCTGTTGTAGGTTTGTGGCAAAGTCTTTTGTTGCCTTACTGACTGAGTTGGGCATTCTTGGACAGAGCCTGAAATTTGCCGTAAGTAACATGTCTCAGGCAACAGAACGAGCAAATGAATGGTTGTGGCTAAGGGGGAAGCATGGCCGTTGGGGAAGTTGCTAAAGAAAAATAGTTAGCTTCTGGAACAGCTATGTAGCATGGACGGGGGTGTTTCCAGGATGCTGGATTTCACTGTCAAGCCTTCTTGAGGTGTTGTGGGCCTAACTCGATGAAACACTGATGATGGAAAGTGCCCCCTTGAAAACTCTCACAAAAAGCTTCATTCTGTTGTTGGTTAATGTAGGTAAGTGGTGTCTGGGCAGTGGGGTGGTAGCCTGCTGGTAGCTGGCTTGTTGTTTGTTTTAGATAGCTTCCCTACAGTCTGGATTGGGCTTCTATATGTGATTTTACCTTGGATTTCGGCACAATGGACCGTAACACATTGTCCTGTGTAGTAAGGAATGTGGGACTTCAGGTATGTTTGCATAAATTAAGAAATACAGCAGTCTTTCTATCATTTGTACGTTCGGTCCATGATAATTGTGCCTTTGACTCAAACATCACTTCCTCTCTGTGGTTGGTCCCGCACTGCCCGCCTCAACTGCAAGTTTTCGGTTTCGGCCATATGGATTTCAGTTCAGACTCACCGTGATTTTCTCTTCAGGGTGTAAAATCTATATTGAAAGAAACTTATGTCCTAGCAGCGGTGAAGCTGGCAGAGCACCATTCTTCAGCTTCACCGCAATCCCCCTCCAGGCTTACCATGCTTACTGCCATCATTCTCTTACATCTGTTTAGGACAACTCCGCACAGTTTGTGGTTAACAACTAATGCAAATATCTAATATCTAATGCAAATAACCCTAATATACTAGGGTTTGAAGTCACTGTGACATGACAGTAATTTGGTTTGTTTGGTTTTCCATTAGCTGCTGTTGATTTATTGATTAAGTCTTTGGGAGTTATAGCCCTATGACAAACAACCAAATCTCCGCTGGGTATTATAAGATCTGCACAAATTATTCTGTATTAAGGGGATGATTTCTCCTTTACTATAGTGAATGGATTAATAATGTAATATGTTATTTCGTCCTGAGCTTATCTTTTTTACATGTTATGCATGGCGATAAGTTTTGTAATGTTAATTTTTTATATACTCCAGTCACAGCCATCCATCCTATTCTCTTTGATCATTCATTAAACTGAAAGATGTTTTGAAAAGTGCAAAACCAGATAGAGGCTTGATTGTCGTTGGTGGAAAAGCCATCTTATAAGTCAATAATAATGTTGTCATATTTCCAACCTCAATACTATTGCAGCATCCCCGTGTTTCTACGTTTTTCATGAATTCTGTTGTACTTCCGTCCCACAGGCAATATGACAGTGTCTTATTCATCAGTTCTCCTCACTGTTGTCAACCCATTGCAGCTTGTCATTCCTGTATTTTAACTATTATGGGGCCCTACTGCAGGCCATGCCCAAATTGTTTGTTATTTTTAAGATATCAGCTTTCATCACATTCAAGGCACAAAATTCCTATCTGCTGTTATTAATTCCAGTGAGCAAGCATTATGAATCCTCACAATGTCCCTGATGTCAGTCTGAGTGCTGAGTTTTGAAGTATTTCAAGGCTCGATCTTTGAAAAAGCATGGCTGTCCCGAGGTCAGTGCCAGAGCAGTGGATTTAAATGAGTTTCCTCCCCTGAATATCGCCTGTCTGAATTATTTAATATTTCATAAACCTGCTGCACCGATGAATGACCCCCCCACCCCACCCCAATCATACAGCTGATACTTGACATTTTCCAAGTATAATTAATAAGACATTCAGTGGGGTGTTCAAATAGACTCCCACCCACCTCATTCCCTGCAGGATGAGGTGACCAGGTAGACTGGCTCACATGGATAATGGATTCTGTATAATTCAGCGTTCCTCTGCGGTGAGTTTTAAAGCTCATAATTTAAAGCCTATCATTTTTGGAAACATTGCAGCACATTAGTCACGTGGTCCCACTTGTCATTTTTTTACCTAATTAATTTCAGCGTTGTGGCAAAGGGGATGAGGGGTGGGGTTGGGGATGCAAGTCCAAAGTTCTGAAATAAACAATCGTCCACTCTACCCACTGATAACAATGTGTAAATCTTCAGGAGGCTATGCTGACCGATTACAGTTGGCAGTTTCACCACTGACCTTCACGCTCCGAATGTTTTTGTAATTGTGCATCTTTTTACAATCAGAATAATTTACATGATGCCATAACAGGAAGGTGATGAGAAATTCCTCTTGCTGTTCAGCGTTGTTTGATCTTCATGCTCGGAGGCCTGTTTAAATCCTGCACCGAGTCAATACGGCTACAGTGAGTTTGCATGACATTTTCCGCCCTGTGTGCAGGGGAGTGACTGAAATAACGCAATCCTGCTATTCCCGTTCCCCACAGTACTTGCATTATACCTTAGTGCACAAGGGGGGTCATGAAATCAAATCTCCATACTTTTCAAAATAACAAGATAATGCCTATAAGTTAGATATTGTAGCACTATATAAATGTTAAAAAAAATGAGCAATGAGTTATATTTTCTGAAAGTCCTGCAAAAATCAACATATAAAAATCATTAAGAAATTACCTAAAATTAAGCTACCTAAAAGTAAGTGAGAAATCATACATTTTTTCACCAATTAATATATTTTCATCATATCATCACTATTATTTGTCCGGTCTGAATTTCTTCTACGGGATCAGTAAAGTATTATCTTCTCTTTTCTTATCATGATTCAGTCATTCATTATCTATATCTGTCACTGGGCAAGAGTCAGGCTTCAAGATGGACCAGTAGATACCAGGGCCACATATTATAATAATTTTCATTATTGTTGTTGTCATGCTTTAATCATATGTGGAGAATATGCATGCTTGTTTGTATTTCAGTTTCCTTGTGTGTGCGTGTGTGCGCGCGCGTGTGTGTGTGTGTGTGTGTGTGTGTGTGTGTGTGTGTGCGTGCGTGTGTGTAAACCAGCACCTTTGTTTTGGGCCTCAGAACACTTTGGAACACCTGGTTTAAATGGCACTTCTCAGCCTGTCAGCCTGCTTCTCACCTCATTGATCTAAACTGTGTCCAAGGGGAAACTGCTGAAGGTAGCCCCGTGGCCTCAATCAGGGTTGCCCATGGCAACAATATAAGGCAGTTGAAGTTTATTCCAATGAGCTGTTGCCCTGCAGAAGAGAGGTTTACCTTCAAGACGTTTTACTGGACCTTTTATTGGTAGAAAGAGTGCAGGATGCATGAGGTGAAAGAGGTCAGTCACTAGTCAGTCTTGTGTGTGTGTGTGTGTGTGTGTGTGTGTGTGTGTGTGTGTGTGTGTGTGTGTGTGTGTGCGTGTGTGTGTGTGTGTGTGTGTGTGTTCATTAGCTGGCAACTTGTAATGGAAAAAGACACGCTGCAGCACATAGCCAGCACCACAAAGGAGTCACCCCAGGAGGCTTAACAGCCGTCTCACTATCAGGACGTCCTTGTGTGGATTTTGTTGTCGTCCTGGAAACCTCTGCTGCGGCAGGAACAACAGTAGGGTGTATGGCGGGAGCTTGTCAGTCTGATTTTGTCACCGTGGTGTCCTAAATTTTTACTCACCTTCACAGGTGTGTGGCTGAGCCTAGCCTTTCAGGTTGTCAGGCAATAATGTAGTAATAACTAGTTTTACAGCTAACCCTGCATAGCATTAATGTTAATATACTACAATAATTTGTTTTCCACTGTTCTGCATTGTAACATCAACTGTAGCTGCCAATCAACTGAGTTGTATCCCATCACTAAGCACATCCAAAAATTTTTTTAAATAAGGAGAAAAAAACTGACCTGTGAAACATCGCATATACTGTAAGTGTAGTCATCCTTGCCTCCTACCCTGAGTGCAATAATAAACATCATCAAAACTACTGGATAAGGTTTTCCACGTCTGGGCTCTTTCAAGGAAGAGCTGAGAGGAAACTAGCGCCACAACTTTTATTAGTGGTGTTGAAGCAGCAGCTTTCTGCCACATGTTTTTATAAGGACGATTAAAATGTACATTCATTCCCTTCATTTGGAAATTGTATTTCAGACTTCACGATTACACACTGCTGCATTTCATTTACAATGACGGCATCAAGTAATTCTTATTCCTTATTTTATCAAGTAATTTTAATTTTAATCTGGGCTTTATTTTGCCTTTCTACAAAAGGTGAAACACAACTTTGAATTCTTATTATTGTGAATCTGTAAAACATGAAAAACTTCTAGCCTGTGAGAAAGTGGAGATACTAAACTGAATTTCTTCAAACTGGCTCAATCCACCCTGGGGGAACTATTAAAAAAAAAAATAGATCCCTTTTCCAATGAAACATTAAAATAATTTGGAAAGCTCCAATTTATAGTCTTAAATTGCTGAAAAAAGCATTCACTTTCTAAACATCTGGAAACCTATGGGATATTGCCATGTATTGCATGATATACACATGGACGAGGTCTTTGCCATCTTGAGAATTGATTAACACCGCTGCAAGTTTCGCTGTGTCCCGTGTTCTTTTACCCCGACACTTTTCTGCTAATTTTCCAACGCGTAGTGAAGTGACGCAATCTTGTTGTGCGTGGTCGGAGCGAAGGTGTGATGGCTCCCCTCCCCCCAGGGTCTCAGCTTATAAAGCCTCTGTAGCTTCAGGGGAGATTTTTAAAGGCTGTCGGAGTCAGATAAGACTGGTATTGGATGTGTTTACGCGCAATGAAAGCTGTGGCTCAGGCTGCGCGGTTTTTGTTGCTGAGGCGCCGGCCTTGAGGGGTTTACACACTTAATTTCATGTAATGAACAAGAGGGGGATTATAGAATTACCCAAATTAATAGTGTTTATTGGTGAATGCTTGGGATTTAATTGATCCGTGTGGGTTCTTTATTGAGACATTAGGCCAGAGTTCCTGGTGCTCTGCCTTGTTTTCACTTCTTTTATATTCTCTTTCTGCTCTGCCAAGTGTAAAACAGCTTTTTAATATTTATGGCACAACATTAAATCAAGTGACTGGTATAAATGAATTTGGGATTTCTAAAGCACACCACTCAAACTCAGAGTTTGGCCGCACCCCAGGGCTCCACCTTGGACAGGGGTCGGCAACCCTGAACACCCAAAGAGCCATTTGGACCCGGTTTCCTCGGAAAAGAAAACACTGGGAGCCGCAATTACTTTTTGACGTCTAAAATAAAGGTACCACTGTATATATTGCTTTTTATTACCTTTACAATTTGTATAAACAAATGTTTATATTAATTTTATTTATGTAATGAACTCATTTTGAGCTTTGGGCTTTCAGAGCGTGTACCGGAGCCTTGACCTGAATTTAAAAAATAAATCAGGAAAAAATCACTGTCAGTAAACAATAAAAAATATATTATTTTTAAAATATTATTTGCAAAATATCTTCATAAATATTTATTTTACCTGGTTTATTGGACTTTTGCTCCTGAACTTCTGCGCACAGCATCTGCAAATCGGGATTTTACCGGCTGGCGGGTATACCGGCTTCCGTGATGTGTGACGTTATTTTGAGCGGCGAAAAATAATAAATATCATTTTATTTAATATCTCAAGATCACAATAATCTTCCAACTTGGAACTAAAAGTTAAAAAAAAGGAATTAACACAAATGAAATACACTATAATTAAATATTTATCATTTATTTTCCCGAGCCACTCGGAGCCGCAGTGTAAGGATGAAAGAGCCGCGGGTTGCCGACCCCTGACCTAGGACGTAGGTATATATAACCACCTCTGCCTGCTGATGCTGCGCTGCCATGCAGGAATCGACCCCAGCAATGTTGCCACATGCCTCACCAAGGCCTTACTGGCTTGGACGGGCTGGCTGGAAGTGAGACAGATGCCCCAATCAGAAAAAGTGCTCGCAGGTTCGTGTTTTGGCGTGAAGCTGAAAATGCCATTAGAGCATAA
Organism: Fistularia commersonii; assembly: GCF_037954325.1. Lineage (NCBI taxonomy): Eukaryota > Metazoa > Chordata > Actinopteri > Syngnathiformes > Fistulariidae > Fistularia > Fistularia commersonii. The sequence continues at coordinate 11,763,081 of NC_141288.1, forward strand.
TTTGATCACAGCCAAGGAGCCTCTGTGAGTGCGTCTACAGTTGAAATATCAGACGGTTCTCTCTCTCACCAACTCCTCAGCAGACTCTGCAGTGAGCATTTCATTGCCACTAGGTGGGGCTACAGCTGCTTCAATGGGCCAATCAATGGGCCCTTGATGTCTGCACCTAGTACTACACCCTCCAGTACTGTACTACCCTTGTCAGTACTACCACTTCTTCTCCTTTCAGCTTTTCCCTTCAGGCGTTGCCACAGCAAATTAACCTTCTCCGTCTAACCCTATTCTCTGTATCCTCCTCTTTCGCACCAACTACCTTCATATCTTCTCTCACTACGTCCATAAATCTTCTCTTTGGTCTTCTTCAAGACCTCCTGCCTGGCAGCTCCAATTCCAGCATCCATCTACTAATATATTCACTATCCCTCCTCTTTACATGACCAAACCATCTCAGTCTAGCTTCTCTGACCTTCTCTCTAAAACATCTAACATGAGCCGTCCCTCTGATAGACTCATTTCTGATCCTACCCATCCTGGTCACTCCTAAAGAGAACCATAGCATCTTAATCTCTGCTACATCTAGTCTTTTTATCATTGTTACTGTTTCTAGGACATACAGCACCGCTGGTCTCACCACTGTCTTGTACATCTTTCCTTTCCTTCTGATTGATAGTCTTTTATCACATTGTACCCCTGACAGTTTTCTCCACCCATTCCAACCTGCTTGAACCCATCTCTTCACCTCTTTTCCACACTCTCCGTTGCTCCAGACTGTTGACTCCAAGTACCTGAAATCCTTCAACTTCTTGATCGACACTCCCTGGAGCCTCACCGTACCACCTACGTTCCTCTCATTCACACACATATACTCTGTATTGCTGCAACTAACCTTCATTACTCTCCTTTCCAGAGCATACCTCCACCTCTTTGGATTTTCCTCAACCTCTTCTCTGCTCTCACTACAGATCACAATGTCATCTGCAAACATCATGGTCCATGGCGATTCCTGTCTAACCTCATCTGTCAGCCTGTCCATCACCACTGCAAACAAGAAGGGGCTCAGAGCTGATCCCTGATGGAGTCCCACCTCCATCTTGAACTTCTCTGTTACCCCTATAGCACACCGCACAAGTGTCTCATGGCTAGCATACATGTCCTGCACCAGTCTAATGTACTTCTCTGCCATTCCAGACTTCCTCATACAATACCAGAGTTCCTCTCTTGGCACACTGTCATATACTTTTTCTCAGTCTACAGAAAACACAATGCTGCTCCCTCTGGCCTCTGTACTTCTCTATAAGCATTCTCAAAGCAAATACTGCATCTGTCGTACTCTCTCTAGACAAGAAGCCATACTGCTGTTCACAAATGCAGACTTCTGCTCTCAGTCTTGTTTCCACTACTCTTTCCCATAACATCATTGTATGGCTCATCAACTTTATCCATCTATAGTTGCCCCAATTCTGCATATCCCCCTTATTCTTAAAAATGGGCACCATCACACTTCGCCTCCGTTCTTCGGGCATCTTATCACTCTCTAAGATCCTGTTGAATAATTTAGTCAGAAACTCTATCGCTGCCTCTCCCAGACACTTCTACACCTCCACAGGAATATCATCAGGACCAAGTGCCTTTCCACTATTCTTCCTCTTCAACGCTTTCCTTGCTTCACTTTTACCAATCTCTGCTACTTTGTGGTCTACAATTGTCACCTCTTCTACCCTTGCCTCTCTTTCATTTTCCACATTCATCAGCTCTTCAAAGTACACTTTCCATCTTCCCATCACTCTTCTAGCATCTGTCAATACATTTGCCTCACTATCCTTAATCACCCTAATCTGTTGTACATCCTTTCCATCTTTATCTCTCTGTTTCGCCAACCTGTATAGATCATTCTCTCCCTCCTTACTGTCCAACTGGGCATACAAGTCATCGTACGCCCTTTGTTTGCCTTTGCTACCTCTATCTTTACCTCACGCTGTAGCTCCTTGTTCTCTCTTTGTCCCACTTCTTCTTTGCTAATCGCTCTCTCTGTATATACTCCTATACTTCCTCATTCCACCACCATGTATCTTTATCTACTGTCCTTCCAGATGATACACTAAGTACTCTGCTACCTGTCTCCCTGATAACATTAGCTGCAGTTGTCCAATCATGTGGAAGCTCTCCCTGACCACCCAGAAGCTTTCTCAACTCCTCCCTGAAAACTATACAACACCCCTCCCTTTTCAGCTTCCTTCCTTCTGATTTTGTCCTCTGCTCTGCCTTTGTCCTCTTGATCTCTCCTTGTCACCAGGCTACACTCTCATCTACAACTACTTTGCGATCACTGCCCTCTTTCAGGTTACCTCATCTATACAAGATGAGGTCTACCTGTGTGCTCCTACCGCCGCTCTTAGAAGTTACCCCATGTTCCTGTCTTTTCTGGAAAAAGTGTTCACTACAGCCATTTCCATCCTTTTTGCAAAGTCTACTACCGTTTGTCCCTGTGTGTTCCTATCCTGTATACCAAATCTGCCCACATTTCTTCATCCCCTCTATTGCCTGCACCAACATGCCCATTGAAGTCATCACCAATCACCACCCTCTCATCTCTGGGGATATTCTACATCACTTCATCTAACACATTCTAGAACTTCTCCTTCTCCTCAAGCTCACACCCCAACTGAAAACATTGAGCATCGCACCTTCAATTTCCAAGGACTTGCATGAGATGCGGAGCCCCGTGTCAATTTATCACAAAGATATGAGATTAAATCTCAATTGACAGCGATAACTAGATAATTAACCAGCTTTCGTTGTTCTCATCTTCACGCAGATGCATGTGAACCGTCAACTGAAGTAAACAAGACCAACAGTAGTCAGGTTGTTTCATCTTAATGAGTATTTATAACTCTCACCACCAAAAACAATAATTATTCTCTCTTAATTTCTGTGTTTTCAGTCATTGACCTAAAGCTTGTCAAGGTGAATCTGTAATACGTTCAAGCTCATCTCTGAGGTCACGCTGACCGTTTTTTGTCGAAAATTTGATGCACGAAATACCCAGGTTTTTTTTTTCCAACGGAAGATGGAGAGTGTCATACCGCTTTCATCCACAGGGAGCTGCTGAAATAAAAAACAATACACTTCTCCCTGTCGCTTAAAATAACCTTAACCTTAAATCTATTTTAAAATGTCCCTTTTACTCACTTTTGGTCATTCCGAACTCATTCTAAGATGATGACATACTGCATTTTTTTTTAACAAATTGCCATTGTTTGGGAGATTGTAAAATGTTTTTGGTACCATTTTTTCTCGCTTGTGCATTAGAAGACGTAAATTCAACAAAGAAAAGACAAGAACAAAGAAACAAATATATGACTAAATCAGGTGACTGTACAATGAATCAAGCAAACAAACAAATGTTTGCAGAACAGTTGAAACTTGGTGCCAAATAAAACTAGAATTAAACCTATTTAAAGAAATTAGGGGTACTCTCAGCATCAGAGAGGGAGCTCTGACTTGTGAGCTGTGTACTTTATTGTCTGGCTAAGAGCTTTTTTATGAAAGCATTAATGAATTTCAGCCAGTAAAAGCGGAGCACAGAAAGCATTGGTTCCCTAAATCCTAAATCAAACACAGACCTCATTACAAACTTGTCAGGTATTTGAATTGTTATCAATAAAAGAGTAAGATTATGACTGACGCATTTTAATGTTGCAGCAACTGCTTTTCATCATCTCTGACCAATCAATACATATCATCTCCAAGACAACAACTTCTCATGATGTCAGTATCCTGCTGATGGGGGTACTTTTACAACTTTACAGGATCTATCTATCTATCTATCTATCTATCTATCTATCTATCTATCTATCTATCTATCTATCTATCTATCTATCTATCTATCTATCTATCCATCCATCCATCCATCCATCCATCCATCCATCCATCCATCCATCCATCCATCCATCTATCTATCTATCTATCTATCTATCTATCTATCTATCTATCTATCTATCTATCTATCTATCTATCTATCTATCTATCTATCTATATTCACATATATTTATATATTAATCTTATTCTGTATATGTATTTATGTCTAATCTACTTTAGTTTAGTTATCCTACCTCCCATAATGTGCGAATCTATCCATCTGTCTGTTTTTCATTTAAATTTTCTCAAGTTTTCTGAAAATAATCTGGCGAGCCACCACCAGCAACACACACGCACGCACGCACCCACACATGAAACACTGTCTCTTACCTGCTACCTCTGACTTTTTATCTCATTTTTATTTTATTCTATTTTTGGATCATATGCTAATGCGTGTGTGAGTCTGGGAAAACGCGCACATCTGGACGGGCTCATTCGCTCCAGTGCCGGGGTGCCATCCCCCCCCTCCCCCCTCCTCCAGTGGTACGTTCCGTGTTGGAGGCTCTCGGTTCGCTGACCCCGTGGATTGTCCCACTCAGTGCGAGAGGAGCCCGGAAAGCCCACGCACGTCCCTGCGCCATGAAGCAGCCCCTCGGCGAGCTGATGAGGATGAGCAGGATTTGCCGCATGGTTTTCGCCACGTGTTTGGGATCCTTTATTCTGGTCATCTTTTATTTTCAAAGTATGTTTCAACCAGGTAGGACGTTCTTCGCTCCTCTTCCTCCGCGTGTGTGTGTGCGTGTGAGTGCATCGCTGTTGAGCGGTGCGCGTCCGGCAGGCGGCCGGCGCGCTGAGGGCGCAACGATGCAACGGATCGGTACCGGATACTTGGATTGTCCGGCATCCACGGTTTTCCTCCCGCGTGTTTTTTTTTCTTTGCGGGTGCGCGTTCGCGTGGGTGTGCGCGGGATTCCGGTCAATGTGGGCACCTGATCCAACCCAGGCGGGTGGATCCGAACCGATCCGGACTCGGGAAATCAAGCGATCGCCGTGACAAATGAAGTTTGGGATCCGGATGTAAAAACAATATATAATACAAAATAAACACGTGTACCGGGGATCCTTCACGATCACTTCCTGTCTGCAAACGCGCCCCGGTGACCATTCATCGCACAATGACGCGAAAAAAAAAACTAAACAAAAACAAAACGCCCTCCACATCCGCCGGGGTACAGTCCGTTGTGTGAGTGTGTTTGTGTGTGCGTGCGCGGAGGAGCGCACATCCGCGCGTCTTAACAACAGGTTTGCCGGGATGCGGGCTTCGCTTCCCTGCGGGACGAACTCAATCGTGTGTGACTACTAAATTCGGGTTTGTTAAAGCCCGGATTTCCAGACGGATCCGGACTTATAGAGCACTCGTCATCTCCTCTTCTTCTGTTCCCATCAGGAAAGCTTCCTAGTATGATGAAGGATCCTCAAAGCTGCAGGAACAGGGTTTCTTGCTCTGCAGTTTTTAATTTTCTATTTAGTTTCTACAGTTTCAGTTTTTAATTCCATAACATCAGTATATTGTGCCTATCTCCATCAAGTGAGACTGCCATCGTGACCCTTAATTCAACTGAACCCCACTCACCCACCTACCCCAGTATGTGCGAGATTATTCGGCTTATTATCCTGCATATTGATGTTACGGTCAATTGGACTCTGAAGGTCGACTGACAAATGACAAGATAATAGTTTATAATTAGGGTGAACTGACCCTTTAATCCGTTAATAGGATCCTGACCAGTAGCCTCCCGGACCCCCCCACCCCCCCACCCCTTCCACTACCACTATCATCACTTGATAGGGCCTGAGCTGACTGATATCATTAAGTTACGAATTACACGAATCTCCCCTGTGTAGGGAATGCAGTGCAGTGTGAGACATCTCCCGGCCGTCATTAGATGAGCTTTCGGCACGGAATTGATTGTTGAAATTGAACCGAGACTCTATTAAAACTCAGCTTGGGACATCTGGATCACATGGCCGTACACACACACACACACACACACACGACTAGTGATGATAGGCTGCTTCTTCCTGGATGTTCTGATTGAAGAGCAGAGTGCTTCCGTGCACAACATCACTTCTAATACCACAGGGTGTGTCTTTTTGTGTGATTACACAGTTGCGATGGATGCTGATATGTGTGTGTGTGTGTGTGTGTGTGTGTGTGTGTGTGTGTGTGTGTGTGCGCGTATGCTGTTGACCCTCCCTTTACAACCCTTCTTATCAGCTGCTCAATTTGTTTACCTTCTTTTTGAAGTAGCTCGCTTGTATTTACTTTGCAGCCTTATATTTGTGATATAGTATGTATTTAATTCAGTGCTGGGACATTTGTGACCAAATTTGGTTTTGTTTATCTTGTCGTGCACTTCAAGACCGTTAAATTTGTCTGTCTTGTGTCTGGATACAAACACTGAACGTTTCTTCTCTTGAGAGGGAACTGCTCAGGTCTGACCTCTGATCTGACGTTGTAAAAACAATAACAGAAATAACAATTGTGATTTTAAAATGTTAATTAACCGTCAGAAAAAAATGAACGTTTGAACGAGTCCATTTAAATGTTAAGTACTAAAACTGAGTCAATGTCATGTCCTCAAAGCAGACAGGCTCTCACAATGTGTCTAATAATTAATGACCAATACCTGATATACTGATAGACACACACACACACAGACACACACACACTTTTACAGACCCAAGCACAAACACAAACACACATATCTCTGTCTGGCTGTCTGGGTTCTCATCGTAAACTCTCACGTCTCTTCTAGTTCTACAGGGTCATGACATAGGTAGACACACACACACATTCACACACATACACACCCACACATGCATATGCGCACAAGTGCAAACACACCTAACGGGGCTCCATTGCTTGATATTTTGCACGTCGCTGGATCGTCATTGAGCAGAAATATCAGTTTCCTGAGCAGCAGTAAGGATCACGTTAAAGCCGGTAAAAGCTATCATGGTGTCTTTTGGCCAGAATCACCCGGGCTGATTGGATGAACTGCAACTAGTGAGTATAACGGTATCATCCCTGCAATGGCCGGCTAAACCGGTACTATCCTGCTGCTGTGCTGCAGTGACTCAAGCATGGCTAATTAGATGGAGTTTGAAGAGTTCTGCCAGATTCAGAGCAGCCCATTTTCGTGTTTGCCGTCCACTTATTCATCAGCGTGCGGATGGAGACTGCCATTTGAACATTTGAAGTGTGACCATCTGTGCGAGGCGTCCTGGATCGTCCTGACAGAGCGTGAGCTTGACGGTGGGCCAACCTGCGAAGCTGAGTGTGGGAGCAAAGCAACATCACAAATACATAGTTATTTTCAGTGTCCCCATTGGGTATTTGCATTGACCTGGCAATGGCTCCTGGGACTGTGATTGCAGATGAAAACTAGATCCCCTGGCTGTGATTATGTCGCTGATGATTTTTCAGTAATGGCTTATGGAAGGTATCAATACAACATTATCCAGCAAGTCGTTACATTCTCTAATCTGTGTGCGTGTGCGTGTGTGTGTGTGTGTGTGTGTGTGTGTGTGTGTGTGTGTGTGTGTGTGTGTGTGTGTGTGTGTGGTCAGCTGTTATTGGTGTAAAAAATCTCATTCTGTTCCTGATCTTTTGACAGGGGGAGCGGCATGTTGTTCCATGTCAGGAGACAATTTTATCACTAAAGCGCCTAAAAAGTAGCAAATAAAAAAGGAGTATATAAATATTAAAGATAATTATTTGTGAAAGATCCAATAATTATTCATTTATTCATTCATTCATTCATTACCACTATACCACTTATCTTGCACTAATGGTCAACCCCCCCCCCCCCCGAAAAAAAAAAAAGAACGATGAAATTAATGTATGTATGTATATGGTACTGAGATGGCTATTCGGTTGAGTAGTCACTTCTGACTTCCAACTACTGGTACTTCGGATCTTCGGTGGCTGAATTGCACTTTTTGTGAGTCACTTTGGATAAAAGTGTCTGCCAAATGACTGTAATGTAATATAAGGTAATGTAATGTAATAGGCGGGGTTTCATTTGGACTTCAATCGCCAGGCTTTACAAGGAGTCATGCAACTATTAACACTCTCATTCAGACGTCTGGGCAATTTAGGGTCTCCAGTTGAGCTTCTGCATGTTTTTGGACTGTAGGAGGAACCCAGAGAACCTGGATTACACCCATGCAGACAAATTGAGAACATGGAGACTCCACGCGGAGAGGCCTCCTGTCGGAATCAGACCAGAGATGTTCTTGCTGTAAAGTGCTGCCCTTAATAATTCAAATAAAAATCTAAAATAGTCTAAAAATGACGTTTTTTTTTTTTTTTTTTTTTTTTTTTTTTTTAGAACAAAAAATGAATGAATACATTTAAAATTGTTCATTTACTATTTGGATGGACCTGCCAACAGTAGATACATTATCTGGGGACTGTGGACTTCAAGAGCCTTCGGCTCCTTTTTATTTTATGGGTCCTGACCTTAAAAGCTTGGGAACTAGCACGACGGAGGAGAAGGAGACTTTAATTCTGTTAAAAGCACCTCTGACCTCAGATGGAAATTTGCTGTAATGAATCTAGAATGAAGACCAGCTACTGACTTTGGGTTAAACATATTCATCGTATCCTGTTAGTAGTTGACATTTACTAGAACTTTGACTCTTCGCGCTGACATGCTCTGATGTTCCCACGTTTTATCCCCGATCAAAACAGAGCTGAGTCTTGTGTTCATCTCCGGCATCAGTTTTTCTTCATCGTGAGGATTACCATAACATTGATGGTTTGAAAGCCTTTAGGAAATATTCCCGCGTGGAATTTCTACATGAATCTCCAAATTCCTCACCCTTGCTGGTGCATGGTGCCAATGTCAGCTGTAACTGGTAGGACAAGGAGAGACCGCTGGGTCGCCAGGGGTCATCAACCTCAAATATGGCGCCTGGGAACTTGAAACAAGCGTTTCAAACCCAAATATTATTCAGAGAATCTGCACAGAGAATCTCCCTTTGTGACCCAAAACTGTTGGTGTATTTGCTTAAAAAATCCTGTAAATTGACACAATTCCTTGAAAAAACGTAGATTTGCCAAGAGGGGTTGCAATCCTCGGGTTGATCATGGGTTCTTCGAAGAACCATTAGGTTCCAAGAAGATCTTTAGTGACTTTACTTCATCCTGTGAGGAACCTCAGTAAATGGATCTCTTTGCAAGCATTTTCTTTTACCCTGTGTTTTTGTCAACCGAACAACAAAAATTAAACCAGTATTAATATTTCCAGACAGGTTTCCAGATTGTACATATGACAATAAACACTTGGAAACACACGGAATTCCAGAACAATTCAAGTGTACAATCACATGAATATGCAGCTGGGATTGGCTCTAAGTGCAGGATAAGTGGTATAGAGAATGAATGAATGAATGGATGAATGAACAAGTGTATATTACTAAGCAATTGATCTCTAACTTTTAACTTTCCCTTTTGAACCCTCTCTTGGTAAAAAGGTTCCTCCCAACTTCCAGAATGAGAAACCTGCAAAGAGAATCAATTGTTATGACCCTATATGACCTGCAAATATTCACATTTTCCAAGTTATGGGTGAATATTTCCTGTTAATGCCCTCACTGTGGGAAAAAGAGCATTGTGGACGCCATGGCAACTTTATTTTCGTCTGATGCGCTGCTTTGTGATTTGATGCTCCATGTCCTATGTTGGGAAACATTGATTTACCTTTTCATAAAAAGCAGTGCTCTGCTATCGAGTTTGCCAAGTAGATTTTATTGTGAAGCCTCTAGTAAACATGAAGACAAACCGCAGAAACTGCCAAGAACATGTTTCCATTTGCCAGTTTCTAGTTTCGCTAAAAGTTTCTTGGCATTTCACCCCTTCTGACCTGATCTGATGTAGTCTTAACAGGGTAAATCATACTTCCTGCGCTGAATGGATATCTTTCTTTCTGATGCGTATTACACTGTTAGTGTTGTATGAAACAAGTCAAGGGGTCTGGAGAAAATACTAACTGAAAAACTGCCCTCTTTGTCTCACTTGGATGACACCGAGGTGATTCTCTCTTGCTTCTATGAAGTTATTTTTTTTTTTAGTTTGGAACCTGCATGAAAAGACTTGTCGCAGCCAGCTGTCTTAGCGTGAAGCCTGGAGGTAGATGACATCCTTGCCAAATTTTCACCGTTCCCGCTTGCCCGACACAACTGAGATTCACATTTCTCGATCGTTCACCCAGCCATTAACAGATAAAACTGAGGTACTTATCTGTTAATGGATAAAGTATGAGGAGATGTCGAGATGTTGACGCAGCAGCTTTGGTCAAAGTGCACAGTCATGTGTTAGAAACTGAAATTCATTCACACATTCCTGTTAAATAGTTGGTGCCGGAGTGTGATTTGGTGACAGAGCGAGTCTGAGAGCCTCCAGTCTGCCAGTCTTTCATTCCTTCAGAGGTCAGCAACCTGACTGTCACTGCATTTTTAGATGGACAATGAAACATTCTGTGTTAAAATCAAAACTCACCACTGTTTGATATCCAGTTTCTACTTGGACCCACCAGGACTTGACACACAAGTATGAAAGAACACAATTTTTTTTAATGTATTTTGGGACATTGAATGAACATTTTGAATTTATCAGTTCAAAAGTAATTTGTAATATCAGGAATCAAACATATCGACCCATTGTATGAGTTTTATTGCTGCTATATCAAAACTGTGAAATAATCTTAATGACTCAATTAAGTTCTTGTTTATATCTTCGTCTCCTATTTGTCCTTACAAAATTTGCTTTACTGTTTTCAAAATTGAAGATTTTGATTTGTAATTTCTCACCTTGGTACTCCATTGGAAAAATTGCAAGAATTTACCCTGAAAAATGATTCATAAATGATTTAAAAATGAATACAACTCAGCAAAATTGAGGGAAAATGGCCAGTAGCAAGAAATTGCCTTGAACTCCTCCAGAAAGTACTTAAAATTGGGGAAAAAAAACCAACAAAAAACACAAGAAGTCATTGGAAATGAGTGACTACTTATAAGGGAGATTCAAGAAACTTCCAAAAAAGGGATTCTGTGTAAGTTGTTTTGAGATGCTTCTGACAGCTACACATAGACGCTGGTCCAAAGAAAAATATTGCAGTTGCAATATTTCCTCTTTCCCTTTTATCACTGACAGTTGTGTGAGGACAATGGGGTGATATCACGTGTGTATCCTGCTCTGACACGCAAATGCACACACATACACAACAAAATACAGTGCAGCTAAAATCAGATTGTGCATCCCTCGCCTTCACGCCGGAAGACTGGCGAGGGGTCGATCCTCTCCTGCCTCAGTGAGAATGCATCCTGGATGTCCTGTCTATGCGATCTTCTGTTTTCCTGTCCAGCTGTGTGGCTAAATCCCTCATCCGACATACCAGTACACCGGGGTGGGAGGGGGAGGGGCGGACCCCCCGTTGCCGCCCCACTTTCAGCACTAATACACTAAGGTCATACACGGCACTGGTCTCGCTATGAGACGACCCTATTATAAAGCCACGCCTCTTTGGAAAACAGTATTTTGAAAACCGTTTTGATGACCGGCTGCTTCTTCCACGAGGTGATAAATTTTGTGTGACAGATCTGACAAGGGGTGAGGTCTCAGCTCTCAGGGGTCCACCGGCAAATGTTTGGTCGGGGCTTTTGATGGTTGTGGGGAGTGCACTGGGGGTTTATTCCAGGGGCTGGGAGCATCTCTGCAGCGAGGGAAGGCGAGGGATGGGCTTTTTTTTTTTTTTTTTTTTTTGTGCATCTTCATCCGGCATCCCAGCCTCTGACCTGGGCTTTTAAATGTTTGATTTTCTTCTCCTTTTCCATGTGCGACCCCACTTCCTGTCTGCTGAGAGTTGCATAATGACCGCTGACTTTCTCACCGCGGTGATGACAATTACATAAATTGTTTCATCAGTTGCTGTTTATCTTGCCTGATTTGATGATTTTTTTTTGGCATGTTTGCGTTTATACATTTTTTTTTTATTTTGATCGACAAGTCAGCTGATGACAGGAGCGGGTTAGTTTTTATGGACGTTCATCACCACCAATATGCCAACACTTCCTGACAGGATGATGACTGTGAGGCAAGATGGCATTTCATCGAACTATTATTTTCTGTGATAGTTCTACCTGTGCTACTCTTTCACACCTGATAACTGATGTGTGTCGATTGTGTGGGCATTGAATTGCAGGAACCGCCCCTTGGACAGCTCCGTCGGTGCCGTTTTGAGGGAGAAATCGGTAGCCTTTCTGGGCCCGGTGCTTCCGAGGTAATCTGGAAAGCTGCAGGGTGTGGTTTAAAAGCTGCCTGATCTGACCCAGATTCTCAAGTTAAGGAGTAATTCTTTGACACAAGCGAGCATGAAACAATGATTGCTATGAATCGAGGGTGTGTGTGCGTGTTGGTAAAACCTGGAGGCTCTCCTCTGTGGAGATTCCTCTGCCAGTTGGCACTGCAGTGGTTTGCAGATCTCTTTCTGTTGGTCACTAAACCCATCGCCACCTGCTGAAATCTGGTGTTTGCCTGCCAGCGTCTGCTTATTTCTGCCACATTTCCGGGGTGATGGTAACAGTTATTCTTTGTCATTTCTCCTAACAGTCCCAGACGGAAAGCTTGTTCTTGAGTTTGGACGAGACTGGAGGCGAAACGGTGCGGTCAGAACCGTGCTGACACCGTCTCTTGCCTCTGCACTTCTTTTACTTCGTAACATCCCACGTTTTTTCGGGTGTTTGTTTCCCGTGCCTCCGAGGTGTTTCGAGGCAAACGGCAGGGTAGAAAATTGACAAACTCGTCCATCAGCAGTCTCCAGGCAGTGGGCCTTTGAAGTGGGTTTACATCCTGGTATATGCTCTACCTTTGGTGGAAAACTCGTAAATTATTATAAAACAATACTGACTGCTGCTTTATGAGTTCAGAAGGAAAGTACATTTCAATCTGCCGCTCTCTCTCTCTCTCTTTCGTCTAAGGTCTTACTTGTGATGAAAGTAGGCTTACTTTTGAAGTAGCAACAGAGATGGAGACTGCGGTAAGATGTAAAAGTTTAAATGCATAAGCCATATGCGCGGTGCGGGGGTTCAGTGGTTGGCGCTTCCACCTCACAGCAAGAAGGTCCCTGGTTCGATTCTGATGGGGGGGTCTATCTGTGTAGATTTTGCACGTTCTCCATGTGCATGTGTGGGTTTCCTTCGGTTTCCTCCAACAGTCCAAAAACTTGCTGTAGCTTAATTGGAGAATTTCCCAAACGTGTGAATGAGAGACTGAATGCTTGTATTCCTGTATCTATATGTGGTCCCGTGATTGACTGGTGACTGTCCCATGCTGAACCCTTGCTCAATGACAGCTAGGATATGCTCCAGCTTCCCTGTGACCCTATGTGCAGAATCAGGGGTACAGATAATGAATGAATGAATGAATGAAGAATTACCATATTTTCCGCACTATAAGGTGCACCTAAAAGCCTTTAATCTTCTCAAAAACCGACAGTGCGCCTTATAATGCAGTGCGTCTTATATATGGATCAATATTGAGCCGCAGGAGGTCTCGCAACTACGGGGAATTCCAGTCCCAAGGCACTTGTGTTTGTATAAAGACCCCAAAATGGCACCTTTCAAGAGACACGCTTAGGACGCAGAGTTTAAACTCAAGGCGATCAGTCACGTAGTAGAACAGGAGAATAGAGCAGCAGCGAGAGAATTCAACATTAAGAAATCAATGGTGCGGAAGTGGAGGAAGCAGCAAGATGACCTGCGCCAAGTAAAGAAGTCTAAACAGAGTTTCCGAGGAAACAAAGCGAGATGGCCACAGTTGGAGGATAAACTGGAAAAATGGATTGTTGAACAGAGAGCAGCAAGTAGAAGCGTCTCTACAGTCACTATTCGAAAGAAGGCAACAGCGCCAACTAGCGACATGAACATCAATGAATTTAGAGGCAGTCCTTCTTGGTGCTTTCATTTTATGAAACGCTTTGAACTGTGACAAATGTAGTCGGAAAAACATTGTTTTCAACGAAGCAGCACAAATACTTGTAAGAGCTATTGGTACGTACGGTACCGTATTGTGAATGCACTAACTTGTTTTGGGAGTGAACGGAGTTGTCAGAACGTTGGTTTGTATTCTATTAATAAAGTTTGACTTATCTGTTTGTTTTGTTGACATTCCCTTTAGCGCAGCTCGGTTTAGTGGATGCATAACACAACCCCAGCCACTACTGTAGCACCTATCATATATGCGCCTAATGCGATGCGCCTTATATATGAATTTTTTTTTTTTAAATTGGCCATTCATCGAAGGTGCGCCTTATTGTGGGGAAAATACGGCATTACCCAAGACCATCCACATTCATTTCCTGTATTGTTTAGAATGAAGCATTTTGCTCTTAAGCGGATCTTTTCATCATGAATCATCAAACCAAGGAGGAAACAAGCTGATAAACCAAGAGTTTTAGAAGTAGGAGGCAAAAAGTAATGTCTAGTCAGGGCTGATATTTATATGGCTACAATCTCTAGTCCCATGATTGCAGTTGCTGTAACATCAAGGGGAAGCTGGAGGAGTCAGGTTTCATGCAGTGTTTCTCCTGCTTCAAGATTCTCCATGTGAGCAGTTTGAGGTCCAGCTTCTGCACCAAGGAAACTCACCTCCCCTTCGGGACACTGAGGGGATGAGAGCGTGCACGTGTGCGGAATCACCCCACACATGTTTTTCAGTTGGGGCTTTTGGGAGAAGAAGTCAAACAAAACAGGAGAGATCTCACTTTTAATCAGCTTTGAGTGGCAATGTCACGCTTTTTACACCTTTAACACAGAGTGAGACATCACAATCATCCGAACAACTGACTCACTGTGCAGCAAGACAATAGATGCCTCTGTCTGCAAACTGTGTGTGTCTGTGTGTGTGTGTGTATGTCTGCGTCTGCCTTTCACACTAAACAACTTTCTGTGTGCATTTGTCAGGGTATCCCTTTTTTTTTTTTTTTTTTTTTTAAGTTTTTTAGATCTTGGGACACCCACCCTGTGGGCCCTTCATGGGGACATATGGTCTGTTTCCCCTTGTTAAGGGACAAATGGGTCAAAGATGCAATGCAGGTTCCACCTTGGACATAGGAAATTAGCAGATGTTTGGGGTTTTCTCCCAACGCCCCAGGATCCTCCCTCTTTTTTGTCTCAGGAGCCTCACGTCAGGCAGTAATGATAGGAAATATAAGTGTCAGCACTCTTTCTTGGACCCCACATTTGCCTTTAGCGCAGTGTGTGTGAGTGTGTGTGTGTGTGTGTGTGTGTGTGTGTGTGTGTGTGTGTGTGTGTGTGTGTGTGTGTGTGTGTGTGTGGTGGGGGAGGGCTCTCTGGCTGATCTGGGCTTAACACATGTTTTGACTGGTTCCTTCCACTTCCAGTCAAGCTACCAGTTTGGACCGAGAAAAAAAATGGGGTACTACATTTTGCAGTATGAATATATCTGTACGTTTTTTTCTTTGTGTGTGTGCGCGCATGTGCATGCATGCATGTGCTTCTGTGTTTGTGTGGATGTAAGGAAAAGTCCCTCAGAATAAACTGGAACATGGTGACCATCTGTCCAACTTTCAGGCTTCACACACCAACATCTGGCCTGTCTGTCTGTGTGTGTGTGTGTGTGTGTGTGTGTGTGTGTGTGTGTGTGTGTGTGTGTGTGTGTGTGTGTGTGTGCTTACTGTATTTGCAACTGGAAGGAGAAGGTCTTAAGCTCATGGAAAACATTGATCAACCCAGTGGTCAGTCGTTGATTTGCCATTTCTGGTGTTCTTTGCTCTTAGAAAGTGTGGTGGAGGAAGTTGTAGAGGGGGACGAAATATCAATAGGCCTCATAAGAAGGGTTGCTGCAAACCACCCGGCTACTTAACGCTTCCTGCTACTTAATTTAAAATAGAGCAAATCATTGGGAAGGGAGGCGGTATATTATCATCAAAACTAGAATCTGTAATGCAGAATTAGGGTGGAACAAGAAAATGACTTGCCCATAGCAAAACAATTAAAAATTTGACCAAACAAATGCAATAAGATAATAAGGTGGAATGATGAAGTTGGCAGATAAGATAATTTAGGCAGATAAGAGTCTTTGTAATTACAGAAAGTCTGAACACAGAATTAAATGAGACTCATCGGGTTGTGTGTGTGTGTGTGTGGTGGTTGCGCTGGCATGTTGATAGGTGCGTTGTGTAGGTTTAAAGGTCCCTGGAGGTCCATACATATGCAGGCTGGCTGGCCTTCAGGCTCTGGGCAGCAAAGAGCAAGGGGGGAAGAATGTAATCACACGCCTTTGGCCGATAAATATTGATCTGGTTGTCAGGTTTTTGCTCTGTATGGAACGCCAGGGGTGCAAGCGTTGAGAGTTAGCCACATTTGGGCATTAATAACTACACTGGGAAGGCAGGGGGGGGATTCTCAGGCAGTGACAAATGGCTTTCAGACTGATCTCATATTCAGTGTTTACCTCATGGGACTAAGCACCCATGGGTATGTGTGTGTGTGTGTGTGTGTGTGTGTGTGTGTTGCTATACCTTCATTGTTGCCTACTGAGCAGGAATCAACAAGTGTGTCAATGGAAATTTCATCATTTAGAGAGTTGATAAATTGATTCATGAATTAATCATAGTAAAAGGATGCTGATGCATTCAGTGTGTGTGTGTGGGGGTGTGTGTGACAGAAACTGATGAGCAGATATATGTCTTATTTTATTCATTCATATATCTTTTTTTCTTGTAATTGAAATAATTGAGTTTCCTGGAAAAGAAGGAGTTCTGTTTGGCATATTTTTTTTAAATTTTGCATTACTATAAAAATGCTGATTGTTTTGGTCAATTTCTTTTCAGTTAAAAAATAAAGTTTCATTTCTTGTTGTTTTTTTTTTCCCTTTTTTCTCATTTGCCATCACCACTTTTGAATACTGATATAATTTCTTGCTGATGCTCCGGCAATTTATTTTCTCCCGGTTTTGTGCCTGGGAGCCTCCTTCACTTCTTGCTCCGTGCCTGGTGACGGTGCTTGTGCACACAAAGGCTTGATGGTGTATGTGCGATGCCCCCCCCAGCTGCCAGATGTAGACAGCGCCATGAAAGAGGAGTGAATCATGGTTTTAATTAGGTGGAGGAGGGCTGAGCCGCGTCTCATTAAACGGCTGGTGAGGGAACATTTAAACTCGCCTGATCCACAGCAGCTACTGTCTGGGACACTTTGCAAAAATGACTGGGAGGGATTTTCCACTCCTTCTCTTGCCTTGCTGAGGTTTGACTCATTCCACACTAAATAAAAGGACTCTCTAAACACTGCCAAATGTCATCAGTCTCTGGCATTTGGGGAATCCTAGCGGGGACATGGTGATGAACTTTTTTTGGCGCTTCTTCTTTCTCTCCGTGTGCCTGCAGTGTTTGACTTTGGCTGGAAAGATGGTGCTTTTATAGGCTCACAAGACTCCGGGATTGTTCGTTGGCCAACCGTTTTCTGTGGCTGGAGAAGCCTTGTCATGTCTGACAAAAAACCCCGACCCCGATGATGTAATGATGATGTCATCAGTGAGACTCGGATGTAACCTAGATCTACTGATTCAACACCATCCCAGCACCTGGAAACACTTTAGTCTATTGTCTATGTTATAATATTATACTAAAAAAAAAGAAAAAAACCTGGAGTAGAAATTTGGACTCAAACTTTTAACTGCCATCTGTGAGCTGTGGACCACATTTGAACATGTTGAATTAATCACACTCTAATTAAAAACTTAATATCTAAATTAAAGTGGTCTTTAAGAGAACCAATCAGCTAAATGGCTGAAACTCACAGTCAGCTCCTGCTTGGCTGAATCATTTGTGCTGAGCCCGTCCTTATGATACTCAAGGCAATGGGCTGTTCCTCTCAGCCCTCGTCACCCCGGTCACCTCAGGGATAAAGCCCAGACTTAGACTATATTAGAAAGTTTAGAATGGTGGCGTCAGACTGCAGTGTTGTTTCATCCGAATGGTTCAGTTGGTCGATTCTAATGCCTCTGGACTCCAGAGGATGCAACGCTGATTTAGTAAATCTGGGACACCTCTCAAATGATTTACCCCTTATTTCTCACATCCATGTTTTTTGTGTCTATTGGTGACCATTTTTCTTTTTACTTTAAAATCAACTGCGGAGTCCCTCAGGGTACAAACTGGAAGCCATTTGAAATTTCTGTATGCATGCCACTGTTTGGACTCATCACACAGAAGCATGGGATTTCTTTCCGTTACTGCTGATGACACACTGTTGTATGTTCCAGCCCGTTCTCCTCAAATCTTTGAAGTTATTAAAAAGTATGTGTGAACGATCTTCTTTCAACTAATCTTGGATCTAATCTCCCTTTTTTAAGCCCATCAAGCGTAAAAAAAAATGCGTGAAGGTTTTTTGCCCACGCTATTCCCATTCTTGTCAGATGGCAGTTAGTACACCACAATATTGCTCAAGAGTCATCCGATGAAGGTGTGTGAGGTCGGTTACCTGTCATGGATGGATAGACGGATGAATCGTAGCAAGGGCTGTAAGTCAGGCGGAGCCTTAGAGAGCTCAGGTTGGGGATTGTTGGTCATAAGAATCGTGCACTATTACTATCCACCACAGATAGAGTTCAAGCTATTCTTCTCTGGTTGCATAGCTGCGGCTAGTTCTGAGTTGTTGCTAACAACTTTAGTCGCATAAACACACAGCAAGGTAGTTTGCTTACCTTTTCTTTTCAATTTGAAATGGTGCATTGCATCCCGCAAACGTCGTAATCTTTAATGCTTCCCAACTTTGAAAATATGGTGTTTCCAAGTTTAAGGAACAGAGGTGATATGAAAGAGCTTTTTAATTACGTGGGAAACATTTTATTGTCTCCTTGTTGAAGACAACTTCACAACCTCAGAAATTCTGGATCATTTAATTTGAAACCTCTGAATGTTGACGAATTATTTTCAAATTGACTGCTGGATATCAAATGCAGAAAATGGTCATATGTGGACAAAGTGAAATATGATACAGCAGTAAAATATATACTCTATATGGCCAAAAGTTTTCGCTCACCAGCCTTGACTCGCATGTAAACTTAAGTCACATCCCATTCCTAATCCATAGGGTTCAATATGACATTAGTCCACCCTTTGAAGCTGTAACTGGTTCAACGCTACGGGGAAGGCTATCCACAAGTTTCAGGAGTGTGTTTGTGGGAAATTTTGACCATTCATCCAGAAGCGCATTTGTGAGGTGCACACACTGATGGCGAGATGACGAAAAGGCCTGGCTCTCAGTCTCCGCTCTAATTCATCGTAAAGGTGTTCTATCAAGTTTAAGTCGGGACTCTGTGCAGGCTAGTCAAGTTCATCCACACCAGACTCTGTCTTTATGGACCTTGTTTTGTGCACTGGTGCACAGTCACGTTGGAAAAGGAAGGGGCCAGCTCCAAAGTGTTCCCAGAAAGTTGAGAGCATGGAATTGTCCTAAATGTCTTGGTTTGCTGAAGCTTTCTGAGTTCCTTTCACTGGAACTAAGGGGCCAAGCCCAGCTCCTGAAAGGCAACCCCACACTTTAATCCCCCCTCCACCAAACTTCACACCCGGCAACCGGCAAACCCAGACTTGCCCATCGGGTTACCGGATGGAGAAGCACAATTTGTCACTCCAAAGAACTCATCTCCACTGTTCCAGAGTCCAGTGGCGGCGTGCTTTATACGGCTGCATCCCACGCTTTGCATTGCATTTGGTGATGTGTGGCTTGGATGCAGCTGCTCTGCCATGGAAAACCATTCTATGAAGCTATCTGCGTACTGTTCTTTAGTTTATGTGAAGGTCACATGATTTGAGTTTTGTAGCAATTGACCCTGCAGAAAGTTGGCGACTTCTTCGTCAGTTTACTTGGTCTGTCACTTCGTGGCTTAGTTGCTGTCGTTCCCAAATACTTCCATGTTCTTATAATACAGCTGACAGTTGACTGTGGAATATTTAGGAGCGAGGAAATTTCACGTCTGGATTTGTTGCACAGGTGGCATCCTATCACAGTTCTACGCCGAAATTCACTCAGCTCCTGAGAGCAACCCATTCTTTCACAAATGTTTGTAAAAACAGTCTGCCTGCCTAGGTGATTGATTTTATACACCTGTGGCCATGGAAGTGATTGGAACACCCGATTCTGATTATTTGGATTGAATACCTTTGGCCATATAATGTATTTAGATACAAATCTGTGAATCTACTTTTGTAGAAATAGACCAGTCTCCTTCCTGATGAAATTCTATGATTAGGTGTTTGAGTTCGGCATGAGAAAATAGCCTTTGTGATTCGCAGACAACTGTCGGCCCATGGTGTGACGTCCCAATCGTCCATGGGAATATTCCGCCCCAGATACTAAGGGCTCCTGTCTGTTACTCTGCAATGGAAATTTCAGTCCCGGTGTCAAAACCGATATCATTTCCTTCCCAATATGCCGACAGACCGTTCAGACACGGGGGAAAATACCAATTACTGGTACCTGATTTGATGACTAGATCCTCTCCCCGCATTTCCCCTTTCCCTCTATCTCTCTTTCCCATCATCTGTCTATTTGGACCGGTTTCATATTTCCAGCCGGGCGTCTGTGCTTTGCCAGCATGGCTGGCTCGGCTGGCGCAGTGGCGGCAGCAGTGTTGGCGGCAGCCCTGCCACAGCCCTACTTCTCCTCGCTACAGCACGACAGAACCCAGCCTGGTGGGAACTCAAAGACCTCTCTCATGTGCCTCCAAAGGGTCAGGGCGGACATGTTGGCAGGGCCAAGTAGACGTGACTGACTCTGCAAAAAGTGGGCAAATACAAGCACACACTGCCTTAACAAGCCCTGAAGAAGGGGTGATGTTTACATGGCAGCCATGAACCAATGAGCTACAAGAGAGCAAGAATGTGTTCAGAGCAGAATGTTTGGTCGTGGGTTTTTCGTCTTCCTCCCAAAATGTTCGACGGAGAAAAAACAGCTGAGATCTTTATCTGAGCTGTCGGTTCGGTCAAAATTTTCTAGTCATCTCTGGAACTGCTTACCAATTTCTTCGGCAATTTTCACTTTGGTGATGTTTCTTGTCCGTTCAAGGCTTTTCACTGCTGAGATTCACAATATTCCTGAACCCCTAACTGCTCCGCTGGCGCAGGTGGACGGCAGCCTACTGCTCATGGATGGGTTAATTGCAGAAAATGAATATCCCCACGGTGATTAATAAAGGATGAATAATAATAATAATAATAATAATAATAATAATAATAATAATAATAATAATAATAATAATAATTATTATTATTATTATTATTATTATTATTATATTTTGACTGTAGAGTGATTGTTATGCCTATTATGAGTTTATTTCTCATAATTTTTTTTAAATCCCTCTTCCTTCAGCCGAAGGGCATATTCAAATGTTTGTACTTGTTAAGACCTTAAAACACTTGATAACCTTAACCTTGACACTTTATATTTTATTGTATTTCATATTCTCCCTCCTTCCTACTATTATCTATTATTGTTATGTTTTGCTTGAAACTCTGGCACAACAATTTCCTTTGGGATAAATAAAGTTGTATTTATCTTATCTTATCTTATCTTATCTTATCTTATCTTATCTTATCTTATCTTATCTTATCTTATCTTATCTTATCTTATCTTATCTTATCTTATCTTATCTTATCTTATCTTATCTTTGGTGACACCAAAGTGTTCATGTTCTTCCTGTGTCTGCATGGGTTTCCTCTGGGTTCTCTGTTTTCCTCCCGCAGTCAACAAATATGCAGCAGGTTCATTCTAGACCCTAAATTTCCCAGATATGTGAAAAAGTGGGTGAATGGTTATATGTCTCTAGATGATTTATGGTGAACCTCTTGCCCAGTCAAAGCTGAGATAGGCTCCAGCCTCCCACAACCCCAAATGTAGGATAAGGGGTATAAATAATGAATGAATAACAGGATTGTTGTGTGGAATTTTCTTTAAATTTCATTTTTTTTTTTTTTGCTGCTCGCTAATTATTTGGAAACTACTTGTTCTACCAGTCATTTTGTGCAGATTTCTTAGGCTTATTTTCTGAGTAAATCCCTGCCAGTGTGGCTCATTTAAAATGCATTTCTTGCTCATTTGTAATTTGACACTTGTTGTTTCAGTAGTTAACACTGACACTTTAAAGAGAAAAGAAATAATTTTTTTTGCAAGTTTGCAAAAGAAAAGGAAAAAAAAAGGAGCTCATCTGAGTGGTACCCAGAGGGCTCATGTATATGCAGGTAGAGGAATCTTTTTTTTTTGTTGACGCTGCCTCCTCGACCTTCTCCTCACTGCCTGAGGGCCCATCTGTCCTCCACTCGAGGAGGCTCCCAGACGTCGGGCCTCATGAATCACCGGCGGTCAGCGCTGTCTGTTACCTGCTGGAGGAGGCGGAGGAGGACAGAGGGGAGCTTTTAACACTCTCCTCGCCATTTCATCGTACCGCCGGCTTTCTTCGCAGGCAAAGTTACCATGGCGACAGGGCTGCAGCAGGAACAGACGCGGGCCTGCCCCGGCTGGTAACACATCAGAAGTCCCCCCCCACCCCGGCTTTATCGGTGTGGGGGCGAGATGCGTCTGTTCTGCAGGGAGATGAAGAGCAAGGCAATTAAAGACAGAATCGGCTGTATTTACTCTCAAACTGTCAGGCGAAGAGAGTCGGAGAGCGATGGGTTGTTTACGGCTCGGCCGCCGCGCATTTCTTAGTTTATCCACTAGGGTTTGAAAGGGTTTCATTAACCAACGATGGTATAATTTTCTCTTCCCATGGAGGACATTATAATCCTTTAATTGGATTTTAAATATTAGAATTACCCAATTCAGAGGTTTCCATGCGGTGTTTGGGATATAATGGATTTAAAAGGTTTGAAATAATTAAAGATGGTGCTGTAACATTCTTCACCAAACTATTTCGGTCTATTTTTATCCCAGCTGTAGAGGTCAAGAGGCTTACTGGCTGTTGTATCAGACCGTATTCTGACTTTTTCTCCTTCTAATTAGCTACTAATGCGACCTCAAAGTGTTCTCGGCGTGCTCCACTTGTTGGTCCATAGTCGTGACGGTTTGCATTTTCTGTGAGTAAAGGACCTCTTTTTCCCGTTTCGTCAACTCTCCCACTCCACGTCTCTGCATCTCTGTGAATCTCCGCCTCTGACTCGGACACATGTTTGCCGTCCCTCGCAAATCCAGAATCAATCCTCTGCCGCGTCCTGCCAAGCCTTTCTGAATGGAAGGCAACACGAGCCACATATACACACACACACACATACACACACGCAGACATACTCATGGGCATGCAAGGCCGTAATTTCCACGGCTGTCTATTTTAAGAGGACTGGAAAAAACACACACTATAATTTAACAGAGCATAAAGGCAGTGTTGCACAGAGCAGGCAGCTCTGAAAGTACAGAAGGCGGCCGGTCAACACACATTTGACTAGCCCGTGCCTCATGCTCTTTGCATTTCCTGTAAGTCCCCCACTGCAAAGATCATAATAACACAGTGTCTCCATGTTCAGAAGGACAACAGTGCCTGCAGCGCTGCCACTGTTTGCTGTTGTTGGTCAGCTGTTTTGCTGCCGAAGGCGACATGCAGCAACATACACTCATGAAAATGAAGGGAAACGCCGCCTTCCTGCCTCTGTGAGCCCACCGGCAGAATATAAAAGGTCCGGAAAGTTTTTTTGGCTAAATTTAAAAATTTCAGTGTTACTATTTTTGAATTGTTTGTATCCTCATCTCCAGTAGCAGTAACTATCGTCTCAATTTCATCTTCCATTTTTTGTCTGTAAAATTCCAGACAGATTCTCTGGCCCCTTTTGTTGCTAATTTAAAGTACTTTTATGACGATTTAATTGCATTTTCAGTTTCCATCAAAGTCTCCTCTGAGACATCCACTGCCGTACAATCTTATCTGTTTTAAATGATTACCGTTGTGGATTTACTGTTTTACCAATAACCCCAGTATTTATACAGCATCCGGTGAGTTCCTCTGTCTGAGCAGGTGTTCTGGTTAAAAATAGCCACGATCGGTGTGTGTGGCGGAAGCGTCATCCCACTGTTAGCAGCAGACACACACACACACACACAGGCACATGCACACACACGCGCACACACACACAGACACACACAATACTGCTCTGTGCTTCCTCCAAAGTTATCAAAGATGTCTTAGTGTGTAGGACGAGTAACAGGTCTTCAGAGTAAGATTTTTATCCCACTACATTTCATGTTTGTAATTATATTAGAGCTGGTGTGAGACCGTTTCATCTGTTGACGTGCACAAACTCCCAGACGGATCATAAATCACAGAACCCCCTGCATGCCCTTCATTTTGTCCTTCTATTTGAGCAACATTTCAATGTGACTGCAATTCAAATTTTCATACCCCTTCAAGCGTTTTAAACCCAGCAAGTTGACACAACTGTGAAGTTTAAGCAATCATTTTCTACTATCAAAAAAAAAAAATCTATCATCTTTCATTTGATCTCTTTCTTTCAGCCCTCCCCATGTACCGCCCCCCCACCCCCCCTTTAAAGAAACTAATTTAAAGCAGGAATCTGTTTTCATTCATCAGACAATCTGTTTTGCCAGGAGAAATACATTTCTTTTGCGTTGATGGAGGGATGAGTGTGAGGAAGAAAGAGCAATAGGAGAGGTTATGGACGGATGAAGGATGGGAAAAAAAGGGAGAGAGCGATGGGAAAAGCAGCCGAGAGGAGAGAATCGAGTGATGACAGACAAGTAGATAAGAGAGTGGTGACAGATGTGGGAGATAGAGAGATGGCAGATGAGTGAAGAGGATGGAGTGATTACAGAAGGATTCTGAGTGGAAAGAGAGATGAGATGTGGATAGAGGTGAAAAAAAAGGGGGGACGGAGTTATGGCAGACAGATAGAGAAGAGAGAATGGAGTGATTAAAGATAAGAAGTGAAGACAGAGGGATGACAACGAGCCAACAAGATGGATGGTTATCTGACCGATTGTTAGTGAAAAGGAAGGATGCCGTGACGCACGGAGTGGTCGCAGAAGAATTACGTGAAGAGTGGGATTGTGGGTGGAGAGAGAGAGAGAGGATGGAGATGAAAAAAAAAGAAGTTGATGAGATTTGCGGTCTAATGAGCAATTGATCTCCCTGATTGTGAGCCAGGATGCAAACAAAGCTCTGACTGAAGGAACTAATGAAGAGGAAAGGGATGGAACACACACACGGGCACACACACAAACCATCCTGTGCACCCCAAAAAATACCTAATACACCACCTGTGAACTTAATCACACATGCAGGCCCACCTTGCAGTCCTTTATCTAGAAGGGGCAAAATGAGAATGAAGATGACACACACACACAGTTTTAAACACACACATGCACATGCGCACATTTTATATATTTCTTTAGCCACACACTCATACATCATCCAAAGCCATATGGTCTAATTATTAGTGCGGTCTCAAATGTATACACACATATTGGTATAATGGTATAATGGTATAATGTGTGTGTGTGTGTGTGTGTGTGTGTGTGTGTGTATGTACTTAAAACTGTGAGCATGCGCATGCGTCTCAGTGTCTCACAGTAAACACACAGACACACACACACACACACACACACACACACACGTGTTCTCCTTGCCTTGCTGTTTAAGTTATCCAATTACAACAATCAAGCGTCCGCCAGTGTTCTGCACGTGACAGTGTCCTATCCCATTGGACGAGCTGCAGTGTGACATCACAACCCTCCCACCATCTCGTTCCAATCAACACATTGCCTCTCATTTTACTTTACAGGCCTTAGTCATGGTAACAAACTGCTTTTGCCTTTGAGTGTGTCGTCAAGTACACAGGAGCGGTACACACACACACACACACACACACACACACACACACACAGTAATGTTTTCATGGCAGGTCAGGTCTAAGTTATCGTTCTATCATCATCAGACATGTAGTTCCTCCAGTGGCTGCTCCTGAGTCAGCCCTTTTGCACTCCATGGACTCAGGAAATTGATTTGAACCAGAAATCTGAAGGCTCATTATCTTTGCTGCAAACGATCAACAGAGGTTTCTTGTCATTTATGAAAAATGTTTTACTCATAATTACGCAAGTGTTAGATTACTTATGCCCCCCCCCTTCCTCCAAATGCATAAATTAAACCCACAACCTCGTGGATTTCTAGCATCCTTTTTATGTCCATTTTCCGAGAGCATCCCTCTCACAGTGGTGGGAGGCTGTTAGAAGGGGGTGGACATTGTTGAGATTCCAATTCCAGAGCCAATCAAATGGCAGCACACTATTCACTTTCCTCCAATGGGAACGTCCGGCCTTTTTTGACCCATCCCTCATGATAAAATAGGAGTCTGCAGACGTAACCCTAAAAGTCAAAAGAGCGGCACTACAGCATTATCACCGCCAGTTCACTGGCTGTCAGCTGTTTTGTTTGACTAAGCTGGCGGAGGCGAGGGTTGGCAGCGTAGCGGCACGGACCCGGAGGGCATGTCGATTGCGGAGAGCAGTCTTATTGACTCTGTAAACACCAGGGCCAAGTGTCTCATGACCCCAGAATGCATCTTGACAAGAAGATCGCAATGTGATTTAACCCCATTGCCATGCATTACCATGCAAGGGAAAATATATTCATTCATTCTTTCATTCATTATCTTTACTGCTTATCCTGCAATCAGAGTTGTGGGGAGCCTCTGTTAGCTGTCATTTGGCGAGAGGTGGAGTAAATCCAGGATAGTCACCCATCAGGGCCAGATATAACATAATTTTTATACTATCGAGCGCACCTGAATATAAGCCGCACCCACTTAAATTGAAGAAACGAATGCATATATTGGGCGATGTAAATGTTTTAAACTTTTAGTTAAATACGCACCGCTTTTTTCTGAACAGCGCCTCTAACATGTCTGGTTAAAAAATTAGAAAATATACTAGCCTACCAGGAAAAGTCAATGATCACTTCATCTTCATCTTTATCCTGTGCTAAAACTACTAAAGTGGTCTTCTTCAGTGTCAGACGTAAACAGCCCCAGAATGTCACTATCACACACGTCTTTGCTCTCTCTTTCACTATCTCTCTCAGTGTCAATTGTGTAAACCGTGTGTGTTTTCAGTGGCGTCTATGTGTAATTTCATTGTTCCAATGTGACGAGGCTAAATATTTTGGCAGCATAAAGTCTTTTAGCCTGTAAAAATCCATAAATCAGCCGCATCATTGTTAAATGCGTGGGGAAAAAAGTCAGGAAATTACAGTAGATACAGACAACCATTCGCCCTCTCGTTCACATTCACGTGTCCGGGCAAGGTCGGGTCTCCAATGAACCTGAAGTATGTGTTTTGACTGCGCGAGGAAACTGGAGCGCATGCAGACGCCACGCGAAAAAGCCTTCGGTCGTAATCGAGCCTTCTTGTTATGAGGCCGCACCGTGCCGTGGTCCTTAGACTATTGTTTTTAAAAAATCTTCACAATAGCAATCTTTGTACAGCGTCATCACGTTACCTCTGCACTGTCACCTGATCATCGGCTTCAAATAAAAAAGATCAGGAAAAAAACATCATGAGGAAATGATCCTTAAAGCAGCATAAAGAAAGAGACCAAACGGTGCTCCACATTTCAGAGAGTTTTATTTCTTTTATTTCTGTTTTATAAATCGACAGTCAGCTTTGAAATGCGCAGTTTGAGTGGGAATCTGTTTCCACTCATATAGGGCCTTCATCACCTCGCAATCTCAAAGCGCTTTACACTGGATTACATTCACCCATTCATACACATACACACACACACACACACACACACACACACACACACCGTTGGCAGCAAAGCAGCCATGCAAGGCGTTAACCAATGTTGAATGTTGTCTTTCTCGCCTCAGCTAGAACTCAAGGGGTTCCTGAGCATGAGAAATGGTAATAAACCATTTGTAATGATGAGATTTCCAGGCTGTTCACACTGTGCCTCCAAGTGAAAGTGCAGTTTTGGACGTTCTTCTATTTAAAACAGTAGAAAGAGGTGCGATAAAGAATCGTTAATGGCCATTTATTGTTTAATCAAATTTTATTTCCATGACAACTAAATATCCACGGCTGATTCAACCTCCTCCTGTTTTAATGGCTGCGCTCAATTTGTGCCCAGAAAAGGCTGCATACTTAAAAAAGAAAAAAAATGGCAATATGATAATGAATGCTGGTGGGATGTCAAGGAATCTAAGCATCTGCAGAGATGAAGAGCCATCAACGTTCCTTCAAGTCGTATATGGAACACGTGCAGTCACGAGTTTGTTTTAGGGTTTAAGCGGTGTTAGATTAAATGACAGTAACTTAAGTATTAGCATAGACAACTGTTTCTCTCGATGAGCCTGAAATACATGTCAGCCAACATATTCAGGAAGACTAAGGGGAATGTTTTTGAAAACCACCCTGATTTTATATTCCTGTTTGAATTGGCTCATTAGACTCCATTTCAACAACAGAAGAAAGGAAAGGACGGCGGAATCATTCACGCTTTTTTGACAAATAACATTTTGTGAAAAGTACAGCGTCTTGGTATCCTACCAGCTTTGATGCCTGAGCCACAAAGTGCAAATCAGTTTCTGTGTGTGTGTGTGTGTGTGTGTGTGTGTGTGTGTGTGTGTGTGTGTGTGTGTGTGTGTGTGTGTGTGTGTGTGTGTGTGTGTGTTCACAGTCCTGCCGCTGCTGCTGAGCTGAACCCTTTCATCCTCAAGCCAGAGAACAGAGAAATCCTTTTCTATCTCTGCTTCTTTAAATCATGGGCCTCTCTTATTTCAGATTCTGATGCCTAACATGATCTTGTTGAATATCTTCTTTATTAAGTGTTAATTTCATGAAAATTTCAAGGTGATCACTTAGTTATTTTGTGACTACTTGATGGGTTATTTTTTCTGATTTTTAGTTTTTTTCCCCTCTTTTTAGGGAGTTTTATATTTTTCATTTAGACAGTTAGATTACACTTACTTGGTAAATTGTCATTAACATCACAAATCTACCCATGACCTTTTGTCATTTTTTGAGTAAATTGTAATAATTAACAAGGATAGTTTTCAGTTTTTTTTTATTTTCATTTTGGCTTGTCTCTAACATTATTTATCTATTTTCTAAAAGCAGTCCGACACCCACTTTGGGAATTCTGGTCTTAAATTCCATCAACGACATGCCCCGCTGCCTCAACCCCACCCCATCCTCGTTTTTCTTTAAATCGATTTCTCTTGCCTCCCATGTTTCTTCCCCGGACGCCTGAATCCATGGTATTCTCACTATATTTCGTCCTGAGATTCCGCCCCTCTCCCATGCAGATCCCTCCATCCCCGTGGGTCGTGTTTTTTTTTTTTTTTTTTGGGGGGGGGGGGGGGGCAGCGCAGCGGGTAACTCGTCCGGAAAGGAGCCACAAAGATTATCTGAGCGAACAAGGCTGAAAATGAGCCGGTAAAACCAGCTCATTAGCTTTGTGCTGAAATCTCATTTTCAGGCCGTCCGTGCATCAAAGGGGAGGAGAAGCCGGAGCTCGACGGGCTTGCATTCACCTCTAGCAACATACAGGCGCTGCACTTCTGGTGGTCTCACAACTTCATCCAATCTTCATCTAACTTGTTTCGTTCAAGTTGCCAACAGCGAACTCTCCCGAATCTCTCCTGCCGACCCTGAACGCGGCAGACGTAATATCAAATATCGAACAAACCCACCCCATTGAAAGCATTGTTTCTTCTCTTGGCAGAACAGCCGGAAACATTCATTTGAAACTGTCTCAGAAAATCAAACCTCCTCGTATGTGCGCGCGCCATCTTTAGCCAACGTGTTTATGAATAACGGGCCCAAATTAGGACGCAGAGTGAATCTCAACGTAAGTCAACGTAAGTCATCATCTTACATGGTGTGTATTCAACCCTCAGCCCCAAACCAGACGCGACGTGTACGATAAAAACACACATATGCAAAGTAGGATGGATATAGTCAAGTGTGAGAGAATTTGTAAAATCCACATGCAAATCCATGGAATTACACTTTCACCCAAAGGGGCAGTTTCGGATGTGTGACAGTAGGTGAATATTAAGCATTAGCTGTAACAATGAGTAGAAGACAAAGGGTGGGCAGTTTTCAATTAAAGTATGAAATCAAACATGATTTTTATGGTCTGGAAAAACAAATGCAATTTTAAGTGGGACATTTTGACTAACTAATTGGATATTGTCAGTGTTTGTTGATCTTGCTATTTATTTCACATTCACTTAGTATTCTATGATTTTGTTGGAAAGGCAAAGTGGTTGGTACTTCAGTCTCCCAACTAGAAGGTGCCTGGTTCAATCCTTGCAGGGGGTTTCAGGGGGTTCATTGGAAATGCATGAAGTTCGACGGAAGATTATACAGAAAATCCATGCCTCTTTATTGGGTGACTGAATGATTGCATTAGACGTGGATGAGAGAGTGAATGGTAAGTGCCCATATAGCGCACGAGGGAGTGAAGGGCTGTTTCTCTTTATACGATATGAATGTGTGAATGATAAAGTGAATGGTTGAATGTCTCTATGTGATTTACTGGCGTCCAGTCCAGGGTGAACTCTCCTTCTTCGGCGACCCTCAGGATAAGCGGTACAATGAATGAATGAATGAATGGAATGAGTGTAAAAAGAATATGTGACTGACTGCTGATGTGACAGGATTAACAGACAAATTCATAGATGAAATGCTGCTGTTCTGAAATCAGCCCAGATATGATGCAAGGCCGACACTCAGCTCTAGATGCAAAAAGCGCTGCTTCATTAAACTTACCATGCGATTTCAAAACGCACGTTTGGAAATCCACCAGAGGCGCCGTCCCGTTTCAGACGCCCACAGAAGCAGAGAGCTTGGAGCGGGATGCAAAACAGGGCAGTGTCCTGCCAAGTGTGTGTGTGTGTGTGTGTGTTTGTCACATCCCTAGTAAATAAACCTTACTGGATTTCATACACGAGAATCACTGTATGCATTGACTCTGCGGTGAAGGGGCTTGTTTTCGCCAAAGAATCGCAATAAATCTATTATGGCAGTCACGGCTGTGATTGTCAAATGTTTACCTCACAGCCATGACTGCTTAAACCAATGAAGATTCTGTGGGTTTTCAGAAACCAGATTGGCGCTACAGCCTTCCCCTTCAACATTATAGGCTGAATTAAGAAGACGGATATACTCTGGGACATCTGGGATGTACAGGTGTTCATAGAAATAAAGAACATCTTAAATAGAAAAGAAAAAAAACAAAACAATTAGGTTTTTCTTCTCCGTGTCAAAAACATTATTGTGCTTGAACTAGCGTGAAAAAAACGTGAAGATAAAACAGCATCTCCTTAAAAACAAGCCCTACTATTCGACGTTCAGTGATACAGGTGTTCATGCAAATAAAGGAGGACATCTTTAAACGGAAAAGAAAAAACGAAATGAATAGGTTTTTCTTCTCCGTGTCAAAAATATTATTGTACTTGAACTAGCGTGAAAAAATATGAAGATGAAATGGCATCTCCCAAAAACAAGCCCTTGTATTGGAGGTTCAGCGATCATTCAATCAGATATTATCCATCCACCCCTTTCAATGCTTATCCTGCCTAGTAAGACACCTTGTTGAAAATATGGAGAAAAAGATACATATATGTATATGTTTAAATGTATGTATGTATTGTATGTATGTATATATGAAAAACTACAGAGTGATCTTTGATGTAATGTCCTTAAAACAAGTCAAAATGAATCGGTTTTGCTTCCCAAGTGGACCGTTTGATTTCAAAGATATGTGATTGACTTGGAGTTAGATTGTGTTATTTAAGTGCTCCCTTTACTTATTTGAGCAGTATATACATCCATCCCATGTCTGTGAGCTTCCTGCTTGAAGTTTATTGGAGACCCTGAATCGGCCAGATGTGTGAATGAGAGAGAGAATGATTGTTATGCTGCCCTATAGCTGAGAGAGAGAAATGTATATTTCTGACCTTGAATCCAGGACACCAGAAGAATCTGTCTATTCTGTCTATTACATTTATCATGCAGGCCGTCATATTTCAAAAATCTGTTTTCCCGAACTTGATGATGTTATTACATTTTTATGAATGAATAGGGATTCATAAATAAATATTATTCTTCCTCATCTCTTTCTTGACATTCGGCCCGACTGAATTCAATTTGTCTTAAACAAATGGTATCTGCTGTTCCTATTTTAGCTATTTTTCTACAGAATTTCTTTGAATTGTCATTTATGTCTGATCTGGGGCGGCACGATGGCCCAGACTTGTGCCGTTTGTCTCTAAATGACGTGTGAGTGAGCGGGTGAATGGCTTTATGTCTCTAAATGTGACCGGGAGATCAACTTGCGAGCAGTTCAGGGGTGAACCCTGTCTTTCGCCCAATGGCAGCCGGAATAGGCTCCGGCACCCCTGCAACCCTGAGTGCAGAATAAACATTAAAGATAATGAATGAGTAAATGGACGAATCTCTGATCTGCTGTAGAAATCATGACAGTCAATGCAGATTTAAAACAAAAGTACTCAGAAAGACTTTGTTTCTCACTTGGAAACCAAGATGTTTGTGTTTGGCTTTCATATAAACAAGACTAGAAATACTGTTTACGAGGTAAATACTAGAAATGACACAGATTTTTTTTTAAAAAAGATAATTACTGCAATTAAGCCAATCTTGAACACAAACTTGGTCGGTTCTCTCACCTCAAGAACGAACGATGTCTGAACTCCCGCTGCCGCGCCCCCCTCCCCCCTTTCTGGGTTCACATGGTAAAACGCCCATGTTGTCATTACACGTTTGGTTTCATGTTCTGTCTTTATCTGGTCTCCCCCCCCCCCGCTCTGCGTGTGGACATTTAGAAGGCATTCTGGGAAGTGTAGGAAACCACTAAGTGAAGCAGCATGTCCAAAGACCGAAAATAGTTCTATACATCCCAGAATGACGACAGACGGCCGATGCACAGTGGCCCCGTGTTCAGGCTTCTTAAATATTACTGGTGAACCACCGGGATGGCTCATATTAATTTAGACTCCGTCTTTTAGAACCCTGTCAGGAAGTAACTATATGTTTATTTCAGCATACCACCCCTCAACCTCCAAATCTTGAAGTCTGTGGTGAGAAGCTTTGAATTTTGTACCGTCACTAAGCTCCTCGCCTGGTTAGGGAGTGGCAGCTGGAGTGACATGTGATGTTAACCTCCGCCGCTCCGCTAACGATGGTCCGCTTGGGCCTTGGTCGCTCCATTTGCTCCCGGAAGCTGATTGAAAAGCAGCTAATGGCGTGAGGGTTTGGTTCCCGTGACAACCATTACATTTTTCACTATACAGTCATCATGACTACAACATCCGGTTTCCCACGGCTCATGTCGATATTATACTTAGGATAAGTATACTTGTATTTTGTATTCCTGAGTATTTTTACTTCACACGTGTTACCACATGAACTGTGGTAATGCATGTTTGCCTTTACTTTTTTATTGCATCGAGCCAAATCTTAAAATACTGCCCATCAGTAGTTTTGAAAGCAATGTAACCCAAAGCATTGTGGAATTTGAAAAAAAAAAAACTTTTTGCGAAATATTGAGTTTTTTGAAAAATGTCACTGTTTTCTTTATGGTTGTTTTTCAAAAGATAGCTTTGTTTTTATTGTGTCGTTGTTGTGTTTCATAACATATTTTTATAACATATTTAGGCCTGCAGAGGAAAGTTCGTCAAAAAATAAACTCCCCTAAACAAACACACACTGTGACTCAGAAACACACACACACATAATTATTGAGAATAGCAGAAAATTCGCACATGAAAGTAAAACTGGAAAAACTGAAGTGAAGAATCCT
Source organism: Fistularia commersonii (assembly GCF_037954325.1). Lineage (NCBI taxonomy): Eukaryota > Metazoa > Chordata > Actinopteri > Syngnathiformes > Fistulariidae > Fistularia > Fistularia commersonii. The sequence continues at coordinate 11,796,862 of NC_141288.1, forward strand.
GAGGAAGATGTGCGAGGAAGCCCTCAGGCGGCGTGTGGAGAGAACGCCACTGCCAGACATCCTTCACCTGAGACACTGACTTTGGGCCGACATTGGATTCAGACACACACACACACACACACAAATACACACACACACACATCTGCTTCGTCAGAATGTCATCAGTTATTTTACACCCATCCCTTTCTGCTGAGTCATGCTTTCTACCCTCCCCCACGCTCTATCTCTCTCCCCTGCCCTCCACAGCGACCCCCCTCTTCCGCCAGTGAAAGCCTCTCTGTCCCCCACCCTACCCTCACCCCCTCCCGTGACGTCGATGAAGGCGTTGTGTCAACAGCCGAGGTGACGTCGGGTCGCTTGGTTTCTGAACGCTCGGTTTGTGCCGCGAGCTGTTTGCTCCCCGCGTCCGACACTTCATTAAATAACAGCATCTTAATTTAGGTGACTTTGCAACATCGCTGCCGCTTTGGCACAGGAGCGTCATCTATTTGACATTTCTCACTACACTGTATTTTTCCTACCTTTCCCTCGACCTCTGAGCAACAAGCGGCTTTAGTGGACTGAGTGGCTTCTGTGTGAGAAACTTTCCACTGTGATGGGAAGCTCGGAACATCAGAAATGCATTGGTGTGCAGCTGACATGAAATAAAGCAGCAAATGAGGCCTTGAGCACCAGAAATAGTATAATGGAATAATATATGTCTTATAGCAATTTGTTTATCTCTGATGATTTTCTCCATTTGTCAGGCTGACGTTTTTTGATATAGCAGCTTCACTCGGGGGCTGCACATTTCCGCAGTGGTCTTGCTGGCAGCAGGTTTCGGCCGCTCCTTTCAGGGGTCGCCACGGCGAATCAACCACCTCCATCTAATCCTCTTCTCTCACGCCAACTAATTTCACGTCCTCGTTCACTACATTCAGAAATCTTCTCTTTGGTCTTCCTCTAGACCACCTGCCTGGCAGTTCCAACCTCAGCATCCTTCTACCAATGTATTCACTCTTGCTCCTCTACACATGTCCAAACCATCTCGGTCTGAGTTCTCTGACCTTATATCCAAACCATCTAACATGTGCTGTCCCTCTGATGGACTCATCCTCATTACTCTCAAAGAGAATCTGCATCTATGCCACCTTTTTGTCTGCCTCCTGTGTTTTCCTCAAAAAAGAGGTTCACTGGAATCCCTAAAGTGCCCAGACATGTGAATGGTTGTTTGTCATTATGTGATATTTGAATGACAAAGTGAAATGTATCTTTATGATGTGTGGATGAAAAAGGGAATGATTGTTTGTCTCTACATGTGGCCGTATGATTGACTGGTGACCAATCCAGGGTGAACCCACCTGTTACACAATGACAGCCGGGATTGGCTTAAGCACCCCCCCGGGGAACCGTGAGTGCAAGATAAATGGAATATATAATGAATGAATGAACTGATGAATGAACCTCATTCAGTGGTCTACAGCCCCCTGATGATCCATGAATGAGCTGTGAACCCTCCATTAAAAGCATAGAGATTTCACAGCGAGTGCTCAGGCCAACCCAACAGAATAAGGAAATGAACACAGGGAGTTAAGGTGAAGTGCAGTGACCAATCATATCTTCTTCTTCTTCTTCTTTCGGCTTTTCCCGTCAGGGGTCGCCACAGCGAGTCAACTCTCTCCATCTAACCCTATTCTCTGTATCCTCCTCTCTCACACCAACTACCTTCATATCCTCTCTCGCTATGTCCATAAATCTTCTCTTTGGTCTTCCTCGAGACCTCTTGCCTGGCAGCTCCAACTCCAGCATCCGTCTACCAATATATTCTCTATCCCTCCTCTGTACGTGACTAAACCATCTCAGTCTGGCTTCTCTGACCTTCTCTCCAAAACATCTAACATGTGCTGTTCCTCTGATAGCCTCATTCCTGATCCTCTCCATTCTGGTCACTCCCAAAGAGAACCTCAACATCTTCATCTCTGCAACGTCTAGTTCTGCCTGCTGTCTTTTGGTCATTGTAACAGTTTCTTGTCCATACATCATCATATCTTAAGGTGTGAATAACAGCTCCTGAGCTGACCGTGCTACATCTTGAGATATGTATGTATGTATGTATGGGATAGTGTATTAGATTAATAACATCCAACTTTATTGTCATTATTGTCATTACACTGTATGAGTAAAAGGCAACAAAATGCAGTTTAGCATCTAACCTAAAGTGCAAAAGAGCAGCAGGTGCAGATAGAATAAATGTATTAAATAAATTAACAGTCTGACATGGTGCATTGTGTGCAAGAGAATATAAGGACAGAGTTCTGGAGAAGAAGCTGGTCCTCAGCCAGCTGGTCCTCGTCCGGTGACGTCTGTATCGCCTGCCCGAAGGCAAGAGGGAGAACAGTCTGTGGACAGGCTGGGAGGCGTCCTTCAGGATGCTGCGAGCGCGATGCAGACAGCATTTCTTTTGGACATCCTCAATGGCGGGAAGACGAATTCCTGTGATGCGTTGGGTGATCTCCACCACTTGCTGCTGTGCCTTGCGCTCAGCGAGAGAGCAGCTTCCATACCAAACTGAAACACAATTTGTTAGAGTGCTCTCAATTGCGCGGTGAGCGGTAACTCACCGGTACAGCCGAAGACAGGTGGTTCAGTTTCCTCAGGAGGAACAGGCACTGGTGAGCTTCCATAAGAGGCTGGAGGTGTTGTTCCAGAGCATGTTGATCCACAGGAACTTGAAGCTGGAGACATGCTCGACGACCATCCTGTTGACGTGGATGGGGTCATGAGTGCCTCTTTTCTCCCTCCTGAAGTCCACGATGAGCTCCTTGGTTTTACTGGTGTTGAGAAGCAGGTTATTTCAGTGCACCATGTGAGCAGGTGCTGTACCTCTTCTCTGTAGGCTTTCTAATCGTTGTTGCTGAATACTATGGTATTGTCGATAGAGTCCGATCCATGAACAGGTCTGCAGTCATGAGTGCAGAGCAAGTACAGGAATGGGCTCGGCACACAGCCTTGTGGGATGCCAGTGTTGAGTATGATGGTAGTGGAGCAGTTGTGGTCAGAAAGTCCATAATCCAGTTGCAGGGGGGGTGTTGATGCGCAGGTCACCAAGTTTAGTGATTAACTTGGAGCTGAAGTCAGCGAACAGCAATAGAGCATAGGTGTTGTGAATGTCCAGGTGTGTGAGCGCAGAGTGGACTGTTGTAGAGACTGCATTATCTACGCTCCTGTTGTTGCAGTAAGCAAATTGGTGTGTGTTCAGTTTGGGTGGGAGGGAGTACTTCCAATGTGCCAGGACCTGCCGCTCAAAGCACTTCATGATGATGGGTGCTACCGGGCGGTAGTAGCTGGGACACGTCGGATTGGGCTACTTTGGCACCGACACGATGGCTCTGGTTTTGAAGTACATTGGGACAACTGCGACGGGTTGAAGATGTCCATAAAAATCCCAGCTAGCTGCCCATCACATTCTCTGAACACACATCCAGGGACGCCATCAGGGCCAGCAGCCTTGTATGGGTTGATCCAGCTCAGTAGGCGCCAGTGGTTACAGTAGTTACAGTGCCTTTTTCCCCAATCCTCTCGAAGCGAGAGAAGTCATTAAGCTTGTACAGGAAGTGGGTATCTATGCCTGAGGGGGTAGAATTATTGGGCTTGTAGTCTGTTATGTCCCGATCGCCTTACCACATATGTCTGGGGTCCGAGTTGGAAAAGTGACCCTCTATTCTGTCTTTGTAGATGTGCTTGGTTTTACTGATGTTTTATTGATGCCCCTCCTCAGGTTTGCGCTGGATGCGCTATAGGCCTGTGCAGCCCCTGACCTAAAGACGTTATTACAGGCCTTCAGCAGGAGCTGCACATCCTTGTCCATCCATGGTTTCCGATTGGGGTATGTGTTGATCTTGCGGAGTGCGGAGTCAGTCCCTGCTGGCCACATCAGGGTGACATGGTTCATATTTGCAGGTGAGAAACAAGGAAAGGTGGTCTGATTGTCCAAGGTGGGGGTTGGGGCTTGCAGTGTACATCTCAGCCTTGTTTGTGTAAACATGGTCCAGAGTTTTGTTTCCTCTTGTGCTACAGGAAACATGCTGGTTGAATTTTGGGGAGCATTGCCTGTAAGTTTCAGTGATTAAAATCACCCGCAACAGTAAATGTAGCCTCCAGGGGGGAAGTCTGTTGTTTTCTAATGGCCGCATGAAGACTGTTCACTGCGATCTTGGCATTAGCATCTGGGGAATATAAACAGCGTTTATGACGGTGGCTGTGAATTCCCGTGGCAGATAAAATGGTCTACACCTAACAATAAGAAACGCTAGGTTGGCTGAGCAGTAACTCCCAAGAGTAACAGAGTCTGTGGAAACAAACTATGTTGACAAATGCACAAACCGCCTCCTCTGGTCTTACCGGAGTCGTCAGCTGATCTTGCTGCCCAGTGTGTGGAGTACCTGGCTAGCTCAATGGCGCAGTCCGGTGCTCCGCCGTGTAGCCACGTATCCGTGAAAATCATGGAATCGCAGTCCGAGTCTCTCGCTGTGGTATGTAAACATTATCTAGTGTTCATCGCTATCAGTAACATCTGATGCCAAATGGAAGCTGCACCCGCATTTTTATATCAGACAGTAAAAGGTTTTGGAGGGCTGCAGAGAGGTGACTTTTCTCTTATACGATTCAAGCACAGGCTGCCAAAGACACGTGCCGTTGACTTGCACGGCGTCCGACAGCTCCACAGGGGTCGCGATTAGACGATGTGTGCCTCCAGGTTACAGCTCGTAAAACCCCCGAGTCCCCGTGGTGTGGGGGGGTGGTATGTTTACTCAGCGATTTCATAATTACAGGTCAAATTAGCAGGACCTCCATAAAATGCAAATACAGAAGTAGAAATCCAGTTTACCGCAGTGTAATAGTTTTATGACAGAGAAAGAAGAAAGAGGGCTTTGTCGCTGAGCAGCACGAGGTTTAGGTTGGAGGTTCACAAAAAATATCGAAGAAATACTGAGAAATAATAGAATTTCTTCTTTGTGGTCAAAAGAACAAACCGCCTTGCTTGAAAACTACTTTTAAATCAGTCTTCCATTTAATTTCCTACTTATGGTGGCGCTGTGGCACAGTGGTTAGCGCCTCTGCCTCAAAGCAAAAAAGGTCCCTGTTTGGATTCCGTCAGGGGGGCTTTTCTTTGTGAAGTTTGCATGTTCTCCCCGTGTCGGCGTGGGTCTCTGGGTGCTCCAGTTCCTCCCACAGTCCAAAAACATCCTGTAGGCTCATTGGAGACCCTAAATTACCCAGACGGTTGAATGAGAGAGTGAATGATTATATGTCTCTATGTGGCACTGTGATTAATTTGTAACCAGTTCAGGAATTAACCCTGCCTCCCGTCCGATGGCGGCTGGGATAAACTCCAGCAGCTCCTTTGACCCTGAGCAGAATAAGCAGTAGACAATGGATGGATGGATGGATGTCCCTTTTTCCCTTCCAGAAGTTTCTGGATGTGGTACGACTATAGTGTTGTATTGCTGCTGCAGCCACCTGAGCTGTGGAGGATCAGGAACTTGCACTAATAATTCATTGCATATCAATGTGTCACGTCCTGTATGGTGACCCACTTTAAAAAGCTAATTAATAGTTGTACAACCAACACATTTGACAGAGTGATTGTTTTGTTTCCACTATAGAAATACAGGTAAATACATTCTTGTGTCAACCATAAAAACCTATCTTTAACCTAAAAACAAACAAAAATGTGCAATATCTCATTTCTGTGCAATATTCAGAAACTGTGCAATATTTCATCTCATAACAGCTACACTGTGCAATATTTCATCTCATCTCATAACAGCTACACTACAATGTTCCCTTCTATCATACTATTGTGCACTCCTTACCTCACTTGTTACTAAGACACTTATAGTTTTATCACTGCTTACTAAGACACTTTATAGTTTCACTGAGACACTTTATAGTTTATAGTTTATTTTTATTTCTAATTCTGCCTTTCTTTTATTATTTATTACTGTATATTTTCTGTAACTCTGGCACAGCAATTTCCTTCGGGATTAATAAAGTTGTTCTTATTCTTATTCTTATTCTTATTCTTATTCTTATTCAACTTAACAATAGCAGGATTGATTAAATGGGAAATCAAGGTGGATAAATCTCATGTGCACTGCAATAGTCAAAATGGAACTCAAGTTTAAAAGGGGAAAAAAATACATATTAACTGTACATTAGATAGATATACACATATCTACACATGGGGAGGATGACAAGCCTCATCACAATGATGTTTGAGCTATGAAGTCTTTATTACAGCTTTATTACACTATGTGATATGTCTCTTCCAGCCGGAGTAACTTGGACCAGCTGGTGAAAGATGCAACGGCAGGGTCAGTCATTGGACTGTTAAAAATCATTCAGGCTGTAATTCAGCTCTCTATGTATTCGCATGTCTTTGTGTGCCCGTGTGTGTGGGCGTTATTAAGCAACCCCCCCCCATTTAAGCTGCACGCTTTTTTTAATTACACTGTAATTAATGTTTCTAATTAGCTCCAGGAGTAGTCAATGGTCACAGAGGACCAAATTGTACAGAGATGATACCGTATCAGTCAGGCAGCACACTGACTCCATCACACCGACTCGTACGCGGTCGGAGTGTTTGTATCAGATGCTCAGTGATCTTTCGTTTCATCATTCATTCATACGTGTTTGTGAATCTTTGATGGAAGGATGATGCAAAAAAATCTGGATTTCTGTCACAAACCATAGGAGTTTTGTCCCTATGATAAGTGTGAATTAGTTGGAAGGGATCTACCAGGGCTGTTAATGCCAACGCCGGCTCCAGAAGTATATTTCTCATCATTCACTGTTCTGAGGTCTTAGATAATAATCATGTAGTGCAATCATAGATCTCTCCGACTGTGTTAACACAACACAAGATCAGGACGAGCTTGACAAACATCTCATGTCACTTAACGAAATGCTTTTTTTCTTTGCACAACAAATACGCGCTTGTCCTTCAACGACGCTACTAGGAACCTTCAGATGTAAAGATTCCACGGGAATGACGGCACCGTTTCACAATCGGGCAGCTGTTTGAAATCCACAGAACGAAAGAAAGAAATGATTCTAATTTCTGTAATCTTACTCCGTGTGTGTGTGTGTGTGTGTGTGTGAGCTTGAGTTGAGTTTGTTTTTGAGATGAAAGATCTGCGCCTGATTGTGTAGCGAGACCCGCCGGCTGAGCTGCCGTGTTGCCTGTTTGCTACCAGAATAAAAGAATAAAAGCAATTGGAACATGTCAAATTTCAGTCTCTCGCTCACTCTCTCTCTCACACACTCACACTCACTCTCTCTCTCTCTCTCTCTCTCTCTCGCCCATCTCTCCCTCTGCCCCCTCCATCTCCTGGGCTGTTATTAAGTTGCATCTCCAAAAGGCTCCGTTTCACTTCAGAAAATGCTTTAATCATCCATCCACTGGGACGCTAGTATGGGTACGCGAGTGAAAATGTGTGTGTGTGTGCGTTTAAGTGTGTGTTTTCAGTTTACTTCATAATTTGCATAAAACAGGTTCTATGTGTGTGTTTTCCAAGTGCCATGTGACCACACAGAGAAAGAACATGCCGTTAGGCTGTGTGCAAAAACTATCTCAACAGTCCTGATGGTGGAAAAAAAAAAAATGGTCCGAAGTTTATTTGAGGGTTCTGAGTTGGAACGACGCACGATGATGGCGAGCTGTAAAAACACGACAGGATGAAGGTGTGAAGCACCAGGATGAAAAATGGCAGGAATATAAGCCTTACTGATTCTAGGTGTTTTGTTTCTATGACAACATCTTAGCATGTTTTTTTTGGACTCTTCCATCTGTAGCTTTTAATGATCTTAAAAATGTCCACCATCATCAGCAACCAAAGGGAAGCTGCTCCCAGATATGAATTCCCCATACATGAAAGAATTGGGGATCATAAAAAAATTTTTATTCATTCCTATAGCGAAATACATGTCGCAACCCGCCGTTTGAAAATACCCGTCTGGGGGCACAATATCCCGTGACGCTCACAGATATTTGCCGTGAAATGTTGATTATCTCCTCGTGCTGGTGCCACATTCTCGGCTCCGCGACTGACAGCGAATCCATGCTGCGTTTTTCCCCTTTCCAGCCTGTTAAAGCCAGAGGGAACGGCACTCCCGCGCGTCTCCTTCTCAGCCTTATTCAACATCTCTTTAGCCTGCGCCGGGAAAGTTCCGGGTCTCGACTGTAACGTGGGAGTTTTAACGTCCGCTGAATCATGTTTCGCTCATTTCAGAAGCTCCTCACCGAAAAGAAAGCTGTTTCATCTGCTCTCGATTCATGCTCGTCCAAGAAAAGTGTTCAAATTAAAGATACTGAATATTGGCACAAGCCGAGGCCTGAAAATCCAAATTGCTGGAACCGGAATGAGAGTGGTGCGTGTACGTGCGCGTGCCTGTGTGTGTGTGTGCGTGTGTGTGTGTGTACATGATGAAGACTTTGTCTGAGAAACGTGTAACAACGCCGCGCATTTGAAGTCATTTCTCTTGGACTCTTACATCATATCACACCGAAACACCCACATGCATTACATTAACACTCAGCCGAGCTGGACAGAGAACAAGAATTACAGACATTAGCTTGTGTGTGTGCGCATGCGTGCATGTGTGTGTGTGCGTGTGTGTGATCGAGATAGACAGCTACAATCCAGACCTGATAAATATTGCACACAGGCAATTAAAGAACCAGTGGAAGATAAAATGGGACGGAGGGGGCAAAAAAAAGTCGTCGGCAGTCTCCAGACAATCAATTTTTAACTGGGTTATTAAAAAAATATGGCTCGATGATAAAAATTGATATTAAATCAGCTGAGTCTTGGGGAGTAAACGACGTGTTGCAGCTCTGGAGCAGAGGATGGAAGTGCATTTTCTCAGACGCAGTAAGAGGTTTTGAACGTTTCGATGGCAGCGCCTTACCCGGAACTCTTGAAGAAATCATTTCCAAATCTGCAACCCAAGAGGATGAGATTCTCCAGAATGCATCCCATATTTTCCAAGATTTAAACTTTAGTTTGGCTGAGCTGACTCAATCCTGCAGGAGTAACTGTCTGTATCTGTTGGGATGCATCATCCACTGCGTCCGACGGCATCTGATTATGTGTAATAGCGTGGCCCCCTCCTCCCGCCGCGCGGTGGTCGGCGCCCGCACGAGTAAATCATCTATCGTTTTGTAACACTTTAAAACCCCACAATTAATGAGCGCTTTTGGAAGGACTCCACGCCGGCTTTCGTTCGCCAGCGCTTTCATCTCAAATGTCTAGGCTGATGTTGAGCTTGCTGGCCTCGGCGGAGCTTCAGAGTGGCCGTGCGCTTTCAAAACATAACACGGATTCTTCGAATGGGGGAGACGCGGGGAACCGGTTACCAACCTGGGCCCTTGCAGGTGACACTTTAAGAAAGTGCGAATTGTTAAAAATGTGTATTTTGGCGTGAGGAGGGTTTCAAAACTTACAAAAATATTCCAAAAGGCTAATTTCCCCCTAATTCTATAATAAAGTATGACTGAATTCAGTCTTTTCTCTCAAGTCGTCCAGACTTCGGTAAATTCGCGCCGCGTTTGAGTGACGGGCAACAGAGCCTTCATCGCTCGTCCAGACAAATGCAGCTACTTCCGTGCAGTCCGAGGATGGAGGATGGAGTTGCCATGGACACTCAATTTGAAAGAAAGACAGCTGGAGAGGCCCCGTGCATCCTTGACTCCGAAAATATAAACTACATCCCTCACACAATAGGTTGAAGATGCATATTCCAGCCTCTCTGGATTTCGGAGATATCAGCAGCCTTCTTCTGTCCGCCTTCTTTCTAACCCGAATAAAAACACATTTGGACGCACGTCTCTACAGAGATCACGAATGATTATTCAGTGATTTCTTTTCAATCCATGCAAACTGTCAGCTTTTATAAATGAGGGAAATGAGCCGGAATAAAACCATCATTATAGTTTTCTGAAGCTGAAGATGTTCTTATTAGAGCGATATTAATGGGAGCATTAATAATGCAAATATCACATTTTCAACCGTTAATCTCATATTTTTATTCAGCCTATTTGTTGCAGAATAAGCCCATACAGCTCATATATATATATATATATATATATGTGTGTGTGTATATATATATATATATATATATATATATATATATATATACATGCAAGTCATATTGAGACATACAGTCATTCACACAAATTCATCAGGACGATTTAGGGTCTCTGATTAATCTACTGTATGTTTTTGGACTGTGGGAGAAACCCCAAGCAGAAATGGGGAGAACATGCATGCAATCTCTACACAGAAGGCACCATGACAGAATCAAACCGGGGACCTTCTTGTTTTCACTGTGTCCGCAATTTTTGATGGTAATTCCTTACGAAGTATTCTCATCATCTAAGAATTCCTTGAAAATGTTTCTAGAATTCTAAGTCTAGGAGATTCCGAAGGTGTTACGGTAACAAAACAATAACATCCAGGGTGTTGGTGATATTGCATTTGTCCCATATCCTGGATATGTGTGTGTATTGCAGTCATCTCACACACTCGTAGTTGCTTTCATGCAGTATTTCTGCTGATAATTTCACACTCCCTGGGTTCAGCTCTCAGCCAGATTCATCTCTTCATCCCATGTATTTTTGTGTGCGTGCTTTCCTTCAGGACAGGCTCCAGTTCCCCAGGTTTGCCCAGATGAAGCCCGACCTCCAGCCGGCCTCAGGGTCCTTTTCCACCGTGCTGCAAACACAGTAGCCACTTGATTTAATGAAACATGTCAGTGTTAATATAACTTATGCATAATAACCATAAACTGCAGGGGGGCACTCGCAAATTGTAGAGCGAAGCGCATGAAATACTGTATTTCCTGAGATATTAATTAAAACGTGCTGAGACACCAGTCACTACATGTGTGTTGCTGTTAAATACAGCCTGCTGCTGTCTGAGCTCTAAATAACTCAGCCGAGTGTTTGTGGACCTCCCGCTGGTCCCTCATCTCACACTGAAATCACCGCCAGGCACAAAGATGACCCTTTTAAGGTATCCGCAAACAATTATTGGTCCCAATGTTAGAAGGATGTAGATAAAAAAAAAGATCGCTCTTTGACTGACATCTAAACATATTCATCATTTAAAAACATGAGCCTGTGGCTTTCAAAGGTTGACATCAATCACTTGTTGTACAAGCCTTATATAAATATGGACTATGGTGTGTTGTGTGTTGTGTGCGGTTAACAAGGTGAAAAGGCTCTGGAATAAAAAGCCTGACTTCTGCCGCTGAAGTGCCTCCGGAGTTGAGCCTCAGGTCATCCCGCAGTCCTTCACCTTGGCGCCGTTGTTGCAATGACTGCTGTTCTATTTCTGTTTCTAGTTGCCTGAAGGTACAGCACCTGGCTAGAACAGGAGCGGCTGTTGGAAGTTTGATGCGCGTCCGCGGCTCCATCAGGTTGCCATCTCTCACCTTTGGTCAACACCTACATTCAAGGCCAAATCTGGGTCAGAGGCGAAGTGGCAGCTTAGCCAAACATCCACTCCCATCTGGGTTAACTCTGCAGTAAAATCCTTGTAGAACTTAAGGCTCCACTGTCCTGATTTCCATCTTAAGCTTATTGGACTGACGCAGCTCAACATAGTTTAACTTTACATCACCAGAATTCCATCCAAGGCGCCAGTTGCGACCGTCTATATGTGAGGATCGGCCGCCAAAAGAATGGTTTTCTGGAAAGGGGACTCCTGATGAGGTTGTTTCATCTTCCTCCTAATATTCATTTCATAGCAGGGGATGAAAGAATGATTAATTCACTTTTTACTATGTGAGCGTTGAATGTGGGTGTAGCGCAGTTCGTGTGCTGCCGGGAGTGTGTGTGAAGTTCAAGGCGAAGAGGCATAGAGAGTAAGATGTTGGGTGTGTAGGTTCTGGAGGTCCAGCAGAAGGTCAAGTGATGGGGAACCAGTGGAGTTCCTGGTGGAGATAACTGGAATGGGTTGTCAACAATTTTTATTTTAAGGAGTTCTGGTTCTCCAGCCTTCAGCTCTTTTTGATACATCAAGCCTGTGGCCAGCAGCACGCCTGCCTCCGTCTAAGAGAAGCTCCTATGACAGTTTGTCCTCAGCAGAAACCTTCCCACTTCCTTACCTTCCTCATCCAACGTCTCCATGACTGGAGCGGGCAACAAAACGCGCTACACCCCTTCGGTGTTTACACTTATCTCAAGACAAATGGTTGATTGGAATGGAGGCGACAGCGGCACAGTCTGCCTTACAGCAAGAAGGTCTCGGGTTTGATTCCGATAGGACACCTTTCTGTTTGGAGTTTACATGTTCTCCCCGTGCCTGCTCGGGTTTCCTCCAGGTTCTCCAGTTTCCTCCTACAGTCCACAGTAGGGACATTGGAGATCCTAAATTGCCGAGACGTGAACTAGAGTGAAGGTTTTTTTTTTTTGTTTATCTTGACATTAAGTGTGAATGAGTGAGTGAATGGTTGTATGTCTGTATGTGGTGATGTGCTGGATTGGCAGCCGGTCCTTGGTGAACCCTGTCGATCCCCCAGTAACAGCTGTCACAGACTCCAGCCCCGTTGAGTGCAGGATAAATGGATGAATGAATGAATGATTCTAATGTCAATTAATTCTGAAGCTAACATCGGGGTGGCACAGGATGTCTTTGGAACCGAACATTCCTGGTTCAATTCCCGGCTTCTCCTAGTGTGTTGACGCGTTGTTGAGCAAGACACTGAACCCCTAACTGCTCCCCTGGCGCTGGTGGACGGCAGCCTACTGTTCATGGTTCATCCATGATGGGTTAATTGCAGAGTGAACTAGAGCTTGTCAGAAATAGTGTTGAAACACTGTCCACCACTCCAATAAGCCCCCTGGACCCTGAAGCGATGAATCCTCCCAGTGTTTGTTCAGAATTATCAGATAAGAAGTGTAGTCGCTGAAAGGTCAGGCTTTGACAAATGGCATTCAGGACTTCTCTCTCCACCATCTGGAAATTGAAAATTTGTTTCGGGTATTGATTAGCGATATCGCACTGATTCTATATTAGGTCACGAGGGAGTTCTCATGCCCATAAATAATGTCTGACCTTCCTTACAACTTTATGGCATCTTGTCCTCGCCATTCAGACTGGACCTGCTCTTCTCTCTCTTTCTCGCCGTGGCTGAATGGAAGGAGGGAGGCTCAATGTGTACATCGCAATTCCAGAAGTCACATTGTGTAATTACACAGTACTGTACACGTTGTTTTGGGGTTTTTTTTTTAGATAAAATCTGCAACTGGATGTCATTTTAAGCTCCAATTGAAGTTTGAGCAGAAAGGAAATAACTGTGGTTATCTTCTGGACCACGGTAGCCTCAACCAAGTCCAATGTTTCCAGACTACGGGGTTTCAGACCTTGACGTTGACTCCGAACTCTAGTGTCTGCAGACGACACCTGGAACCGTCCAGGAAAATAAGGAGATTTGAATACTTTCAGTATGATTTATTAAATTGAATGTACGTGTATGTTACGTCTACGGACTTACTATGGATCTAAGTAAAAGTAAGCTGTATGATGTAGAGTGGCGATTTATTCAGGAAGATGGCTGCGGTATTCTGGAGTGTGCTGATAGCAGATTATCCTCCAACACGTGAGGCAACGGGCTCCAAGGGACACGGGACCCCGGCCCTCCCTCGCCACCCGCCACTGGGGTATTGTTCCCCTCCTTTCCCTGCGTCTCTCTCTGCGGGCCGGCCGGCAGCTGCTGCCTCTGTTCAGCTTAAATAGTGAGCAACCCCTTTTTTAAGAATCGTTTCACGTCCTCATGTCTTCCATCTCTGCTCATCTTCAGCGTCTGACTCATCTTTCCTCGCGTGGCTCTTCTCCATCTGGCTGAACCAAGGACAATATAATATTCCTATCCTATCGTGTCCCAGAGGTCTCAGTTGCTTTTACAGTGGGCTGGTTATTTTAGGAATTGGAAGGCTTTTCTAAGATTGAGGCCGGAGTAGCGGGAATGTAATGTAAATGCTTTAGCAGCTGTATTTCTTTAATCCCCTCAGGCTTTGTGCCTCCAGCCTCACAGCAAACTTTATGAAAAAGAGTTTTTCTAAATGTTAAAGGGAGGAAAAAATCACACCCAGGAGGTTTTAGAGCAGAATGGATTCATTAGTATTCGAGATGAAAAACAGCTTTTTTTCTTGACTTAAGACTGAAGGTGACCCTGGATCATTTGAATTCACTGAGTTTCATTTCAATTAAATATGCACCATATATATGGATATAAGTATTTCAGGACACCCCTTTCAAATGTTTTGAACTTAAGGTTACTGAAACGTCGAGAGTGTTTGTGTTTCTTCACACACACTTGGATGAGACTGGCTCACAGAAGCCCAAGCGAAAGAAAACAAAACAAACCAAATCCAGGATGAGCCCCAATTACTTTACTGCCAAGACGGGAGCTTGGGGATTGTGGAGTGTGTTATGTTCCCCACGTGAGTGTGATTGAATATATAAATTGTTGGGATTTAACTTATCCAGAAATAACGGGGGCGAAGCCGTGATATCGTGTTGCCAAACCGGAAGTACTTTATTAACACACAGGAGAGGAAGATGGACGATATGGCCACAGCACAAATAAACACCATCGCCTCTTGGCGGGACTCAGGGGAAATGACCAGAGAAGACCAACACAACCCAATAAATCACATCTCCTCCCCACTTATTTAGAATACAGTCTCCCAACTCTGTTGGATCTTAACTAGGTGTTCAAACAGAACACTATCAAATATCGTGCAAAGGTAACCCCGTAATCAACCCTCCCTTATTTACAAGCAACAAACAATCACCAACTAAGCTTAGAGGCAATCGAATGAACCGATAACACCCCCAGGCTGAGGCTGGTGGTGGGCTTCTTTCCACCTCAAAATTATCTGGGGATTGTGGGGCGATGGCCCGTACCCCAAGCCTCTTAAAAGGTTAAACGGTCTGGGGGTTTGGTAACCGGTGAAGGGTACCTCCTCATTGTCTCTGAAGGAGGGATGGCCTCAACTGGCATCTCAGCTGGTGACCAGATTATCTTTCTGGGGGAACTCTGGTCCACCCACTCGGGGGGCCGTCGGCGGCTCTGTCATTGGGATGGTAACTGGTTGGCTTAGTGCTGCTGGTTGTTTCTCTGTTCACTGGCCCGCCACTGATCAGTGTGACATTTCCAGGGTACTCGTGAGCGCACTACCACTGTTTAAGACACTGGCCCTGACTGCGACATCACCACACCTGGGATCCACATCTCCTCCCCCTGTCTATAATCACGAGCCAGAACAGAATCCCCCTCTGCAAAGTTTTTGCCCTTGGCAAATCAGGCCCTGGGATCCTGCTGATCTGCCTTAGCCTGATCCACCACTGCTGTCACACTAGGCTTGAGAAGGTCAAAGTGGGTGCAGAGCTGACAGCGAAGGAAGGGCACGGCCCCGGACTCATTAGTTGTGGCATGTGGGGCATTTCTGTAGCTGAGCAAGAATGAATCCAGCCCCTGTTTTGCTGTGGTTGTGGTTGCCCCCCTGGACGTTTTCGACGAACGCATCAGCGTTTGCTCAAAATGTTCTGCCTGTGGCTGGGTGAAATGGTGCGGAGTGCATGTGCATCACTCCATTCTTTGAGAAAAGCTGCAAAATCACTTGAAATGAATTGTTGGACGTTATCGCTGACCAACACTTCAGGCAATCTGTGATGGCTGAACAAACTCCTAAGACCCAGAATGGTCTTAGTGGTCACGGTGGAATCCATCAACTGTTCTTCCGGCCATTTCGAGTTGGCATCAACTACCACCAGAACTACCATTACCCCTCGAAAGGGCCTGAAAAATCCACATGTATTCGCTGACACTGAGTCCCTGGCCATGGCCAAGAGCGCAGTAGGGAGGGACTGGGAACCTTCTGGTTGTGCTGACAGGAATCGCAAACTTTAGCCCACTGTTCAATCTGAGCATCAGTCCCCGGGCACCAGATATAACTCAGAGCGATGGCTCACCCCAGGGTGCCCTGCATGCACCTCTTTCAGCGATTGTGGCCCCAGCCTTTGGGGCACAATCACCCGGTTACTCAAGAGAAGGCACACCAGCAACACGGTGAGCTCGTCTCTTTCACTCTCGTGAGCAAAAGTGTGTCAGGGCATTGTCGTATCCTTGAGTCAGGGGACACTGCCCAAGAGTACCCTGTCCAACACTTGCGCGACCACTGGGTCATACCTTGTCTCTTTGCGAATGTCAGTGCTGCAGAGTGTCCAGGTGAGGTATCAGCACCCTATCCACTGAACCCAGCCTCTCCTTGTAAACTACCTGTAGGGGCAGGTGAGAAAGGCCGTCTGCATTTCCATGTTCTGCTGCACTCCCACAATGAATTGTGTATTGGTTGGGCTGTAAGTATGAATGCCCATGGCCTGGCAGCTTCCATAGATGGAAAAGCTTTGCTGGGGCTCAATATGGTTGCAAGTGGCCTCTGGTCCGTAAGCAGGGTTAAATGGTGGCCATAAAGGTAGGCATGGAACTTGCATAAGCCAAATATGATTCCCAGCGTCCCCCTGAGGGTAGTTTTTTTCTGTCTTGCTTAAGGTTCTGGATACGCACGCTCTTGGCCTCTCTTGATCACCAGGCATATCATGGGAGATCACTGCGCCTGCGCCATGTGGCGAGGCATCGCATGCCAACCTGAATGGCAGTTTTGGGTTGCGCTTTGTCAGAGAGGAGCTGTTCCTTTGGAGTATGAAATGCTTTTACACACTCCTGGGTCCATTTCCATTGTACTTTCTTGTATAATAATGCATGCAGGGGACTGAGTGTAGTTGCCATGTTTGGGACAAACCTACCATAGCTGAGTTTATAAGACCCTGGAGAGAGCATAGCTGGCCTACATTGGTTGGGGCTGGGGGCTCTGCGATAGCACAGAGCTTTTCTGGGGATTTGTTGAGGCCCATGGTATCGATTATATACCCAAGGTATTCTAGAAAGTTTCTGAAAAAACTCGCATTTTTCTCACTGCACATGTAGGCCAAATTTGAGAAAGCAGCTCAGTACTGCCTCCAAGTTATTCAGGTGATCATCATTATGTCCCGTTATCAGGATGTCATCCAGAAAACAGTGCACATTGGGAAGCCCCTGAAGCACCTGATCCATGATACGCTGGAAGGCGCTCAAGCCCTTCCTCCATCTTGAGCCTGAGCGCATTGGGGACCACCATATCCCGACAGACCTTGGGCTGATGATCCGGCTTGATTGTCAGTGCTGCCTCAAAGTCCTTTAAAGTTCGCAGTTCATCTTTGGACGCCTCAGTGTGGCTTTCTAGAACTATTCTCGAGGTGTCATCTATCCACATGTGATGAAATGGATTTGGCTGACACTATTGCCCTTTAGTTCAGTCTCACACTTCTCAACCACTCACGGCCAAATAATGGGGATGTGTTACCTTTGAGCACATACAGGGGGAGCTTGTTTATTCAGCTGCACCCTAACTTTCACCACCCCTACTGGGGTGATGACTTGACCAGTTTATATTTTCAGCAGGATTTGGGTGTGGCGCAGACAAATGTGGCTGAATTGTGCATTATACAGCTTCTCTGAGATAATGGACACTGCTGCACCCATGTCTAGTTCCATTATGGTTTTTTGTCCCTCAACTTTTGGCCTTACCCAGATTACTGCAGAGGCTGGGTTATCATGCTGTGCAGCATTTGCTCTCAGTGTTCCCCTATTGGCTACATCTACCATGTGCAGGGTGACATCTGCATCAGAATCATTGGTATCTGTGTCACTCTGCTCATCGTTGGTGGCAAGCTTATTTACTTCTCTCTTTGAATTTTCTCTCCATTTGTTGTCTTTCCTCTCCCACATTGTGGTTTATTTCTTTGCCTGCTCTCTTGTATGTGCGTGAGATGTAGCCTTTCTTACTGCAGCGGTGGCAACTCTGGTCCTTGTAAAAGGAGTCACTTTCAAAATTGTTTATCCTACCATATCCAGTACCAACTGATCCATGGATCAGTTGGTAGTGGCCGTCCAAGAAATTATTGATTATTTCCATTGGATTTATTATCTAAGTCTGAACAATCTTTATTTTGAAAAATCTTTTCTTTTGAAAAATGATCGTATTCTCTCAGTTACAACTCGGTCACTTGAGTGCCAACAATTTAATCCACAAGCTAGCAAAATGAGTAAAAAACAGACATCTTCGGGGAGTTTCTTTTCAAAGGGGAAAAGGTCCAGTGAAGTGACAGAAGAAGAGCCAACAACTTCCAAATAAAAGAAAGCTTTTAACAGACAATACTAGGAGTTCTACTTGAAATATGGATTCATCACAACAGGTGATTCCCACAGACCAAGCCCGCTCTGCATAATATGTGGTGACAAGCTGGTTCTTGTTCTTTATTTATTTTTCCACGTGCATTTTTTCATAATTTATTTAGGGGGGCAAAATGGAGGTTAACAGAGACTTTGATGTTATTCTCATGTTATGTTGTTGGCACAATGTTACGATGAAGCTGTTAATGAAGTTGTATACGAGGACACAGTGGATTCACGTATATTATTATAATCGCAATATAAAAAGTCTACTTGCCCCCCCACCCCCACCCCCACCCCCCGCCTTCCCCCGGCCGCAGTAAAATTGTCAAGCATTGACTGGGCCGCGGTGATAAAAAGGTTGTGGACCACTGCTCTATGCCATTTGTTAGCACAAAGTGTTCAAATTTCTTCACAAATGTAGGCCTCTGCACCGTCACTTTGTCAAAAACCCCGACGTGACCCACAATCCGTGCCATCCTCAGCAGACAAATAACCCAGTACATCAGAGTATGTTTGTTTTCAGCTGAAGTCCAAACTGAAGAGTTTGAAGTGTTCCTCAGTAGTTCACTGTGCCTCATGTTATTCTATCTGAATTTAATCGATGAATGTGTTTACAATATAGCAAAGTCATGGGGGGGCAACTCTCATTGGCCAAGAGGATTGGTTGCCAGGCGATCACTAGGCCACCATAGAGATAAAAGACCATTCAGTCTCTCATTCCCACATCCGGGCAATTTTGGGTCTCCTGCATGTATTTGGACCGTGGACTGCGTTGAACCCTGGAAGAAATGCATTCAAACACACATTCAGACTCCACACAGAACCCCCCCCCCAGAATTGAACCAGGGACCTTCTTTCTGTGAGGCTGAAGTAGTAACCAGAGAAGCTCCATCTTTAATGGAGGGGTTCAGTTGTCATTGTCTTAAACTGCAAACATCAGCTTGTTAAAATGTGACCAATTGACCCCTGACCCATGACCCTTAGGGTGTGTTTCAATGAAATATCTGATGTTTGATTTACCTGTCGGCCTTGATGTGTCTCAGGCTGACGTTTGCCTAGTGACCTTTGACCTCTGCAAGAGGCGAAGTGAGTTGATTTGAGTGTTTTGGGTCTTTTTGAAACCTACCCTACCCTGAGGTCTTTGCTGCATCTACTCTTCCAGTTGATGATGTCAAGCTTAATTTTTGTTGAATATATTTTATGTTTGCTGACCATCTACTCTGAATAGAGATCCATATCCACATTGATAGGTGACATGGTCAACACTTCCACCTCCAAGCAAGAAGGTTTCTTGCTGGATTCCAACATTGAGTAGTTTGGATGTTCTCCCCGTGTCTGTGTGGGTTTCCTATTGGTTAGATGATTAACTTCAAGAGTCCAAGAGACCAAAATTCCACAGACATCAGAATGAGAGAGTAAATTGTTGTGCGATGCCCTGTGACCGACTTGCAACCGGTCCAGGGTGTACCTCACCTCTCTCCCAGTGACAGCTGGGAAACATTCAAGCACCCCTTAGACTGTGAGTGTAGGATAAGCAGTACACTGAATGAATGAATGAATGAATAAATGAATGAATGAATGAATGAATGAATGTGCACTTCAACCAGTCAACATGCATTTAGATCCAGGGAAAAGGGAAGTTAGATAACTCTGGAAGACTCAAAGGAACTAGCAGACAAAGTTTGCAGCAAATACAGTGAAGAGCCAGTAATATCTGACAGTATGCTGATGACATCATGATGTATATCATATGAGTTATACAGTGAAAGGAAATCCAGGAAAAATCACTGACATTGTGGAAAATTGTGAAATGCAGGTTATTCTTGTTCAAAACTGTGCATGTGCATTTTAGTATTTCCACCTCCGAGTGACCTGACCCAACCTGCATCCTCTTGTCTTTTACTGAGACTTTGCCCCAATGTTGACTTTTGGCACTTTCTTTGTGCAAGTAAAAATAGGATTGGACAGCGCGTTAATGCGCGTCTTGATTCTGCCCTCTGACCAAATTCTTCCCTGACTCTCTTGGTGATTCTTGGGCACATTTTTATTACTGCTAATGTTTCAATTTGCTTCTCACGCATTCATTTTCATTTTCTGATGTAATTGTGTCATATATATATTTATAATAAACTTATGACATCACTTCAACTTCAATTGTATTAATGTTAATGATATTTAAACATGGTTATCTCGCAACCACAGAGAAATATCTTCCATACTTTGCTTTGGTAATTGCTATGTTGTTATTGTCAGCATGTTAGCATGCTGATATCAGCGTTTAGAGAACTTCCAGCATGGCCTTCCTTGCTTGAATCTGAAACGCTTTGAACCACTTCATACTTATGAAGGCTTATTAAAGTTCTTATTAATGACCTCATTAATGTTTAAAAGCATCTTAATGTTTCAAGGCTAGCACTTGCGTGAGGTACAGACCAAACAAAGACATCGTTCATTGAATTTTATTGTAATAACTCCCAACAAGCTACTTCCATTCAATAATTAATAAGTAAATTGATAGGAAAACATTAGTCAATAAAACAGTCAGCATTTCATCTTAAGGTTTTATGAGGTAACACGATCATTGTGTTTCTTTACCCGAGTTCATTTGTTTATTCTATTTTGTTGGAGCCTTGGTCGCCAAACGCAACCCAGTCACCATCATTACTGTTCAGTATCTCCTCTGCCCTCAAGACTCATGAATTACTCACAGCCCACAGTCAGCTGATAGCTTTTTCTTCAACTTCAGATGTTTTATGCAGAAGGCGCCGAGCAGTAGAGAAGACAAAGATCATTTTCTCTGTAGTTTGTTGAAAATTTAGTGGCTTTATAACTGCAGTGTTGCATGTCCGTGACCTTGAGTGCAGGGTAAGCGGTTATAGATAATGAATAAATGAAATAAGTTCTCTTATTCAGTTGGTGACTTCTGATGGGGCCATCACATTGTCGGACTAAACCCATTGTGACACGGGTCTGTTATTCCAGATTTAGATAATGAAAGTGACGGACATGTGTCAATCACCCCTGCAACCCAGAGTGCAGGATGAGCGATTATAAATAATGTGAAAATTAGACTCGAAAAAGTGTGGTTTGGTCATTGATTTCTTAGTGAAACTTACAAAATTGTGTGGCTATGCTACAAATAATAGGTTACCGATTTACTTTTGTGTGGAGAACCTGGCTCTGGGCTGAGCTGTCCATTAAAGATATGAAGACATAACCATGAAACAACACCTTTGGGTGTAATAAGCCCTGATGTTATCTGAGATTTAATGTCCTGTTCATCTATCCTGCCAAGACTCATTTCTCAGTGTGTAAAGGTGACGTGAAAAACAACTATTTGTCTTTTTAAGAATAAAAGAAAGGAATAAAAGCTGTATTGGCTTTTCCATCCATTCAGTTGTTTTGTGAGTAGGTCCTTCTCATACCTCGCTGATAAACACCACCCGAAAGGTTTCTGCTTCACTTGTCAGATTCCCCAGTTTGATCCCTGCACCTTTTTCTTCTTCAATTAGTTACTGTTCAGTTCAGACTCATTGTGGCAGCACTCTCTCTCTCTCCCTCTCACTCTGTGCGTGTGTGTGTGTGTGTGTGTGTGTGTGTGTGTGTATACATGCATGCATTTGAGAGGAAGTTCAGTGAGTTCATGAGGATTGCTCCAGTCTGCTGGTCTATTTCCAGGCAGAAATCTCCTCACCCCTCACTCCATCCTCATGACCCCCTCCACTCCTCCTGCAGCCCCCCTGCATCCTCTGCTTTGGTGAATAATGTGCTATCTTACAAATACCCCCAGACAATTATTGATTCAAGTTTAAACTGCAAATGGAAGTGCGGGAATCGCGCCGCTGGCATATGTTTCATCGGAGGATACTTATCTTTTTCTATGATCGCGATTTATTTTACCGAGCTTTTAGTTAGAGGCTTTTTGTTCTTTCTTCGGTGTCTGCTTTGGAATGCTTTAATTCAAACCGCTGAATGGTCACTTGAGCAAACCGGGGAACCAAAGAGGTTCAACAGAACATCCAAAGACAAAAATCGTTCTAGAACTTCTTCCCCTCCTTTCAAACACCGGGAGGAGGAAGAAAACTGAAATCGGTTGAGCATAAAGTTATTTGACAGAAAACTGTACAGCAATGTACGGTGTATTTTTGTACAAAGTAGTTATCTGTGTAATTTTGCCATCAATGACAGCGTATTACACCGTATTAATACATTTTATATTGTTATTTTTTGTCTGTGAGCGGAGACCGGAGTATCTTTTATGTTTGCTTTCCCCGTTATTTATTTATCTGTTTTTATGCCTGGTTTGATCTGAAAATGTGTCAGACAGCTGTCTCCTGTTCCCCAAGTGCAAACCAGATACCTGCAGCGACAAATACACTAACCTAGACCTGAACCTGATCCCCCACCCCCAACCCCCGCCATCCCATGACTGTCTCTCCTCTATGCTTCAGCACCTTCGCACTCCTCATTGCCCGCGGTTGACCGCGTTTCACCGCTTATCCACGGCCAAGACAATATTGTGTCTGTGTGTATGGGCTCATGTTCCCGTGCACGTGTGTGAGTATAAACAATTTTTACTTGTTGTCTTCCTGTCATCCATCATAGACCGTGCAGCCTTGATGCCTCTCCACACATCAACTTCTGAATTTTTTATACAAACTCCTGATATGACGGAGATCCCTCGTAAAACTTTATTCTCTTTGCAACTTCATTTTCTGTACTTGTTTATTCAACAATAAATCTCGGCTCCTCTAAAGGTGCGCTGGGGCTCTTGGCTCCACCTCGCAATAAAATGCCCCTGAACTAAACATTTCCTTTTTAAGGATTCAAGGAGGCGTCTGTGTCACATGACTCAGTGCTAGAATCTCCTCCCGGTGAATGAGTCGGGTTCAGTGGGAAAACAGTCCTAAGTCTCTGGACGAAATGAGCTGTAGTTTGTTCATGTGTCTGCTTTTCCGTCTGAATCAGTGGAACTTCTGTGATCCTCTGTCTGTGTCGGGGTGGGCAGATGTGGGAAGAACATGGAGCTATTCATTTTAAATATAATTTATATAGTTTGCATCTGTATCTTACAGGTGAACTTGTAGCCCTATCTGCTGTACTTTTCTCACATATACTTATTTCAGAGAATGGGGTCTGGCTGTAAAAGTAAATGTTTCTCATTTGATAAAAATACTGGGAATAATGCATTTGTTGTTGTTTGCTCTTATAAGTTACCCTATGTTCCTGTCTTTTCCGGAAAAAAGTGTTCACTACAGCCATTAACATCCTTTTTGCAAAGTCTACCACCATTTGTCCCTCTGTGTTCCTATTCTATATACCAAATCTGCCCATCACTTCTTCGTGCCCTCTATTGCCTTCACTAACATCCCCATTGAAGTCTCCACCAATTACCACCCTCTTATCTCTGGGGATATTCTGCATCACTTCATCTAGCTCATTCTAGAACTTCTCTTGCCCCTCAAACTCACGTCCCACCTGCGGGGCATAGTCACACCTTCAATTTCCAATTTCAGACTCATAAGTCTATCTGGCATTCTTTTCACCTCCAGAACATTCCTAACAAACTCCAAGATAAACTCCTACTCCATTTCTCTTCCTGTCAGTACCATGATAGTACAACTCAAAGCCTCCTCCTAACTCTCAACCTTTTCCTGTCATAGTCCCCATATTCAAAGTCCCGACTCTCAGTCCCAGACTCGTGCCTTTCCTCTTCTCTCTCTGCTTCTGAACACGCCTTTCTCCTCTCCTTCTTTGACCTACAGTAACCCAGTTTCCTTTGGTACCCTTTAGGTCATCTGTACCAATGGCGGTTATTGTTAACCTGGGCCTCGACTGATCCGGTATGATCTGGTTATTAAGTTTGATTCGCATGTTTGGTTTGGCAAAAGTTTTACGCCCTTCCTGACGCAACCTTCTGGATTTATCCGGGTTTGGGGCTGGCTCAGGGAGACACCAGCCCATGCCGCCCTGAGGCTGCATTTTTAGAATTACTTGAATATATATATATATATATTATATAGACTTCCTGAGTCAGCCCTTTTTCTTTCCCCTTTTTGGTCCTTTTTTTGTTGAACGGGAGGATCATGGGGAGTGGGCAATTCAAGGAATCCTGGCCTGGGGTGCGCAGAATCTCTTCTGGGAGGTCCGGGACCGGAACGTTGATAGAATGGCGGAACAGCTGGAGCAGCCGTTCCCTGGAGTACACGAGAGAGAAGTGGATGCAGAGAATAGGTTAAAATGGAGGAGGTTGATTTCCTTTTGTGTTCCATGAAGGGAAAAGCCAAAAGGAAAAGAAGATTTCGAAGTTATTTTCATGTAAAGGGGGTAATATAAGGGTTGTAGTCTACGAGGTCCCATGAAAGTGGACAACTCCAAACCCTCGCCCCCCCCAAACCATTTGTGTAATGCACTTCCACCCAGCGTTCCTTTGCTATTATTCAGCAGGTCTGACTCACTGATGGTATCACCACAGGCTAGTTATCCCAGGGCCCAGGGACCCTGGGGGGGGGGAGCCAATCTAAACTGGAACACTCAATGAAATTATACACACATACATACACACACACACACACACACAACTCCCCACCTCCCAGCTTCACAATGACTGGTGTGCTCAAATTCTGGGGCTGAAATAAAAATTGATTTGTTTGTTAACAAAATACCCGCAACCATCAGCTGCAGGATAAACTGTATGCTGTAGATAATGAATGAATGAATGTTTACAAGCGAGTCTATGAAGCTTTTCTTTTGTGATGTAACTTACATCCCTCATCCCTCCGTTTCAAAAACTCTTCGCCATTATCCGCGAGTGTTGCGGGTTGCCTCCCCCCCCCCGCTGCTCTCACAAGCAAATTGCTTTTCTCCCCCTCCCTCACGACAATAATTACCGAGCGAATTAATGGAGACGCCTTGAAGCAACAAATGTTTCATTTATTGTATCCCTACACCCTCTTTTTTTTTTTTTACTCTTCATTAAGCATGTTTTGCAGAACTTTAATTTCTCGAAAAAAACTGCTCAGAATTCTCTGGTGCCTGCTATTCCATTGTGGGCTGTCGCTGTAGATCATATCTGGGGAAATGCATTAACATAAACGTGTCCCAGGAGGTCGGAGGAGGCCTACGCTCGGGGTTGACCTACGTGCACGGGCACAGTGCATCCAGCATGTTGCTGCAGTGCGTCTGCATCAATAATGGATTCCTCTCATGTTAAATGAATGAAAGCAGAGGATGTCTGACTGAAACGTACCTGCCTCCTCGGCCCGGCTTGCTTTTATCCTCTAGAATACTAGCTGATGGCGATGATGTGTTCAACAGGCCTGAAAAGCTCTCCATCTCTCCGTCTGCAGAGGAATGGAGATGTTTTCTAGGCTGCCGGCTTCTTTTCTTCATGCCTCCGCTTTTTTTATCCCGTCACACACCCTGGCAGAGCAGCGTATAAGTCGCCGTCTGCAGCCGGGATCGGCCGAAGGTCTGTTTATTACAATTATTCATCTGCGTTTGTCCGATTTCTGTCACGGTGTGTATCGTGATGTTGTTAACGCAAGAGTAAAGTTTCTGTAGGAACCAGAGCTGGGCTTCATCTGTATTGAAGAGATTCAATAAACCTCAAATAAATGTACCTCTCTTGGTATTTATTTTTGCTAAAGGACGTGGTTTTTACTCAGTCAATAGAGTGTTATACTCAAATGCAGTCACATCCTGCACAGACTGGAGCACCTTTTAAAGATATAGAGATGTAAGAGACTTATTGTGATCTGGCGATAAACAGGTACAAATATTTATATCCTCACTATGAACAAAATTTACATGCACTCATAATATAACTGAATAATTCATGTTTGGTTTTGTTTTTCTTCTTAACTCCGGAGTACAGTTTGTTTGTTGCATCCTGCCAAATCCCCCCCCAAAAAGTCTCTTGCTAATAGAGACCGTCGGAGGAGGCCAAACAGATTCAGTGCGAGAGGAGATACGGTCCCAGGCTTGGCTATTAAACTTAACCGGACACGCCTTAGGGATGTTTGGTCTCATCTGCTGTGTAATAAGTTGTTATAACAATTGTTATATATGTGAAAAATGGAAACAGCAGAATTTTCAAATGAATTTCTACGCTGAGTTGACTGCAGGTGGCACGAGGATCTGCACTGCGAGCCGGTAGCAGGTGGAGGGAGATCTCGAGCGGGCGAGGTATGACCCGGAAAAGGAGAGGAATGAAGGTCAGCCACAGCAAGACAGAATACTCGTGTGAAAATGAGAGGGACATAAGGAGAACAGCGAGACTACGGGGAGTGGAGATAAAGAAAGTGGGGGATTTGAAGTACTTAGGGTCAACAGTCCAGTGCAGCGGAAAAGAAGTGTAGAAACACGTTCTGGCAGGTTGGAACGAAAGGAGAAAAGTGTCGCGGGTGACATGTGATAAGAGTATCAGGTGATGCTCTACGGTTTCGAGACAGTGGCATTGAGGAAGAGAGAGAAAGCGGAGTTAGCAGAGATAAAAATGTTGCGGTTCTCTTTGGGGAATGACGAGGATGGATAAGGATCAGAAAAGAGTCCATCAGAGGGACGACGGATGTTAGATGTTCTTGAGATCAAATCAGACTGAGATGGTTCGGACATTTACGGAGAAAGGAGAATGAATATATTGGTTGAAGGATGCTGAGGATGCAGGAGGACTAGAGGAAGACCAGAGAAGAGATTTATGGATGGAGTGAAAGAGGACATGAAGTTAGTTGGTGTGGGAGAAGAGGATGCAGAGGATAATGTCAGAGGCAGATGATTCATGAATGTTACAAAGTTGTTAAGAATGTTTCCATGCATAGTCTCTGGTCTTTTAGAGGAACCCATTATCTTTTGTCCAATAACAAACATGCCCTTGGAGTCTAGTGTTTCAGGAAGTCTGTGCTGCTCCAGTCTGATTCCCGACATCCGGGCCAAGACTTCCTTTTCTGTGCTCTGATCCTTATTTACAGTGCGGCCAGTCAGCTGAGATCCAAGAATAGAACAGAAGCCGAGGGAAGACGTGTGTCCGCCACTGAGTCAGTTTACTTTTTTATTTTCACTGCCAAACCTCTGAAAATTATTTGTTTAAATAATTTCAGATCAGCTCTAGACATTTTAGAAAAAAAGAAACCAGCTCACTTGTAAAAAAAATCCTTACGGTCAGTTGTCAACGCACATCCGTCCCGCCCCCCTCCGCTATCGTTTCGCAAGGAATGTGGGACATTTTGTTAAAAAAAAACGAACAAAAAAAAACAACAACTATAGAGTATGGCCACCAGGGGCATCATCAACCGTCCTCAGCAGTAATAATGATCCATTGTGATATGAAATAGAAAAAGGAAGCATTTGATGAGTCTCATAGATCTCAAAAATATATTCAAAGAACCATTTCATCTTTGAGTAACTGGCATTTCATTTCAGTTTGCATCTATTTAAACCCCGAACGGCCTGAGATTTGATGCCCAAAAGCTCTAATGTCATATAACTTAAGCATCTCTTTCTGTCTTTGTTACTTTCAATATTTTACGGTGTAAATGTTTCATTCAAAATCAATAATTCTAATTTAAAAAGTTGCAGCTGGTATACTGAGTCTGGACCTCTGGGAACCTCAAACTCACTCTGGACTCCAGCGCTGATTTGTTACCTTCAATTGAAAACTTCCCTTCACTAAATGATGTGAAGTAAAAATATCATGAGTTCTGTGCGAAACTAAAACCCGCGTTTTTATTGCACTTTAGATCATTTGAATCGACTTTCCTTCAGGTGCCGTGGATCATCATGTTATTCGGAGGTCACGCGGTGCTTTCAGGAGACTTCTTGACTCCTCAACGTCCTTTCTGGGAGCCGCTCTTGAGCTTTTGATCATTCCCCCTGCTCTCAATCGTCCTTTTCTTTTGCCAAGTGAACTAAAGACCTCGGTTTTAAAAAAAATAGGAGGCTCACTTTTGTCCTTGAGGCAAGTCACATGACTGCAATCGTGCTCCATAAGAGCCACTAAATGGTCATTGAGTCGATATTGATTGACCAGCTGCTGTTTCAAAGGCTCTGAATGAGCTCAGAAAGCCTTTAAAGTGCCAGAAAAATAGAAATCTATAATTTAATGAGCAATTGCTTCTGATCAAAAGCTTCGAAGCAGGCACGCAGCGGACCTTGAAGCCAGATGTCATCAGACTGCCTCCTTCGAGAGGTTTCGGATGCGATGTTTTTCATTTCCAGTCCACAGCGAAAGAGGTCCGAACGCTTTCCCCGTGTGACTTGCTTTGCATTGTAAAAACATCTCCCTCCGCTTGGAGCTGTTTGTCGAAAGCTCTTTGGATTACTGCGATAAAGCGGCGTGGGGACATCATAGAGGGCGATATCCGAAGGCGTTGCTTCCCCCCGATGGGCTTTAGAAGCTGAGGTGCGACTGCAGGAGTGTAATTGCTTATGTATTATCACCACGTCAGTAATCATCATTACGGGGATTAGACGCAGCACTCCAACCAGGACCAGACATATGCAGCCAATCATTACCGAAGGCACAATTTGGGTTTGCAGGTGCACACCCGCGTGCACACACGCACACTGAGAAAATCACTTCCCCAAGTTCTTACGGCTTTATGAAATGAAGTTGTTGCCAACATGGCTAATCACCTGTATCTCCACTGCCTACATTGCTCATTTAAGTCCCAATGATGTTTCAGCCCTTCAGCATTATCGCATACGCACGCACGCACGCACCCGCACACACTGCTAAAAAGACATAGTGCGTGCATTGTGTGTGGCTGATGTGCATGTGTCCTGCTGTGAAGGTAAGATTAGTGACAAATTAATCCTCCTCTAGCGGCCGATAATCCTCGGGTGATAGATGGCGGCAGATGTCTTGCATGATTGCAGGCGTGGACTGAGCATGAGCTGTTTACACAACGCCTTGTGACAAAATGACAAGCATCGGGTCGGAATGCTGAGTCAAATCAGATGAGACGCCGAGAAGGGTTTTATGGAATTGTTCAGTGAAGTTTGAAAGTTTGAATTTAGAGCACCTTAACTTTTCTTTCGTTATTTCTTGATCTACAAATCATGTCATTCTGGAAGCTTCTAAATGCAATTACTACTTTATAACTGACATCTATGGCACATTTTTGTTCATTTTCATCTGAAAGAAATCGCAAAGATTTTTTTTTTCATTGTTGATTTCATGCTCACTGGCACCATTGTTTTCTCTTCTTCAATGAAACTCGTGGAACCCATTAATGCAGCATTGAACACAACATAAGGATACACACACTTAAGGATATTATCCTTTTATTTGTCAGTATGAGTTTATTTTTGTAATGTTCCATAACAAAGCTCTGACTCCAGCATTATGCTTTTCTTTTTCGAGATATGTAAAATGACCATTTTTTCACCTGGAAGTCATTTAGTCACTGTGACTCCTCTGTTAAATTTGTTTTTTTTATTACTAATATAATGCTCACTGAAGTAAACACTGTCACAGTGTCCTGGAGAATTAATCCCCACTTTATTTCTCTGTAGATTTTTAGAGCTAATATTTTCTAGTGTTGGTTTCTTCCTACCAGTGATGTTGAGTGACTGTTGCTATAGAGATAAAGCAATTGTACCCAGGAATACCCAAAAAAAAGAATTAAAAAAAATTAAAAAAAAAAAATGCGGAATTGAGAATCATACCAATTGAGAGTTAAATGAGCAATTTCTATTTCACGAGTTATTAAACTCCAATCTCCAGGTGCACCTGCTGCTCAAAAGCATGCATTGTTTTATCATTTCTGTGTTCAGGCTCAACTTGTACCTTAGAAAGCCCAGTCCGAGACAGGTCCCACCGCTCCCACATGATTTACAAAGTCAGAGTACTTCTTACTTGGCAGACAAAGCTTTGGATATCCTGGACTTGACTACTCCTATTTTGTCCCCTTTCCCTCTGAAAGCCAAGAGCGTCATTTCGTTAAGCGTTGATTGTAAAACCTGTCTGTTTGCGACCTTGCGGGCCTTGCTGCTTTGTTTAGAGGAGCTGTGCATCAGGGAGGCGGCATTAAGTTTTACTGGGACAAACTGGAAGTGTCCCCTCGGGTCGCCAGTGCGTCGCTCGGAGTTGGACGCCGCCCAGCTACTTCCACATCCTTTAACACGGCTAATAAATCTAATATGGCTTCTGCATCAACACCCTTTACAGCTCGACAGTTAGAGAAGGAAGCATTACTTTAATTACCTCCCGACAGTTTCTATCTATTCAGACACTGAAAGTAAATGTTAATTAATGCAGTGGTTTTTTTTTCACCACTGACTTTTAATTTTTCACTTTTGTTGTTGAGAGTGGCCTGTTCTGTAGCAGGAATGTGCGGGTTTATAGTCCATTCTTACCTTGGCTGCACCATATCATTATTCAAAATATGATCGTCTGCATTGTGGTGCTGGATTCACAATATTTAGTCCAAAAAAATAAAGTTACCCCAAAAATTAGAAATGAAACATTTTAAAAATCCCTTTTTTCATGCAAATGTATGCAAAAATATATTTTGAACAGCGGTGAACTTAAATTGAATCAAGTCAAATCAAGTCAGGTTTTATTTTATGTGGGATGCCATATCAGAGCACTTCTCCACTTTTCCACGACTCTTTAAAATGATCTACAGAAACCCAGAATTCCCAAACATGAGGAAGAAGTTGATGACAGTGGAAACAAGGAAACATTGCCTCCGAGCACAAACCTTGGATGGATCCAAGGTCAATGCGGGCGGTCTTCTGTCTCGACCGGTTAGGGTACAAAAAAAGTCAGCAAGATAGAAGTACAGAGACAGAAAGCAAGAGTTTAATAGAAACAGAGGAGGGTATGATGGTTGGGAGGGTCAGGCACAAATGATCTATCGATAATAATAACAGTAGCGCTATCGGTTACGTGGTAATAGCCGACATGGTACAATAATAGCGTTAATGTTCATAAAAGTAATAACAATGGTAGATGCCTGGCAAGACCACTGCCACATCCCCTGGGAACCTGAGAAATGAGAGAGCCTGAGGTATTATATGAAAATGTATACGTCCTTAAATACCCCTAAAAAATATCATAATTGACTTTAAATTTATAAACTAGAAAATCCATGAAATCCATGAAACACATTGACCTGCAGCAAAAACATGCAATTTATAACAGAGAGCTGTTCCAGTGCCTCGCCCAACAGTAGGCCACTTGTTCCCTTTTGTAATTTTGTGACAGATAAGGCCGACAGGTAACCATGGCGACAACGCTAGCAGGAGGAGACGGGAACAGCCACAATCATCTGAAATGGATCCGTCAGTTTGACAAATAAACAATGATGGATTCTGATTTCCTGGGTGTTTTTATATTATTTTCACACGATACTCTTACTTTCTTTTCTTACTGCCTTCTTTCTGTCTTCATGCTTTTATTTGCAGTTTATTGCAATGTTTTGTAATCTCAACATTGAAACCTCAGGCAACTATATATATTTATAAATATTTTGTTCACAACCAAACACACCAGTCATTCTATATCGAGTTGCATGTAATGTTTTTTCTGCTTTGTGATTGGCGTCTGATCTGTTTCCCAGGAGAGGACACAGTCAGAACGGGTCCTTTGGGACTGCGATATGGAAAAGAGGCCATCGGGCATTAATGTGCCGCTATCTGGTCGGGGGGGTGGTAAGAGGAGGGCATAGGTTAGTCTAGGTTAGTCACAAAGTAGCTGTTTTATAAGGTTAATCCTATCAGTCAAGTGATATCTTCAGTGTTATTGTTCCGGATCTGGAGTGGAGTTTGTACTGGTGCACTTCATGTGGTTTTTGTTTTGGCGCCGCTCGACTAACGCTCCGCAGAGGTTAAAGCCCCACCTGGGTTCCGCTCTGCATGGTGTGGCAAATAAATGAACGCTTTGTGTTTGGCCTGTTTGGAGCAGAAAGGCCGCACAGACCGTTCATCCCTCCCCGGAGATGTTGACATTTATTTCACCGGAGCGCACACCGAGATCAAAAGGTCTTCGCTGTTCAATTCCACCATTTGTGCTTTTCATTCAAAGACATAATTCAACCCATGGCTGCATCTGGTATAAGCGTCAGTGTCAGTGAAATCGATAGAGTGCAAGGTGGACTCTGGAGCCAGGCTTCATACATACTGTAACAATTTATCATTAGCTATGCTTGTGTGTGTGTGTGTGTGTGTGTTCATGTCCGTGTCACTCACACGGACACACTGTCTGTTCCCTCTTGACAACGAACAAAAAAAAAGCTGAGGAATCTGGCCAGCAGGTGAAGGTGAGAGGATGTTGAAGTATCGTGGTTTCCATGATTACAGATGTTCCCAACTAATGAGTATGTGTATGTGTGTGTGTTTGTGTTTGTGTGTGTACATCAACTACATCAACATCAATGTACATGCGATTAGATGTCGCAGTGAATCAGGTTAAAAATCTTAAAGATGATTGATTTGTTTTACATCCACATAATGTGGACATTTTTTTTCCTAATTCATTTGGAAATGTTTTGGATCAGTTCACTAAAGATTTATTTTTAATTTCTGCCACCTGGTATGAAATCAGATAAAACTGTAATAGCAGGCAGATTGGAAAAGGCTGTGGATTGTATTTTCGTAACACGGTTATTAATCATACACAGCCGCCAATAATTACATGACTTTGTAAGTCGCTTTGGATAAAAGCGTCTGCCAAATGACTGCAATGTAATGTAATGTAATGACTGCAACCAACATCCAGCTAGGCTTTTATAGATGTCTGTAGAAGTCTTTTATACATCGATATTTTTATTTATTTTGTATTTGTTCCCGTCATATTCTCCTACCGAGCAGGCGTGCATGCCAGACGGCTCAATACGGCCGTCACTTTTGACCGCAGGGCGATAGATAAAAAGGCACCAGTGACTGATGATGCTACGACTCTCCTACAAATAATTAGATAGTTGCAAGGTTATACACTCTGGTTTAGAGAGCCTTGCAGACAGTGTAGCCAATCGGGTCGTCTGTTAGTTTGAAGATACGATAATGGGGATAGCGGGCATGACGTTCAACAATGAGTCAAATTGAACTTAACGCGTTTAGACTGCGTGGGTAAGCTGATCTGAGCATCTGGTGTGAGTCTCCTAAACCAAACAGCTGTCAAATAAAAGTCCAACAGTTCCTCTAATGACAAATCACTTGCTTAA
This sequence comes from Fistularia commersonii, assembly GCF_037954325.1. NCBI lineage: Eukaryota > Metazoa > Chordata > Actinopteri > Syngnathiformes > Fistulariidae > Fistularia > Fistularia commersonii. Next base: position 11,830,356 of record NC_141288.1, read on the forward strand.
AATACAAGTAAAGAACAATTCTTCCGACAGCTCATTTATAATTTCATTTCAAAGTATAACGTCGAAGTTGTAGAAACTAAATAAGATATTAGATATTCTGAGGCATTCTTTCTACATCAGTAGATAGAAAATCATATATATTGTATTTTCTTAAGCCTATGAGAGTAAAATTTGACACATTTACTGTATATATCTATACGCTTGAGGTACTACTTACCATAATGAGGATTCTCCTTGTGTGTGTGTGTGTGTGTGTGTGTGTGTGAATACGAGATTATTCATAATCAAGGCTTAAAGGCATATTTTCCATGATGGCACTTTGCACAGAGTTCACGTTGTCCGAGGAGGCAGTAATGGCCTGTTTACATCCTCTGCTGCAGGATGGGAACTAAACTGCATTGTAACCGCAGAGCTCTAGCAGCAAGGTTACCCATCAGTGTGAATGTGGGTGCGTGTGCATTTGCGTGTGTGTGTGTGTGTGTGTGTTTGGGAAATGGTTGGCCTGATGTTTTTGGTCCTAATGCAGCACATGCTATTTTGTTTAGAATGAATGTGGTAATTTGCCAATAAGAATAGCTGCATAGCTGCACAAATATGTGTTTGTGTGTGTGTGTGTGTGTGTGTGTGTGTGTGAAGGCATTCCTGGTTTCTCCCCTGCCATCGAAGGTCATGTCCATCTGTTGGGGCTCATTAAACTAACAACCCTCAGCTCGCTCCCAAGGGGTCCATCATGCTCACACATACACACAGAAGGATGGTAAATGTGTGGTTCATGTCAAACTCAGTTCATCCCATTCTTCACCTCATAACAAGGTTTTCTTTTCTGTGAGCGGTGAATCCTGTGTTCGCTTGCGGCACGAGAGCTCAAACCAAGAAGAGCCTCTGTGATTTGTGAATGACCGTTGCAGGTCAAACAAATGCAATAAAAGACACTGGCTGTCGGACATCTTGAAATAGCATGTAGCGAGGGGGCGCTGGAGTTTGGCGAGGAGGCTGAAACAGATTTACATGGTTACAGTCAACAGATTTGTAACTTCACAGTTGGGTGCACCAGCAGGTGTGCAGCTTGAACAAATTTCCAATCGTACGTTAACAGCTCGGCACAGCAGATGTGTCCATTTCACTCCCTTCTCCCTCCGTTCACCAAGTATCCATTGATACAGTTGAGGGGCTTTAAACAAGGTGCTGATATCGAGAACAGAGGGTCACTTTAGACCCCCGTTGTGTGCCTCAGCCTCGATAAACAGTTGGACATCAGGAAATTCATGCAAACGTGTGATTTAGAGTGCAGGTTTGTTTTTTTTAACGTTCATTACCTGAGCTCAGCCAGAGAAAACTGTGAAATAGCAATGCGTTTACTTTTTCTGCATGGCACTTACACTGTTTTTCATTCGGAAAAAACACTACAAGAACGCGTATAAACAATTCTTCAATTTTTCATCGACCTCAGTCAATATCCAATTTTTTTGGATCCTTTGTGTCCCCTCCATCAAAAGTTCTAGGATAGCTTTATCAACAGAAAGTAGCACAATATCTTCGTCTTTTCCTTTCAGTTACTCTCTTCAGGGGTCGCCACAGGGAATCAACCTCCTCCATCTAACTCCATTTTATTTATCCTCTTTTCTCACACCAACTTACTTCAGTACCTCAGGAAGCTGCACAATATAATTTCACATGTTAGGTTGCACTCTGCACTCTGATATTAGCGACTGAGGAAACAGCAACTAAATGAGTGTCATCTATACAAATGTATGTTGACAGTTAATAAAACAGAAAGATCCGTTGATCAGATCATTTGATGTTGCCGTACTGGTATCCTGGCCTCTGGCTCAAGTGCCTTAATGAGTATTGTTACGTGAAAGCGAACTCTTTTAATTAAGTCTTCCTCCTAAAGTTGACAGGGGTCAACTGAGCCTTTTGGGATTGTTGACACCTTCAGAGCAATAACAATAAGTTTGGTACAGGCCAGTAAAGAAACAACAGTAGAAGAAAAAAACCACTGGTAAAAAATTATGCCAAGTGTTTGAGTTCGATGTCAAAATCAGCAGCAAACTCGAAGAAACCTCTTAAGATACATGTTTAAGTTCTGCCCGAATTTGATGTTTCTACGAGTAATGACATAATCGTCAGCGTATAGAGGAACCAAATGAAGCCGTTCTCATTTTGCTTCCCTGGAATGATAAATATCCCCCTGGAAACTAATCAGCGCCATGTGTAGTGAGCGGAGACAGGGGTGAGTTAAGAGACTTGTGGTGTGAAAAGGCTTCCAGTCACATTTACAATCTACTATTGGAAATTGTGGAGAATTTACCCTCGGCCAAAAGACGAGACACGGAGATCCCAAAGTTATTTTCTCTTTGTTCAGATCTAGCATGAGGTGAAAGCGCTTATATCAATGTACTGGCACATACAATCAAGAATCACCATTACGCAGTGACTGCAGGTTTTACCGAAATCTAATCTGGAGGGCGAACAACATCGTAATTAATTTGATGCCCGATCATGAGACTGATGATGCATGGAATAACCATTAAACCCTTGGCTTTCTCATCTCCGTTTCATTTTCTCTTCTCCAGGGATCTCATGCCATCTATCAGTTTCCACCTCAGAGCAGTTGGTGAGAGTGTCACTGTCAGAGGGGAGTTGGTTGTAAAGTACTGAGGTCCTGCCAGATAGACGTCCAACCGTGTTTTCGGTCCTTGGCGTGGAGACACAGTTCTCATTCTCTATCCCAGTTGGTTTCCATACTCTGCTCATCATCTAACACAGTGGTTGTCCAAGTTGCAATTCTTTGAGGTAAACCTGGCCAATATTTCAACCTGGCAGTCATGCGACTATCAGCCAACTGACAAGATTTTTTTTTCCTAATCATATGATCGTTTCACCCCCTGGGGACTTTTTACATGGTTTCTGGCATTTCCCTGAGTTTCACATCGTGTTTCGAATCCTATACATGCGAAATGGCCATTTTGGCAGGAAGAAAAATCGAAAAAGAATAGAGCGCCCAGTCTTTTTTGAACAATAGCATAGAAGAACATGGGCGGCACAGTGGTTTGCGCTTCCGCCTCAAAGCATGAAGGTCCCTTGTAGGAGGAGATGCAGGATGTTCTTTGGACCCCTGAATTGGCAACCGGTCCAGGCTGAACCCCATCACTCGCTCAATGACAGTTCCAGTACTGCCACAACCCTGGGTGTAGGATAAGTAGTAATGAATGAATGAATGAATGGACATGGAAAACTAGCAGCTTTAAATCATCCAATATCATTCAGATAGTTGGTGCTTCTTTAAGGATTTGGTCCGCTTATAGTGTTGAACGATAAATTTAGATATTACGTTGCCGATTCCCTCCAACCCCCTTCTATAATGTTTTAGTTGGTTCTCAACGGCGTCTCACCTCTGTTTTGCAGTCATGCGGAGGAACCCCTTCGTGATGGATGGCTGCTGCAGGAAAGGATCCCGCAACGCCCTGCAGGAGCTCTATACACCGACACAGGTAGGGTGCTCCTCCATGCTCACACTACTGTTGCGACAGGAAATATCTTTTGCCACCGCCAATCTCCTGGCTGTCAGATGTCCGACCTAACAACATCCCTCAGGCAGGCAGTCAGCGCCCTCCGAACCTGTTTTTAGCTGCCCCTTTCCTAAATAGAGCTCTGTTGACCATAAAATCACTGACCCGTCATTACTGATCCCACGGCTTTTTTTGGTAAGGCCCATTTAACAGCCTGTTGAATCCATGTAGCGATTGGCCAGAATGTTGACGCCACCCGAGCTCTAAAATTGTCCAAGGCTGTTTGTGAAACACTTTGCATCAGAGTCTGAACAATGAATACTGAAAAAAGATGATTTCCATTCTAAACAGTCCATCCTTCCTCCAATTTGATTCCTTTGTTTTGGGTGCAAAGTAAGCTATTTTCCCCAATTGTCACTCAACATGATTGGATTTATTTGTTCGTGAAACATATTGTGCCACAAATTGGAACATTTGAAATACTCAGATTTTAATGTTCCTTTAGTTTGCTTGCCTTCCTGATGTGGATATTTCTCCACAGTTATTTTCCCCCAAAGGATACTTTAAGTGGAGTGTCCGATTGCAACAGACCAATGATTGTATTCAGCCTATTTTAGTTTTGTTTATTATTTGCCTTGTTATAAAGCATTCAATGCAATCATGCTGGGTTTGTATCAGGCGTTGTACATGAGTGGTACATGGGACGGGAAAATGAAGTAGCGGTATACTTAAGGACACCGAAGAGAGTGAAATATCTGCGTTTCCGTGCAAGTGCACTGGACGCTGACCCCGAGGCTGGCCTCCACAGTGACACCAATATGCTTATTTTGCGCTCCATGCTGTCCTTTCAGGTAGAACCACCTCTGCATTGACATACTGACGCCCAAAAACTAAAGGGGGAACAGCCATGCTGGAGGAGGGGGGATATCAGTGGCCTTCCTCACTGGCTGTGAGGCAGTTACTGTCAGTTTTTACAGGTCGAGCCCAATAACTAACAGTCTTATGAAACATATTCTTTATAGATATACTGTTTTCCAGAGCAAACAATAACCCTTTCCTTGTGATTTTACACGTGTCACAGCCGTGCGACGGGAAGCAGCTTTTATTTGATAACCATAACCAGTAATGCATTCATAAGCCTCACTCGCTCTTCCATTTATTAGCTCGACTCGATAAACCGAAGCTGTATAACGCAACATCCCAGAATTAAACCTGTGAGTAAAAGCAGGACAGATCGGCTCATGCATACAGAGTTGCTTTGTTCCGAACCGGCAGATTCAATAAAGACCGAGTCTTATAATCCTCGAGAAGGGGGGATTTGTGGGGCCTATTATCAGTTAAAAAGATAAGTTCATTCACTGGCAGCCTCGAATGAGTTGGTGCGTCTCTTTGCAGCGGCACGTCATTTAGCAGTTCGCCGCGGTCACTGTGGCTTAGACAGCAGCACAGTATCAGCATTTAGAAGTGCTGCGCCCTGTTGAATCTTGGAGCACGCAGCCCCCTGACACCTACCGGATCAGACCCTCTTGTCCTCGGTCGCAGGGAAAAACGTCGACGATGCGACGTGTCTCTGAGGGACAGATGTGTCAGTTTGTTCTGCCAAGTCAGTTGTGTCTCTGCCCTGTAACTGACCTGCGGATCAAAGAATGGAACTGAAACTTTTGCTGATCACGAAGGAGGCCTGCAATTCCTTCATTTGCTATCTGCACCGCATGCACTCCTTTTGGGTTGTGGGGAGGCTGGATTGTACCCTAGCTGTTACTGGATAGGTTGCAAGTTTATCACAGGGCGATAGACAGGGATATACAACAACTCACTCATTTGCATATCAGAAAGAGACATTTCACTCTCACATTCACACCTCATACAGACACAATCATTCACCTTCTCATTCTCATGGAGATATACAACCATTCACTCTGTCATTCTCACATCATATAGAAAAATTACACCATTCACTCTCTCGTTCATATTTCATAGGGAGACAAACATCCATTTACTCTTTCGCGTGTCGTATAGCGACACAATCATTCATTCTGTCGTTCACATGTCATATAGAAATACAACCGTTTACTCTCTCATTCACTTGCCATAGAGAGACACAAAAATTCACTCTCTCATTCACACGTGATATCGTAACAAACAATTAATTCAACTGCAAAATTCAGTGAACTTCTTGCGTGTTTTTGTATAGTGGGTGGGAGCCAGAGAATCCGCAGCAAACCCACGCAGACACGGAGGACAACATACAAACTCCAAATAAAAAGCCTCCCTGTTGGAATCAAACCAGGGACCTTCTTGCTGTGAGGCAGAAGCGCCACCTTGTGCAATTTTCCACCACTAAAAAGTCATAATAATACTTGCATTACATCACTAATACTGATTACTTGCTGTAAAAGACATACAGTACTTAAGACTAAAGAGTCGATACTAGCCCTGAAACCACATGACTCATATACAGATGTGGCCAAAGCAGTTTGACTAAAATTGTAGTAATTATGAAAGTTTCTTAGTTTCAGGGGCCAGACAGAAATATCTGCCAAAGCCACATTATAATCAACACATAGGGAAGTGAAAATATATGAGGGGATATAAATAATACAAATGAGAGTGTTTTTTTTGCTTTCACCCTGTTAGAAATGAACAAAGAGCTGCTTTTATTTCACATATTTTCGTGATGGGTCAAACGCACAGTTTTAAACCGCTGGTTCCACCACAAACAAAGTGATTTAGCACCCTGCTGTTTTCGCAGGGTCCCGGCCTGATTATATCTCTCATGGCCACAAAATCGTTTAAAACACGGAGATGAATTATAATAGAGTAACTGTCACAGTTTATCATTTGCTCATGACATCATCAAGTTGTGAAAATGAAATTAATCTATTGGTCATGAAATAACAACAGCGCAGGAAAAGTTATATCACATAATCAGACTTTCAGTGGGAACATAATATATCATGGCATAGAATATCTAACTTGTGGGAATGAATTATTTCTGTTTCTTTTTGGTTTGTTTTTGTTTTCCATACCAGGTTGGAAGCTCAGTAGCTTCATCAGCTCCCTATATGTGGTTTACACCAACAAAGTGAACACTTTGTTCTCTGTCGGCTAAAACATGCTAAACCGCCTTAATAAAATGGCTGTAGTGCATTTTCACATTTTCACCAGTATAAGCTAAATCCCGTTCTGTTGAGGTGTTGTGTTTCAGCCTTCTGTGGGATGTGGAATGTGGGAATATGTGGTGTTTATGTATGTGTGTGTGTGTGTGTGTGTGTGGGTGTGTGCTAGCGCGTTGATGGATTGGATCGTTTCTGCCTGTCTCACTATCGCTTTCCGTCGCCTCCCGTCTCTTGCCCAGGCTCTGTTCTGTCCTCCCACCTCCAGCCGTCCTTCATCCTCGCGTCGCCTCATCATTCAGCGCTTCTCTCTTCCTCTTACTTTCTGTCTGTTGTTCTCCTACTCTGCTGCTTATTTATCACTCCGCACCTAATAAATACACACCGGAGACTTTTCCTTTCGACCATTTTTAACCAGGTTACTTTAACGGAGCTCAAGATTCAAGACAGATACAGGATCGAGGGGGGCAGAGTGTAGAGTTTGGGTGGAGGGGTCAGACCAGGTGTGTGTGGAATTACCTTCTGGTCATCCTCAGTGGATTATTCCACAGGTTCTCACTTATGTGAAGTCCCATTGATATCTGCATGTGTGTACGGGTGTGGGCCGGGACCACACTAATGTGTGTGTGGGTGTTTGCCTATTGACTTGTGTGCAGATGTTTGTATTGGTACAGTAGAGCCTCGGTTTAGGAAGATAATTTGTTCTCTGTCTCCGTGTTTCCCATCGAAATCAATACAAATCCCATTGATCCATCCTTCACCCCCAAAAAACATACTGTACTCTTTTGAAACGGTAAAAAAAAAACAGAAAAGAATTGAAGACAATCTTAATTTTTGCTGTGTTTCTGGTTTCTTTCTCCTCTCGCCAGCACATGTGTCCTTCACTAAATAAGCGTGCAAAAGTAAAGCCTTCTCGCATATGAGAACCTTGCTAACACTATCTCCAGGAAGCTGTCTTTCATTAGTCCAAACTAACAATCACTTTGCTTCATTAATGTAGTCATGTCTTTCTCATATCTTTGTTCTTTAGGATTGTAACAATGGCTGACTTAGCCATGTCGTAATACTTGGTGAGATATGTAACGTGAACACCACTCACACGTTTAGCTATTATTTCCATCTTCAGATTGACAGAAATGCTAAACTTCTTCTTGACACCACTATCACTAGCATTTTTCACCTTTTTTGGAACCATAATGAGGCCTAACTTACTAAAAAAAGCACAAAAAAGCATCATAAAACTAGAGCACAACTATGACCAAAGTAAACAACGCGGAGTATCACGCACAACTGCCGCCACACTACAATGTTATAACATGTAAAGCCCATGAGATAGTTTATTTTATGCGTTAGTACTGAAAAAGGCTTGTTAGCAGCTCGATTCAAAACACGATCTAAAGATCTGTTCGTAGGCCGATTGGTTCGTAATTAGGGGCATTCGTAAGCCTCGGTTCTACTGTACATTAAGTGTCTCTGTCTTGTTTCAGAGGGTGGTCACTTGTAACGTTCTTCTCTCCCCCATCCATCTATCCTTCCATCCAACCATCCATCCTTGGCGTTTTTTTGATCTAAGACGGGAGCAATCCGGCAAGAGTTAGCACCAATGTCATCATTTCAGACCCCCTGTCAACCTGCCAGTGTGAAGTAACATCAGATCTTAAAGTGCGTCATCTCCACCATTCTCACCCGTATTTGTGTGTTCGCTCATATCGCGGTCACCTGGATCAACAGTGGTATCACTAATTAAGACTAAAATCCACACCGTTTAATTTACCGAACGCACATGGCCACACACATTGTTGGGAAAGGAAACAATTTCCCTTCAGTCCCGGCCTGCTTGCAATTTTTTTTTCCTCCATATGGAAATGTTTTAATTCTTCCTACCAGTAATCACAGAAAGCCCGTAGAGGCAAATTGACATCATTATTACCCACCAATTCAAGGGAAAATAATACGCCAGTTTATGCAAAGTCCTTCTCCGGGATTGGATGACTCAAGCCTGATGTGGGCCCTAATGAAATTGAGTCTGTTTGGCTGATGTTAATGTGCTCGCAGAAGGATGAGGGAAAAAACGAGAGGGACACAAAGGACATGTAGGTGAAGTCAGAATTAAATTGCAGATAAATTACATCACATTAGCCTGGAGGTATGAAGGAGGTGATTATACAGGCTCCATGATGGGAAACAGAATCACCAGATAAGTAGTGTGTTTAGGCTGCAAATGTAAATTACAGTAATATTAATATTTATAATTTATAATATCAATACTGCTATTCTTGCACAAAAGTAACCTTTTGTGCAGGAACTTTTCACAGAAAAAATGGAATAGTTCACAGAGAAAGGTAGAAAGGATGTGCAAGTAGCAGGTGGTGATTTCAAGGAGAACTGCAACACCTATGAAAGTGGATGCTGATAAAAAGAATAATGGTACGAATTATATCTTTTTTTATATTAGACATCGGACAAGATGTAGGGTGGCATTTAATAGTGTTCATTACTGTTTTACTTTTGGAAAAAAGGTTGAAGTTCATATTGGTTATTTATTATTCCTCCGTAAAAGCCCACGAGTGTTCTGTGGACAAATGAAAATCCCAGCCTCCAAGCAGCATGTGGGGAGTAGTTATTTTTTAATAAATATTCCTTTTTAGGTGAGAAAAATGATGTTAATGTTGTAAAACACAGCGAGCTGTGGTCGTAACAGAAATCACTGCAAGATATTTTTTTGCTTAAACCCAATCTGATTCACACGACTATGTTGAACTGGAGAATTCGTTTGTCCGCCATGAATGGGGATACAAAAATTGAGTCACTGTGTCACTGTTTCCATGGTGATGCTTTGTTCAGAGAGGCGTGGTCACTGAAAAATCTTTTTTCTGGAATCATGAACAGAGCAACAATTTATGAATAAATAATTACCCATAGTAGAGATTTTGAGTAAACTGAGTGCAAACACAAAACCAGACTGCCAGGCATTTATAGCAGCTCAAGATAAATTCATAAATACATAAATAATGTGGTTAGAAGAACAGTAACCTGTAGATCAAAATACTGCTGCAGCTCAGGATGTTTCACCAGCTGCAGATATTCAGTAAACCCTACAATCCATACACTTTATAGTGATGTGTGTGTGTGTGTGTGTGTGTGTGTGTCTCCTGTCCCCTCCCTCCCTGGAATTTCAAGCCCCAGCTCATGCAGGAGCAGATTGGCCGGGACTTGAAAGCGGCGTTGTACCTTTCACCCGCAGCAAAGAAGCCGAGCAGCTGTCTGAGTGTTTCACTGCTGTAAAAAGCATCAGGTCACATCGCAGCCTCGCACTGTGTATTGGAGATAACCGTGTGTTTGTATGTGTGTGTGACTGTCTGTGTGCACGCGTGTGTGTTCTTAGTTAAAATAGAAAACGAGTTGAAGGGGAAAGCTTCAGTCTTTGTGTTTCCACGGGGTCGAGGAGGAAAGGATGGGGGATTTACAGAAGCTGCAATTGCAGGCTACCCGCGGCCCGATAGAACACGGCCATCGCTCTGTCATAATGATCCCTTTTACCTCATCCATGCATTACAAGCTTATTAAACCATTGAAATAATGACTTGATGAATAATGGTTAAAAAGTATAGGCTAAGAATATAATCACTGTTATTACTTGTTTTTGCTTTAAATTGATTTTCCCATCGATTAAATCTCCGGGCTTCACCGAGACCCAGTGACACGTCGGGGTGACGAAGTAGGATCGTTAGCGGTGGACATCGATTGATGCTTGTGTGATTCTGAAATTTGCGAAATCTGTGAGAAGAAGAAGCACAATTATAAGGCCGTAGTGTCTATCACATAATATCATAAATCATCTTGGTGGCATGTATAGGCAGGGCTGAAACACACTCGCACATTGAGAAAACAACGGTCACAGTGGCCAGCCGTCAATGCTGTGAAAATGCAACAAGTACAGAAGTCCTTTGTCAGTCCACCTCAAACCAGCAAAGAGTGAGTCTGTCTGTTATTGCCTCAAATATTAGCAAAACGGCAAATGTTTCCCACTGATGTCCCACTTTGACAACTTGGGCTTTACACAAGACTGCAGTCACCTGTTCACACACACTCACATATCATATAAGGAGGGAACCAGATCATTGGGAGATATTGAGAGTTTCACTGTCTTCCCTGAGGAAATTGCGACATGCAGTCGGGAACTGAACCACCAACCTCCCGATTGGAGATCCGCTCGTCCAACTCAGCAGCAGAAGCTGCCATATGCAGACACTCCCAGCACTTTGGAGCCCAAATGCCAAGTTAACTAAATTACATCTATCCTGTTGCCTATCCATAATTTAAAGTACACCCATATTCTGATCTTTGAGGCGTGTTTCCATGACACTCTGTGTATGTCTTTGAAAACCCATTCGTTCCTCTGGGAGCATTGCATGTTTTTTATTTATTTATTGATTGTCTTTCTTTAGTTATTTTCCTGTGAACATTTCCACAATATAGCTCTTGCAGTGGATTCTAGAGAAACTGTATGAATGTGGATCCATTCATTATTTGCTAACATTGTATTTAGTTGCATCCAGTTGTTTATGGAAGATATGATTTTGTAATAAAAATAATAATGTAAAAAATGTGAAGAAGAGCATTTGGATCCGAACATAAAGAAACAGACATGTATTCCAAGCGGGATTACAGATACAGGCAGAGACCTCAGTCTGTAGCACATTGAATGGGTCATGAGATTGGCTGGATGGCGTCTGTTCTTGACAGATGGTTATAACTTTTGAATGGATGAAAAGAGCTTGTGAATAATGCACAACTGTTTTATTTTGAGTGAAAACTTTTGATGCCGAAAGATCTTTTTCTTCTGCGCATCTGACTCTCCACAATACACTCCGATATCAAATGTCCAGATAGAGGTGATTTTTGTAAAAGTGTTTCTGCCGATATCCGCAGTAATTTAATTGTAAATACCGACATCTGTCACCTGCTGGCAGGGAGATCTATTGCCTCTCCAGTCAGTTTCAGACGGATGTCAGCCACGGTCGCCAAAGCAGTCGGCTCCTTCGGCGACATCTGTTTGTTGTCTTTTGCCCTGAAGCTTGCTGCTTAGCTCTCCAGCGGAGGAAAGGCAGTCAAACTCCAGTCCTGTCACAACAAGCTGGGCTTAGAGGATGCTTATTGGAATAAAAAGCGAAAAGAAACTTCACATGCCGAAAAAAGCAAAGTCTGTCATAAAGCCTGCCACCAGTGCTGCTTAATCACAGTGTGGTGTCAAAAAAGCGGATCCACCCAAAACAAGGAGGGCAACAGCAGACTACCGAGGATGGAAAGCACCAACCCCGCAGCTTGAACCACAAGATTTAAAAAATATCATTCCAGGGACCAATAACTGGTAATTGTAGTTGTACAATTAGTAAATTAAGATCACCCTCCCCTCCTCCTCACTGTTCCTCAAGCCCTCCCCTTGTTCCACGGGAGACAGCTAAACTGTAAAACCCTAATAGATACCGGCCGCGAAATGAGAGAGAAAAAACGCATGACATTTTGAAAAACCCATAAAGCAGCATTCGTGTTCAACAGGATGAGTTCAATCCACTGGCTGGAATTGTTTCGACTCGCAGATTTGGCTCTATCTCATTTCACAAATATGCAAGACCTTAATAGGCTGGTAGGGAAATAAAGTGCATGAAATAGTACAGAAGAGCCGACTTCAGGGCACGATCCAAGCGCTACTTGTGTCGTCAGGCTGATTTAAACATCGTCTAATTGTGTGGTTCCGATTGCTTGGTTGGCACTCGCTCCTCTCTAATTTGACATTTGAAATTCCATAAAACATAGAAATAAAACAAGCACACTTGTAGCCATTGTCAATTCAAGGAGCTATTTCAGATTTTTTTTTCTTTCAGACAAAAGTGCTTTTAGTTATTTTCATCTATCACACTTATTGTCCTGGTTGTGGAAAAGCATCGCGGTTTCTTTTCACAGTCAGGCGGTGGTTTGCAAGATTGCCTCACATATTGAAGGTTCAAAACCTGATGTTCTCCTTGCTCTGGCCTGGATTCTCTACGGAAATATTGTCTGTAGGCACGAATGAGAGTGTCTATGGTTGGATGTCTCCATAGGTGGCCCTGTGATTGACAGCTAGCCAGTCCAGATTTAACCGCAGCTGGGATTGGCCAGGATAGAGGATAATAATAACAAATGAATGGATGATGGAAGCCCTTACAGTCCCGCGGTATTTAGTATAATATTGGTTGTCGAGTCTTTAATAAACAAATAAGTTCAGGTTAGCAACAGCTAAGCAGGGAGAAGGTCCAACTTGGAGCTCAGTCCATCTTAAATGGGCCTGGACATAAGTCAACCCTGGATCTTGAGGAACCCCCCCCCCCCTTTAAAAGGTATTTGTGAACCTTGCGAACCTGGATTGCGTATCAATGAGTCCGAGCAGTAATCCACGCGCACACGTCTCACATCGCTTACGAAAAAGGATGCCGTCCAAGCGGTTTACATGCAGGTTCATGTCAGACAAACAGCGTATTGTTTTAAATGATATAACAGACACTGTTTCAAAAGTCTAGCTGAATGTTAAGACGGATATATCCATGAGGAATTTCCTTTCTTGTACTAGACTACCGCGAGCACGTCAGAGGAATTCTTGAGCAGCCTCGTGTCTGCCTGAATGTAAAGACTCAATGTGCTTTACTGTCTTACCCGTGACTGACCTTCATTTCTTCTCCATCTAACAATTAGGATTTGGTTGTTAGAAATACGTTAGACAAACGCCTGATCTTGATTTAGCGAGAGTTTTAGTGAGAGAATAAATAACCTATCTCTAAAGTGTCTCGCAGCAGCTGTTTCAGACCCACCACGTTTGCGTCGTCTCAGAATGGTAGCGCCGAGGGATTCGAGCTGACTAAACCGCGCAGAAATGACACCCATTTAAAAAGACATTTCGACTTTTGAGCAATTTATCGTCATCACAGGATGCCATCAAAGTTCAAACCGATCTTCCATTTGAGGCCTCCGACCTGCGAAATACATTTTCAAAGCGGGTTCAGCTGCGAAGGTGAACCGCAATTTTTTTTTTTCTGAATTTCTTTCTTTTTGATGTTTGAACTGTAAAACATGGTAAAGGAAATGACTGAAGAGTGAAACTGTGATTCCGCCAAGGGAAAGTCAGAGCACCTTGTAATTATATCGACTGCACTGGCGTAATTACACCCTTCGCTCTCTTCGCACAGATACACTGAAACACACTCGCACACACACGCACTGAGCCAATGTGGTCAACACGCCACAGAGCCATCACATGTTTACACACACAGCACAACGTGTTTTCAAACGACGCCAGCCATCGTTTGCGCTCAGAATCATCCTTCAAATGTGTTTAACCCGACTTGATCTCTTCTGTTCCCTTTCCCACATTTACATGTTTATTTATGCACCCTCTCTAACCATTAACAGTTGGCAGGACAACTTTATGTGACAGGACAGGCGTTTAAAACTTGTTAAAACTTTATAGTCTTAAAAACTCTATTGATAAATGTGAACGTTATTGCCCCGCCATTTGTCTGCAAAATAAAAAATAAGCGGCAGCAGCTCAATTTGCTAAAACCCCGGGGGTTAAACCAGACAATAAAGCTAATGTTTTATATTTTCGATATACACAGTCACTTTTCCTTTGGTAATTGATGGTGAAAGGGTGCATATCTCCTCGAGCACTGCAGTTGGCTGATTATTTATTCTAAGTCACAACCCTTGTTACTTAAAAAAAAATCTAATTCTAGTTCACAGCTTGATAAAAAGTTTAAAAGTTGCATTTCCCCCTCAGGGAAACAATTTTCTCAGCTCAGGTACATTTAGGAGCCTCTTAAAATGCACCCGCAGGGTTTAGACTGGGGCTTTTATGGTAGTTACCGCAACGATACAGCTCATTCAAGTTCCAGTTACTGTTGTTGGTGAAATTGTCATTTAAGTACGCTTGTAGTTCTCGAAACCTTTCAGTGTTAGCTCCCCTGACGGAGACAGAGGGTTGGGAAGAAGGCCTGCACAGAATCTACAGGAAAAGGTCTCTCCTGATAGACGAGACATTTATAAGGTGTTGAGAAATATAGATAACAACAAGGAAGGACAGAGACAGAGATGGATACCATGGAGGACATTTTAGGTCTTAAAAGGCAGAGTGACGGATTTTATTTCCATGGTGCTAAATCACAACGCAGTTGTCTCGTTAAACTTTCCATATAGAGCAGGTCTGGAGCGCACTCTTTAACATGATTTAAAGAAATCCAACATTCCCCCCCATGAGGCAGCACTCGGAGACAGCGACAAGGAGATGCTGCCTTTTGGCAATGCGAAAACGTCAGGCCTTCTGCCTCGACCGGTAGAAGTAGACAGAGGGATAGAAAACAAGAGTGTGATATAGACAGGAACAATGTTCCCTCTAATTTTTTATATGCCTGGGCATACAGACAACCTCCCTGAGCACACTGAGGACCACAGTGAGCACCAAATTCTTGGATGTGCACGCTGTGGTTACACACCAGTATCACACCTCGTATCATAGCTTCCATTTAGTCCATATTTTGCCATCAGACAACTCGCTTACTACTTTGGCTTCACCGCATGTTTTGCAGAGAAGACCTTTTTATCACTCGAAAAAGAAAAAATCTCACCCATTTTCACTCCTTGCTCTTCTATTTGCACATACTCCGACAGCCGTTCCAACTTAAAAGAACCGCATTTTTTTCTTTTTGTTTGGTGAGTGGACGTATCACATTCACTGCCCGCTCTTTCGCCATGATAAGGGGTTAGCATGTTAGCATTAGTGTCACTTAACTCCGCCACACTGTTATTATTGCTATATAGCATGTATGGGCAGAGCATGCGCGTAAATACTATCAATGCCGTTATTAGCTGCGTAGCGTTATTGCATCGTATCGTGTGATTGGCTGGACACCTGTCACTTGCAGAGTTACACAGCAAAATGATACAGAAAAAAATGTTACATATCTAATTCATTTGCAGTGCGCTCACTGCGCTGGATCAGTTTTCTTGTGTGCTGAGTGTGCGAGTAGTGCAAGATTGCGCATTTGCGCAGCTTAGAGGGAACATTGGAGTATTAGTATTAATGTTGAGTATAGTATTAGTGTTGGGGAGGACAGGCATGGCTGATCTCATGTTAACAACAACAGTAGTGCAAGTAGTTACATGGTAATAGCTGAAATGATACAATAATAGCTTCAATATTCATAAAAGCCTGGCACGACCACTGCAGTAGATCAAGCCACAGACCCTTGGAACCTGCAAAATATTAGACACCAGGGACTCAGGAGAAGATATGAGGTTACTCATGCATTTTGAAGGGACACTAGTGCAGACAGGATAGGAGCAATGGGATGAATGAGAGAAGTGCATCATGGGATATCCCTCAGCACAACTATAAAAACTATAAGGTTTTTCAGAAAGATAGGTTTTAAGCCTATTCTTAAACAAAGACAGGGTGCTTGATTGAGATAGAAATAGGTTAGGAATTTGGTGACTGCATTGTGTTTTATGCTTCCCTTGAAAACATACCCTGAGGAAGGGTACTTTCCCACAACTCATGAGGGAATACTGTAGTAACTGAAGGTGGAGAAATTCAATGTTAAAGGGTTTTGACCCCTGACATCCTGATTAAATCCCAAGGGGGGCAACCCTTTGACCTCCCAGTGGTGGTGGACATCGATCAGATTGATTTTCTCTTAAAACAGCTACCAATCACTTCTAAGAGTTTCCTCTGTCTTGTAACTCATTCGGTCCTCTTCCTCCAGCAGGTGGATCAGTTAAGGGCGTTTAGGATGGCTAAGAGGTTTTCCCGCCTGTTAGATCTTACTCAGCTTCACTATTCCCTGTTATAAAACCTCCACTCATTACATTCTTATGATGATCTCTCTGCTGTTTAAGATAATTATAGGCTAAGTTGCCTTTAGTGAAATACCAGTACGGACTCACTTCTATCAACTGAAATGGAAGTATCGGGGACATCAGAAGTCCCTCGGCGATTTACAGCATCCCATCATAAACACTGTGTGTGTTTATTTGGCCTTGTTGCAGGAATGCACCGGGGAAGCCCCGTATTTTTCCTGGGTGTGCACACTGTGTCCATTCACCGCCCGCCTGCATCCGACACCACGAGTCAGTGTTCTGAAGGGCCCGTTTCTCCTAAGATAATGACATTATATTTTTTTATTTGATTATTTTTTCCCATGTCATGAGAAAGTTATGTTATTATCATGAACGTTACATCTGGATTGAAACACTAGATTTTTTTTTTGTAAGTTTTGCGCTTTGAGCTCAACAAGAGGGATATCAAAACGAGAGATGACAAAAAAAAAAATCACGTTACCCATATTTACTGTATAATTCGTACATTTGCTTTTAAATATGATAGAACCCTCTCAACCAACATCACCGTTCCAGATGGTTGTATGAGTACTCTGTAGATCTGGGGTGTGAAGTAGAACGTGCCTTTCAGTAAAGATGCCATGCTTATCGTTCAGCTGCAGCCGCTGCCCATGCAGGACGTATCGTTTGTTTAACTCTAACTAGCAGGTTGCCAGAATCCCATTTCCTTGACCCAGTGTTTTGCTCACTGTGTTATGTTGTTCTGCTATGTTTGCAATTCTAGCATCGACTCACGGTATTGGATGTTTTTTCATCAGCGTTACCTGTCAGTGTTGTGTGATTCCTGTGATGGCAGGTATCGCTCGGTTGCACAGCTCAGCGGAGAACATTTCCTGGGATCGCGGTCCTAGTTCATCTGTCTCCGGCTGTACAGCAAGCTATTAATGGCTAATCTTTTCATTCCCCCTGCAGCGATTCTAGCAAAAGACCAGATAGGTAGTGCGGCTGTCATAGCGACAGAGACAAACTGCAGATGTAAGATCCTCAGTGTTCATTCAAGTCTGATGTTCACTAACAGCCAGTACGGTAAATTAAAATGGACTTGTACTTATCGCTTAACACTATTGCCTCATTTACTCATTCCGACACACACACACACACACACACACACACACACACACACACACACACACACGTGCACACACACACACACACACACTCAATGATTTGCAGAGGCAGCCATGCAAGGTTCCAGCTCATCAATCAGAGACTTTGTATTTTTGCTCAAGGACACTTCGACACAGTCTGGGGGACTCGGTGGCTTTGTATCAGGCAATAATCCAATATTCAGTTTTCTGTGTATTTTACTGAGTATTTTTATTAACTGCCATTTTACTGAGAGAAAAAAAATGAAACCCCTGGAGTGTTTTCCAAAAAAACTACATCATATCAAACAAACAATCCAGAAAGATAAATCTTACAGGGGGTGACGAAAGAAAAGGATTCAAGTTGACCGTCCCTCTCGGTTTTCATGCCTTGACAGCTGACACGTGCATGTTGGCTCTGAGTGCGTGCTCCTCTCCTGGTTTCAAGCCACGGTGTTACAGGAGCACAATGCTAATTCGCTTTCCTGACAGACGATCCGGCGAGGCTCGCCCGACGATGTCTGAGTCCTCCGGCAGGTATTTCGGATCCATAGATGTGTGGAAGTGATGAATATGAAACAGGATGTTGCAGAAAAAAAAGGAGTGTGTGTTTCCACATTTCATTGGGTAAATAAAAGTGACAAATGTTTCCCCCCCGGGCCTGTTCTGCTTTGCGGATTGTAAGCAGCCATGTTGGTCCAGGTGGGGGTCGGGTCATGTGGGGAATAAGAGGGGTCTCCTTCTACTGGTTCATATATGAGATCATGGAGAATTTGTTTGCTCAGTGGAAACCATGTACTGTACCTGCCTCAGAAACTGTCAACATTATTAGTTTCAGCTAAAGTTCCGACACAGGTGTATGTGTGTGTGTGTGTGTGTGTGTGTGTGTGTGTGTTTTGTACAGTAATGGCACACTGGCACCTTTATTCTTGGCCATTGATATGAATGCCAGTCTGTACGTACATACAGGCTGTCTTTTGTGCACTGTGTGTTTGCTGTTTGTGTTTGTGTGTGTGTGTGTGTGTGTGCGTGTGTGTGTGTCCATCCGTCCGCATGCCCGCCCACCCGCACGCGCACGTGTGGACTTGTGTGAGAGTGAATGAACAGTAACTGGATGAATCCTATTGATTTGACTTTTACGTAAGATGTCGGCCTGCAAGCTGAAAGAGCAGCTGACAGGGAGGAGACGGGACAGGCAGACCAATCGCAGGATTCATAGAAAATATGGGGAAAGTTTGTTGTAAGAAAATTTTATTCGAATTTAAGGGAAATCTTTCACTGAATTGACCTTTCCAGCTTTCCAAGACACCAATTTCCTACCTCCAACTCCCTTTTGAACCCATTACAAATGTCACTTCACAGTACGAGATGGTCCTCGTGTTGTTTCCTACCAAACACAATTTTTCACTTTCAATTATTCGTCCATTCATTCATTTATTATCTATACGGGTTATCCTGCACCCAGCTATTATCAGGTGAGTGGCGGGGTTCACCCTACACCAATTGCCAGTCGATCACATGACCACATATAGAGATTAACAACCACTCCCTCTTGTGAGTACGTCATAAAAAAAATACAACCGTTCACTCAGTGATTCACATGTTATATAGAGATATGTGACCATTCAGTCTCTTATTAGCACTTCATATAGAGACATCCAATTATTTACCTTCTCCTTTACAAGTCATACAGAGAAATAGAGGTAGCTCGGTTGGTAGAACGGGTGTAGCACTTTGCATGGGAGCCCATTTGTGTGTAAGTGTGTGCGTGAATGTAAGGTTGTAGTTTTGGAATCACTTCAAGGGGATCAAAAAACGCTATATAAGCGGGTACCATTTACCTTACACCCATTCACTCTCTCATTCAAACATTTTGGCGATCTAGGGTCTCCAATGCCCCTTCTGCATGTTTTTGGACTTTGGGATGAAACTCCACACAGAAAGGCTCCCGGCTGGAATCGAAACGGAGACCTTGTTGCTGTGAGGCGGTAGCACTAACAACCGCGTCACCCCTATTTTAATTTGAAAACATGTTAAAAATTAAATGTTTGATATCCGCCTGCAGACATTGACAGAACACACAAGTGTGTATTTCAGACTATCTGTGTCTTGTTTGGCGTGGAAGGACATCACCAAATTCTTGGGATGATATCGGCAGTTCGACAAAAAACGTTTAGAAAAGCTGATAACGCTGAAGTGATAGTTTTAGCTTCTGGTTTTGTTTGTTTTTGTTTTTTTCTGGGAAACCTTTTCTAGGGTTGAAAATAAAGAAATTCAGTCATGTATCTCGCTACAGACTTACATGGCGTAGCTGGGGGGCTTTATCAATGCGGAGCGACTTTGTCTTGAACTATTCCAGGAGGGGTTTGTGTCAAAAGTTAAAAGTTAATTTAAGCAAGATTAGGCTTTCATCCCGGGATCCCACCAATTGAATTTACTCCCGGTTTGACGGACGTAGAATGGATCCAAATGTCATGTAAATCAAAAGGCTGTGAGGCTGAGAGTTTCATCACATAAACGGCTTAGAGAAACTGCTGAGCTGCGGGTTTGCGGCCCTTCTGGGATGTCGAGATGAAACTAAATGATGTATTATGTCACTGCTTTCATAGCTTTGGTTTTATGAGTTCTGCTTGCACTAATTCAATGCCTTGCTGCTTGTTCCTGTCCAGAAGGAGCTAGCGAGAAAACATGCAAGCAAATTGCATATAATGATATCCGTCCCTTGATGTGGCCGGAGGTCAGTGACCTCCCTCGCAACCTCTTCTTCCACCGTATCAGCAGATTTCCCCTTATCTCCGCTTCCTCTCACTCATCGTCACACTTTCACAGAAACTGAGCCTGGGCCGCAGATAAAGCGAGAATAATGGCGTGGAATGAAGAGAAGAGCCGAGGCAGAGTGGGAGATGACAAGATCCCCTCCCCGCTAATCACTCGGTCTGTACCGCCTCTGGGACGGAAGACGGTTCCTGTGCTGCAGCACCTATGTGAATCACTGCTGAAATCTCCAAGCGATGTTCTCGGCAACAAAACGCTGCTTTCACTCTCCACTGTCGCGCCCTGGCAGGCTTTTAATGCATCGCTGTGAATCAAGCTCACGACCACAAAGAACTGAAGGCCATTATGCCTCGTCATCTCACGATGTACCGGATCCCGTGGGAGAGGGGTCACAAGAGACACAAAAGACACAAATGAAAAAATCAGAAGTCAATGATAACCATCCATTTTCCATCTATCTATCTATCTATCTATCTATCTATCTATCTATCTATCTATCTATCTATCTATCTATCTATCTATCTATCTATCTATCTATCTATCTATCTATCTATCTATCTATCTATCTATCTATCTATCTATCTATCTGTCTATCTATCTGTCTGTCTGTCCGCCCATCCATCCCCCTGTCTAGTTAGAAACATATATTGTTTTATCTCAATAAAACCAATTGATGCAGGCCATGCAGAAGTTGTTATCCATTGGGAAATAGAGAAAAATCAAGACCATCACTTTATCTATGGGGATAAACTATATTATGGAGAGAGTAAATGGCTACATGTCTCTATATGATGTTGGAATGAGAGGATGAATAGTTGCAGGTCTGTATATGTGGCCCTGAGATAAACTGGTTACTGGTCCCTCCCTCTTGCCCGAGTGCAGTATCAGTTGTATAGATAATGAAAGAATGAATATTATCCTCCAGTCAAGTAAGCTTGAGTGATGCTGTATCAACAGGATGAATCTATTTTGCCTGCTTTCACATTCATTGATCGATGAGTCATTTTTCTTGGAGTGCACTGAATGTCCGGTTTTGATCAGTCGAGATACATGAAGGATTTGTGACATCACAAATAATTGGAATATAGTCAGTATTACAATATCTTGTGATCATAACAAGTGAAATAAAAAGTGGCCTCCTGAATTACATTCTGCTCAAGGCATAGGCCATTTTTTCTTACTTACAAGTAAAAGAAAAAAAAAACTTTGTGTTGAGTTTTTTTTTTTTAAGCTTGTAACAAATAAAGGAAGCAAACTACTGTGTCAAATCCTTATTTCTTTTCATTTTTCGCATTCTGCTCTGAAAGCCAGCACATTACCAGGCCAGCAGAGTTGGGGTCACAAAGTAATTTATTGCTTCCGCTGCATTCCGGCGCACAGCTAGGCTTTTGTACCCTGTCGTCAGGTTAAAAAAAAAAAAAAAAAAACCCGTGAAGCTTTAGCTCTCGTCCAACGCAAGCTGTGAACATGATGAACATCAAACACGTACAGGCGGTCACAGTCGGCGTGTTCCGATGTTTGGCCGGTTATTTCAGGTGTGCACGACGGCGGCGGCCAGCGCAGCCTGAAAGGCCAGGCTTGTCGGCAGTGGGAAGTATGCAGCCCGCCGTAGCATCCATTTAGATTCAAGAAGGAAACAGGGGCACTGCCCTGCAGGGGAATTCAGACCAAGAGGAAAAATAATCAAGAGGCAGAGAAAACATTCCTGCTCCCTTCATGTGAAGCTCTCAGGCTGTTCTCAACACCAGGGGTTGTCAAAGCCCTCCGTGTCCGAACTATTCGTAGATCCCAAAAATAAAGATGACGGAGACTCTGGCCCCGCCATATATCCTGATTGGTGGTTAACTTTCATTCTGGCTGGTTTTTAGTTGTTGTTGGTGTTGTCTATTTCTCATGGATTATTATGAAATTCCATATTCATGATTCTAAAATAATAAACTGAAAGGTCACAACCTAAAAATTCTAGAGCACTAAAAAATATTGCCAACATAGAAAATAATCTCAGCAAGACCGACTCATCAGAATTCTGGAAATGCTCAAATATATTTTTTGAAACCCTTTGGGGTCCCTTGCCCGACGCCAGATTCTCAGTCCCAAGACACCGCCGTCGCCAACACGACCTCCACCATTTTTCCACTTCATCATCGCATCACACTGAAAATGAAATATACCTCGGATGAATGATTGTTTCGCGTTTAACACTCAGCATCTGGTAGTTATCCCACTAACATCCTTCAATATCATTATTTTCCTCCGTAGCGTGTACCAGTCTCTGTCACAGTCTGTGAGGTGACTGATTGGATGAAAAGATGGAGTCAATAAAGAACAAAGTGTGATAATAATAGCAGAGATTAATAACACTCTTTATCCATCTGCTGCTCTCCTCCCATCCATCTTCCCTCATCTCTGCCTTTTTCTGCCCTCAGTCACTTTCATTCTTTGGAGACAAAGGTACATATTTTTTGTCATCATTGGAAAGACAGTGTGATCTATGTGACAGAGCTTCGCAACACAGAAAGAATAATGTAGTTTTCATATAAGGAGCGATGATGCACGAATTGTTGTTACAGCTGCCGGCGCTGCAGTTAATCCATGGATGAAGAGGGCGGGGCCCAAAAAAAATTAACGTTGTGATTGATAACAGTCGGTTTATGTGAAGGTTCTACCTATGACCATATTTCAAAGTTCATCAACAGCAACATGATGGAACAATCACAATCATTCCCAAGATAAAAGGATGAAATGGGACCGCGGGAAACGTACTTTATCGTTCCCCGAGGAAATATTTAACCGCGGCAGCCTCGCTAATTTTAATTGCTAAACAGTCATTCATCCCTAGAATGAAGTCCTTATAGAATTATGCCCGGATTTAAAAGGCATTTTATTATGCAAAAGGCACCAAGGAAAATTGGTGTAGAATGAATATTTAATGGGGTTTCATTTACATCTTGATCACAAATCTGATAAATGAACTAGTTCAGGTAGATGGCGCGTTGATTCATTATGTGCATCTGGCAGATTTTGAACTTTGCACCACAAACAAGGAGTCAGTGAAGGTTCTCATGCAGATTTGAGCAAAGGTGTACAAAAAAAATAGAGTCTTTGCTCAACTGTAACTCATGTGCTTCCCCGATTTTTGACGATGTTAGTGTTTATCTCCATCCATAAGCAGGGTGTACTCTGGCCAAACAACACGTTCTCACACCCACACCGATTAGCAAACACATTGATTTAATCGAATCTCGTTATGTTGGATTGTGGAATCATGTAATATAGATGAACAGGGAGAACATGCAAACAGATGCAAGAAAATATTGAACCTCAGAAGGCAGGAAGTTGGATGCAAGTCAAAAAGAGGATAAATCCCGGTCTCTGCAAGGAAGATGACTGTATGCAGTTTCCTGCTGCATTTTCATGTCCCAGTCTGGTTCCTTGCATGGTTCTCTTTAAAGAATGCATGCAGAGCCGGAGGCTGCATCCCATTCTTCCAATGTTGCAGTCTGAGCAGACTATTTTCTACTTTTTGTTGTTCTCCCTTTTTTTTGTTTTCTATTGGTTTCCTTTACTGACAATTTAAAAGTGTTGAACTGAATGAAGCCATTACATTGAACAAGTAGTGTGTGCTGTCGTACCTTCACCACCACTCCAAGGCTTACATGATTTATAAGAAAGATCTTAAAGTCTCTTCCCTTCTCCTCTCTCTGTCTCTCCTCGAACAGTCGGAGTTTTCGGGTGCCGCAATCCTCCACCAGAGCAGAAGGGACCAGGTGGTGGATGCATGTCGGGTCTACAGCGCATCCAGCCGTAAGCGAAGGGTTCTTACGCCGGGGGACCTGAAACACCTGGTGGTGGACGAGGACCATGAACTCATCTACTGCTACGTGCCTAAGGTGGCATGCACCAACTGGAAGCGTGTAATGATGGTGCTTACGGGACGAGGCAAATACAGGTGAGCCCACACCGGACATATTGGTTCTCTGGTTGAGGTCCAAATGGACATTTTCCATACTTTCTTAAAATGATTTTCTCTCACAGCGACCCAATGGAAATTCCCTCCAACGAAGCCCACATCCCCTCAAACCTCAAGACACTGAACCAGTACAGCATCGCCGAGATCAACCATCGCCTCAAGAACTACCTGAAGTTCCTCTTTGTTCGCGAGCCCTTCGAAAGGCTGGTCTCAGCCTACCGCAACAAGTTCACCCTCAAGTACAATTCGTCCTTCCACAAGCGCTTCGGCACCCGCATCATACGGCGCTACCGCAAAAACGCCACGCATGACGCCTTGCTCAATGGAGCTGATGTTAAATTCAAGGAGTTTGCGGAGTACCTGGTGGACCCGGCAACGCAGCGCGACGGGCCACTCAATGAGCACTGGCAGACCGTCTACCAGCTCTGCCACCCGTGCCACATCCATTACGACCTCGTGGGCAAATACGAAACACTGGAGGAGGACGCCAACTACGTGCTGCGGCTGGTAGGAGTCGGTGACACCCTGCGCTTCCCGAGCTACGCCAAGTCCACTCGCACCACGGACGCCATGACAGCTCAGTTTTTCAGCAATATCAGCACTCAGCAGCAGCTTCAGCTCTACCAACTTTACAAGTTGGACTTCCTCATGTTCAACTACTCCACGCCCAGCTATCTGCGGCTGAACTGACGGAGCAGAGCTGGGTCTCTGGCAGCTGCCTCGTTCAAGGAGGCGCCATAAATGGTGAAGTGTTGAATATTTTGGAGGCTAATTTTTAAAAACACTACCTTGCAGGCGTGGGGTCTGACTTTGATATAAACAGAAAGAGAGTTAATGTGCACTTGAAGGGGTAGGGTGTCCAGTCCGCTGGGCAGATAGGGGGAGGCGCTCTAATTGGACAAGAATGTGGGCCGAATGGACTAAATGTATGTGGGGAAACAAATTGTTGGGTGAAGCAGGTCTTCAAGGTATTTCAAAGGGGAAGTTGTTTTCAGACTTGATGCGATGTTCCTTACATAGTTCAACAAAACGCTGATAAATTAGGCTGCTTCAGATTCTGCAAAGCAAACCGCAGCCTCGCACGTGTCCTGACCCCAATGCATCGTGGGAGCTAAGCTTATCTCCCGGCTTTCTTCCGATCAATAGAGGAACACCTTGAAATTATAAAACATGCTCCATTTCTTTCGATGCTGACCACAGAAGGTGGAAACGCCAATCCTTTTCATCAGACTCATACATTTCAGAGGGAAACCAGCCCGATGAGGGGTTGAAGTCAAGCTCAACGGTGCAGCTCCGGAAGGGAAAGTCATTCATTTTCCCAACTTAGAACCATCGAGTTGGGACTTTCTGCAAGTTTCCAAATTGTTAAACAATGACATCATCTCATTTGAAGGCAGTAATACTGTACAATAGGCCTATTTTAAGAAACCCATCAGTTATTCACAATGTCTGTCAAAGAGAGGTACAACACCAACCAGAACCCTGATGAATATCAGCACCACCGTGTAATCTCCAGTGGCTTAACTGCATTATTTGCTCCTATAAATAACTACGCACATTTTTCTTAAATGTTTCACAATTTACCTTGTAATGGGCTGTCTTGGTTCCAGGCTTAAAACTATTTATATTTTTTGAATCACGCAAGAGGGAAATGATGGAAAATTCCCTTCCGGAACCGG
Organism: Fistularia commersonii; assembly: GCF_037954325.1. Lineage (NCBI taxonomy): Eukaryota > Metazoa > Chordata > Actinopteri > Syngnathiformes > Fistulariidae > Fistularia > Fistularia commersonii. Next base: position 11,856,417 of record NC_141288.1, read on the forward strand.
AGCTGGAATGTTGGCGGTCAATGTTGCTTTTTACAGATAGAGATGTCATTTTCTCTCAAGACGTCTGTAGGAGACTCCAGCGGTACGGTCTTCGTCCAACTTTTTAAAAGGAATTATGTTCCGTCACTGATGCGGTTGATATAAATGTTGCTGGGAAAGACCTCTACAATCTTGGGGGAGGAGATTCCTGCTGCACCAGTGAAGAAGGGAAGTGCTAAATGAACCACCAAGCATCCTTAACACTCTGAGCCACAGTCAGGAAGGTACCGACTGTAACTGACTCAGACTCGGAGGTTAAAAGGCACTGGATCCAATGACCCGCCTGCTGTGTCCTAACTGGACAATCCCACCGACCCCGTTCAGACAACCCAACAGGACTTTCGCCCGACTGTAATCCATTTGTCTTCATACTTGTTTATTTTTATTGAGGTTTTATTGTCTTATGAAGCATTGCTGCAAGCAGCAATAACAAGTAATTATTTAAATTGTTATACTGATAAAATAAGAGGAGAGATGTTTTTTTTTGTTTGTTTTTTTTTCTGGGAGGGGGGCAATTTTAAGGTGGTACCATTGTTAATAGTTAAACATGTTCAAGTCTTTCCTCACAATTTGCCTCAGATCCGACAAATTCATTTCTGAAAAGTGTGCGGTACGTCTCACGGCCACGGCTTTGTCCTTCTGTGACCGATATCATCAGATTTATGGGCTGGCTTCTTTTCCCCCAGCCACATCGATACCGATCCACGTTTCTGCTGTATTATAAATTCGTGTTGAGGGTAAAAATCTCCAACCTCCCCGTCATGAGAGCCAGCCGATGCTCCCAACGACGTCGTCCTCTATCTCGTGCTGTAATTTGATTAATGTTAGCGATGTGAGACTATGTCAAGATTAATAACTGCATCTCCATCACACTGTAGATGGGATTACAGGCTGTTGTGCAACCGTCATGCAGTCGGGAGCTTCCTGTGGAGGGCGTGGTGGCAGAGGGGTTTCAGAATGCTCTATCATACAGAACTACATCTTATTGACTAAACACGGTTAAAAGACGTTAAAAGATCAGCGGTCGACAATCCGTTACATTTCTATGTGTTTGTTTAATCCCCAACCAATCCATTTTTCCTTTCGAATTTGAACAGATCTTCTAATGTGAAATAATGGAAATGTTATTACGTGATTATGAGTACGAATAATCTCGGCTAATTGTTGAAATTTCTTGATTCATCAGAATCAAGAAAATGAATAATAATCATTAACTTGTAATGTCTCTTGTTCAATTATAAGGCCTCCGAAAGTAAACAGAAATCTGCCAATAGTGCAAGATAGTTTAGTCTAGTCAGGTTGGATTCCATTTAAGTGTGGCCAAATCACAACGCAGTTGTCTGATGGCACTTTCCATTTAGATCAGGTATGGACGGTACTCTTTTAAATGATTTACAGAAACCCTAACATTCCCCATTAGAAAGGAAACGCTGCCTTTTCCCCGACAGAAAACCTTGGACAGATCCAAACTCAAAGTGGGTAGTCTTCTGTCTTGACCGGTTGGGTTAGAAAGAGAAAGAGAGACTGTGATCGAGGCAGACGGGGTATGAGGGTTGGGCGGGACAGGCACAGATTATCTCTCACTAGTAACAGTTGTATGTTAATAGCTGGCATGACACATTTATATTTTAATATTCATAAAAGAAATAACAATGATGAGAGCCTGGCAAAACCGCTGCAGTAGATCAAGCCGTGCCCCCTGGGAACCTGCGAAATGAGAGAACCCAGGGACACGGGAGAAGAAATTAGGTTGCTATCATGTAACGCCGAAGGGACATCCGTGCAGACAGGATAGGAAGAAAGGAAGGAATGAGAGTTTAGTGATTCTTGTATGTCGATTTTCAAAACCTCTGGCTTTGTCGAAATAGTTTCATAGAAAAATGGCTTTTAATGTTAGATATTTGTCCACTTTTCTGGTGTTACGACGTCAAAAATAGATTATGAAATGATGCAACGCAGGAGCGCAAAGGACCTGGCAAGATAAGAGCTTCTTTACTCAGTCCTCGATTGTATTTATACAGCCAGAATTTGTCTCAGAGGCCCAGTGTACTAAACTGTATCCATATATCTATATATATATATATATATACACACATATATGTATGTATGTGTATGTGTATATATATATATATGTATATATATTATAATCTGCAATCCGTCCTACACGCAAATGCTTTTGCCTTTTTCAAAGTGGTGCAAATGCAGTGTGGATGTGTCATTTGCAGACGGAGAAAATTCAAAGGATAATAACACAGGAGGCAAAATGATAATCATTTGGATAAGTGCCATAGGGCTGATAGAAGGAAAAGATGAACTGACACTTTTTGGAGGTGATTATTATTCCACTCTGATAAAAGAAAAAAAAAAAATACTGCTGCGGACGTCAATCTGTTATCTGTGTTTAATTGCTGCATTTCAATGAATCTTTAGCTCAAACCCTGTTTTGTAATTCTTTGCGAGACAGTGTTTATTTTGCAGAAGCTGTTGAATTTTTGACAGGCTCATGCTGGATTTTAACGCTGAAACGGAGTGAAAAAAAACATCTCCAATAGATCAGTCGACATTCTTAAAAGGCATAGGGTATCTGCATTTACCACATGTAAATGTGGAGCATTTTCTCGATGTAGTTATATAGAATTAACCTGAAATGAAAGATTGATAAGGCGGCATAGTGATGCAGTGGTTCGCGCTTCACAGCAAGAGTTGTGCAGAGTTTTCTCCGGGTTCTTTTCCTCCCACAATCCCAAAAAAATCTCTATATTTGGCCCTGCGATTGACCGGTCCAGTAGGAACCCCGCCTTTCGCACAATGACAGCTGGGATGGGCTCCAGCACCGCTGTGACCCTCGTGTGTAGGATAAGTGAATTGGATAATGAATTCAATATTTTTACGTTTTACGTTTTACGTTTTAAGTCAATTCCTGTGTAAAGTCCCTTGTAAGAAATTTTTATCATGGGAACTATTTCATCTGTTGAAGACGTCATTAGGAAATAAGTCGAAAACTAGCACCGCAAGAAAAAAAAGGAGGGTTGTCACAAGATGCAAAATTTGGAGAGGGGTCTAGTTCCGTCTGCGTCTGTGAACGAAGGGCCTGATAGAGTGTATTCATAAGGCTGGTCATTTGCAGGTTCTGAAGAGAGTGTTTTACCATAACAGACATTTGTTAGTAATAAGCAGCAGGGCTACCAGTCTAAGCCCGGCACCGTCCCGCCGCAGAAACAATCGGTGCATTCTCAGGATGGCCGCCTCCTCCGGGATCAGGCACGCGCAAACAGGTTTCGCTCACGCTCCCAACATCTTACTCAGCGATCGTGAGCGGAGAGCCAGCCGGGAGGCGCCGACTGTGGCCTCGACTCCTTAAAATGCTCATTTAGCCCCGAGATAAAGACAAACGACACACAAAGGGCCTCTTAGCCGGCAAACAAGCTGTAACAGACTTGTCCTGGCACTGTGCTGTCCTCTCCCACCGCTCTCCAGAAGTGGCCTCTCGTCTATAAAAACGCAAGCAGGTCAGCTCTGGATGATCCCAAGCATCCCTGCAGGAAAAGTCAGTCTGGCTTGAACAAACACAGCTGCAAGAAAAAAAAAATCCCCACGAGAAAAAAAAAAAAAAGAAGGGAACGTCAGGCAGCTCTGGACGGCTTTTTGGCTGCACATTAAAATAAATGACTGCGTTTTGGCTGCTCCTGTCGCCTTTGTAACTCAGGCCTGGCTGCAGTATTTCTCACTGGAGGAGAGTTTCTATTCAAGTCCACAGTTGTATTTATCTCGTTTATGGACGACGTCTATTATTAGACCGAAACACACATTTGGCTGTTTTGCTTGAAGGAAATCTAAACATATCTGAGCAAGGAGGAATGTACACTTAGACTCATGTTCACGCCTTTGATTATTTATGCGGAGATGATCGTGTTTTATATATTAAGACAGAAACAGAGACATTGGAGATAAATATCAGTGTTGGGTGAAAATGTTCATAATTACTTGCGCTTATAATCTCGCTATTATTGTTATTTACCACATTCCGTGATACGTTTACCTCCAACAACAGCATATTTAGCATAGACAGGGGTCGGATTTAATTTCCTCAAAACCCAGCTTCTTCACTTATAGAAACTAACTTCAGTTGTTTTTTTCTTTGGTTCATTTCATCTCAGCTTTTCCTTCCTGAATAGTATACAAAAATCACCACGGAAAAACAATTTCATCTGATTTAATCGTCACAAAAGGACAAAGCCATTCTTTTTTTTTAATCAGCCGGTTTGTTTCCTTTCTGTTCCACAGTAGACGCCTCTGTACAATTTTGACACAATGACATTTATTCTGCTGTAGCGTTTGAGCTGTCATGTTTGGATTTTGTATTGATTCATGGTTTCCTCGCATACACGCACACACACACACACACACACACACACACACACACACAGCATGGCACATTTGTATCTCCGTGCCTTCAATTGAGCATATTGAGCCTGCTGCTGTCACCTGGGCTCTTCACCTTCTAATCCCGGCTTCACTCTGCTTCACCCAGATCTCGGATCAATAAAAAATACAATCACACCTGGGTTTGGGATGACACCTGAGCCTCCATGGTGACACTATCACATCTGACGCCCTCAGAGGAATCTGCACACGCCGACCTGAAGAGGCCCAGGCGATGCAGCGTGAAGCTCCCCAATTCCTCACGATCACAACGATCCGTCTAACCTTGAATGCTGTTTTTCAAGGTGCCGGAAAATCCGACTCTGACACGAGCTCTTCTTGTTTAGCCGCATGATGGGAGGTGTGAATTGCTGGCTCAGCGGCTTCCGCTGTTTGCCACGTAAGCAGCTAAACAGTTTGCAGAAAACAGCGATGGGGTTTGTGAGAGAAGAGCCACAACCGACGAAGCCTGGGTCTTACTTTGCAGTTTCCTTCTTCGAGCGTCTTTTAACAAAAAAAATATCCTGTCCACTTGTTTGACTGACGACTGCGTCATATTACGTAATAAAATGTTTGTCAGCTATAAATCTAAAGGAAAGCCAAACCTTAAGGGGCGAATAACTACCTGTTCTTCACTGGATTCCTTTCAGGTAAAAAAAAAACCCAACAGGTTAGAGTTTAAAAGAAATCTTGTTTTTTGTAGGCAGTAAAGGATTGCCTCAAAGTGTCTGTGGAAGAAATTGCTTCCAAAGACAGAAGGATATTCTGTTGAAGATTGACAATAAATTACTTAAAACCCAGTTCTAGTGATCTCACCCTCAGAGGAAAAGGAGGATAGTGATGGAGCTTCAAAGTAAAAACCAGGTTTCGTTGGACACTGTAGAAGAATGTGTAATTCTCATGTCAATGTAATACCAGAGCCTCAGAGTCAGACGTCTGTCTTTCTCCCACACCCTCGCATCGCCACCGGCTGTTTGTGAGTGTGTGCCTGTGTGTGTTTTCCCACCTGTGCCGCTGTGTGTGTGTGTGTGTGTGTGTGTGTGTGTATGCAAGACATTTGGAGTTCTGAATCTGATGTGTCTTACTAGATTCCTATCATGTCATCAGTATTTTTTCACCATTGTGTGTATCGGAGTGCCTTGTATGCATATCTCCGTGTGTGTGTGTGTGTGTGTGTGTGTGTGTGTGTGTGTGTGTCTGCGTGCTGTATCTGCTCTGCCTTAGAGCTGAGGTCCCCCGAGGAAGACTTTATTCACGTTCAAACAGGCGCCACTTATTTATTTATTTATTCTCAGACCCAAATGTCTTCCTCACTATTACCATGGCAACAAACTTAAACTCTGTATTTCTGTTCCCTCCCAGGACTGTTGTTCTTACTTCATCTCCAGGCTTCCTTTGCTAGATCATGAATAATTTGACTGTGTACTGTAAACCGAGCAGCGAGTGACCGACCCACGCTGCTTCCTGTCTGATGTTTTCACAATAAAATAACACTGAAGTTTATGGTGACTCAGGTGTGTGTGCTTCATCGCTGCAAGACACAGCACCAGCATCAGGGGAAAAAAAAAATCTTCACGGTAAATGTACACATTTTACCCCATTATTTACAATCTACCGTATTTTTCGGACTATACGTCGATAATAAGTCGCCAAAAATTCAAAATAAAGAACGAAAAAAACATATAAGTCGCACGGGAGTTTAGTCGCATTTTTGGGGGGGAAATTTATTTAATAAAATCCAACACCAAGAAGGTATTTAACAGATGTGGTATCTCTATTTTATCCCGATCAGTTTTATTGATTTGAAATCATCTTTATCTGACGGTGATATTCACTGGAATAAAGGTCGTTGGTCCTAGGACAATGAGGGAACCTTGGAGGCCTTTGTTTCCTATTACAGACATTTTTTTAAAGCATTTCGCTAAATCCTTTGTACTTTCTAAATTTTCAATTACTTTTCTGTTATTAACTTTAAATGATTATTATTGTTGATTTTAGGTTATTTACTGAAAGTTTTTTTTCTTTTTTTTTTTTTGTTAATTATGTACTTGTTTGTTGTTCAGCAACTATTTCATTTTTTTGCTAATTTATTGCTCAGAGCATTAAACCCTACTTGCTGATTATTTTAGATGCCAACATTTTCACGTCGTGCCAAGTTCTCCTACATATTTCAAGCACGTCCCCGATGTACCTGCTGTCGTGGCAGCAGCTGTCCGTGTCTGGACCCCCCATCTCCGTCCATCCACGTGGGCTCGGCCTCCCTCCATCCCTATCATTACACTTCACCGCCGCGGTCAGCGGCTCCTTCACAGCGGCCACTGCAAGGAGGAGAGAGAGACCACCAGAAAACACCACATGAAGGAGGAAACATAAAAGAGGACGTCTGCTCTCATCCGTGTGAGAACAAACCTCCGAATGACCCTCCACTGCTTCGTTGGTACTTTGAAAAGATTTCCACATTTCAGTGTAGCGAGATAATTGCCGCGGGGTATTTTTTTGGCATTTCAATCATCGGAGACTGATGCTTCAGAGCAATGGGAGGGATGATCTGATTTTCAGGAGGCTGAAATGATCAAATCTTACTAACTTGAAAAAGTGGGTCATCGTTTCTGGAAATTGTTCATCACCTATATCAAAAAGACCTTTATCATTTATAATTTTTTTTTTTTTTTCGTTTTTGTAGAGGTGTGCGGTTCTTCATTTTTATTTGATCTGAAGGCTGGCTGAGACTTTATTTTACTGTTTTATATGCATACACGCATGCTGTACAAATACATACATATTTATCCACACATACAGCATATACATATAGCGCTTCCAGCTAACAGCAAGAAGGTCCCTGGTTATATTCTGAACCATGGGGCCTTTCTGGGTGGAGTTTTCTGTTCTCCCAGTGTCTTGGAGACCTTAAATTGCCCAAAATTGAGTGAATGGTTGTATGTCTTTATAGGATGTGGGAATAAGTGACCGAATGGTTGTATGTCTCTGTATGCGTCCCTGTGATTGACTGCCAACCGGTCCAGGGTGAAGCCTGCCTCTCAACTATTGACAATTTGGGAAGTGTCAAGCACCCCTTCAATTCTGAGCGCAGGATGAGTGGTATAGAATGAATAAAGAATAATAAAAATAAAGAAATATATACATACATATATTTATACATATATATGTGTGTGCGTGTGTGTGTGTGTGTGTGTGTGTGTGTGTGTGTGTGTGTGCATGTATATGTATATATATATATATACACACATATACATATATTCATTCATATACGCACACACACACATGCGTTTATATTTAGATAGATAGATAGATAGATAGATAGATAGATAGATAGATAGATAGATAGATAGATAGATAGATAGATAGATAGATAGATAGATAGATAGATAGATAGATAGATAGATAGATAGATAGATATTTGGCCAACTGTCGTAGCCTTTTAAGGATATCATACAGGTTTAAGGATGCATATAGATAGATAGATAAATAGATAGATAGACATTTATATATACATGTATGTATGTATACAAACACACACACTGATACACATATGATCTGATCATTTGACAACTTTACTTCCATTTATGACTTCTTATTTCACATTCAAAATGATCAATGGATTCCATCCTTAGCTTTGTTTATGTCAGTGGTCTGACATCTTCGGGTTTTGCCCTCTGAGTTTGGATTCCTGCCACCTGCTGGTGTGGAGGGATTAGAAGAACGTACCAGCTAGTTCACCAGGACGAGGAGATGCGGTGTGTGTAAGTTCACGGGGCAACAAGACATTATTTTTGTTCCTTTTGGACAAACATCTGGACCGGGCGTTCCCCTGCTTCATCCTACCCTTGCTCTTTATCTCACCTTATAGAGTGTGATTTTTCCTCCGGATCAGACACTTGTGGATGTTTATGATTCATTTCTTCTTCCTTTGTCAATTTGAAGCGTTTAGCCTTCATACAGAGCGTCAAAGACCCTATTAAAGATTACGATCATTCATTAAATACGAGATGGAAATCATTCAGAGTCGTCACGTCACCAAACGCTCCGAGCATGATGAGCGGACGTCTTTTTGGCTGCAGAGTAGAATTTAATCACAGTGTGAAAGTGGTACAGACACACTTCTGTGCACACACACGAGATGTCCTGCTTCACAGCGCAGATCATTAGATGTTCCACAGCATCATAACCTGGAGACACAGGCTTGTGACCAGCGTGCAGGAGAAATTCGGATCACCTCATTTCATCCAAAGGAGCTTGTCTTGCTCGGTCCTGCCACAGATCCTTCCAAAGATTTTGAAAACAGCGAATCAGCTCAGAGGTGTGCGACTGTGGTTCCGACATGTATTTTACTTTTATGACCTGCATCCCTTAACAACCTTGTAATACACGAGCTTTCTTTCCTCAGAGCAAACCTCTTTATCCGAGCTCCAGATTAACTTCCGAGCTAATTGGACAAGCGACCTCTGACCGGAACATGGTGTCGGGACATTTCAATTTGATGTCCCCCCTCCCTCCCCACCTTCATTTTCTGATTGTTGATTTCCATTTACAGCTGATCTCCTGCTGCACTTTCTCGCTTTCATTTAGAAACCACATCTCACTCTGTCCTTTAGCTGAAGCTATTTCCCATTTAATTTTGTGTTATTTGTCGCTTTTTTCTACATCCCAGTGCCCTCATGGATACTCCTGCTTGTGATCTGTATCACAGACGAAATCGAACATGTGGGAGGGTTTTGCTGTCAAATGGTATGATTTCTCGGTCAGATTGAGTTTGGCACGGCAACCAGCCCGGGTAGATTGCCTGACGTGATGATGGATCGCCTGATGATTTATAGAAAAGATGACATTTGGATTGGAAGGCTAAATTAAGAGAACACGGTGGAGGGCGGTGCAAGGAAGGCGGGGGCTTACTGTGTGTTTAATGCCTTTCAAGAAACTGCATCCGTCAGGTATTGGAAAAATGTATCGTCCAGCCTGATTAGAATTTAACACGGTGCTGAAAAGGAAGGGCCCCCCCCAGAAAAACAAGATATGCAGATGAGTTACAAATAAAAAAGTATCAGATGAACTACTGACATGTATATACCCAGAGTTTATGTTTGCTTAGTGTCCAACATTATTATTATTTCTTTCTTGAATATTAAAGCTACTGTTCGTATCATGTCAGCTATTGACATCTAACGACTAGAACTACTCATTTCACTTTCTGTCTTTCTACCCAAAATGGTCAAGTAAGAAGGCTGCCCTCACTGAGCTTTGATCTGCTCAAGGTTTCTGCCCGGTAATAACTCTCGGGTAAAATTTGGGGATTGTAAATCATTTTTAAAGAGTGTGGTCGAGACCTTTTCTACATGTAAAGAATAGAAATTAAGAAATTAAATCAGACTTGACTCGACTCCTGAGTTTGCATTAGATTGCACAAAAAAGTAAAGTGAATCGAACTTATAATAGGAAATTTGTTAGCGTCTGGATTACGTCTGACTCTTTTGAATAAATTACTGGAATTTGTCATCATAATTTCCTGTGTTGTCCTTCCTTTCCTTTAGTTGTGGTCTGATATCTGTGTGGAAAAAACATAGTATTTATATCCTACATTGTAAACCCGTGTTCCTCTCAGCATCAGAACAAGCTCGCTATGCTTTTCAAAGGAGGCCACCCGTCTTTTTAATCTGCCTTTCAAATCGGAGACGCGGCGCAGCCCTACAGGGCTCTTTTGCCGATTTATGATCCTCCCCCCAAAGAAAAAAACAGTGAACGCACTTAAATTGTGCATTCACTGCAACGGATTGCGTGTTTGACGGATGAGGGTTTTTCAAGTGAAAGACTTGGAGTGTTTATATAAACAACAACAGGTGCAAACACGGCTGCAGCCGTAATCTGGCATTTTGATGATTCCAGGATGGTTGTATTTCCCTCCGAGACAGTCCTCACTGTGCACTATGAGCTTGCACCTGTGCCTGCAGGCTAATTCAAGCACAATTTAAGGGAACATTCATTTTTGTATTATTTCAGTCTGTTGATGATTTCAATGTTAAAAACAGTGTTTCATTCCTGACTAAAAATGGCGATCAAAAAAACAAAGACCACCGAACCGCTTGAGTGTCCACAGAGGCACCGCCTGTTATCGGCTCTCAGCCGCCGCAGAGGTCAGACTGCCACATCCAGGACGTCTGGCGTCTCTTCGGGGAGAATTTCAAATGTCAGATAGAAACATTTTATCCTTTCGAGGCATATTTGTGAATTCTAGAGCAATTGTGGACTATTGAGTACATTCTGTGGCCGGTAGAAGGGGTCTGTGTTTTATCTGCAGAGATTTATAGTGTTCTGGCTTGCAGTGGCTTTCGGAGTGTAAAAAGAAGAGATCTTAAATAGGAAGGAAAGATATTTGCAGAATAAATTCTGATGTGGTGAAGACTGAAAAAATCTGAAAACCCAACCTTATCCTCCGCTCGGCTCTTGGCGTCTATCCTGATGTTTAAAATTAAAAACATCAACAACAGACGGACATCTGGGCTCGAGCTAATCCACTGAAACAAATATCACTGGCTTTTGCCAGGGAAGTGATTTCTGGTCATTTTCAATGAGGATCTGCCCATAATTATTTATGTATTATTTAACATCCAACTTCAAATGTATCGCATAACTTATCACATGTATTTCTACTTGTCCAAGTCAATTCTACAGTATATTGCATTTAATGTATAAGTTCCTTCTAGTCTATCTGTAAATCACCTGTAATTATTGACATATTATACCGTTTACATTTGTTATTTTCTTTATCATATCCGTATCTGCTGCTACTTTCTTACTTCTGGTTAGAGGCTAAACTGCATTTCATTGCCCTGTACTTGTACATGTGTAGTGATAATAAAGTTGAATATTATCTGATGATGTCTAAAAAGGGGCATAATGAGGGAATTGTCACAATTATAATGAAAATAAGGATAATCAACTGTTCAAATCCTAAATCGCTCTCATGAAATGAGAGCGTGAATGGACACATGCCTCTATACAGGACTGTCTCCGAAAATTAGAATATAAAAGAAGATAAAGTTTTTTATCTTCTGTAATGCAATTACAAAAACAAAAATGTCATACATTCTGGATTCATTACAAATAAACTGAAATACTGCAAGCCTTTTATTATTTTAATATTGCTGAATATGGCTTACATCTTTAGAAAACTCAAAAATCCTATCTCAAAATATTAGAATATCATGAAAAAGTAATTTTTGTTTTTTTAATTGCATTACAGAAGATAAAGAATTTTATCACAATATTCTAATTTTCTGAGACAGTCCTGTATGTGGCTCTGTGATTAAATGGCGTCCAGGATGAACCCCCCCATTCGCACAATGACAGCTGGGATAGGCTTGAGCAACCTCATAAGCAGGATAAGCATTGAATGAATGAACTGATAAAAAAAAAATGAATGAATTCAATTTTCCAGCAATTATGACCAAAAATTACAATTGCACTACTCTGGATCGGAACGCCCCCCCCGCCTCCACCCACCCCTGTGTTTCTGTGTTTTGAGACCCCGTCATCCAGAAGCCCCCAGTGTGACTTGCCAACACACACAAGCCCCTCGGGGTTCCATTAAGGTTCCTGTCAGAACCTCGGAGCTGATCATGTCTGACACTATTAGAACGCCGCTCTGCAGTTAATGAGGTCACGCTGACCTCGACCTGACCTCACCAGATATTTCTGTTTTCACATCTGTCGAGACAGAAGACGTTTTATATCTGGAGAGTTGACAAGCCGGTTCACACAAACGTACACACACACACAAAGAAACAATAGTGTACGTGTTTTAGATGTGTCTTTTCATCATGGCTGTGTCTCTTTTTAAGATGAACAAATCGGTGGGAATCAATTGCTCATTTTAAACACATTTCTTGGAATGATCAATGATTATGGGATGAATCAAGAAAGATTGCACGGTGAAAACTGACCGACAAATCCATGGAAGTGATGACTGAATCGGTGAATGGTTGAAGAAATGAGAGTTTGAAAAAGGGGGGGTTGATTTTAAGCTATTTCCCAGAGGGATTTCTGAATTTTCCAATCATTCTAGAACTGCATTTTTGTTCAGTTTCTGTACAGCATCCATCACACGAAACACCCCAACCCCTTCTTCCTCTTCCAGCCCTGACTGTCGTGATAACAAAGGGGAGGAAATCCACCAAGGGGAGGAAGAAATGATGAACGACTGTGGAATCCAGAAATCACGGCCGATCCACCGGGACCCTGGAAACTCACCCGAATGAGCCGGTGTGTGTCAGTTAACCTTTACAGAAAGATTTAAAAAAGTGTTTAAAAGAGCCAGGTTCTCATAAAGTAGGTTCCAAAACATATTTAGTCACAGAGTAGTGTGTATCTCTTCCATTGTTTACAAAAAAGCATCTGAAATACTGACAGGTGTGAGCAGGTGTCACGGTATGAGGGTCCATCTGAGACCCTCTGAGTCCAGATTACTTCACAAGCGTCTTAAATTCATAAACTCTGGGTACTTTTCACCCGTCCATCTCATCACGTGACCATTTTACAGCAGCAGCAGCAGACTCAATGAGACGAGCCAGACAGTCCCCGTCCTCAACAGCACCGTGGCTCTCCCTGCGAACCCGAGGTGTTTCCAGGCCAGGAGAGTGGTATAATCCCTCCAGTGTGTTCTGCGTGAACCCCAGGGCTCCTGTCAACCAGACGTGCCAAGGAAACCTCCAACACCTACTTCTTTCGGTCACTACCCAGATTTCACGACCATCAGGGAGAAATGGAACGTAAGTAAAGTGAGAGTTTTGCTTTCCAGCTCAGCTCCTTCTTCACCCCAACAGACCCCTGGGGTTCCCTCATCACTGCAGAGAGCAGTCCTGCAGTCTGTCCACCCAGTTCTGTCCCAGTGGAGCATTACTGTAAATCCCAATAATTTATCTGTATATATATTCATAAATGTGCAATAGCATGTGCTATATTTTTTCATACTCTTGTGCACTCCTTATCTTTCACCTGGTACTTCAGACCTCAAGACACTTTATAGCCTTGACTTGTTACTTAGACACTTTATTTATAGTTTTATTTGTATTTCTCCCCCCCCCCCCTTTTTTTTATACTGTTTATACAATTCCCTACTATTATTATTATTGTTATGTTTTACTTCAAATTCTGGCACAACAATTTCCTTCAGGATAAGTAAAGTTGTTCTTATTCTTATTCTTATTCTATTCTTATTTACTTAGTATTACATAATATTTACTTGTAATATATATATATACCTTATTTTTTGTGGTATTGCCTGTGGAAGTATTGTTACTCCTCCATATGCTGTATGTGAAACAGATCACTGTAAGTACAGCATTGTGGTTTCTAAATCCCATTAATTAATTCATTCATTCATTATCTATAAATCTAATTAGTCCAAATTCGTGCACTAGTCTTTTTTGGTCAGAATTGTTAGAAAGGTTAATTCATTCATTCATTCATCAATTCATACATTTCATTGCACTCAGGGTCATGGCGATGCTGGAGTCCATCCCTGCCCACTATGTCATTGGGCAAGAGTTGTGGTTCACCATGGACCGGTCACCAGGACAATATATAGAGATGTTCAACCAATTCAAAACATATAGAAACAGAAATGTATAAAAATTCACGCTCTCATTCACACTCCCGGGTGATTTAGGGTCTCCAATGAACCTACTGTAATCAGACTGTAGTAGGAAACAGAGGAAAACCCATGTAGACATGAGGACCACATGCTTGCAGTTGAAATTGAACAGGGAACATTCTGGCTGTGAGAAAGGGGGGCTAACCACTGTGCCACCGCACTGACGGATTTCTAAACCCGCTGCTTCAAAATCAAGAAAAATATCCATAGAGATGATGCAAAGTTGAAATCTGTGACCCGCTCTCAAGGAACTTCTGGGTTGCATGTGGCCTCACAATCAGTCCACACTGCTCACAACACTGTATTTGTAACTTTTTTTTTCACATTTTCTTTAATGATCCATCATCAACGGTCCAAAAGGTAAAACATGAGGACATGGAAGATTTTTCCCTGGAAGGTTTAGGTCTTACAGAACATCTCTCAATGTGTCCTCCAGAGCTGATGAATGAGTGGACTGACATCCTGAAGGGTGAATGGACGCCCTCCTTGATTGAAGCTGTAATCTCAATATGTCTGGCACCGAGCTTTAGAGAAATATGTTTCCAATTATGCCGCATATGAGGCATCTATTGTCTCAAAGCTAAGAGTGCTGCTGGGGCCCAACGCCGGCTACCCAGCTAGACGTCTGTCTGCAGGTTCCATATTAACGTCCTTCTAAAGCCCCAGAGGGCGACCGGACTGACAGAGTGAGGAGGGTCAGATTTCATGGGCCTTCTGGTCTGCTTTGCAGGACTCCCGAAACAACTCAGCTTATTGTGTGTGTGTGTGGTTGTGTCTGTGTCTGCCTTTTAATCCGTACTGGTATTCAAACAGCATTAAAACAGAATTCCAACCAACCAAGGCATGTGTCAAAAGCACTTTTGATTTCCAAGGTTTCCTTTCGTTGAATCCGCAAACAGCCATGCAATGCATTCTGGGAACCCTGTTGGGGCATTCGGAGAGAAGGGACGTCAGGCTGCACGACTGCTCAGTTGTGCAAAATTGATTTTAGTCGGCTTCATGCAAATGTGCGCCTCATCCGCTGCCGACACACTAAACAAACTGAGGTAAAAGAAAGGCAGATCCTGAAACGGTGTGTTCCATTTCCTGTTACAGTATCTGTTTGTCAGCTCAGATGTGACAGTCCCGTCCTCATTTTCATGTTCTTTTTCTTTTTCTGGTCATTTCCTCCTATAGCTGTCAAGGCATTTTATGATAATTCTGTCAAAACGTAGATACAGGTTAGATAGAGGACCACATTTACATGGGGATGGAGGTCGGGGGATGTGGGAGGTCTACATCTGAGTCGGGTCAGGAATAGCAGCAGACGCATCTTCTGACCTTCATTTCTGAAGTGGCGTCTTCATTCCGGGCTGTTAACTGTTAGTTCAGCCGTGCTTCCACCGGCCGTCAGCTCGCCCACACCCAAACCTTCCACTTTCTGCAGGTTCGGTTCTCAGATGCTGACTGGGTTCCCTGCGTTTGGATTCTACAGGACAGGTTCTCCGTCCACAACCAACAGTCCATAAACAGTCAGCGGGTTCGAGGAAGGCTCTAAATTGTCCGTGGGTGTGAATGTTGGGTGTCTCTATATGGACCCCTGTGATTGACAGCTGACCAGTGCAAGTTAAACCTCACCTCTCGCCTGGCGCCAGTCGGGATTGGTTCTGACACCCTGCGCCCCCCCAAGCTTAGGATGAGCTGTACAGATAATGACTGACTTTTATAATGATTGAAAAGGCAAAATGATGGCTTCCCAAAATAATGTTAAAGAAAGCTCAGTCTTTAAAATTACTTATTGAAGATGTTTTATTGTAGTTACTTGTTTTTTGCTAATTGCCCATTGATTTCTATCCTCCACAGCTTCACTTGGTTTATGATAAACTCATGGAAAAATGCCAAATGCCTGCAGTTCCATTACCTACCAATTACTTCTGAGTATACTGTAATTCATGCAACCATTTATTAAAGGCTGGCAAACCAAATGAGCTCACATTTTAGCTGTAACTATATTTATAGTTATGATTCTAATCAGGTAATATTGATTACAATATAACCTTAGCATTATCTATCTTTTGATTTGACTTTCCACAGCAAATCATATATATATATATATACATATATATATATATATATATATACTGCTCAAAAAAATAAAGGGAACACTTGAACAACACAATGTAACTCCAAGGCAATCACACTTCTGTGAAATCATAGTGTCCACTCAGGAAGCAACACAGATTCATTTTGACTTGTTTTAAGGACATTACATCAAAGTTGGATCAGCCTGGAGTTTGTTTTTACACTTTAATTTTGAGTGTGATTCTTATCCAGACCTCCATGGGTTGATACAATTTATTTCCATTGACCATGTTTGTGTGATTTTGTTGTCAGCACATTCAACTGTGTAAAGAGCAAAGTATTTCATAAGAATATTTCATTCATTTAGATCTAGGATGTGTTTTTTAAGTGTCCCCTTTAATTTTTTGAGCAGTGTACATACAGGCAGATGAAAAATTTGCAGAAAGTAACTTGCAGAAATGTTGATTTCATATATACATATATATATATATACATGTGTATATATATATATGAAAAAATTATATATGTATATATATATATACATGTACATCTATATATATATCGATGTATACAGGTGTGTGTGTATATATATATATATGTATATATATGTATATGTAAATGTATCTATATATATGTATGAAATAAACATTTTATGCAAATGACTTTCTGTCCCTGCAAGTGTTTCATCTGCCTGTAGAGCTGCTGCCATCTGATACTACAGGCTGCTAGTTTTATTTCTGGAGCCAAAGCATCCATACAGACGGCGGACGATGCAGTGGAGAGCACGTCCTTGTTTTGCAGCAAATGGAGAAAGGAAAAAAAAAAAAAACTGTCGTCTATAAAATTTAAAACCGTGTTTTGTGCTTTTTTCATTCACTAAACATTCCTGAATGCCTCCAATTCTATTTTCTAATAATTTCACATGCGATTGTCTATTTGCTGTTATAGCTCCAATGATTCAGATTTAGAAAATTGTTAACAGGAAGTTATCATATTTCTTGGAAAAAAAAAATTATAATCAGTCAAATGCAGAGGAAATCATGTCAAATGACAACTTGAAACTCAGGGTGATGAGTCAAGATATAAAACCATTTTTGATGTCCTGTACTCTATTACAGCACATTCTCAAAAAACAACTAATGTGTATGGATATTCATTAGGTATTTAAGGCAGTTTTGTACTTGGCTTGAATATCTTTGTCACTATTATTCTGTACTCAAAATAATTACGATCCTTACAGCCTCAGTGATACCACCCAATGTGTGATGTGGCAAGTATGGGTTGTCCCCTATTCACCCCGTAGTAAAGGGTTAAAGGTCATTTAGATGGAGCACATGCACATGCAGGTGATGTAAAGCAGAGAGGAAGAAAAACCTGTGATGGCCTCAGGGAAAGCTAGGACATAGCTATTGAGGCAAAAAGTGGCATTCAGACATTTTTTCAAATGTAGGATTTTTTTTTTTATTCAGTAACAGTAACAACCCACACGAGCCTCAAGATTTTCAAAAAAGGATCCCCATTATATTCAGACAGAGCCATTTTAATCTCTCCATTGTTGCTCCAAATGGTTTCGTGCCGATAAAACGGCTTAAAACCACCACCCCGTCACTTTTGGAATGAAATCTTAAAAACTACTCGTGTTGAGTTTTCAGAGTTGGTACAAAAAGCAGTCATTGCACAAGTATCACAACGCAGTAGAAAGAAATTGCATTAATGGCATGACAGATAGAAAGAGCTTGTCAACCAGTGAAATCCAAAGAGGCACATACTAGAGTCAAAGATTTCGCGTGTCCGACATGCCGGTGTTGACAACATTTATTATTGATGCGAGTCCTGCAGTTTCCTGTTGACTCCTAAACACATTCTGATGGAGTTAAACGATTTGACTAAAAACAAGCAGGCTATTGAAACACTGATCTGACAATTAACTCATAAATGAAAAACAGGTGGAAAATACTTGCTGTCACCATGCGTGAATGAGGCATCGGGCAAAGTTACTTTGAAGACTCTTCTTGCAGATGTATCTGCTGTGACCTGTAACATGCTAGATTAGTTGAGCATGAAAAAATCCTACAAATTCAGAGATTATGACCGAAGATGAGGATTTGCAGCCAACATATACTGCTTTTTTAAATTATTTGTTCTTGCATTGCATCATCTTGGTAATATCCTGTAATCTGTGCCTCTGCAAGCTCATTTAATATTGTCACAGGTTAGCTGACTCACACTTATTTCTCTCACCCCCTAATCTTAATTCAGGCAGCCATTCACACCTTTGGACTGCACATATGACTCACCAAAGTTCATTCATACTCTTCTGCTACATGGTAAATACTGTGTAAAATAGTAAAAACAAGACAAATGTGCTAATCTATTGTTTTAAATGAAATATATTACTTTGTCACATCCACAACCTATGTCTGGTGTTGGATGATAAGACACTCATTAGGCTTCTTTTCTTTGTCAAACTATCACATATTTAAACAAAATTGTCAGAATGTCAGTAAAAACGAAGTCTCTCCAGGACACAGAAACAGATAGAGATACAGATCATTGGTTAGTTGGCGGTGCTAACTCTCAAAATGGTTTGCCACTGTGTTGCTGCGGAAGACAAAGACACAGATACTCGAAACCACATTGGGCCAGTTCTGTGTAATCGGTCTTCCACACAAAGCCGATCCTGACATTTTCCTATTCAAGAGAAAGAAGTACCTCTGATCCCTTCTGTAAGAGTTAGTCATTTTTGGTGTTTTTAAACATGCTCTTTGTGCAAATTAAAAAATGTGCTTGCAGACAGTCATTTTTCAATATATCGATACAAAATTGCAATATTCCACATCAATAATTTATCTATGGCGACTGCTGCTTTTTAGCACACTGAACCTTTTGGTGCTAGTTTGGTACAACACTCCTGAACGAGGTCAGGCCTTCTGCTTCATTACTGACTTGTGAGAACAAAACTAGATGGGGGGGAAAAAAAAAAAAAATAATCATGAACTTATTCCTATAAAGAAGGCAGATGAAGTTTTCCAACACAACAGTGATTGCTTGCAGGATATCATATACATATATATATGTATATATGCATACACACACACACACACACACACATATATATTTATGTATATATATACGTGTGTGTATATATATATATACACACATGTATATATATATGTGTATATATATATATACACATATATATATGTATGTATCATGTTTGAAGTACCACTGTATTAAGAGGATTCCCAATGCCCATTCACTTCAATAGTCTTCTGAGAATCTGCTGCATTTTAATGTTGTATTAACCAGACCACCTAGAATATTGGTCCTTTTGAAGCATCAATTCTCCATAGTAATGGAATTTAAGTCTATAATTTTCCACCTGAACTGGCATGCAAACAGTGTGCTAGTTGTTGTTGTTTGTTACAGGAGCTGGCTGTAGCTTAGTTGGCAGTCTCTCGCGAGCTGTGTTCAGAAAGACCAGGATCAATCTGTCACTTTATTTTCTAATTTGGTGGCTCAACAGCAGCAGCTTGACTGTTCCTCCGCTGCATCCCTTGTTCAGCTGCATCCGGCTGTCGATGTTGTTCTGTTCTTCAAATAAAAATGTCAAAATAACTTTTTGGATGAGGACCAGACAGTGATGATTTTGCTCTTGTGATAATTAGCAAGTTAACTTAAGATTAAGAACACACGTACTCATACATACACACACACACTGGTATAAAACGCTATACACTGGACCCATCTGGCAACAAGCTATTTTTGCACAGTACTTCCGTACTTTTACTTGATATAAAAAAAGTATTCGGCAATGGAATTTTTACAATCTTGAAAATCTCAGGTTCGCTCACCACGTACGTCTTGTTGCTAAGCTACGGCTGGACAGTAAATAAAGTCGAATATGGTCATTGACTGTCAGTGGATTGCTCTGGAAATGCTTTTGACCTTGGACACAAAAAAAAAAGAAAAAAAAAACTGGACCTGTTCTTTATGTTGCATTTATGATGAGTGATGAAGACTATATCTTGGCTTGTATCAGAGCTGGAGGTCAGGCAGTAACAGACACGTGCGTCCTGTCCTCCTGTGCAGTGAAGAACCCCCCCCCAGTAAAAAAAAAACAAAAACATGAGCACCTCGTCTCGGTCATAAAGGCCTGAGCGAGTCAAAGTTAAAACTACCCTTTGTACCAACCAAACAAATCCACCTGATCTCCCCGCAGCCAATGAGAGACTGGGATTTGATCGTCATACGTCCATGTTGTCCACTAAGGGGCTCCTCTGATTAAATGGCGCAAAGCTACAAGGCAGGCCAGAGAGCCTATGGATCAGTGGGTGGGTATATTCTCCAGTACCTTGGGCTGATGTTTGCCTGCAGCACAGCAAAATGTAGCGGCAAGGTTTTTCGTCAGTAACATAGCTGGTGGTAGTTCTTTTTTTTTTTTTTTTTTGCTCTCCTTACCGGCTACAGAGACTGCAAGGACTTTCGTGCAAAAGGTGCGGTTCGAGTCAGTTGAGTCAGGATTATAATCTCTTTTATCTGGAGAGTAAAAGAAAACTGGAGACAGAAAATAATGAAACAGTTCCGATTGTGAATGAAACAGTTCCGCGGGCTAAAGTGAAGCGTCAAGGTTGAGCAGCGCGACAACGCGTTATTCCCACAAGGCAAGATGGGACGGAGAAGGCAGCGTCCCGATCGTCCTCAGTCACCGACGTCGCTGTCCTGGTCCCCGATTAGCCACAGGAAGTGGAAGCTGAGAGCGAGTAGGGCGGTGCCCAGCAGGTCTCCCAGCGCCGTCAGGTAGGGGATGGAGAAGCTGTCGGGGTCTTTACCACTCCGCCACATGGAGTGGACCATCCAGTCTGCGATACACAGCAACAGCAACACCTGCAGGAGAGGAAGACAGCATCAGCATCTGCCATATGTAGCCAAGGCCAGATGTAGGGATTTAGGGCAGTGTATTTTACTAATTAATAACCTGCAAATAACATGCTGATAAGAAAAATAACAAGAAAATTGCTAGATATAAAAGCTAGATAGCTAAAAGAAAATTTCCAGTAAAATTAAAGATAGAAATCAGAAACCCTTATAAATATCACATTACTTACTTGGAAATTAATTCCACAAAGATACATCAAATAATTAAAATCCAAATTTGATTTTGAACCTTTTTTCAATTAGATCATACTAGCAGTCTCTATATGTGGCTGTGAGATTGACTGTGACAGTCAAACATTAAACTGTAAAGATGTGACCCCATGAGAAAAGAGCAAGGAGTTAAAAGTTAAAAAAAATACAGCTAATAAAAAAAAATTACAACCCTGAGTTTTGAGTCTTTGTGGCGGAAGGAACCACAACTTGACCAGCAGCTGATAATGGTGTGTTTGGGAGACAATAAGTCCATATCTGCATTATATAATAAATACTATTATTACTTTTTCATCTCTCGGAACAAGTTATAGAGAAAGACTAGCGAACAATGTCATTTGTCCTCTGTAATCCAATCTCCTTCATATTTTTGAATGTCAAATGCACCCCAAATAACAGCCCATATCTTCTTTAGTTGATTACAGAGAATTTTCCCTTTCTTTAATTCTTTGGACTTAAGAGGTCAATACTGAAATGACCATTTGAAATGAAAAGAAAAAAAAGAACAAACAAAAAATCATACCTCCAAATTCATTTTTTCATAATGAAGGACTAAAGATGACAGAAAGAGAAAGCTTCCGGTGGCAGGAGAAGTCTAGTGTTTCTCCAAATGCAACGGCCGAAAAGGGGGAAGAGGCTGTTATTCAGAATTTTAATACGTTTTCCATGCATGGAAGGAACAGTGCCGTGAGAACAGATAAGTCTATTAAAAGATAAGGATGAGTCTCTAATTTAGGGGGAAATGAGCTGTCTGAAGCCGTATGTCAAAACAGCGTGAAAACAAAAACTCCTGCAGTCGATGGCAAATTTATAATAGAGACTGGGGTCTGGAGCAAAGTGACTCTTTGTCGGTCTGACAGATGGAGACATGGCGAGATGGCAGGGGAAAAGGGAGAACTGATGCTGATAGCATTGTGGTTTGTGGATGTAGAAGTTGGAAACAAACACAGCAGCGAGAGTTCCTGCCGATGTGTCAATCAATACACACATCGAGGGTGGCAGTTTTCAAATCCAGGATTCCTAATATAAGCCACTGAAGCAAAGCACAGTGGGAAGTCCTCAGGAGTTTGACATCTGGATGCTACTTCTCAAGGACGCAAACCACTGGAGGTTGCGCAAACATTGGGCTGTCCTTTTCCAGATGTGATACAGACAAACTCCCATAACCATTTGGAACAAAAGCTAGTTGAGATCTTCTCGTGTTCCCCAGCAATAAGAGATAAAAGATGGTCTTCATTTACGTTTTTTAAACACTTGATAATTCAACACAATCTAAAATTGTGGAGTTTATGTGGAAAACTTCAAGTCTTGGAAAACACATAATTGTCCTAAAGGCTGTCGGATTGCTGTCGAGAAGGAGCAACCTGTACTAACCTGCTCTTACTGACAAGTTTACAAGTTTAGCTTTTAGATCCTGACTGAACGCTCCCCTAGACTCCGGCAGCTCGGACACCTTTGACTGTTTATTTAGTTGCCGTTCCGCTGACAGCACCTTGAATAGAAAAACTGTATAATTTCAGGGAGGCAGTAGCAGGAGGTTGTTTGCTTTGCTCCATTTACGAGTGTAAGGGCCAACGCTGCCTCAGCGATGCTGATGGAGCTAAGCTGAGCCCCTCCTGGAGCTCTGGCTTACGGGTTGAGTGACGTCCCAAAGTCAATTCTCTAGGACACGTTTGGCAAAGATCAACAAATAAAAATCTGCCTTCGGGAGAGAAATTTGAAAACAGCTCTCTGATAACAAACATGGAGTGTCGTTATATTGGTATAGGTATGTTAATATGTATAAATAAATAATAAATTTGAATATTAGATACAATCAAATATATACTAATTTTCCACTCCCCCTTTAAGGCTTACATTTGTCTGTCAGGCACACGCACGCACGCACGCACGCACGCACGCACGCACGCACGCACGCACGCACCAATTTTAAAGTGTTCATACCACTTGGAGATTTTTATTTGGTATGATTTTGTATGATTGACAAGCCTTTTGGGGTTTTGTTTCGAAGGAATGAGTTTCCCAGCAAAGAAATGCATTTCCTGTATAAAAATGAGGCCTCATTAAAGAGCTGCTTGTAAAGAACAAATTGCTAAATTCACACTCGCTCGTGATAAAGAGATTTCTTAATGGCTTGTTAGTGAAGTGAAAATTAAGTAAAACTAATCTGAAAATTACAGGTTTGGATAAAAACCCTTCAACAAAACACAGAGAATATATATTCACAAAGCCAATGATTGCATATAAAAACAAGCAATTAATGTAAGCGCCTGAGAGACATCAAGAAAGTCTTACAAAAAAAACAATGATCTGCAAAAGAAAAAAAAAGGATTGCATTTTCTGTTCATGTTATTTATCTAAGGCTATTCTCCATGGCTGACGTCCTCATAAATATTTGCTCTTAAACGATGACCTGTCTTAATAGCATGGTCATTCACTAGAGTCTTTAAACATGACTGTGTTCATTCTTAAGCCGGTGACGAATCTAAGGCTTTGAATTTTTGACTTTATTTGGGGTTGATACAGAAACACTTGTGTTCTCGATATCTTCCATTGCAAGCAGCGAAAATGTGACTGAGCATAGCAGATACAGGGCTTTTGGACCTTTATCATACAAAATATTACGATGCTATCAAACCTTGAAAGGCCTGTCAGCCCACGTGCTTTGCTCACAAGGAGGCAAAGTTGTCTGAAGGCGGACAAAGAGAGAGATGAGGGTAAATCTAATTTGCTGGCTGAGATTCCTCACCTGTCCGTATATAATGTGGACCAGATGGGCTTTGGATTAACAGTCAAGTTTTGCGCCCAATTATGAAAAATCTGATTATGTGTATCTGTTTTACAGAACAGCACAATGAGCAAATTCTGTCTGTGAGCGTTTTGGGGTGTGGGGGCCTTGACTTTCAGTAAATGACCACCACCTGAAAAATACATTCTGCCACAAACAACAAAAAACAGCTTAGTCCCTGCAGCAGGTCCAGAAATAGCGTGCATCGTCCAGTGGCTGGATGTCCTGAGGACCTCAAGTAGCTGATGCCAATGAGCTGAATGTCCCAAAGTGCCATGTTTTAATAGCTTTTCTGAGGTCAATCAGCGGTCTGATATTGACAGAATTGAAATAAAATTCAGCACTGAGATGGAATATCAGTTTCGAAATTAAAACATGACAGATTTATGGATTGTAGCACTGCTCAAGTTAAACCAGAAACAGAGGGAAAGCAGCAAGCAGCTTATAGACACTAAACTCTGGACAAGAAGTTCAAGTGAACAGCATCAGCTGTGGGATGAAGCTGAGGCACTGGGATAAGAAAATACTTTTTAAACTCCACTTTAAAAGAAAAAAATAAAAGGAGGAACCATTTGACAGCAAAAAGCTTCTAGACAGAACAAAATGAAGAAAATTGGTCAGATCAGCAAGCTTGTGGAGACAAATCACTCCTGAAGTTCTCCCCGTGGAGAACAATGTAACACTGAACCTGGCAGGTAGCGTGGATGGATCGGGACTGAGACGAGGGGTTACTGTCATTATACGTCTGCTTGTTATGAGTCATATAAATATTAGATAAGAATAGCCATACATATTTAACAATCGTACCTTTGGGTGACCTTTTCAGAGTCAGTCTTGTCTTCCGAACTGTCAAACTAGCTTACTTTGACATCTCTGAGGCTTTTCGTTGTCTTCTTCTCATTTTGCAGCAGAGTGCTGAGGGCTTTCATTCTTAATTTGGCTTGGTGTTATTGTCTATGCTTGGCCCATTCTCTCTTCTTCTACGTATTTGTCTAAAACTATTACAGTTTCAGCCAAAATATGTCAGAGGACGGTCAACTTAACTGCCTTCATACTCACAGGGACATCGTCCTCTGCAAAAACTTGTCTCCCCTAATTTTCTGCGGCTGGCATTTTAAACAGCATTATCGAAGCACAACATGAGCACACTCTGCTTATCACTTCTTGTGGAGAAACAGCCTTTCACAGTAGTTTCTGCTGTCCTGGGGGACATGCTGGTCTTTCAGTTGAGCCACTAAGAGAAAACACAAATATATATTGATCGCCCAATTGAAAAATCTTTAAATAGAGTGCTTGCCAAAGTCCTGACACCAGTTTGCATTGTAAGGGTCTCATTTACTTGAAAGGCTTTAAATTAACAAATTTAGTTCAGGCAGGTTTCCTGATATTTTTCAAATATATGAATTAGCAAAAAAATTACCTAAAAATTAGTCTAAGAAACGCAAAGGTGTTTGCATGGCCTGAAAATTTAACTTTAATAAAGAATAATAATTGTTGGTTCAAAGTTGCTGGGGATTTAATTTAAATGCTTTCGAGAAATAAGAATTTAAAAAATAACTTCATAGCTAGCATGAAATTGCCTTAAAATTAACTTGAAAATTAAGTGAAAAATTGGCAGATATGGTCAGAATACGAACATGCAATTGCAAACATGCAAAATCATTAATTGGATCAACTGATAACCAAAGGCGTTATAGGAGACACTGGATTATGTCTCCTTAGTATTCAATGCCGATATTTAGATCACAAACAGGAGATGAGCTATAATGAAAATATTTCCAAAATAATGAAAAACTATAAGCTACATGAGCCTGAAACTTTCTAACAGGATTTATGGACCGAGAAAAATTCTCTGCTCGTCATCTTAACTACCATTCTATAAATCAGTGATCTCTCTGAGCCTATCCCTGCTATCATTGGTTGCGAGGCGGGGTTCACCCCGGATCTGTCGCCAGTCAATCAAAGGGCCACATATAGAGACACACAATCATTCGTTCTCTGACATGTTAATACACAATAAAATTTCTATCAGTCTGCAGACAGCTGTGCTGCAATGTAAATTATTCATGAGGTGTGTTGACACATCAGATATCACACCCCACAAAAATACTCCTTACCTGCAGCAGGGCAGCAGCCAGATAGACTGACATGAAGATGGGGGTCAGCGTGGTGTGTCCGCTCTTCATCAGGTGGATAGTATAGAGGAATATCAAGTGACCGGGAATAACCAGCAGGAGAAGGACCTGAGCCGACCGGTGATTGGCGCCTAAGAAAAAGTAAAGTGTCAGCCAGGACAGCCCTACAACATCCAGAGTCTTGAGGAACCCAGGGCAGAACTCATCCAGCTCCGGGGCCCCGCTACTGAAGAGCTTTTTGACTGCTTCAGCAACTTCAGCCCCGGAAATAAGTCTGTCGGCCCCAGAGTCCCCTTCCTCATTGGAAAGCATTTCAACGGGGTTGAGTAGGTCTCGGAAGTTTTCCTGCCACCTATCTACAACATCTCGAGTTTAGATAAGCAGCGCTCCATTCCCCCAGTACACAGTGTTGACGGAGCACTGCTTCCCCTGCCTGAGTCGCTGGATGGTGGACCAGAATCTCCTCAACTCCCACCAGAAGTCATTCTCCATGGTCTCCCCGAACTCCTCCCATGCCCAAGGTTTGCCTTAGCAACCATCTAAGCTGCCGCTTGGCCTGCTAGTACTTGTCCACCGGCGGGTTCGAGGGTTGCCGCTCCAACAGGTGCCGACCGCTTTATGGCCGCAGCTCCAATCTGCCGCCATGACAACGGAAGCACAGAACATGGCTCAATCGGACTCAATGTCCCCCGCCTCCCTCGAGATGTGGTTGTAGCTCTGCTGAAGGTGGGAGTTGAAACTCCTTCTGACAGGGGACTCTACCAGACGTTCCCAGCAGACTCTCACATTTGGGTCTGCGAGGTCTGACTGGCATCCTCCCCCAGAATCAGAGCCAGCTCAGCACCAGGTGGTGATCAGTTGACAACTCTGCCCCTCTCTTCACCCGAGTGTCCAGGACATACGGCCACAAGTCCGGCGATACGACCACAAGATCCATCAAAGAACTGTGGCCTGAGGTGTGTTGGTGCCAAGTGCACATATGGACACCTTTATGCCTGAACATGGCGTTTGTTATGTACAATCCGTGACGAGCACAGCAGTCCAATAACAAAACACTGCTAAGGTTCAGATCGGGGGGGCGTTCCTCCCAATCACGCCCTTTCAAGTTGTACTATCGTTGCCCAGGTGACGGTTTAAGTTGTCCAGTAGAATGAGGGATCTCCACACCCGAAGGCGGAGGGAGCCTACTATCTCGTCCACCGGGTTGAACCCCAATGTGCAGGTGCCGAGATGGGGGGCAATCAATATGCCCACACCTGCCCGGCGCGGCTCACCAGGAGAAACTCCAGAATAAAAAAGCGTCCAGGCCCTCTTGAGAGGACTGATTCCAGATCCCACACTGTGAGTCGTCGAGGTGAGTCGGACTATATCCTGTTGGAATATCTCAGCCTCGAGCATCAGCTCGGGCTCCTTCCCCGCCAGAGGTGACATTCCATTTTCCAAGAGCTAACTTCTGAAGCCACGAATCAGACTACCAAGGTCCCCCGCTCTGGCCACTGCCTGGCTCGGACTGCACTCACCCCTTCCTGTGGGTGGTGAGCCCAGGGGAAGAGGCACCCATGTCGTTTCTTCAGGCTGTGCCCAGACGGGCCCCATGGGTGAAGGCCTGGCCACCAGACGCTCATCACTGAGCCCCGCCCCCAGGCCTGGCTCCTAATAAAATCCCTGGTGACCCTCAAGGGAAAACTGGGTCCAATGATTGTCTCTTTGTGAGGGTCTTCTGAGCCATATTTAGTCTGGTCCCTCACCTGGGACCTGTTTACTTTGGGTGACCCTTCCAGGGGCATAAAGCCCCTGACAACATAGCTCCCAGGATCACTGGGATGCGCAAACCCCTCCACCGCGGTAAGGTGGCAGCACACAGAGTACCCAAATGCTCACGCATTATTATTATTATTATTATTATTATTATTATTGTTGTTATTATTATCATTCTCCAACTATGTACATATTATGATGTACAGCACTACATGTCTCTAGATGTAAAGAGGTTGTCAGCAAGTACCAGTTTAGGTTCAATACTAACCTGACCCCCAGAAGGTGCGGCAGGGGTAATAGCAGCCCTTGGCCTCATTGGGGACCTCTCCAGGAGCACAGTGGAAATGCAGGTGGGTGGAGATCCTGCTGGACTGAATGGCCACCAAGTTCCCCCCGATGCCTGAGTGACAGAACAATGGATACTGTTGTCAGTCAATGCTGTCTGCAGCTTGGTAAATTTGGGTTGTCTGAAATTCAGGGTCAAGACTTTTGCTCGGTCAAACACCTACATGCCGACAGGTGTACTACACTTGTCAATCAAATAAATTTTCACTCAGTTGAGTGAAAAGACAACTGAGAACATCCACTCAAATGCCAAGTGCCATCCAAGTTGAAAACCCTCTTTTTTATTTTAATATTCATTTTCTAAATTTGGTCTGGTTGGTATCCAATTTACACTGCATTGTCATGAGTCACTATACGGCTTTGGATGATATCCCTACATCCTGACTATAGACAACGGTGTATCTAATAAGCATACTGAGATGACGGTAATAAATGCAGTAGCCATCAACATCCTAAAACAGTCACAGGGGAGCTTCCTGTGCTCCTAAAAACAACAAAAAACATTGCTTCAAGGTAACGGACGGACAACTGAAACGCCTCAGTTTTACACTTACAGTAGCAAGTGTAAAACTGAGGCGTTTCAGTTGAAGAAAGAGGAGAAAGTACCAAGACCAAGTTCAAAGGTAGCCTTGAAGCGCTAAGGCATAATGTGCTTACGCCCCGCCCAGTGCTGCTGTATTTTTAAGTGTCAAGTGGTGTTCTTACATAAAAACTCAGTCATTAGCTACCCTCTAATAGCGCAAGGTTAGAGGTTCAGTTGTTGAGTCCCCAATAACTCACAGGATTTCAAAGGAAACTGCTGTTGCAACCTCTCTCAATACAGTTCAAGATGTCAGTGACAGGTGAACTAAATCAGTCAAAAAAAACAAAAACATGAAGTCTCTACAGCTCCTGGGCTACAAGCCCAGATTTGCAAACTCTTGTAAAGATGTCACTTGCACTTTGGTTTGGACTGTGCTGCCTTATTAGTTCAAACCCAAGAGCACATGTACTCATTTGTAACTGAATTAAGTTCACAAGATCTGGTTCCCTCAGGACAAAACCTCAGAGACATAGATTTCCTTCATGTGCAACTCATGGATGTGAGACGAAGAACATTAAACTGCAATATCTGCTGCTACGTCAATGGTGTGACATGCTCAAATAAAGTAAGCCATCACCCTGAAGCAGATGGACAGTCATGAGGACAGGACTCCATCCGTCTTGTCAAAAGTGAGAACAAAATGACATGCACATGCTGTAGCCTTCAGCAGTAACCACTCCAGCAGATGTCTTGCTGCCTGCAGCCTCAGTCTGCTGACTAATCTCTGCAGATAAAAACAACACAGCAGAGTCTCTGTATCACAACTGGCTGGAAATGAAAACTGCTGGAGGAGAAAATGGGCTTCTTTATTAAGAATCATAAAATGAGAGGTTACGGTGGTCAATATATTAAATTAAACACATCGTCACCTCGGGCAACCAACATCTGATTTAATCTGTCCGCCTGATGGTCATATCCTACTGGAGCCTCACTAGTGGCGCCGCCAGCCCGTAAACAGCTGGGAATTCATCACCAGCATCATTTACACTCGTCTGTCTGACTTCACACTTTGGCCCTTGCCAGCCAATCGCATCAAGCGTATTAATGACACCTTTACTGGCTGGCAATTTACACACCAACCCGGCTATTTCCCATGACGAGGTTCCTGAAGGCACCCTGTATCAAATCTGAGAAAACAGTGGACCGAGAGCACGGGGCTAGGAATGGATTAGGCCAGTATATACCTGCACATGTTCCCTTGGCAGTAGACTGAATGTAGCTTAAGGTTCTTTCATGTCAGTGCATCCATGTTGCGATGACAATGGACCGAAAGCCTAGCAGAGGCACATAATAATACCCTCAGACTACCTGAGACAAAGCAAGATCAACTAGACTTCTTGACCTGATAATGTCAAGGACTGGATGGGTTCAAATGACTATGACTGGTTGATGCGTCACAGTGAAACTGAGGCTGTGAAACAGATTGAGGACTGCTAAACATATGTGCAATGTGTCAGTCATATGCAGTGATAACTGTCAGCAGTCAGTTAAAAATGACTCGTAGCCTGTTGCTCTGTCTTCGGGACATGGAGCCAAGTTACACATACAAGTTGCCTAGACATTGGCTGAAGTTGAGGTCACAGATCTGCCTGCGTCTGTCTGACAAACAGAAATCTCCAGCTTCAGAACAGTAACTTTTCATGTCAGGCCCTGGTTCTCCTGTCGGAATCCATTAGAAACACTAGGGTTGTCAATTTAGATTGAGCAGGATTTTCTAACTTAATGTTGTGCGGCAGGCAAGGCTTGGCGGATGGTGGTGGTGGTGGTGGTGGTGGGGGGGGGTGTTCTTACAGACGCAGCAGGGTGGAGAGATACAGCCAAGGAGGTTTGGGGGGTGATTTGTCTGATTCAGGTCACTGGGTCTGACAGGATGAGGATCAGGAGGTCTGGGTTTGAGGGGGCTTCTGGGGGGGAAGGTGGAGCAGATGGATGTGGCAGAGGAAGATAAAATGTAATGGAAGGAAAACACAGGAAGGAGAAATTTCTCGGTAGTGACACTATCTCAAAACAAGCAAGGATGGAGGGGACGAAAGGCAAATATGGTGAGATGATGGACAAAGATTAAGGACTTGGCTGCATTTGACTGCTGTGATACGAGCAGTTTTGGAGGGATGTGCAGGAATAGAATTATGAAAAGTGAATTCAAACTCCAAAGGAATAGCAATAGGGAGGGTGGAATAAAGCTCAATTTATAAGATGGGAAATATGAGAAAACCAAAACAGACACTTTAATCAATAAAAACATAAAAAAGATTTCAATAACTGCTATGGCTTTACATATTAAAAGGTCCCCTGTGACAAAAATAAAGTTTTTAACCTTGTTACCTTGTCAACTTTGTACAAGACAAATCAAAAGTGAAACAAGCCACACAGCTGATTGATTCTGCTGCAAAGTTTTACAATTGCAACGGCAGTGTGATAATCACAGGAAAGGTTTCCAATTCGGTGAAGCGGTGGTATTTTCATTTACCTTTATTTAATCAGCGAGGCCTTTCAGATGCAACGTTTTTCAGACGGAGGCCTGGCTGAGGCAGCACGCGGATGCCAGTATAAGCTGAATTAAAAACACACACAGTAAATCCAGCTCAAGCTGTGTGAGCGCACGTCTCTGTTACAAGTGTCCACAGATCCCCTGCGCCACAGGAGAAATCAAATCAAACTGCCCTTTCTTTCAAATGAAATAATGGAGGTCGGGAAGGTAAAACGTTCATTTAACCCATCCTTTCTTATCGAGCTGTTCTTCGCATCCCTTTCCTGGCACTCTAATCAAATATCCAACCACCATCCCTTTCAGGATTCCCGTCCTGACTGCCCTTTTGTTGGATTGAATTTTCGCAGGATGGAATAGCGGAGCATTTCAATCAGCTGAATATAGGGGCCACCTCCCCAAGTCCTATCCGCGAACAAAAACTGGCCCCCGCCTGAGATACTCTCACCCTGAGCCATCTCGTGGCCTGGATGTGTCTCAACAGAAAACCAATTAACATCAGAATCATCTTCCATCTTGTTAAATGTCCCTCATTATTGCTATTTAATTAAAGCTTATCTATTGTTGTGGAAGGTGCCGGAGCTCTGAGACTTGGCTGACCAAGGAGATGGTGGCAGCGTGGACCATGAGGCAAGACCGTCCAGAGACCAATATCTAAAACCAGTCTTGTTTGTTAACTGATTGACACCGATCAGTCTTCCACTAATCGTTTGCATTGATCCGGGGACTGAAAGCCAAGCAAACAGGCCACTGCTGCGCTCACATCCATCCGGTCAAACCTGAGAGTCAGTGAAGCAGCATTATCTCATGCAAGAGTGCAGTCTTTATCTCCAAGGGCCAACCCATCACAGAGAGCGACAACATGCCAACATGAAAAATGTCACCACTAGATCATTTTCCTCAAATCCATGTTATTCTGTTTTGTTTTGTTCTGGGTTTTTTTGCCAGGGGCATAAAAGTTTAAAGATTATAAAACCTCAAGTGTAAAGTCCAGTGTCGGTGCTAATCATTTATGGCCAATGTAATCAAGGAAACTGTATGTTTTACAACTTCACCCCTTCCTGTTTAGACGCCAGTCAGCCTCTACTTAGTATTGGCAAATTCAGCCAATGAGATGTTTATAGATAAAGAACTGTATAATTTTGGATCTAACTGCACCACCAATAACACCCATTAACCCAAAACCATTGTTTGGTTGTTTTTAAATGGACTTTTTAAACAACCTTATCTAAAAGGCAGAGCCATTCGAAGATGTAAGCATCTATTTGAATCTCTTTTCCAAACCATCCATGCTCTAGGTGTGACCCTCCCTTCCTCTTATTTGCAAGTGCTTCCAAAAAAAAGACAGAACTAACCAATGCAGGTGTTACAAGAAAAAATAAAAACTTAAACATTACTTCTGACGTCAACTTTAAGATTCTATCGACCCACAAAAAATGTTTCTCAATTACCATTCTGAGTGATGTTCACTGGAGTAATATGTGGGATTCAGGGGGTGATGGAGTGTGTCACGCTAGTGAAGTGGAAGTGGATTGAATCACTGGTGCAGGAAGCGTTTCCTCTCTGTAAGATTGTCTTTCAGAGTTTACTTTCAACACCAACCTTGATGTTGATCAGGTCTATAAATCAAACAACAAAATAAAATGAGAGGTTTTCCCCGGGGCAGTGATTTATGATGCTGCGCAATCCATACCTCTCCTGTCATTCTTTGTTGGCACAACAAAGGAAGTGGGATTTCGTGAGAGGCTGAGACAATAATCTGAGAACATAAATTCAGCCTTAAATGGTCTTGAAAAATTCCTGAGCTTCACATTCACCTCTCTGCTTCTGTGCTTGGCCTCAGGAGAACTGCAGTAAACACAATAATGGGTTTGTCTTTGGGGTTTTCACAACAAATGCAGCCCCAAACAGTCTATAATAAAGAGCAATTTTGTAAAAATGCACCACCTTGTGAAAAGATTGATCTTGTATGGGTCTACTATTTTTCTTAAGTGAGCGAATGAGCTCAAAGGAAAATGGATGTTAAATACAAACAAGGTGTTTATTGTCAAGCAGAATACATTCGGAGAAGTGACAATAGTATGTATTGCTTTTAATGCACCAACCTATAAAGCTATTGTATAGAAAGGAGGGTGGAGGGTGGAGACCTCATAATTGAATCATTAATAGTGTCCTGCACGTGGCAGAATAGCGCAAAGAGAGCAACTCGGTTAAAGCACACACAGGACTGATTCCCACCGTCACTGACAAACAAATACTGTGGAAGCGCTGAGACTCACCGTTGATGACTGGGGTGTAAACCACGATTCCAGCCAGGTTAGGATCGGACACCGTTTTGTCCAGGATCAGCCCCCCAATGCTGCAGGGGACAGAGATTAAATACATAAATGCATGGGGTCGGAGAGACAGAGGAAGCAATCTGAATCTCAAATCCCAGTCAACAAATTAAAGGATACTAATAGATATTTAACTATATTTAGAGTTACATCCTTGCTGACCGTAAGGTAGTTTCTGCTGCGCTTTGGGGAATTTATGGATAGCTGTTTCCTTTCCCCCCCCCCAATATCTCCAGGACCATTAGATAAAAAAATTTGAAGAAAAAAAAGCTGACGGAAATACATGGGAACGAAATTGTGAATCACAACTTTTAGGGGGTTGGGGTTGCAGAGACAGTAAAAGAGAGCAGGAGAGGGAGAGGGGGGTTGAGCCTGCTGGATTTTAGGCTGAAGGGATGCCAGTGTCTGAGCAGTAGTTGTTTAGTGGATGAGTCATAAGGCAAACCAGATGCACATTTCTTTCCATTTTAAAACCCAAACCCACACACATACACACACACCTGCTGATGACCATGGCAGTGATGACGGGCTCCCATCCGGAATAAAGTAGGGTGCGGCTGGCTGGGTGTTTGGAGGAGACGACCATCCACAGAGGAGTCAGACACATGAAGAAGGCACAGACCAGCGACGACACATATGGATATGAATCTGCGCACAAGCAGGAGGATGTAGACTTCAGTGTCACATACAAAACAGACACAAAGAATTTTAATCCTTTATATTTCTGATCATTTGAAAACCAAGCAAGTTTTTCATAGCCTGGCATCATGGCAGTTATACCCAACTGCAACCTTTACTGACACACAGTGTCATAAACGGATATAACACTGCGCTTCATCTTTTAATAAAAAACACAAACAGTATTTCAATAACTTTCCATGCATTTTGTTTCCATGCAAAACTCATCTTGGACAGTTAACATTTAGTTTTTTCATTCAGTTAACATTTATATTCATAGCCTGATGCATAAAGTGTCATGGATAAAACTAAATGATAGCCATTATTTTTAAACAGAAGACTTAATGTCTTGGCCTAAATAACTGCCTAAAACTTAGAAAAGTTCAATCTATTTATGGTTATGAACATAAGGCATTTTAAAATGAATATCAGGAAATTGTGACAAGTAAACCACAAAAATTGGAAAGTCTATCATAAAGTGAGCTCAAGTAATCTGTTATATAATGCGGTAGATTATAATTGCTGCATGCTGTTATTATATAATGTTTAATTTTGTTACATTCTGTTGAGTTTTTGTTGCATAGTGTGCCACTGCAACCCTACCCATAAAAAGGTATTTTGAAAAAGTGTGAATAGGCTCCTTTTTTTCTGGTTGCTCAACTGACAACACATGTCCACATACTGCTAAGGTGTTCGGATGTGTGACTACCAGGAAGCGCCTACTGCTGGTAAATGAAGTGGAACTTCATTTTTTAGTCCACCCCTCTGCAATAGTATTATTGCATAAGCAATGTTCAGATTTTGTGCTGACTTACAGGGCATAATACTATAAAAATGGAGAACTAATGGGAAAACCACACTGGGAAGATTTGTCTTTCTTTCTCCTTTGCTTAAACATTAATGTGGCACAACACTATTTCTGAAAGAGTAATAAGAGTAAAGCACCTGCTTCAAGGCCTTGCCAGATGTTTCCAGGGGGGATTCTGTTCCACAAACTACCTAACTGTCATTAAGACATCACTGTAAAATATAAAGCTGAGACTCATTTAATGAGGCACATGTTTGAGAAAGTGGAGCCTTGGGACTCTGGAAATCAGGAGCAGACAGGGACAGGGACGTGTAACCGGTTGGCTATGAGCCGCCAAGGTCTTTGACCTGTTTTTTTAATTTAAAAAGGCAGGTTTTCTTGCCAAAATCACCAGGTGCTTGGAAAAAGATGTTACCAAAAAAATCTGCAAAACGCTAACTTGGAATTAGCAGCAAATTATCTAAGCACCCCCTCTCCCCCCCCAGCGGCACTTTGGGATCCTATCCAGGAAGACCACAAATAGAATTAGTGTTCATCAGAAGCCCTGGGGCCTCATACCTCTGGAATTGTGTTTTGATGACATACCAAAGGCTGATCGAATATTCAGCCACCAGGACGGAAATCCACATTATTTCTCCTGCTTACAGGTTTAACAATCAGTGGAATCAACATCGGCTTAGGAAACTCCTTGTGTACAATTATTGTGATCATTACAGTGGATCTATGATGAGCAGAGAAGTCGAGCAACAAAACACTGCGGTTATGTGGATTTGGCAGGCAGTTGCTGCTAATAACATCCCTCCTTCTCTGTCCATCTTCACCCATGTCATCATCAATGTTCCCTCAAAGACATTCAAGACACCACTAGGAGACTTTGAAAGTGTTTGAACCTTGGAGGATCTATTCAATGTAAATGAGAGTGAAGTAGGGGACTCCAGCTACCTCAGTGGGGTCGTCAGGGACCTGAGGATATCCCCACTTTCCCACACCAGGGGCAGAGTTAGGTCTCAGTTAAGCGTGTTGGAAAAACTGTTAATTTCTACAGGATGATGTGAATATGTGCTGTATTAAAAGGTCTGTAACAGCATTTTATCATTTGTATTCTACATAAATCAAAAAGCGTTGACACAGACTCTTGGTCATCCCTGTCTCAAAGAACACACGCTTTGATATGTCCAAATCTAATGGCAAACATTCCGTTAAACACCTTTCCTGCTAGAGGACAGTTAGCAGGGTTTGCCACCTATCTAATTTAGCTGAGAAATATCATGCTTCTAATGCACAGGAAAGAAATAATGACCCATTACAGTCTGTCAATGCAACGCCCACAATGATGGAGGTGCTTCCAAAAACCAAGCAGGATATAGTGGATGTAAACACAATAGGTAAAAGGTGCCTGGTGTTTGTCAGCCGGGAGAGAAATTAGTGAGGTCTCTGGAAGGCTTAGAATAGAATAGAATTTTATTAATCCCAAAGGAAATTCTTTGGCTGGAAGGCCCCAACATTACATACATTCATTCAAACATGATATTGATTTTATTGCGGTCAGGTTTCCTTCTTGCAGAATGGGGAGGAGTTATATAGTTTGATGGCCACAGGTAAGAAAGACGTTCTGTATCATTCAGTGCTCCCCAGTGGTCTTAATCTATGTCTGAAAGTGCTCTGGTAGGACTTAAGTGCGGCATGCAAGGGGTGAGAGGCACAGTCCCTGATACAGAGCAACTTCTTCAGCATCCTCCTCTCAGACACCTCCACTAACGGGTCTAATTCAACTTCCAAAACAGAGCCAGCCTTCCTGATGAGCTTATTAAGTTTGTTAGCAGTTTTCTTCAAAACTGCAAATGGCTTTAACAATACATTAGCAACTAAATCCGTCTCCTCTCCTTCTGCAGCCATTGTGGGTTGACAAAACCGATATTAAACAAACACAACTATGTTTCTGTTTGCAGCTTGCTAGTATGCTTCTCCTCCCTGATACACTTGTCCACTCTCTGACTATCCAATCAGAGGGTGTGAATACGCTTAAGTTGCTGTAGCCTGGTGGGATGAATTATTTGGAATTATTCAATATGTATTCATGGACAAATTTAATTAACATCTGTGATTCAGATATTTTTATAGGCCAGCAGAGAAGGCCTTGCAGGCCCGCCACTGATCTATACTGCACCAGCACACACACACACATCTATCTATCTGCAGTATCTATCTATCTATATATATATATATATATATATAAAAAGAGAGAAAGAGATACACACACACATACGAACATACATATACACACACATATATATGACTTGCACAGAAACAGCTACAAATACCTATTCAAGAGATGTGGATGTTGAAGTGAACAGCTGTTTACTGAATTGGCAGGACTTTATCTTGAATATTTCATATGAATTTTAAGTGAACATTTGAAAACTCACAAGGGGTTAACAAACAATTAAACAGATTAGAACGAAGAATTAAAATAGGAATAAACTCCCAGATCAAGTACATGAAAAATTGATATCCACAGTTAGTGGTAATTGTTGCAAACAAGCAGCACACTGACAACAGCCACTGTCTTGACAAGCATTGAGTTTCCTCCAAGGTCAACCTTTGGGTTGCCAGGATTGACATGCCTGCACATCCATCTTTCCCCCCCCCAAAGATGGGGTTATCAGAAATAGATGGAGTTGGAGATGGAGGCAGATGGAGATGTGGAAATTAAAAGTAGTTAGTATTCTGTTTTCCAACATTTTAACTGCCTTTTATTCCCTAGCAAACTACCCTTGATTATTTTCAAAATCGAGGGAAAATCCAGTGTTTAAAAATTTTGAAACCGTTAGCAAAGCTCAGTAGGTGAAAATGTAGCGAGAAACCAACTTAAGGTAAATGATGACAATTTGTCCAGTTTGCCAAAAGCTCCCTGCACATAACTTCTGTTCCTCCCACCAGTCGGGGCGCTACTCTGTGGTTTCTCCTCAAAACCAAACATATTAGAGGATTTACAGTTTGACCCGCAGAGATAATCAGTAGACTTGGTCTCTGCTGAGAGTAAAATGGTCATTAGTTTCAACGTTGTTTCCTTTGGGCCAGGCTCGAGAACAACAGAGCCGTTATCCAGGAGGAGGAAGGCTCACTGCTCCACACCACGGAAATATGAATATGAGAAGACTGAGGCAGGATTGCCCTCTGCTGGCTGACTAAAGGAGGCGTCTCATCAAACAGACCCACAATCGTCTGCTCACCAAACAAAACAGAAAATA
Source organism: Fistularia commersonii (assembly GCF_037954325.1). Lineage (NCBI taxonomy): Eukaryota > Metazoa > Chordata > Actinopteri > Syngnathiformes > Fistulariidae > Fistularia > Fistularia commersonii. Next base: position 11,894,921 of record NC_141288.1, read on the forward strand.
TGTAAATAGCCTATCCATATATAAAAATTAGGACTCTGTGATATCAATTAAATACTGTGTGACATTACAAAGCACTGCGTTGCCATGGTGGCACCATCAATAACATCCTTGAATGTCATCTGAATGACTAGATATGGTAAATCTTTATAACTCTGTCAAGAACAATTTCTAAAAGTGTGTTTCAGTAAACAGAGATTGTCATGCTTCTAACCATCAAAATAAGAGGGTCTTGAATATCTGGGCCCCAAACATACAACAAGGAGCACACTTGTATCCATTGACCAGAAGACATTTTGAATCCCAAACTCCAATCAAGGTCATCGGTTGTGTGACTATGAGTTTTTATTACTTACCCAGGCACTTGTAAAGACCCTGGCTGATCCAGGCCAGGATGGCCAGTGTGATAAGGTCACCAAAACTGGCGGCAATGGGCGTGGCCACATTGTCTGGATTGATCCCAGTCTTCTTTGAGCCCACAATAACACCTACCATGATGAACCCTGCACAAGATGCAAATCAAAAAACAAAGTGTGAGCCTGTTGGAAAAGGGAATGTATAACGTAAAAGTGGTCAGCAGCACATGAGCCCATAAACTGTAGTAAAATGTCTTATCTAGACCAATGGTGATAAACTTGTCAGTGTTACAGTTATTTCAATTCAATTAATTTTATACAAATTATTGTTTGACATGCAGTTGAGAAATATGGACCAAATATTGTGATGATTAGTATTGATATGTCTTGATGTATGCTCCACAATGGAGGATATGCAGCATTGATTAACAAATAAATTAAATATATCACAATGGGTTTTTGAAGATGTCATTCGTCCATTTTTAAAATAGATACTTTCATATATTATATGTTAAGAATTCTTTTGTGATAATATTCCAATGATCTGTATTTAGCAAGGATGATTTCTATTAAAGGCTAACTATTGACATTTTGCTCATGATTGCAAAAACAAAAAATTACAATTACAATTACAAACTTGTGTAACCTTTGATTTAAATTAATTTTTTGATTCAAAAAACAGACCAAAAAAAATGTTTAAAAACAACACCGTAGGTTAAATCATACTGGATATATAGATGCATTGTCCAGCCATAATTCCAAACACAAATTACAGCAGAAATATGAAAGCCCAGTGCCAATGACAATTTAAAGAAAAAGTGACATCATGACTAACGGTTACAGGATGCCTCTTCTTCCAGCTGCAAGGGAAAGGACAGCTGTGACCTGACCTCTCAACGGGGACAAATCAACTATTTACTCTATGCTTTTGATCCAATCAGGGTCGTAATCATGTACATGAGGTGTGTATTTTTTACCCTGCAGCAGGGAGGCAATGAAGGCCGTAGCCACACTGCTGGAGCAGAGCAGCACGGCATGGCTCATCTGAAACTTTCCTTCTGGAATCCACCCCAGAACCACAGCAGCTACAGCTGCCAGGAAGCCCACCACAGTGGCCTGGACCTGGGGGGAAGGGGCAGATCTTGCAACTGTTGGACAAACTTTTTAACGACCACGGGAGGAATCAATCCAGCCATATTTACTGTTTGTAACGGGATAGATACATATACATCCATCCATACATATACACACACACACACATACATACATACATATATATATATATATAGATATATATACACACATACACACACACTGGGGAGAACAAGTATTTCATATGATGTTGATTTTTCAGCTTTTCCCACTCGCAAAGCATGAAGAGGTCTACAATTTTTATCATAGGTACTCTTCAACTGTGACAGAAAAAAAAGTGACAGAATCTATAACAGAAATCCAGAAAATCACATTGTATGATTTTTAAAAAATTAATTTGCTCTTTATTGGATGATGTAAGTATTTGATCACCTACCAACCAGTAAGAATTGCAGCTCTCACAGACCTTTTGGTTGTTCTTTCAGAAACCCTGCTGATCTCCACTCATTACCTACAGTATATTAACTGCACCAGTTTAAACTTGTTATCTCTATATAAGACACCTGTCCACACAGTCAAACAAACTGCAAGCTCTCCACAATGGCCAAGACCAGAGAGCTGTGTAAGGACATCAGGGATGAAATTGTAGACCTGCACAAGGCTGGGATGGGCAAGAGGACAATAGGCAACCAGTTTGGTGAGATGGCAACACCCGTAGGCACAATTATTAGAAAATTGTGAGGGTCCGGTTTGGTGGCCGCAGGTCGAGTCTCGACTTTTTGCCCCCACGACCCAATTTCGGATAAGCGGGGGAAGATGGATGGATGGATGGATGGATGGATGGATGGATGGACTGTTGAACGGTGTGTGTACTAAAAAGCTTAACTTGTTTTCATCCCCTTACTGAGCTGTAAAGATATGTTGTATACTTAAAGAATTAGTACCGAATCAATCAGTCAAGGTGCTGTACGGAAAGCTGTCCACTGTTCTTCGTATATATTTGTAAGTGATCTAAAATTGGGATTTTTGTTGAGTCTTTAGTCTCTGTTGGCCCAAGCATGTCCATCTGGCAGCAGAATCAAGAGCAACTTACAGTGAAAAGTGTATGTGTGGGACAAATCAGGTGTCTGTGCTGAAGTTCCCGACTGTTAAACTTCAAAATTTTAAAATGTTCACCAACACAAGAAAGGATATCTGATTAAAATGCTGATATACAAGTTTGCATCCATGGGCAAGTGTGTAATAAATATTTTCAAAATATACACACGCACACATATACATGTTTAAACCACCCCTGTAGTCAAAACAGATTGTTGGTTGCATGTTATGTACCACACGGGTCCATCATCTGCATGTATATGTGTGTGTGAGTGTTTGAGAGAAAGAGAAACATAGTTACAATATTGCAAAAATTCTATCTCTTTCTGCTCATTTATTAATTTTCCTCCAAAGAAATGCAACAGCATTTTACATTTTAAAGTGTGGAAATAAAAGTTTTTCTGCAAACTTTATAGAGGTTACATTTGTGCAGGACAAATAGGATATAAGACCAATGGAGTGTATGATTACCTGCTTCAGAGCCAGGTTGCCGATGATCAGATTCCACTTCTCTATAGGAGAATCCATCTTGCCGACATTCACCTGCAGGAAGCACGGAGAGTGAGAGGATCTGTGACAGCAATAAAGATGGGGTACATTGTTCAAAACACAGGACTATCATGATTTGGTTGGTCAAAGAGAAATATGAGATGTGTCACAGATGTATTAAAAAGTCAGCTATTCCAAACATTGGACATACTCTCAAAACATGACCAGTGAGCTGTAATCCGCACAGAAACAGATTTGATTTTTAATGTAACCTTGTCTTTGTGTTTGTTTTGTGACTCGCTAGTTGCCTTTACGTTTCTTTCATTGCCTGTTTTAGAATCCACATTGCCGCTCTGTAAAACAATTTTCCACTTTGCTGGATGATTAAGTTCTATTCTATTCCACTCGAAGTGCTTCTTTCTGTCTGGGGCAGATGGAGGGGAGTGTCAATGTCTTATCGGTTATGGCTGTTATCTGTTATGGCTTATATATCATTTAATGGATTTATTGTTTTCGTTCTTCATCTCTTTCACTCATTAAAGCGGTTGTTAAGCTCTTCTGTATTGCTACTCACGTAATCATAAATGTACAGATTAGAATTACGATCATCAGAGAGGCCCTTGTAATTAAATTCAATGAAACATAATAAAAGATTCTCCCCTTAGGCTGGATTCTGTCCCTCCAAGTCATAAACTCAAGCAAAATCCTTGGTCATATAATTTTAACACTGGTCAACCTGGTAGAGTGGGCGGGAGTTTGTGTTTTGTGTAATAGAACAGCAGTAATGTGATAAAGACCTCCTCAGTGAAATGCCTGCTGGATGTGTTGACTTGTTGGAAGTAGAGCTGGGATGTAATAGGAGCCAAAAACAAACAGAGAGAGAACTCTGCCCCCACCCTTCTTCCAGGGAGTGTGAAGAGTTGCGATGACCACAAAAATGAGCCTCTGACAGCTTATTATGACCTTGATGGATTCAAGTAATTACAGACTCTGGAATGACGCCAGTCTTTCCACAAGGATAATGCAGTGTTGGGAATGTACTGTCACACTGTTGTAAAGGTGCTGTCACACTATGATCATAACATGCCAATCAGCTCTTCCTCCTTAGCTTTTGTAAACATTCAGCTCTGATAAGGCAAGAAATCACCCACCAATAAGCATACTTGTTTACAAAGCTCTTACATCAAAAACTCATTCCATTCTCAACATTTCAATGAAATGTGGAGATCCCAGGGCTCCAAACTGGGGTCAACTATAAAACTCCTCACCCCCTTCTGTTTCATAAGCAGTCTTACAGATATTAAAAATGGTTGTCAACAAACCCTTTCTAACGAAACTACATAAGTTTTCAACATGAGTTGACAACGTGAGTTTTCAGTATTCCATCCATGTGACAAGACTTCTTTTGGCTAGTTAACACAAAATGTATAACCTGGGTGTCTCTCTGTCTCATCTCTAACAAACAGAGACACAAGGTCAGCCAGTCATTCTGCTCCCGTCTGAAAATTCTGAAAAGTCCAAGGACAGTGACACTTTCAGTGACACCCAGACCATCATGCATGCTTCAATTTCCTTGTCACTGCCATGTTTGAAATGAGATTGAGACTGACTTGTGTTTTTGTACAAGAGTAACTCTGGAGATTTAGAAAAAAAAAAACATGGATGGCAAGTAGTGAATTTTTGAAATAAATATTCTACATGTTACAATAAATGTGTCAAATCGATGCTTGCATACATTTTAATTAGTTACTGCTGATGGCACTAAATGGAAAATGTATTGGTTGAATCCAAACTAATTGTATTTAGAACACACTTCATGGTGAAAGAGAACGCAAAATTTTCAGACCATACCAACAAGGTTTAAACTTTAGCTCTTGGCAAAACTATTGGGATGAAAAGACAAACAAGGTCAACAGCTTGAAGTTGGCCATGAGCCATCTAATTACATGAACAGAGGGTTATGTCAACAAATTCAACAAGTCATCCACCCAGAGAAATGTGGACCACAGCACTCTGACCACCTCAGTCTGTACCAATATGGGATGCAAACTCTTCAGCCAATTATTGATTGTTTGATTTCACTGTTTGATTCCAAGTGTTTTGTCAGCACATCCGCCTCAGTGGTTGTATCAACTTTATCTGGCATGTTTTGATCTCGGGTAGCTTGTGCATGTGTGTCTAACCGCTGTGGAGAGCCTGGAGGCCAGAGTCATCTCAAGGTTCCCTTTCAGTCCAAGCAAGGCTGGAACCAGGATGAAGATCTCAGTGATGAACTGAAAAGCTTCCCAATGCTGCAGAAATTCCAAAAATAAAAATGAAAAATCCTTAAACATTTGTTCAGACCGGTGCACCACATCACTGCATTTTAGCCACATCAGATGGCTTGATAAGATGAACCAGTGGTTAGATTATTTTGGGGCATATTTTCATCTGAGTTGATGCAAGTCTTGTGCTTTAAACATTATGTAGTATTTGTTGTGTTAATTCGCATTTCTGATTATTGCTACCAGGGGTTTAAATGAGCATCGCGAACACAGGAGGACCCAGAATAAAACGTCCTGAAATCATACAAGAATTGGAAGGCACACAATTCTTTAATGCCCCCTTCTATGCTGCTCCTTCCATCAGTGATTATTTGGCATATTATTTGCTTCCCTTGGGGGAGCTTGTCTTTTGGTACAAATTTGTCACACTAAACTGTGTTAGCAAAACCAAATTCACATATTGAAGGCAATTTGTGTAATGAAGAAAAATGCATGGGGGACCTCAACAGACATTCCAGTCTACATAAAAAACTGCACTTAACCTAAAAGCTAAATACATAGACCACCTCAATCAGTTTCAGACCCTGGTTTGGTCTGTACCCATTTTGGGGTCTGCTCTGAGTTGTTGGTGAACTACTAGAAATTGAGAAGCTGATGTTCCTCCTCTGTCTGTTTGAAAATATGACTTCAATCATAAACAGGGCTATTTCACTGTTTTTCTGAAACAGGTTAACCTTTTGGAAGAAAATATTTTTGATATATAACATTGACTGAAAGATGGTATTCTGAGTGGTTTGGACAAATCCCCACCCAATCAGGAACTCTATGTGCACTTAAGCACCTAAAATTATCTCTTAAAGGAAATATGAATCGGGGGATTGTGTCTTTCTTCTTTGTTCATTAACTTTGAAAAAAATGTTTAATTTTGCTGATAGGTTGAGATCCAACAGTCTAAATTACACTTGGTAAATCTGGGATTGCTTTGATAAAATCTTAAAGAACAGAATGAAATCATACACAAAAAGAGCTACATGAAGGTCTATCTACCCTAATTTTGCCCTCTGTGCTCAAGGTGCTATGGTGAAGGGATGTATGGCTGTTGTAAATTTAAAGGGTCAGAAAGGAAATCCCCGTCTGACTCTGCCGTTATTAAGATGGATAGTTATTCTGAGTATAAGCAGTAAATTGAGTGAACAGTTGTTTACCTATAATCAAAAATTTGACCCAAATCAAAACCAGTTTGAGGCCACAAATAGAAAATGCCATCCAAGTCAATCTAAACCTTTTCACCATCAACCGCAAATCAGCATCAAGTGCATCCTTCTTTTCAAACAGAATATTTAAGCCGCTCCATACACTATGAAAGCCTAGTCTCATTCTTAATTTAAAATAAACTTCTAGAATGAAAAGGAGGAGAGATACTAATCTATGCGCAACACATTGTGCTCATTGAGACAATTAACGTCCATTTCAAGAGGGCGACCGGTTCACAGTGATGGCATTTACCACTGGAATGTTCAGTTTTAAAAGGATAAATAGCCTGGCTCCTCTCTGTCAGAAAGAAGTAGGCTGTTATCACAGGATTCCTCATCATCTTAGTGTGAAGATTCTGAAACATTTTTTCATAACTGGAGCTCTGATCGACATGGAAATATCTGAATGTCTGTCACTACATATAGTCGATCCCCATACAGGAAATAGCCTGTATATTATTGGTTTAATCAATCATGTATTTGCTCCTCTCACCTGTACGACGTCCAGCACCATCCCGGCAGACACAGTTCCAAACCCGGCTAACAAGAAGGGGACCAGGATCTGCAGAGCCATGGCTAGTGGCGACTCCTTCGGCAGGTTCTGCGCAACAGCTCCCAGGCTCCGGTCCTCACTCTCATCTTCGTCCTCGGGTTCCTCTTCCCCCCCTGACAGCCTTCTATCGGCCAGCATTGGCTCCAACTCAGAGAAACCCCCGTCTCCACAGTCTGAAAGACTTCCAGAGACCCGCAAGGCTCGGTCCAACAGGCGCCGACCTTCTACGGGGTCTGGTCTGTAGCCATTCTGGAGTGGTCCGGCCTCTGGCTTGGCGCCCAGGTCCACCATAGCCAAACGCTCCTCCTGAAGTTTGGTGTACCCGGTGGGGACCATGGTGTGGAACAGAGAGGTAAGCCTTCCGGAGGAAATAGACTTCAGGGAGAGAGAGCTCCACCCTCCTCCTGCTGTGCTCATTCGAACAGCGAGGCTAGAGCCCAGGGACTCCCCAATCGCTCCCCCGAGACTCTGGACACTCATGATGGGATCTGGGCCTGCAAGGTCTCATCGCACATCATCCGGTCTGAGACTGAAGTAGGAGATACTGGACAACTCTGGACTAGGCTGGCTCAGTTTCACCATCCATGATCAGACTGAGGCTCAGGGGCCTGGAGAAAAACAGTCGAAACCAGACTTAACTCTGTTTTACCTAGAAAGTTCAGGGCAGACAATCAGATAACACACAATGCCATCGAAAAAACCTTCTCAAATTCACTTCTAAACAAATCTGAAAAACAAACTATCTGCATGTTGTTATTCAGTGGTTATTTAGAGTGTTGTATATTCACTGACATTGACTGGGATTGTAAAGACAAGTGTCAGCTTCAGTGGAGGGCTTAAACTTGAAGAGTATTCCCTTTGCACTCAGAGGAGCTTCCCAAAGACAGACTATTAATACTTCTGCAGTTAAAAATTCTAACATTAAAATTAGAAAGTTGGGGGCATAAGAGAAAACAATAGTGGACTAAAGAGGGATATTTACCAGCTAAAAAAAATTCTGAAATACTTTTGAGATTATAATAGATCAAAGTTGAAAATTAGAAAACAACCCAAGCAAAAATGCGAGAATTTAATTTGCGGTAATGACTTCAGGTCTGAACCTCCTGAGAAACAAATGGAGGCTGTTTAATGCTGTGGCAACAGAGGGGCTTTGAGACAGCTTCAATAGAAGCTCTAATGTACCCTGATCCACTGGCTGCACAATAAATCTCAAGCAAACTGACAGAACATTCTGCATCATGCAGATAAACTCATTTCAGTCACACAGTTGGCCTACTTTAAACAATTTACCAGGTACTTTTGACTTTTAAGTTTGCTTTTTGTGGATTTCTTGTTTTTTGTGATTCAGTTGTCAAAAAAGGCCCTTCCTAGCAGAGCGCAGGGCTAAACCTCAAAGCAGAGGTGAAATGGCAAATCTTGCTGTTTTTCTCTTTTATTTTCAATGATGCCAGATCAATTTGCAAGGGATTTGAAAATAAAGGTTTTTTCAGTAGCAACCATCTGTCGAGGCAGCGTTTTATTCTTTGTGGTTTATTTTTCACTCATTTTGCAGATGATTCTTATGACGTTGTGCGGTTTTAGAACAAACCATTATTGTGTTTATTTTAACCAACAAGACTACTAATTCTAATGGGTTAATCTACTATTGTAAAAATATTACTTGATGGGCTCATCTTTGCAGCCTCTTCATAAGCTTCTCTGCATTTAAGTTTTGGACTTAAAGCTTTGAACGGGCCGAATGAATACAAGATTTCAGTGAGTGATGTAAGTGGGAAAGGAGGAACGAATACCTCAGGGAGGCCTGATACGAAACGCTGACGAGGAACAGATGAGTCACTTCTTCGAAATAATACAAATAATACCTCGTTAATATGCGGATTTCGAGCTGAAGTTTGAACCTGCGGACCGCGGGGAAAATAAAACTAATCGAAAGGCAGCCTGACCAAGTTCGCTCAGCCCACAGAACATCGCGTCCCTGTTGACGAGTAAGGGTTGGACAACTTGTTGGCACACACTTTCTGTCTCTCGCTCTCTCGCACACACACACTGTACGTATAAGAATTTTAATCCGAAATTAACGAGGCAAAGTTCGGTTTTAATACTTAGGTTTTAAGAACTTGAGGGTCTTTCGCCATTCGTTCGCTTATCATTCCAATTAGATTGATAAAAAAAAGAGTAAACGGCTAAGCTCACCGGATAAAACATCAAAATATTTAGATTTACCGGGATGGGCTAGTTAGCTCTATCACTCCTGGTAATCGATGATCGGCGGTAAGGGGGCGTTCTTGCACGCTCGGGTATCCGGGCCTTGTTAAATACTTTTATTAAGTATTCGTTCACATGCTGGGGACTCACGGTTGTGTTTTGAGTTTTTTCACGCAGAGAGAGTAAAGTTATAGTGTGGGCGCTCCCGTGTATTTGTTTACGTTAGCTAACACGGTCACCAATTAGCCGTGAACATTACAAATCTGGAACGTAGGGAGCGGGTCTCCGCTTGCATCCGCGTAAGTCATTAAAATACAACTGACCACGTCACGTTAAAAAACATATTCGTCCGGTCCGTTGCTGAGAAGGAGAATTTTGTTCTCTGTTTAACTTGAGTAACGTTACCTTTCAGCCAGAGAGATGTTTGGTCCAGAGGAAAAGATGCCCGTGTTCGTAGCTGACAGTCTCGGGGCAGCAGAGCCGCGTCACTAGTTGCCACCACAGATCGTCTCTGTTAAGAAGATGGCGCACTCTGTAGTTCGGCGACTTTATTTATGTCGATGTTGTTACCCCAACATATGTTAATACTGTCTAAAAAAATGACTATATATTTACTATAATGGCACTAAATCAAGAAGAGGCATGAAACAAAACTATTCCAACCATCATTTAATCTTAGTACATTTTGGTTTCGAGTTGCATTTTTTAAAAACAGTCCCTTGATTTTCTTTTATTAATGTATATTCTTGTTATTACTAATGTCACAAAATCTACATAAATTAACTACATTTTGCAAAATATAACACATAACTCAGCGGAAAATGACCTTTTTTCGGGGGGGAAACGTCCCAGACAGCACAATATTCCTAAAATCAATTTAAATAAATGCCTTGGACACAATACCTTCAAGTATAAAAAAAAATATGTATTTAATAAAGCATCGACCAAGACCGTTACATAAATTAACTGTTAAAATAAATGGTATGTGATCAATCATAGATCATGGCGGATTTTAAAACTCGATCCGAGTGAGATATCTGGATAAATCTTTAGACGAAGTGCCACATATGGCTTGGACGTAGTGCGCATGCGCAGAACTAACTACGGGATGCCCCCTCATGAACGACTATGTCCGGGATACCTTTCGATAAGCTGCATTAAAATATTCCTTTTAACACGGTTATTTTACCGTCTTGACTCTCCTTTCCATGTACGGCCGACTATTTAGTTTGTGCAAAGCACACTACCCCCCCCCCCCCCCCTCCGACGTCCTCCGTGTCGCTTGGAGGCGATAGACCCGTGACAGTCAACAGCTTCTCATTTCCGACCCGGAAGTTTAGCGCATATACGCACGTGTAGATGCAGCTGAGCTAACAGGCAACAATGGATTCAAACAAGAAATCAACCTCTCGGGATTTGCTTTCTTGCGGAACTGGACAAGGTTTGCGATATCTGGACATTTTAGTCTTAATGTATTTATTCATTAGAAGAATTAGAAGACTTTATTCGTAGGGTTCACACTAGTGCGTTTGATCATCAGAAGTGGTAAATGTGCGTAAAGTTTCGGTTGTAAAAGTGCAGTCAAACCAATCTTTCTTTTTTAACCGATTTACTTCGTGTCAGCCCGCTTCGAAAAGGTTGACAAGACATTCATATATTTGATCCATGGATGTTCATCCGTTAAAAAAAAATCCATGGATTTGAGTGGCGTTTCGACGTGTGACGTAAGCGTGTCGTCACTCTGACAACAGGCTGCAGAGTTCGATTGGTGATCAGTTGTTTGAGACCTGATAAGCAGCCGCAATAAGAATCCAGCTCAGGATTTACTTGTAAAATGTTGAATTTAAGGTTATTTTTGCCGGCTTTAAATCGGGCTGTACTTCCTATCACTTACTTAAATGTGATTTCTAGCATAATAGCAAACTCCCTATTTCTCATCTCTGTGTTTCTGTGCTACAGATGTCAAAATTAAACCCAGTCAGCCTCTCCAATTGGAAAAGGTCTAAATGCGGACATTTCCCTGGATATTTTGTGCTGCTTCATCAACTGAGTGTGCTGTTTCTCTTAAGGTTTGAGAGAGAAGCTGCTTATCAAGCCCGAGGCTGGCAGGTCCCTGCAGACCGAGAGGGTCCCGCCTAGCAGCTGTCAGTTTAACCATCATGATCTTCTGGTGTATTCATGTGCTTCCTGGTGCAGATTATGTGATCATATTCAACCCCATAATGATACTGTGTGTGTCGTCATCAGTGATGGCACGGCTGCAGAGCTTCCTGCCCCAGATGGCAGAGGCCAATGAGAAGCTGAGGCAGCAGATTGAAGATTCTCCAGCAGGACGGTTTGACATTGAGGATGTGGAGGAGGCAGATCGAGTCATTGAGATGGTCAGGTTTACATCGTTTTAGACTTATTGATCCTGAATTTCATGTTTCACATGAGTTATATGACTGAGGCCCTCACATTTGCAGGATGTGGCCCTGGTGGAGCTTGACAGGTCAGACAGTGAGTCGGACAACTGGGTGGAGTCATCGGACTCTGAGGAGGACTCGGACTCTGACTCTGAGGAGCAAAGTGTGGTTACTGAGGAGAACCTGAAGCTTCCAGGACACGATAGGAATAGGAAACGCGCCGCCATCCAAGTCGTTGAGCACCAGGGAACATAAGCAGGTCTTTACCACAGAATTGGAATGCAAGACAGACTTCACAGTCTAAGGCAGAAACAAAGACGAGACAATCATTGCCAGGGGAGAGTTGAGAGACTTGTGCAAATAACTCAGTTTCTGACTAACTGTCGTGTTTCCCATCTCCTCTGAGGTGAGGGAACAAAAAGCCACGCACAAATTCATTGTGGGTATGTGTGTCTTCAAGTTTTTCTCAGAAGCATTTCATTCCAAGAAATCGGGACACCTCACAATACTGACCTTCAGAAATATATCATTTTAGGAATTTAAGAAAATTATAATTTCATCATAACTTTTTTTAATTTAGGCTATTTAAAGAGAGATTTGCAGTCCTATGTAAATCTTGGTGAACTCTGGATGTATGATGAATTCAGTCATTTTAGTAAGAAAAAGGGTGACTGTTTTCTCGGACATCTTTGGGTCTGATAAACATACTGTAGATAGATGTTCTTTTTGCTATATTCTGTAATTTTATGAATAAAACATAACAATCCTGTGTAATCTCAGATATTAGTGCCAAATATTTCTGTTCTGAAGAATTCAGACATCATAACTAAATATTAATACTAAATATTTAATAATCGACTCTTTGGTTCAGAGACAAGGAGAGCAAAATTACTTAAATGTCTGAGGACAAAGAAACTATTCCCATTTGCTCTGCAAATCTTGACATTCAAAGAAACTTAAATCAATTTACAGTCTCTTGTCTTCTATATTAATATTTCACCTGGTCATCCAGTATTTTTTTGCAATGTAACAATTTTTTTTTTCCCCTGAGTGCCTGGGAATCATGATGGTTTCTTACATTTGTCTTTTAAAATCATAAAATGAATATTGGGTTAAAAAAAAAAACATGCAGTCAAACAGGCTGTGGGGTGAGAGCTGAATTTATTACAGAGATCAGACAAAGACACTGAAATTAAATACAAACTTGATATGTTCATGTGTCAGTGTCCGGGCCAGGAGGCTCGGAGATTGAGGAGAATCAGGACGTCGCGGCGTGCCAAGTAATAGACCCCCAGTTCGTTGAGAGCAGACTCAGGCGAGGGGTCGTCCCGTTCGCTTGTCTGGTCCTCGGACTCTTTGATCAGGTTTTTTAGAAGGAGGGCAGAGCCCAGGTTCAGGTTCAGGATGAGGCTCGCCTCTTTCACACTACAGACACACAAGTTAGCGTGTTGATCAGTGCTAACATTTCACTGGAATACAGCAAAGTCTTGTCCCCTACTTTCAGTCAAATGGCTGACAGATCACATGATGTCATTATGGGGTAATCAGTCAGCAGGTCTCGGATGAAAATATTTTGTGAATCAGTGAGGTCTTCAATCATTAACATATTTTTGAGAAGTACTTTCATAATTTGGTGAATATTCTTACTGCAGGAGGTCCTACATGGTTTGAATATTTCACATACAGTATTTTCTTATGGTTTGAGGTTCAGTCTATTCAAGTTCACTTTATGAGTTCCTTGTCACTATTTGATTTTGTGCCCAAATGCTGTTTCTCTGACAATTTTTTATAGATTCATTTTGTTGTCAATTAAAGTAACTTGTAATAATTATATTTTAGCTAACTTGGAAATTAAAGCTTGATGTAAAAAATTCCAAACTTGGTGTGGTGTCCTGAAAGGATTGTCAGAGAGTGAGAGTTCTAATTGATTGTCCTCAACAGAATAAGCTGATACCATCAGGGAAGATGCTAAAAGTTTTGCATATCATTCCTACTAACTGGTGAGATCTACTGGATTACTTAAGTTTTTGATTCTGGAGAAAAGGGGCTGACAAATTCTCCAGTGAACTGATGTAATATAATATGTAACCACAAGGTATCACTAGTAATGAACTATTAATTCTACACCAGGGCCACTTCAGACAACTTACTGTTTAAAGAAGTTCTCAGGTCTCTTGCAATAGTGCCCAAACAGAGGAAAGAGGTTCCTGCTCATGTCAAACTGAAGCTGCGCTGCTCCGCCGTCGCTGAAGTGATTGGCTAGGATCACCTGGCAGACAGATGAGGGCTTACACTTAGGGCATTTCAATTTACTACAAAAGAGCTCCAACAGCAGAGTTTAAGACCATGCCGCTTTAACTACTGAACACAGACACTATTGGTTCTTTATGGTTTTCATAACAGTGTGTAGAAAAGGAAAATGCGACTGTAAGAACAATTACAAGCGGCAGGTTGCAGAGAAAAAAACAACAAAAGAGCAAAAACAAAAAGGTCAACTAGTGCTTGTTGAGATAATCCTGCACCTCAAAGCTAGATGGATTTAAATATTCTCTAATCTTTCTTACTGCAAAATGAATGAAAACTTAAAATCTATTTTATCATATATGACACTGAAAAGAAAATCAGCATCAGTGACCTGAAGATTGTTGCCCAAAAGGAGAAACCAGACTGATCTTTGGTTGAAAGGACAATGGGAACCTCTACTATAATTTGACTCCGAGGAATATTAACTGCACATTGTCGTGAAAGACTTTATGGTGCTTTCAGTTCTTACATCCTGGTAGAGGAAGCTGTCGAGTCTCTCGGCCAAACCCTGCCAGGCCAGCTGGAACAGAGACACGCTCAGGACCTGATGAAGATTCAACAGGCTGTCCCTCACGCAGAGCATCATGGGGCATGCTGAACTGGACAGGGTCATGGCAGATTGGTCCTGCTGGGGCGGAAGGGAAAACCACCTACAGAGTAGAGGTATGACAAGATATTGTGGCACCATCTATCGCGGTCTACATCAGGAAGTTAAAAAAATGAGTCGAATTATAACAAAACAGATCCGAGAAGACATTAGGGCACTACAGGTTTTTAACTTTTACCTGACTGCTGCATTAAAAGGGAAAAACTGAGAGGCATCATTTGTACTGATTAATAGTATTAAAAATGAAGATAAAAATAAAGTTTGAGTTTGCAAATAATTGGGGAGCGGGGGGAGGGGTCAATGAGGGAATTTGGTTATGCCTGAATAACTGACTGTATTCCAGAAAGTGTTCTGCTCAGATATTATTGAATGGATGATGTCATGTCCCACCTGTCCTGGCAATATGGTTTGGTTTTGTCTATTATGTTCCGCATGATTCCATCCAGCAGACGTCCCATCATGTCTCCTTTCAGCCGATCCAGTAGTGCCAGCAGACCTTCAAACAGTGACCCTTCCAGCGAGGCCAGGCGTCCCATCTCCATCACACCCAGGCCCCCCAAGAAACCGTCATCGCCCAGGGACACAGCAGCCTGCTGAAGCTGCAGGAAGAACTGGAGCACAGTGACACAAGACTGGTGAACTTGGGATGTGGGGACAGTTTGGAAGGCATCTTGTACTCAGAGTATCATAACTATATTATAAACAAAAGTTAAACTGTTCAACCGAAATATGGTAGAATGATATGTAAATGACATCAAGCAATAATAACAAAAACATCATCAGATTGAGCAGAATTAAACTTTTTTTTTTCCGCTTGTGAAAGATGGCTAACCTCCACCTACCACGTTGTCACCCCAGTCAGACAGGATGGTGGAGATGTAGTTGACAGCGTTGAGGATGGCGCAGTAGCGGGAGCCAAGCGGAGAGCGAGACTCCTCCTTCATCACCTGCAAGACAGATGCAAAGCAGCAATCTTTCATTCATCCACTTCAGGCCACTTTTACTGACAGAAGCGTTACCACACGCAGCACTTTATTCATGGGCCGGGTTTCCCAAACTTCAAGTCGTGACCCCGACAGTGATACTGCCTCAAGACTCTTGACCACCATTCAGCCCCTGTCTTAAGTTATGTGAACCACTAAACATACATCTCATCACCGAATCAGTGGGTCAAAACATCTACTTTGCCCTCAGCCCTGCAAACTATTTCAAATCATCTATTAAACAAAAAATGAAAAAAAAAAAACAGCTTTTATTAAAACAACAAAACTTCATATTTTCCAAAGAAACTCTTTGGTTTGAAGACTTTCTTCCTTTCATAGATGTGGTCTAAACTTTTCCACCAGTGTTACTCTGAAGGCTTCTGTGTAAACTGTTTCAGTGGTTCTTGACAACATCTGTGTGTGTTCTTGGCTGTAAATTGGTGTTATGGTCTGGAGTAAAGCATGGGGATGAGGACATCAGTTATGATTCTACTGGACTGTTCTTTCAGATTCTCTTTCTTCCCAGACTGTGTTAAGTCACTAAACACCTCACCTGAGTGAGTCGTATGCGGAAGTCGTCTACCAGCTCTCTCTGGAGCTCCAGAAACTTGAGCTGAGCAGAAGGACAGGGCAGTGTCCGGTAACGCTCTGATAGATACAGTTAGAGCACAATCATCAGCATCTTGTCGAGGTTTCTCTTCTGTATTAATTGAGTGAAAAAGCTATTTCTTCTTGTATTGGGTATTAAATTTGGATTACATAACTGACAATCATTGAGTAAACCATCCAGCTGTAGAGGTTTACTTGTGGAACACATAATTCACAGGATCTGTGACGCATGGGGATGTTTAAGGCTGGGACTCAAAATAATACAGTTACAGCATCTGCCTTATTATGGAGGTCAGACTTCCTCAATGGCTAAATGAGTATCGACCAGATTTTAGACCAGATTTTGAAAAGGAATGAGGAATGGAATCTTACCAGTGATGACCTGTAGCAGTGTCATGAAAGTCTCAGCACAGTCCGGGGCTTTCAGCTCGTCCATATCTCGGATATCTTTGTACTGGGAACTCCACGCTCCCTCTGCCGACAGCATGGCGTCCACCTTCTCAACTGCCACTGCACAAACATAGAGATGCTTCGTCATAAGGCTTCCAACAGCATAGACATGGAGAAACCATTTTACTGGTCAGAATATACAGCCAGAGGTTGCAAACTCACTCTTCTTCTCAACCGTGAGCCACTTTTGCAAGACTGCGTCATCGAGCAGGAGGAACAGCAGACCTGGCAGCGACACCGGGTACGAGTGGCTGCTCCGCAGCTCCTTTTCAAACAGTAGCACCTCCTCCACCAGGTGGCAGAAGAGAGCATCATCGTACAACACTCTGGAAGCATCACCAGCCACTTTCTCTTGAACCAGTGACAGCAGACCCCGACACAGCTCCACCTGCGCACATGGTCACACTTAAGTTTTCCTCGGAATTACCTCCACTGCTGGCAGGAGGGATTACAGAAAACACAAAGAATGTGAAATAAAACCCTACCCTGGCACTGAGGCTGACTCCAGCTCGGTCCAGTATGGGCTGGATCTTTTCATCCATAAAAGAGGTACTATTTCCTATCCACATCAGAGCCTGTGTCAGGTACCACTCAGGCTGGAAAAACACAACATGAGACATGATATTTTATTCTAGAAAGAAGCAAAGGGAGACAAGGTGATACTAATAATAATAATAATGATAATAATAATAACAACACTATGGTAGTACAATAATAATTTATCCTTTATTAATCCCTGTGGGAAAATTCGTTCTCTCGTGGTGGGTGCTGTCCACCAGCACCAGAGGAGCAGTTAGGGGTTCAGTGTCTTGCTCAACAACACTTAAACACACTAAGAGCCGAGAATCAAACCAGGAAAGGGTGAGCTCCAAAGACGATTGCTCTACCTCCTGCGCCAAACCACCCCCAATGATACATTGTCAGCTGACAAGATCACACAAAACACTCCGGGCCCAGTGTGTATCTCTGCGTGTATGTGTTTCACCTTGCTGGGGTTGTTGGTCTGTCGATTCCCATAGAAATGGTAGCGGAATCTTCTACTCAGAGGCTGCAGCATAATACTAATGGGCAGGCAGAGCAGTGGATTTTGAGATGAGGCAGGAAGGCTCGAGGATGCAGCTTTCTGGGAGGCCTGTGTTCTCTGAGATATGATGTCATCACTGGTAGTCAGGGTGTTAAAGAAGTGACAAACATAATATGACATTGCATCTTAAGTCCTGCTGCATCGTAGGTGGTCAAAAAACTACTGCAAAAGGAAAAACAAAATGTGTTGGAATGACTGAGTCAGTCATGTCTTTCAGACATTCTTGTATACTCAGGACATAAACCCACCGCCGAAGTGTATTGGATGATCAGGACAGATGACCAAAGCACACATGGAGAAATATGTCCTTGATCTTCTTCCAAAGGCAGTTGGCTGCATCATGTTGCCTGGCATTCCATTATCGATTCCATTACTGTGTTATTGGTTGCGGGCTCACTTGTCCCTTTACTCAGATTTATGTTTTGGAGCAAATTGTTAACCACTTTACCATATATTATCTTTTGCAACAGTTGTGGTGGCATATAATATTTCAAATTATTTTTAAATAATTGCATCTGATTGTTTATCAATCGTGTTTACATTGGAGATATAACTGCTATGCCATCCTGACTGAAGCCAGCCTAGGTGGTGTTTTAAGGTGCATTGGACTTATTGTTCGGCTGGACTGGAATGATACTGAACAGGTTAAAAAAAACATGTTCAAAACACACCCAGGGAGAGGGATCTAAATAAAATGCAATAACATCCTAATGAGAAGGAATTAAATATCTTTTACGATGAATCTTTTTGAATTTTTGGGAGTTTTTTGGTTTTTTTTTTATTCACCTAAGGTGACAAGATGGTTGCTGCCAAATTATGTCTTTGCCAACTGGATATCCATCGAGCAGGTTATGTTCTCTGAATAAACAAGAGAGCAGGACAGTGAACGGTCCCTTAAATGCTCCAACCAGTGAAGTGACTGCAGTCAGCAACAGGCGACTGGAGGATACGAGGTCTGCAGGGCTAGCAGCTGTGTAACCAGCAGCTCTAGCTGGCTGGAGGTCTCTTGGGTGTTGGCAGGGGGAGTCAGCGACTGAGTCGGGGGAGAGAGGATCGGCCAGTGCAGCTGAGTCAGCACTTTTTCCAAATCACTGTGGATGCATGAGACGAATAGATTGCAATACAGAGAATCCAGACAAACGGCAGAAATTTCACTGACGTTTACCACTTGTTTAAGGTCAATGTATTACAAGATTAAAAGAGGATAATAGTTATTAATATTAATGTGCATTAATTGACTCATGATGAATGTTGTATGTTCTGGTGAAACCAGTCCTTGATGGGGAAATTTGATCTGAATCAGAAAATCCTAAATGCACGGAATGGGTGCACGTGGATAAGGGGTTCTGAGTAGAGCTGATGCTGTGCAAGGATTCAGGGACTCAACGAAATATTACCCAGCCAGTCGGTCCTTGATGATCTTGTGCCAGAAGTGGAGGGTTTCCCGCAGAAAGTCCTGGAGGTGAGAGCATCCTGACTGGCTGAGACCCGCATCCAGCACCGCCATGCTCTCCACCGCCCTGATGGCCTCCCACACACTGCTGGTCATCAGACACTGCTGGATCCCTGCGCTGCTCACACACATTTTTCATCACTGTCAATCTGTCAGAGAAAATCAATCTTCACAACCCTTCAATAATTTCTCTTCATTTAAGTTTTGCCCTCAAAAACCAAGACCAAAAACAGCGGAAAACAACTCATTTGTCAGCCACCCGAACTAACGCAGCTAACGCAACTGACACAACTAGCGTTATCAGCTCACCCCGTATACTATGGCGTACGCAGCGGTCTTCTGGTTCCATCTATCTTGCTATCCTGCCGGGATCTCCTGTACCGCTCCACCGTAAGATGATGAGCAGACAGAGGGTTGCATACTCCAGGGAACGGCTGCTCCAGCTGTCCAACCTTTCTCACAATGCTGCGGTCCCGGACCACCCGAGAGATTCTGCACACCCCATGTCTGGATTCCCTAAACTTCCCACTCCCCAAGACCCCCACCCCCCCTCAACAAAAAAGGACCAGAAAGGGAAAGAAAAAGGACGATATCAGAGCCCGACTTAAACGTGAGAGAGGTAAATACAGAGAGCTCCCTTCGGTCAAATTAGCCAACATGCATTCACTCCGTGGGAAAACGGACCAACTCCAGGCCAACGTGAACCACAGACATGAATACCAGCCTCTATCCTTGTATTCACAGACACAAGGTTGAACAGTAAGAGCATTAATGCTAATTCACTGCATGGTTTTGGTCATCCCATAAGGCTAGACCAGGACACTGTTAGCACAGGGAAACACCAAGGCGGGGGGGGGGGGGGGGGGGGGTCTGCCTCTACGTTAACCTCCAGTGGATAATAGGGAGATACTTTGCAGCTCAGACATCGAGCTCCTATAGGTCTCTCTGCCCCCCTTCAATCTCTCTAGAGAATTCCCACAACTTTTCCTGATCCTGGTTTACATCCACCCAAAACCAATGCAGCTTCAGCCTCAGCATAGCAAATCCACACTTGATTTGAAGAGATCTCCCTTGGTGCCCCAAGATTCATCATGGGTGATTTCAATCACTGCTCACTAGAAAAAGCTCTAAAAGGATTCCACCAGTATGCCAACTGCAAATCCCGTCTGAGTAATACACTTGACAAATATTTCGGATCCATCCCTGAGTCCTACAAAGCTGCCCCCTCCCTCCCCTTGGCTCTGCTGACCACCATGCCATCCTGCTTGCTCCCGCCTATGAATCATTGGTAAGGAGGGGAGGTAGAGTAACTAAGATCATTAAGCAGTGGATGCCGGACAGCATTGATAGACTTCAGGGATGCTTTGAATTCACAGAATGGGATAATCTTATATCCACATCCAAGGATATCAGCGAGCAGGTGGAAACTGTCTCATCCTACATCTCCTCCTGTGTTTACAATGTCATCCCCACAAAAAAAGTCACCATACAACAAACCCTGGGTGACTTAAGAGTTAAAGAAGAGTCTAAAAAAAAAAAAAAAACATCTTCACCGGCTCTGGGGCTGAGAAGAAGGAGGTAAATAATGAGGTCAAACAAGCAATATGAAATCAAAGAACTAGGTGGAGCGACCCTTTGCACAAGGGGATCTCGACTCAGTACTGCACTGAACACTGCTCCCCCCATTCGAATCCCAGGGAATAACTCAACATCACTCCCCGACAACCTCAACTCCTTTGTCATCCACTTTGAGAGTGACAACAGATCCCAGGTGGGGAACTTGTGGCATACACCCGTGGGTGCCTTCCTCAGCTATCTTAGCAGGTCAAGCCTTCTTTCCCAAGAGCAGATGTTCAGGTCTCGAGCAGATGTCCAGGCCTAATGCAGAAAGTAAATGCCATGCGACTTACCCGGGAAGCCCCCGCACCCTATCGCCACAGGGAAAAGGCATGCCTGCCATACCTGGTCTCTGTAGTCTTGGACTAGATGTAGTACTTCGAGGCCTTCCTTTCATGGACCTCCTAACAAACCTTCCTACCACAGCACAGTGAGCTCGACCAGAATTACTGAATGTGAGCAAGACTAACGACATGGTCATCACATTCTCCAGCAGGCGGAGGCAACTGGGAGAGGCATTCACCACCATACAGGGGGAGCCAGTAGAAACAGTGAAGGAGTACAGATACCTGGGCATTGTCCTCAACAACCTGCTGAGATTCTCTTCTACCACAGAGAAGATCATCAGGAAATGTCACCAAATGCAGTACCTGCTCAGGAAGCTGAGGTCATTTGGGGTGAGCAGCACAATCTTAACCACGTTCTATTACACCTTAGTTGAGAACGTAATGACTTTCTCCTTCACCTGCTTGTTCAATTCCATCATCCAACATGATAGGAATCGCCTGGAGCACACCACCTTGGTCTGCTCCAAAATAATTGGCCAACCCCTCAGACCTCTCTCCTGCTTCCATGATAGCCAAATTTTAAAAACAGCCAAAAAGATCCTCGCAGATCAGTCCCACATCTTACACCTAACCTTCGAGTGGCCCCCTGTCCCGCCTGGAAAACCCAGAGGAGATGGGCAACCTTTGTCCCAAGAGCTGTCCAACTCTTCAATTCCCAGCAACCTTGCGAACCCCGTGTTGCCATACCAGCCCCTGCCTAGTGTAATGCCACTCATGATATATTAATTACATAAATGAAGGGCGCAGCTTACCTTGCAGTCTTTTACCAATGGTACAATTTACAAAATTCTGTACAATAATTTTACGATACTTTATTTTGTTGGTCATAATTTGATGCCGCTACCGCATGTGCCCCCCAATTGCCTCTCGGGGGATAAATAAAGTTTATTCTGATTCTGGTTGTTCAGAAAAAGGGTAGAGTGTTGTTAAATGTCTCTTTCAGAACATCTTCCATATTAACATTTTAATATTTACTCCGAGAACAGAGACTGGACTTCCTCCTCCCATCACCTTATAGTTATAAAGGTCCCAATCGTCACGATACTAGCTGTATTTTAATGACTCTTTTGTTTTTATTCATACAGTATCACCTTTATGGGAAAACTGTGTCAATTAGTAATTTTAAAGTCATTTCGACATTTTTGTTCGTCACCCCTTGTACTTTTTAACGGTGATTTCTACCAAATTTCAAAAAATTTCTTCTCGGTGTGTATTTAAATTCATTCAGTTTTATGGGCTCCGTCTGAACTTTTTGTTGGGAATAGCCTATCCTTGGGTACTTGTTTTAATTGCTAAGGTTATTTTTACATTTTTCTTGCAGGGCTTTTAGGTAATTTCACGCTAATGTTGTGATATTTAAGTTCTGTATATTATTTTATCTGTTCCCAATTACCCCACTTTGGGAAACCCCAATCTAGTTAAACCACAATGATAAATAAAAATCTGTGAACATTATTATCCTATCCCTGTACTCTTCCACTCTCCTCCCAGCAGCCTCACATTATGCTTATTTTCAGTCATACCTGAGTTCCTCGATGTGCTGAAGGCAGCGCAGATACTTCATATGTTTCTCTATCGTCTCCACCTCGTTCAGAGACTGGCTCAGGTCATCCATCCATGACTGGGCCCCCTGAAGGTGCTGCATGATGAAGGTTAGGAAAAAAAAAATTGAACTTCTTAGAACAACATGAAAGGCAGAGATACACCCCACCACCCTCGATGTTGGTGGGGTGTTCATAATAGCTCATAATCTCTCCAAACACATCCATGAGCAGACTGGCTGTTAAAAGAAATGGAACTGGACTGACACACAAGTTTCTGTAACAGAGCTTGAACATGAGGAATACTTAAAGAAGTACATATTCTTGTGTGTGGCTATAGCGCATGTTTTGTTGACTCTACCTGGTGCAGTTTGTCTGAGATGACCAGCTCTTTCTGCAGCAGCTCCTCCCAAGAACACTTAGCCTCCTCAGCAGCACAGAGAGCCGCACACACTTTAGGAGGAACACAACTGGACTCAGTCACAGCCTGGAAGAGATGAAACACCCGTTAGTCAGGTTTGAATGTAACTAAACTGAACCCGCAGTTGTCAAGGAGGACCATTTTCATTTTTACAAGTCTTATGAATTTTGAGATGAATTACTTTTGCCACCACAATGGCAGAGTAGTTAGCGCTTCCACCTCACAGCATGGTTCGATTCCCACAGAAGGGCTTTCTGTGTGGCATTTGCATGTTTTCCCTGTGTCTGCATAGGGGTTCTCCTGTCCCTCAGTCCAAAAACATGCAGGAGGTTACTGGAATAAATTGGAAAATTCCCCCAAATGTGTGAATGACAGAGCAAATGGTTGTTTCTTTCTATATGTGCCCCTGCGATTGACTGGTGACCTGTCCATCTCTCACCCATTAAGAGCTGGGATAGGCTCCAGCATTCCCCCAACCCCTAGTGCAGGACAAGCAGTAGATAATGGATTACTTCGTTTTCACTAGTAGGATAAGGAAAGTTTTAGCATTTTGGGGGGCAATTTCAATTATTTCAATCATAATAATTTACCCTTCATTCATTCTTTGCAATTAACCCATCATGGATGAACCATCCTCACGGACCACCAGCAGTATGCTGTCCAGCAGCGCCAGGGGAGCAGTTAGGGGTTCAGTGTCTTGCTCAACAACACTTCGACACACTAGGAGGAGCTGGAAATTGTTCTACCTCTCGCACCACGCCGCCATATAAGTTATATAATGGGTAAAATAATGAGAATTCAAATTCAAAAAACTATCCGACAAACCTGGGAAAGCACGGATGTAAAGACACAAACAGCTGAAAATCAAACAAAAATTAGGAGGGATAAAAAAATAAATCAAATGAAAAAAAAATCATTAAAATGAAAAATTGAACATGTAGCATTTGGTTTTGTTTAAAGCTATTTTGCTCATTTATCGTTTCAACTTCTGTATTGGGATTTTCAAAATGTCTAGCTTTTCTTTTTCACCAAAGAGGACTCTGTGATGTGTGCTTTGTTTTAGTTTTTTACAGTTTTTTAAATTGCTAAAGTTATCACTTCAAATTTACTTAACAAATACATGTATCTATTTATTAATTTATTTAGACGTTTCACCATTTAGCTTCCTTTGTCTTGTATGCATGAAGAATTAAACGGTGATTATAAGTTTCGAGATAGCATATAACAGCTATTGCATCTTCAGTGAGTACGTATGGCCTCAATTATAAAGCCCCTAGATATTTGATATGTATCTCTATATTTTTAACACATTTTCTCCTTCACTGGAAACTGGAGCTCCACCTATTCATGTATTGTTGCTTGCCGACACCAACGGTAATCGGCTCCCGTTACCGGTAACGTAATGACAGAAATCCGCTTCGTGTGAGAAGAGAAGTTTGTCCTCACCTGTTTTTCCAAGATGCTGTTCTCTTCCTGGAGTTTCTCCAGTAGCCCACCAACATTCCTCAGGGATTTTAAGTCGCTTCCAACCTCTTTCTCCAGGAAACTCGCCACGTCGTCGTCCAACGAGACTTCCTCCGGGTCTTCAGAACACGGCCCGCCGGTCGGACAGGCCGAAAGGCGGGTGTTCGGCTCTCTGCTCGAACTGTTTTCCACGACCGTGGTCGCCGCCATCTTTGCTGTCAACAAACTCCTACGTGCTTGTGCCACGGATGCGACGTGAAGGAGGCGCCTGTTTAATGACAGCGCACCGCCCCCGCGGGCGGAGACGGCGAATCGACGTGCACTCGTTTATTTATTATTTTTTTATTTTTATATGTAAAAATATTAAATAGTTAATTGCTATAAATACCCTTAAAATCACCAAGAGAAGGCTTTTTATCAGCGAACCGCCCCCACAGGAGGAGACGGCGAATCGATGTGCACTCGTTTTTTTTATTATTTTTATTTTTATATGTAAATATTAAACAATAAACACCCTTAAAATTACCAAGAGAAGGCTTCTTATCATTAGTAATGTTCTTTTCCTCATCATACTGATGCATCTGTTTCAAAAACATAGATTATGCTCGTATCGTTATAATTACTTGCTTCAAGCTGAAATACAAATTTCCAAACCAAGCCCAAAAATAAAATTAGAACAGAGAAAATATTTGTTTTAGAGAGGAATATGAGTATTTTTTTGTCGCGAGGGAGACTTTACCTACAGCAGCAATGTCAATATCTTGAAAACGGACGAATATGTGCGATGAGCGTGTCCGTCCAACAGAGGGCGCCACTTACCAAGAACACCCGCGATACGTGAGGCGTGGAAGGAGCGCGTTTTCTCCACGGCATTTGGATTTTGATAAAAGAATCAGAAATTTTATATTTCATCAGCAACACAACTGTGTTCCTGGAGGAAATCAGCTGTCTTTCCTTCACAGGAAGTGAGAGGAAAGGAGTCACATTCACCGGCAGAGCCTAAAACTGCATTTGCATCTTTGAAACAATAGTTAAATGGATTCCTTGGATTTTACAGTAGCAAAGTTGCAGTTCAAATATTCAGAGTGATCATTCGATTGAGTTTTTTTGTATTTGATGTATCAAGATTTTTCAAGCCATTGATTCAGTCCTGATTACAACTTTTACATTTGTTTTAGATATAAAGTCCAGCCATTTAAGTTTAATGATTAATAACATCTGATGTATGCTTCACCTTACTGTCGAGACCATGGGGAGAGGCCCATCGACGGTGGAGGAAGACCTACGGACATCCGTGAAAGAGTGGAAGACAGTCTGGAAAGACGGCATGCAATAATGTCAGGGCCAGCGCTCCAAAACACTGCACAAAACACTACGAGCTCTGAACAAAGAGAATACCCCCAGGTGGACCTAGGAGGTGGGGAGGATAGTCTGCTATCAGATGGATCAATACTTATAGACCCAGACAATGTAAAAAGGACTACGAGAATGGTTGTGGAAACACAGAAGGCAAAGGAAGGCGCAACATCTGTGGCGTCAAAATCCACCTAGGCAAGTCCAAGTGTAAAGAGCAGAACCAGAAACGCTGAGCACCTCAACTTACGCAGAATAACCTCTCTTAGTTTGTTAGGGTTGTTCATCAGTCAGTGGAATGCCCGGTGCAGCCAAGAAGATTGAAACTATGGTCAGTCTGGTGTATCAGGCGTGCTACAACATCTTTGGCACTAAGGCAAGGCCCCTAGGCCACCAACCAGAGTTGCATGGAAAATTACAGACGCTCAAGAAAAGGTGGCAGGAAGCAAGTAATGAGGAAAGAGCAGCCCTGTATGAAATCAGGACCAGGACAAAGACACGGAAAAGGCTAATCCAGCTTTGGAGAGCTGAGACTGCACGAGAGAAGAAGAGGCAGAAGTGCCTTCTGCTTCTGCTTAAG
Organism: Fistularia commersonii; assembly: GCF_037954325.1. Classification (NCBI taxonomy): domain Eukaryota; kingdom Metazoa; phylum Chordata; class Actinopteri; order Syngnathiformes; family Fistulariidae; genus Fistularia; species Fistularia commersonii. The sequence continues at coordinate 11,921,446 of NC_141288.1, forward strand.
ACGAAAAGCCTTCTTCAACAGTCCTTTCCAGTTCACAGCAGACCTACTAGGAAACCCCAAGGGCAAGACCCTGTCTTGTCCAGAGGAGAAAATAGAGAACAGTGCAATCCCTCAAGAGGCATTTCCCTGGAGGAATGCCCTTTCAGACTTCCGACTCTTTCGCCAAACACCCCTTTTAACATGACAGACTTCACCATGGATGAGGTGAGAGCAGTGGGGACAAAAGCACAGGCTGTATCAGATCTGGGACGGTCAGGCACCACCTATAAAATCTACAAATGTTGCCCACTTCTCCTGAAGAGGCTCTCAAAGCTCCTACAGACACTGTAGAAGAAGAAGCTCTGGCTCCAGGCTCTGGACTCCTGCTGAGAGCTGCTTGAAGATATCTGGGAGATTTCCCTCTTGGATGTGGAGGGGAAAATCTTTTGGTCCATCATCGCCAAAAGGCTAACAACATACCTGCTCGCCAAAGAGTTCATCAATCCCAGTGTCCAAAAACGAGGTGTGCCAGGATATTCCGGCTGCCTGGAGCATACATCAGTGATCAGCCAGTTCATCAATGAAGCCGCCTTGTCAAGCCCACAGTTGGAATTTGTATTGTATTTAGTGTAGTTCCTAGTTGTAGCACGTGGAAAAGCATCTCTGATGTTTGATCCACCTTGCTTTAATTTCTCAAAGTTTTTCACAAACTATCAAAATGCATTTATTCATAAATTGTCATTGTTCTTGTCAAATTAGATATATCATATTGTATTTCTCTAAATGTTCCAAGGATACTACAAGAAATTATATGAAAAACACAAGTTATAAAATATATTTTACATCTGAAAAGCCAGATTAAAACCCTCTTCAAAATCCATTTAAGGTTAATCATTACCCCCAAAATAGAAATATTAAATACAATTACAGTTTAGTAAATTAAATGTTGTTCCACAACCCCAAATTTCATCATTCCAAGATAAGAGTTAAGTAAAGCATCTGTTTTTATGACCTGCTTATCCATGTACACATGTTGCATTTTTTAACACCAATTTCCAATTTCATCCTAAAATGTGAACTTGATGACCAAGAACATAAAATAAGTTTGCCATTAACAGATGAAGTCTTGCTGTAAAAGTAAAACAAAAGGCTAAAGTTTGTGAGTTCAGCAGAAAGTCACCCTGTTACTGAGTAGGTCAGTCTGATGTGACAGTGTGAGACTGTCTGCCCAACAACACTCTGTGTGTATTTGTGTGTGTGTGTGTATGTGTCTCCGAATGTGCAGCCGAGTCACGTGGAGAATTGGCTTTCAGCCACGTTAACCTTAAAATTATACAGATATTTTGTTCTCATAAATGCATATATTTCTTATAATAACCAACAACCATGATGATAAAATCAACCTTATACAAATCAATCAATCATTCACTAAGTTTATACTACACTATTTAATCACAATGTTCTGTTCATCTCGATGTTCACATTCCCTACAAGATAAATACGATAATATTTGATAATTCAAACATATTTCACGGTCAGATTTTGTTGACTAGTTGCCCTCTTATCAGCATTAAAAGTTAGAATGCAATAAATACATAGCATAAATAATATGTTATGTCTGTAATGAAAAATAAAAAAAATCCTGGCGTGAGTAGTTCTAGTTATGTTGTTTGTAAAAAATGAGTATATTATGGGCCAATTGTGTATCAGCATGTCGCTACCGGGTTTAATGAGTTCCTGGTTTTATCATGTTCATTTCTTTTAACTTTTCAATGAGCAACATCCCCTGTAAACACTGGCAATGCCCCAACCTTGAGAATTTCTCACAATTATGTAGATCGACAAGTACATTATATCTGTATGCAGCATATCTTTGCTGACATAAGCAATCAAAAAATCTCAAATGGTAATCAGCTACTGTTGAAATACTTCAAGGATCTTGACTTTACTGTCTCCAAAGAAATTTGTCTTTCACAAGCGAATCATGGAGAGCCGTGCTGTCGTGCAGATGGAAATTCAATGAAAAGCAGCTAATGCCCCATAGCTTTCAGCTCAGATTGACTGGCAGGAATATAAATCTGCTATCCCAACATCTATTCATGCAGTTATAGGTGAATCTGGCAGACCCACCTGCATTCACGGTCTTCTGACACAAGTTCACCTCACAAACAAGGCCCAAATTGTTTTATACTCATCTATCCGCCTGTATCATTCCTGGGAATAACAAGGGATATGAATTTGGAAAAAGCATTCACTTGCACTTTGGGATAACATCGCCTGATTTTGGTATGTAATGTCAGAGGTTAAGGTCATTCTGACATCCCAAGACATCGTTGTATTGAACTATATCTTGAACACTTAAAAAAGGTATGAAATTCTTCACTTGGATTCAACTACAGGACTGTCTGGATAGATTTCTATCCAGTCACTGCAAATTCACAATATTATGGCAATGTCAGATATGCAAAAACAGAAAAAGTCAAATTCTTGATGTTCTCCAAACATATTCATGTTATTATTATTGAAATCCCAGGAATATCAAGAAGCAAAAATAAACTAATTTTTGTTAAAAAATAATGTCAGATCTCTTATGTCCCTGTAACATCCTTACTATATACTGAACACTCCAGTATGTATAGTCCTGTGTTGTGATTATTATATTATTATATAAAAACACAGATGTAAACTAACATTTGACTGTTATGCAGAGTTAAGTATTCATTAGATGGCGGTTCAACTTTCAGCAGTTTATTTTAATTTCATAATCTTCTTTTCATTTCATGTATCAAATATTTTAATCAAATTACAGAACGTGCATTATAAACTAACTTACCCCATCGGTACCCATACCGGTATAGTGAATAACAGTAAATAAATAATAATTTTAACAATTTCAATTTACTTTGGGAAATGAATGTTTTCAATGGATTTTTAGATTTGTAAATAAAACCTGCAAAGAGTTTGTATATAGGATTGCTTGCTTTCCTCTGGATTTGCGTGACCAGCACATGAGGAAGTGAGTCACTTGCCGCTTGATGTGATCAAAGTCTTTGGAATGTCTCTGACGTTATTCTACTGTCTTTCTAAGAAGAGTCACATGTGTGACACCACGACTGCGTGGCGGTGTCACTCCGAGCCTCTTTAAAGGTCATTCATCGGTCCACTTCCCTCCTCTCCTCCCTCCCCCGACCTTTCATTAGTCTCCTCATCCTCTCGACCTGGGCCAGACATTCATACAAACTACTGCTGAGTAACCTAACCATCAAGATGTGCTGCTCAGACGGCCTGCTGATGCTCAGCCGAGTGATATTGTGGGCTCGTGATGTCACTGCTCTCACACATTAGCTCGACGTCACTCTGTCACATTCCCGCAAATCATGTAAAACATGGCATAAACGTAAATACCAGAGGGTTGGACTATCATCATCAGATAAGGCTAGATCAAATATCATGTAAGTCAAATGTAAGTCAATGTAATTATGCATAAAAAGAATAATTCTGGTGTTTTTAGGACTCAAAGCCTACAGTTTTCATATGAATTGTATTTAGAGATACATGCAAACTTCTGCAGGAGGGACTGAGATTGAGTCCAAGTGTTGGGAGGAAAATTGGCAAAATAGTCAGTCATTTTTGCGCAATAAGAGCAGGGAGGTGGTCAGTGAAAAATCACACTGATGGTGAAAAAAGTTCCCTGCAGGCCCAGTCAATCCAACAGCTTTGCATCAAGTATGTTTTCGGATATTTTTTCAAGGCGGCAGCTAAAGCAACTATACTAACATTGCAAAAAGACTTTGGACAACAATAACATATTCTTCTTCTTCTTCTTCTTCTTCTTCTTCTTCTTCTTCTTCTTCTTCTTCTTCTTCTTCTTCTTCTTCTTCTTCTTCTTCTTCTTCTTCTTCTTCTTCTTCTTCTTCTTCTCCTTTCAGCTTTTCCCTTCAGGGGTCGCTACAGCAAATCAACTTTCTCCATCTAACCCTATTCTCCATATCCTCCTCTCTCACACCGACTACCCTCATATTATCTCTCACTACATCCATAAATCTTCTCTTTGCTCTTTCTCGAGACCTCCTGCTTGGCAGCTCCAATTACAGCCTCTGTCTACCAATTTATTCCCAATCCCTCCTCTGTACACGACCAGACCACCTCAGTCTGGCTTCTCTGACCTTCTCTCCAAAACATCTAACATGTGCTTTTCCTCTGATAGACTCATTCCTGATCCTACCCATCCCAGTCACTCCCAAAGAGAACCTTAGCATCTTCATCTCTGTGACCTCTAGCTCTGTCTCCTGTCTTTTGGTCATTGTTACTTTGTCTAGGCCATACAGCATCACTGGTCTCACCACTGTCTTGTACACCTTTCCTTTCATTCTGTCTTCTAGTCTTCTGTCGCATAGTACCCCTGACACTTTTCTCCACCCATTCCAGCCTGCTTGAACCCGTCACTTCGTCTCAGCATGCTTGTACAGGTTGAGATTTTCCTCAACCCGTTCTCTGCTCTCTCTACAGATCACAGTGTCACCTGCAAACATCATGGTCCATGGAGATTCCTGTTTAACCTCATCTGTCAGCCTGTCCATCACCACTGCAAACAAGAAGGTGCTCAGAGCAGATCCCTGATGGAGTCCCACCTCCACCCTCAACTTCTCTGTTACCCCTACAGCACATCGTACCACTGTCCCACAGCTAGCATACATGTCCTGCACCAGTATGCACCAGTCCTACTGTACTTCTCTGCCACTCCAGATTTTCTCATACAATACCAGAGCTCTTCTCTTGGCACCCTGTCATATGCCTTTTCTAGGTCTACAAAGCCACAATGCAGCTCCCTCTGGCCTTCTCTGTACTTCTCTGTTAGCATTCTCAAAGCAAATACTGAGTCTGGAGTACTCTTTCTAGGCATGAAGCCATACTGCTGTTCACAAATGCTGACTTCTGCTCCAAGTCTAGTTGCCACTACTCTTTCCCATAACTTCATTGTGTGACTTATCAACTTTATCCCTCTATAGTTGCCGCAATTCTGCACATCACCCTTATTCTTAAGAATAGGCACCATCACACTTCATCTCCATTCTTCAGGCATCTTCTCATTCTCTAAGATCCTGTTGAATAATCTAGTCAGAAACTCTACCGCTGCCTCTCCTAGACACTTCCACACCTCAGCAGGTATGTCATCAGGGCCAACTGCCTTTCCACTCTTCATCCTCTTCAATGCCTTCCTCACTTCACTTTTACTAATCTCTGCTACTTTGTGGTCTACAATAGTCACCTCTTCTACCCTTGCCTCTCTTTCATTTTCCTTATTTATCAGCTCACTATCAGTACACTTTCCATCTTCCCATCAACCTTCTTGCATCTGTCAATACACTTCCCTCTCTATCCTTTATCACTCGGATCTGTTGTACATCCTTTCCATCTTTATCTCTCTGTTTCGCCAACCTGTATAGATCATTCTCCCCCTCCTTACTCTCCAACCGAGCATACAGTTATCGTATACCCTTTGTTTTGCCTTTGCTACCTCTATATTTACCTTATGCTGTATCTCCCTGTACTCCTGTCTGTTCTCTTCAGTCCTCTTAGTGTCCCACTTCCTCTTTGCTAACCACCTTCTCTGTCCTCTGTATACTCCTGCACTCCTTCATTCCAGCACCAAGTCTCCTTATCTACATTCCTTCCAGATGACACACCAAGTACTCTCCTACCTGTCTCCCCGATAACAGTAGCTGTAGTTGTCCAATCATCTGGAAGCTCTCCCTGACCAACCGGAGTCTTTCTCAACTCCTCCCTGAAACCCATATGGCACTCCTCCCTTTTCAGCTTCCACTACTTTGTCCTCTGCTCTCCCTTTTTCTCTTGATCTTCCTTGTCACCAGAGTCATCCTACAAACCAAAAATTCTATGCTGTCTGACTACACTCTCACCTACAACTACTTTGCAGTCATTGATCTCTTTCAGGTTACCTCGTCTATACAAGATGTAGTCTACCTGCGTGCTCCTACCTCCACTCTTATAAGTTACCCTATGTTCCTGTTTTTTCTGGAAAAAGGTATTCACTACAGCCATTTCCATCCTTTTTGCTAAATCTACCACCATCTTGCCCTCTGCATTCCTATCCTGTATACCAACTCTGCCCATCACTTCTTCATCCCCTCTATTGCCTGCACCAACATGCCCATTGAAGTCTACACCAATTACCACTTTCTCATGTCTGGGGATATTCTGCATCACTTCATCTAGCTCATTCTAGAACTTCTCCTCCTAGAATTCATATCCCACCTGCGGGGTATAGCCACTAACAACATTTAGCATCAAACCTTCAATTTCTAATTTCAGACTCATATGTCTATCTGACATTCTTTTCACCTCCAGAACATTCCTATAAAACTCCTCCTTCAAGATAACTCCTACTCCATTTCTCTTCTTGTCAGTACCATGATAGTACAATTTAAAGTCTGCTCCTAAGCTTCTAGCCTTACTACCTTTCCACCTGGTCTCCTGGGCACACATTATATCCACTTTCCTTCTGCATCATCTCGACCAACTCTCCACCTTTTCCTGTCATAGTCCCAATATTCAAAGTCTCTACTCTCAGTCCCAGACCCTTGCCTTTCCTCTTCTCTGTCTGCTTCTGAACACGCTTTCCTCCTCTCCTTCTTTGACCTACAGTAGCCCAGTTTCCATTTGTTCCCTGTAGGTCATCGGTACCAATGGTGTTCGTTCTTAACCCAGGCCTCGACCAATCCAGTATGATCTGGTTATTATGTTTGATCCGCATGTTTGGTTTTGGCAAACATTTTACCCCGGATGCCCCTCCTGACGCAACCCTTTGCATTTATCCAGGCTTGGGATCGGCTCAGGGAGACACTGGCCTGTGCTGCCCTGAGGCGACATAGGACAACAGTAACATATTTGTAACCAATCATCATTTGTGAAATGGCGCAGAAAAACAACACATCAGTTAAAGATGTTAGCTGATTCATTCTAATATGATTTCAAATTGAATTAAATGTGATATTTCCGGATGTCATGTTGCATCAACACACTGGTCCAGGCTCCCTCAGCAGGACTGTATGGGTCCAACCAGGCAGGGCTCTGGCTCTGGTCCTCCTGTTCTTTCCAATCTCTCAGCAACAGCTCCTAGAAGAAGCACGTTTAGGTCTGCAGTCACAGTGCTTGTCAGCCGCCCAGGAACTACCCCTGAACTGAGATGTCCGGAGTCTGATAAAAGGAATTCACTGGTGTAACCTGGTGTAAATATGGTGTTCATTGGCAATTACTACCAGTCTGAGGTGATTCATGTCTTGGACGAACCGATGCTGTCCTCCCCGACCGTTGACCCAGACGTAGACGAAGCCACCACGCAGCCTCCGGGGTGGGTTAGGGTGAGGTTAGTGGCCTGTGTGTGCCCCCTCAGGGACAAGAGGTAATGTTGCCTTTCAAGGGATGAGGCCAAAGACTCAGACAGAGTCCTGCAGTGCTCCCCAGACGACAGCAACAATCCCAACTCTCCTGAGATTTTTTTTCCCATGTGTGCATTGGCACTGAAAATGAGTAAAGAGTCATGTATGTAATCCTCTAGACACAAGCTGCAAGTGAATATAGAACAATACCGTATTGGAATGGTCATCAAGAAAGCAGGCCATCAGAAAAAGATGTTCAACTCACAAATAAAATCCCAATGAGAAATTTACCCAACTGCAGGTCTATCAGGTCATGAAAAATAAAAAGAGGAAAAAAAAATTTAGATAATTTTGAGCACTTCTTCAATATCTGGATGGATTTGGCATGCAGTGTAGTATTTTATGGCTGGTGAGTGGGAGTGACTGACAGCAAGGACATGGATACTACATTCAGCGGCAGTCGGACCCCGTCTCGTTGTATTAATTCACTCCACAGGTTCATCTGTGGTGAAGTAGGTCTTTGTGTGATTCACGGCAGCTACTCGTCATTGTGCGTCCCTCCCTCCCCGCGTCCTCTTCCATATTAAAGTAAGGAAGGGCTGCTGCCCGAAAAGGACCCTCACACACAGCTGCGGGGTCTTTGAATACCATCTGAGGCAGGAGATCCTCCTCGCTGAGAGCCATGCCTGCAAACATACGATCAGGTAAGTAATTCAACTTTAAGGGATTCAAAGGAGAACCCTCTTTCCACTGAGACTCTCCATGCCTTTGCTTCAACTTTATGTTTGGGATTTCACAAAAGTAAATAAATGAATAAATTATAAATTGGATTTTAAATCTGAAATGGAAAGTATGACAAAAAAAAAAATGCACCAAGAGGAATTAAAAGTTTGAAATCTGAACAAAGCCTTTGACATATGGGAACCCCCCCCTCCCTTTTTTTTCCACTTTTTGATCCTTTTCTTGTCAGTTAATCATAACTTGTAATTTCTTCCTTTCTTAATAATGCTCAGTTATTTTACATCAATCTTTGGTTCAAAATAAATTATCAGGTTTTATTTTTGTTGATATCTTTCACTGGCTGCTATTAATGATTTACCATCACAATGCATTTCTGCTCATGGCCACTGGGAGGGTCAGTGAGTGACTGCATCAATTTAAACTTACATTTAGTTTATTCTTTTATTTGCAAAATTGTCAGGAAAGACCTCATGCATTCCTAGAAGCTATCGGCTTTTGTAGAATGTGTTCTCAGAGATCAGACTTCATCGTGGATAATAAAAACTTGTTTGTCACTTGTGTCTCTCCAGTGTCTGTGGTGCGAGTGCTGGTTGTGTGTCTGTCATTGTGCAGCAGACGGACCAGCGTGGCTCCAGCTCCCATCTGTGCAAACGCGCAAGCCGGATGCCACGTCCTGTCCCTGGGCGACCTGTTTGACCGGGTCATCCAGCACTCAGCAAGGATGCACGGCATCTCCAATGACCTCCACTCCGAATTTGTGAGTCAGTCAGCTTCTTAAAAGACTTAAGAAGGAATCTGAACTTGTCTTTGGAACTTTTAAGACGAATATCTTCAAAATGACATGCAACTGGTAAAGGATGCTGTGTTGAAGTTGTTCATATATGATTGGATATTTTTAAACATTTTCCTTTTCGGAACGCGCAGGGATTTTGCTCACTGAAAACTTGATATTCTATAAAATACAAGTGACCCATAAATACATATTACATGGACATATATGCATACATACACACACACTCACAAACACACATACACACACACACACACACACACTGTATATAATAATATATATATATATAAAATATTCAAATTGGAGATCGATTCAACAGTTATTAGTGTGTTTTTTGTCTTTATTTGACAGGCAGGCCAGGAAACACAGGCGTTTGATCTGATTAAAAAAAAAAACTGACAAATATTTTCAAGTTGAAAAAAATTACTTTCTGGATGAACCAGAAAATATCAGGAAATTAGGGAGTGTCTTTTTCAAAATGAGTCAAAGATAACAACTTCTTTGTGTTCATGTTTATTTCCTACTCCTGCCTGATTGGATTATTATTGTGGTCTGGTTTTTGTTGTTTGAAAATACTCTTTACTTCATAAATGGAGTGATCAGAGTGAAACAGACGGGTCGCATGAAAAAGCGGGTCACACTACTATTTCATTCATCCCCGTTGACATTTCCGTGACTCCTGGTCTCTGACATTCTTTTTTTTCTTGCTTCACGATTGTCTATCCAGGAGCAGAGCTTCCTGCCCAGTAGGAATCAAATCGGCCGGGTGGGTCGCAGCTGTCACACCTCCACGATCCTCACTCCCAACGGCAAGGAGAACGCACAGAGGATGGCGGTGAGGAGACCTTTACCAACCTACGTCCTCATCTCCCAAGGCTTTTTAGAATGCCTTTACATAGTATATCATATTATATTCCTTTATGTTATATTACGGGCGGCATGGTGGCGCAGTGGTTAGCGCCTTTGTTTCACAGCATGAAAGACCCTGTTTGGATTCTGACAAGAAACCTTTCTGTGTGGAGTTTGCCTGTTCTTGTCTGTCCTGGTTGTCCAGTTTTCTCCCAAAGTCTAAAAACATGCGTCAGATTAATCGGGAAAATTGCAAAGATGTGAGAGTGAATGCTTGTCCAGGGTGTACCACGCCTCTCGCCCGATGGCAGCCGGGATAGGCTCCAGCGTCCCCCGCGACCCTGAGTAGGATAAGCGGTAGACGATGGATGGATACATTATATTCGTCATCAAGTTCATTTTTTGTTTAACTTATGCAATAAAGAAGAGAACAGACTATGGAATGCAGAATTCAACGGGTGCTCTTGTCTCTGCAGAGGGAGGAGCTGACTGAGGTGATCCTTAAACTGCTGTTAGCCTGGAGGGACCCTCTGTGGCATCTCCATCAGAGTGTGGCCCACCACCACGAACCGGACACCTTCAGTTCCAACAAAGCCCTGGAGATGAGCGACATGGTGCACCAGCTGCGCAAAGGAGTGGAGAAGGTGGCAGAGAAGGTAGCAATCTCATTTAACTACTTCATGAGAGTGCCAATGATAAACATTTTACTAAAATCACTTCTCGTAAATAAAAAAATGATCTCATGTATTTGAGGATGAGCAAGAGATTATGTGAAATCTTGCAAGCGAGGACACCAGAATGAGCTAATGTTGTATGAAATCCGGAGAAAGAAATGGAATCGGTAGAGAAATACAAGGACCGAAAGGTGACGCTTCGATGTCGGCCAGAAATAGCCTTTCAAAGAGCCGACCTGAAACCGGCCTGGAGGGAGACAGTATGATGTCATCACAGTGCAATGTCAAATGCCACTTCCAGGAACAGTTTCCTGCGAGGTTTTGTAACGGTAGTAAATGAGAGGATGACACAGCTTTGAAAAAAATCATCCTGTCAATCAACGGGGTGGGTGTTTGACCCCCGGGTGACCTTTTGTTCAAGCCAACATTCAGGAGGAGGAGCAGTGGATGACGCTTGTAATTTAACCACAAAACATTTTTAAAATCCCATTGCAGTGAATGTGTTGTTGTTTTGTCAAATAAAAGATCGTTTGCCTGTGTGTGTGTTTGTTGTGTGTGTATCTTTTTGTGTGTATTTGTGTGCCTGGATGTATTTGACTGTCTGCATGTTTGTGTGTGTCTGTATGTATTTCTTTGTGGATCTGCACATGTGTATGCATATACATCTGTGGGTGTATGTGTGCTACAGATGCAGACCCTTGGCATCATCAGTAACTCAGTCGGGGGTCTGTCGTCACCGGATGACTTCCTGCCGTCAGACAGCGGCGAGTGGCGCCTGATGAAGGACTACGACCTGCTGTACTGCTTCCGTCGCGACTCCAACAAGGTCCAGAACTACCTGAAGATCCTCAAGTGCCGCATTGTCCCAGAGCACAGTTGCTAGGACACTGGAGCACAGTCAGTCTGACCTGTGGAAACATGGGTGCGCAGGGAAGAATCCACGCTGATGATGCTGCAGTCTGTGTCACTTTCATCGCAATGTGAAGGTCAAGGTTCAGAAATGTCTCTGGAGGGAATACAAAAATAATGTGGACTTTTTCCTCTGCAAAATCGAGAATAGTTGTTGTTGAGGAGCCTTTGACATGAATTTAAATAAAAAAATAAAAAAATCAATCAGATCTTAACTTTAAATATTTATGTCAATTTAACAAAAACTGTGTTTTCTCATAATTATATGACCTTATTTATTTGACTTGGAAATCTTGAAAGATTTCTTTTTTTATTATTTTCCAGGTCATCCTTTTTAGACTTAAGCAAATTTTGGGTTTATTTATTCTATTTATATATTTATCTATTTGATGTTTATTTTTTGTACATTCATGTTGCAAATTTAAAGTGCTTTGTAATGGACACATTTTTGGGTTATTTATGAATGGACTTACTTACAGTATCATCTTATTCCAAGAAATGTCAATAACTAAATGTTCCTTTTTTGTTTAAATATTTTTTGCAGCAGATAAACAGACAAAAAAAAAGAAATCAAGTTTAAGAGTTTGATAGTATAACGTCTTCGTTTGTTGTCATAGCGAAAAGTTGTACGTTTTTTCCCATCAGAATCACAGTGAGCGTTTGTCCTTTACATGTAATATTATAGTGGCAGATGTTACATGACATTATTAGTTGTGTATGAATATACACTAACTGTTAGTGTAGGTGATGCTGTAATTCCTGCATGTAATTCCACCTCTGACCACTGGATGGTTCTGTGAGCCTCCTGAACCAATGCAAATTGCACCTGTGAGTTACCTCTGTAGCATCACATAATATGCACAACAACAACGTGCAGCTGGAACCCAAAGACTGATATTGTAGATGAGGATTCATGTGTTTGTGAGTCAGGATGAGCGAGTGAATAAATCGAGCAATATCACAATAAACCTTTGGACAAACATGAAGGTTATTTTCATGGACTGGGTACATTCTGACTGAGAGCAGCTGTGGAAGCCCCGAGGCTCAGGTCTTTCCCCCAGAGAGGTAACTACAGGTTCACACGGGATTGTCCAGCGTCACGAAAGTGGTTGACTTTTCAGCATGAATGTTGCCATGGTAACAGGCGCTTGAGACCTACAGCTTCTTGGTTGCCATTCATTTCATGGTTATTTCCTTGTTGTTTATGCATTTGTGATTTGAGTTTAACGGTGACTTATTAAACCGCTGAAACCTTTTAATTATTGAACTTTTACATTTTACAAGGGACACAATCATTGTTTGGAATTATAATTTATCATTATTCCATAGTTGCTCCAAAGTGTTTCACACCAGAACAGATGAAACTGATATCAAAACAAATACATTTAATAATCAGTTTCTATAAAAGGAAACACAATTGTTATGAAAGTCAGATTTACCACAGAGAGTGGTTCATTCTTAAGGAGCTGAAGTTCATGACACTACATATCAGTAACGCGTGGGGAGATCCCAGACAAGAGGTGGGCAAACTTTTTGGCTCAGAGGCCGCATTGACTTTTAAAATCTGACAGACGGGCCAGGTCAGTACAAGATACAATACATATAAAAAAACGCATTTGTTAACAGTACATATCAGACTCGTCTGACATTTGCTTTGAGAAGAAAAACCAGCTTGGTTTTGAAGACTTACATTTCACGTCCAGCTCATTCATGTGTGTCAGTATGTCCACAGAAAAGGCTAAATCGCAAAGCCAATCTGTGTAATTCAGCTCATGAAAATTCTCAAATGTTCTCAAGTAGCTTCAAAAACGAAATAATGTCCTGTTTGAGCTCCCACATTCATTGATCCGATCATTCAATCGCTCACATCAAGTATGAATTCTGCACCAATCTTTGGCGGGCCGGATGTTGCCCACGGGCCGTAGTTTGCCCACCCCTGTCCTAGACAGATCCTGGGTCAGAGGAAACTGCCTCAGGATTCAGGTCTCCAGTTTTTGAAACTCAAATCAGTGTTACAACTGTTACTTTGCCGACCAGTAACAGCACCCCCCACTGATATAATATGGTCAAATACAGAACCTGGAACGGTGGAGGGCCCTGACTAGAAATGCAACATTTCCCCAATATTTAAATGTTTGCACATTGCCAGCTGAACTGATATTCCGTTTAGCCAGCAACATCATTGTGAATAATAATGTACAAACATCATTTTTCTTTTTTGCAGCCAGTTTAAGTTTGGAGTCAAAGAATAAAGAGGCAGTATTCCTACTGACAAGTCGATTTTATCATAATTGTTATTAAATTGTAAACGTCAGCTAAAGATACTGCAATCATTAGCTTCTACAAAGCAGTAACTCTTTCACAGGTCCCCTGATACTGTTAGGTCAGATGACTTGAAGGATTTTCATTAAAACAAAACAAAACAAAATAAAATATTCAAATACTTTACAGTGAAATGCTGTAAAATTTCTACTATTTACTATTGAATGGAACAATGATAACATTATATTTGAAATAGAGCCAAAGTACATCTCTGTGCTACAGATCTGAAAACATCAGACAGACCTGGGTCTGTGTGTGTATCGTCAAGTATTGGAGGAGCATTAACATATTAATGAGAGATGAAACATTCAGGGTTTCATCATATTTATTCAGAGTCAAGTACAAAAAAAACAAATAATGAAACCACCATCTTTGGTTTCATGATGCAGCTGCAATGGTGACGACCTCTGACCTCCCGCTGCTTTGTTCTATGCAGGAGACATGGACGGAACCGTCCCTGTGGCACAAACATGCAACATATTATTTTCTGCACAAAGTGGCATTTATATAAAAACAGAATAGGGGCAGTAAGTGATGAAGAAGGGGTCAAGATCATCTGAGAGACTTGCAGTAATTAATGGACAAACATCCATTTGATGGATTTTACCCGACATTTCATGCCATTGAGGTATGATAGATTTCAATTACCTGTTTTGTTGGTTTTTTTTTAACTAGCAATCCCAAAGTCATATCATCATTTTCAAGAAATGCAATCCTCAAGATGGCCATTATTTCACGCAGCAAATATTTTTAAATTCTAGAAAAGTTGTTCAATGAAATAAAATGCATTTGAATTTGATATAATATCAATACCTAATACTTAATAATAATAATTTCACACTTTCCATGACGGTAGCTAACACAGAAGTAAGCTGTGTTTCTATGCACATATACACATGTTTATGTGCAGATGGGCTTCCACTAGGCTCAGGTTACTCCCAGATTTCTGAGATTATTTTTGAATGTTTTAAATCGATTTAGGATGATGGAGGAGCATTTAGCTACTGTGTTCCAGATTTGGTGATATTGATGTTTAATTGTTTGAATGATTTCTCATTAAATCAGCTTTGCTTTCAGAGTAAAGCTACAATTTCCCTATTTCATTGAGCAGATCCTGTTATCTCGACATATAGCACGTACATCTGAGATGTACTCAACAGGAGTGAGTGTTAAGCGGTTAAGTGCAGGTCATAAGATACTTTTTCTCGTTTCATTAACTGTGTTAAATGCAGTTGTATCCCTGATAAATTTTGTATTCACTTTTTGCGGTACACGCTGGGTCACCACCGCGCACATTCAGAAACAGTGGAAGAGAACCTACCTCCTCATGGTGACAACAGTGTCGACGTCGTGCTTCTCCGTTTGGGGCTGCAGGTCCCGTAGGACAATCTGGGGTGAAGAATTTGCGCACGTTACGCTTAGTTGGTAAAATATCCTCTGGCATAATTTGGTGATAATCAGACTGATGCTATGCTAAGGTAGCATCAGTCTCTTCAAACAAAATGGACTGATTGAGCATTCACAAGAATCCACTGGTAGAACCTGCATTTAATACAGCTTGTTTCGAAGCTGAAACTCAACTGAATAGTGAGTGCATTAAGTTCTTCAATGCGCGTGTGCTCGTACACTCGTACCTTGGCGAGCCTCTCTGGCTGCTGAGTGTCGATCCTCTGGTAGATCTCCAGACAGAGGGACGACAGATTCCCACCGCCGCTCAGAATATGATGTCGGCGGGCTGGGAGAGGCGATCCTGAAGGGAGTAGGACCGTGAAAACCTCCACCCCCGAGTCATCCACCTCCTGCATTATCCACATAAACAGACACCTCAGCATTCATGTGAACACTTTAGTTTAAACGAGTGGATAAATGAGTGAGTCATTGAATGATCAGATGATTAATTGATTCAGTTTTTCCTCGTACCTTCACCATTATATCTGAGGCGGAAACATCAGCTGTGACAGATTCTTCGTCAGGGGCGAGTTCATCCCGGCCGACCAATATCCCAGCTTCCATAGCGGCACCCACAGCGATGACCTCATCGGTTGGGGATGAACTGAGAAGCTCCACATCGGGAAACATCTCACGGATCATCTGCTGTAGGCGTGGAATCCTAGCAGAGCCCCCGCACAGCACCACCTAGAACACAGCGGACGCAAATCAGTCACTGAGCAGCCATCGTCATGCGTGCTCCACCTTAGATTACTGTTTTTCGATCGGCCCTGGATTAGCCAAACTTTTGGAAACGGGATCTGCTGGGTGTATATTGAACTTGGCAGATTTATCAGGCTGCCAGCTGAGTTTTACCATAATTTTAAGACCTGGCTGTTTTTTTCCATGATAATAATAAAAATAATGAGCAGTATCCAATAAATGTAGTTTCCATTTGGGAAAAAGGGCGCCGTGTTTGAATGAAGCGCTTTGCTGGTTGTTTTTAAATAGGCAGAAAATGTGAAAAACTCCTTATTGGTAGCTATATAAAACTCAAACTCAACATCTTTAACTGTTATTGCTTGTTACAGACTTTGAAATAAAGTTTAAGAATAGCAAGTCTATTTTTAGGGGACTGGAGTGGTGCAGGACACAGATGGGGATCGTCAGGTAATTTTCAGACATCCCGTCAAACCGAAATATAATTTTCTTTACATGTTCAAATCATCATGAAAGGATTCACTGAATAGAACTTTTTCCCCAGATTTTTTAGTTTCGCCAATTATTTCATATAGCCCTTAGTATTGGTCGTTTTTTGTCAGCAAACTCATGGAATAACTACCAAAACCATAAGAAAATACCACAAATGGCAGCAGTTGATGGTACCTTGTTAATGTCGGTGGTGGAGAGTCCGGCCTCCTCCAGCAGGGGTCCGATGGGTTGGATGCTCTGGTTGAAGAGGGACGAGCAGAGAAGCTCAAAGCGGGCTCTGAGGAAAAACCACAGGGAGACCACATTGCTTTTTATACACTTGGACTGTCATTAAATATTACACAATTCACACCATTTTAAGTCCATCTCTTAAAAAAAGAAGCCACCAAGGGCTTAACAGTTGGCAACACTGTGTCTTCACTGCTTGGATTCTGTGATAAAAAGTACAGAGAAAGCAGGAGACAAGAGCTTCCAGTTCTCCCACCAGCAGGTGGTCTGTCTCATTTAGGCAGTTGGTCAAAATCCAGTAATTTCCTTGATTCGTTTTCTAAAAATGAATAAAGTGATAGAAACCGTTCACACCTTGAGATGTTACATTCAAAGTCGATGCCGTCGTGCAATGAGTCGACAAAGCAGTTGGCCGATCCCAGCGAAGACAGTGAGTGCTTGGCCATGTCCGCCCCGTTCATCAGCTTCAGCATTGCTCTGGCGTTGCTACTGACATCATGTCTGAAGGTGCTGCAATACAGAAACAAACTTCAGCATCACTGGGACCGCAGGTGATGGAGGGTGAGACCAAGAATAAAATGTATCAAAAAAAATTCAGTGTTTAAATGTAATACCTGAGACCAGATAAAAGTGTACTGGATAAACACACTATCTCCATATTCCCTCTCATGTTTGATGACAGATTATCTTAAATTTGCATGCCACACTGTAATAAATTACCTCCCCGACCAGTTAATGAAAAGAAGTGAGATGATCAACTGGAAAATACGGAACTTCTAACCGGGAATGTCTTGCTATGAGGTCACAGCACTCACCATTGGGTCACCATATCACTGTACCAGGAGGTCATGAGAGAAATTATTAAAAGATATACTGCTGTTGGATACCTTTATCCAATATGTTGATACAGATCTATCGTAATGATCAGTAAATCAAGAAATATGATGTTGCAGGCCATCTTGTCAGTAAGAACCGTGTGAGTTTGAGGACGCACCGCTTGAACTCGGTGGCGAGGTGCTGGGCCAGGGCCTGGGTAAAGCGCTCCCCTCCGATGCTGTGGTCAGTGCGGGTACTTAGGACCTGGAACATTCCTCCGTTTACCTGGAGCGCTGTCACACTCAGAGACGTCCCCCCCAGCTTGTAGACGAGGATGTGGCTGTGGACACAGCGGGCAAAGTCAGCTTCTCCTGATTTTGACAAGCACAACTTCATTTTAACATTTCTGCAGATTGTTGACGAAACCGAGCCTAAGAATTCAAGACTGAAACATACCGCATTAACACCAGAGTAATGCTAAAATGAGAAATAGGGATCACCTCTTCCCAGAGGACGTCTCCTGGCCAATATTGTAGGCCAGGAGGGCTGCGGCAGGCTCGTGGATCAGCCTCAGGACGTGGAAGCCCGCTGCCTCTGCAGCCTCCCTGCGCAACATGTTACAAACATTTCAGTCATGCGCAAACTCAGTTTATAAATACGGCGATCTCTGAGGACATAACGAAACTGACTTCAGAGCACGTTTCTGAGTTTGTGCAAACTCAAATGGGACGGTGATTACTGCTTCTGTGACGTCCGAACCCAGCGCCGACTGTGCAGTTTCTGTGGAGGGAGACAAACAGGGAAACTGATGGCCGATCTTTTGAATCCAGCCTCAAGAGTGATATGTTTCTAATTCCTGTTTTTATTTATTTTAAAGATTTACAATCCTGTGGACACACGCTTTTATGATGACGATCCACCTTTACACTGTAGATCCATGGAATCAGGCCTGTTCCCATGTATTTTGTGCGTGTAGCACCAACCCCGTGTATCACGGCTTTCTTATACATTTTATGAGAGTTTGTGTATATTTGTATGTGTGTACCTTTCATCTTATGAAAGATAAGCTTAGCAACTTCCTCAGGTGAGACGCATTGCTTTTGTTCTCCCACTGCGATTTCATAGAGCGGTTTCCCTCCTCTGTTCACCACCTGAGCACAAGCATGCACCTCACATCATGGTCACAACCACAGGCATCATCACTCAGAAGGACCTAAACGCAGTGCATAGTGTGAGAGAAAGCTAAAAGTGAAAAAAGATCTCACCTGACACTTGGTCTCTGATTTGTGCGTTTGTGTCTCTGTGTCATCAAAGCTGGAGTTTAAAAAGCAGAGGAGAAAATAGTCTTGAATGATTCATTCAGACTTTATAGTATCAAAAGGGTCAGAATAAGAACGGAGCACTGATCAAAGGTCCACGTTATGACTTAGATGGCCGGAAGCATCATGTCAGCCTTTTATTCTAAACTTGGGCTCTAATATGTGACTCATAGCAAACAGAGGAAGACTCATTCCATCCATTCCTGAGTCAGGCCTTCTCAGAATAGTCAGTTCCTGACCTTCAAGATGAAGGGTGCCAGACACACATAACTCCTGTTCGGAAAACCAAAGAACACACACGCACACTATGTACATGTACACAAAGATACATGTGAATATACACACCCATCTAAAGGTTAAGTATAAGTGTTCCTAAAATTGAATGCCATTAACAAAACTTGTTGAAAAAATTTTAGATAACATTTTTTTTGTTTTATGCTTTGCTGTTATTTCTACTAAAATTAAATTATGTTATTTTTGCCTTTCATTTTGAGATCAATTAAGCAGCTTTGCTTTAAAAATACAATAAACAAAGGTATTAACAATATATTTTCAGGAGAAAAGTCTCTTCCTACTCCCTTCAGGGGTTGCTTCAGTGATTCCTATTTTCAGAAAAAAAGTCATCCGAATTTTTTATTGTTTTCAGATTATTCTTTATGAAAACAATTACCTGTGGTTTTCTGATACTATCTTTGGGAACTCAAGAATTTTCTTGTCAGCAAATGAGCCCTAAGTTCAAAATGTGGTTAAACTATGTGTGAGCATGGATCTAATGGGAGACAGGATTCTGTTTCTGCTTCACCTGTCTCAACACCCATAGCAGCTTGTTGTAGTCTATGGGCAGTTCTTCCTCACAAGTATTTTATTTGACATCCTGAAAGCTACTGTAGATTTTATAATAGGAATATCCATGACAGTGAGGGAAGGAGAAAAAAAACCTCACCTCCTCCCCAGCACCTGTTTGACTTTGACCACAGTATTTGCGGCATTGCGGACGCGTCCCTGCTTTGCTGCGATTCCCACAATCTGAGGAGGAAAATGCATCACTGAGTGATAAACAGGCTGACAAGATAAAGCTGCAGTGAATTAGCAACATAGAATGTGATTTTTTTAGCAGACAGGCTGATATATACTGCTCAAAAAAATAAAGGGAACACTTGAACAACACAATGTAACTCCAAGGCAATCACACTTCTGTGAAATCATAGTGTCCACTCAGGAAGCAACACAGATTCATTTTGACTTGTTTTAAGGACATTACATCAAAGTTGGATCAGCCTGGAGTGTGTTTTTACACTTTAATTTTGAGTGTGATTCCTAATCCAGACCTCCATGGGTTAATACATTTGATTTCCATTGATCATTTCTGTGTGATTTTGTTGTCAGCACATTCAACTGTGTAAAGAGCAAAGTATTTCATAAGAATATTTCATTCATTTAGATCAAGGATGTATTTTTTAAGTGTTCCCTTTATTTTTTTGAGCAGTGTATAATGATACTGCACTTGTATGGACTCATATAATAAGTACAGACATATTTGAAAATACCTGACATTACATAACCTTGTTCACAACAGAGTGGTTAAAAAACTCAACATTCTTGATTTCATTCTCCAGAAAGAGCAGCATATGATTGTATCTCAGTCGCAATTTGTGATTCAGTTAGACAAATATTTAACATCATGGTACATATTTATTAAACCAAAGATTTTAGTCCGCAGCACTTATGTAGTACCCTGTCATAAGGGAATTAAGGAATATTTTAGTCATGATAGAAACACTTTTCCTCAATTAGAGTGTTGTGATTTAACCTACCCAAGATCAGTAATACATCCCCTAAGCTGAGTGACAAGACATTGTCTCTTTTTAGACATTCTGCTGACTATAGGACAAGAGAAAACCTGTCTGTTTTCATTTCCACTGAAAAGTAGGTCAGGGTTTGTTGTCACCCGGATCTAGGCTGACAGACATCTTGTGATCTTGCTCTTCTACGTGTTGGGGTTCTACAAATCAACTCGACTGAACTTCGGCTGCTACAGTGTCTGTATGAGCTTCCTGACTACATGATGTGTGAACGTCCACATAATGTCTCTTTGGCAACTGGGCTTTGAGGAGTGATGTTTTGTGCGTCAAGGCTTTGTGTGCGTTGGCGTGTCATACCTGCTCATTGTCTCTGTAGGCGACGACAGCTGGAGTCACTCGGTCCCCTGCGTCGTTTGCGACCACATCGGCCCGCCCATCCTGCAGAACACAAGCAGAGATGTAGGTAAACTCAGAAAAGTATGCATGAACAGGTAAAATGTCTGAAAATGAGCAACATGGGAATATTACAATCCCTGTGTAAAGACTAGATTTACATGTTATTACCACAAACTTCATTTGGCTTTTTTTCCAGTCTTTTGAAACCTACTGAATAGAGAAATAATGACTTTAAAACTGCTGTGCCTCCGTTTTATTAACATATTCTGGTTAATTAATTTAGCTTTCTGCTTTCTGAATTATATTCCTGCTTTCTTTGGTTGTGCAATCTCCTTCTTTTCCTTTCAGGTACTGCCTTCAGGGGTCGCCAGAGCAAATCAATCTCCTCCATCTAAACCTATTTTCTGTATAACCTTCTCCCACACCAACTAACTTCTCGCCCCTCTTTCATTCCATCCAGAAATTCACTATCCCTCATCTGTACATGACAAATCATATCAGGTTGGCCTCTCTGACCTTATCGCCAAAGCATCTTACATGTGCTGTTCCTCTGGTGGACTCATTCCCGATCCTATCCATCCTCATCATTCCCAAGGAAAAGGGTTTTTTTTGTCAATGCCACTGTCTCTAATTCATACAACACTGGTTATGTAGTGCAGAGCAATAGAAATCTATTTAGTAAATACAGTAAGAAACACCAGCTATTACATTTTCCATGTCTTGATACAGATTGTAAGATATATGATATAGCTTTTTGTTACTAGTAAAACTGGAATGTAGGGATCCACAGGTAACTGACCAATTTTGTGACCTGGTCTAGAAAAACATGCAATTCACAGTCAAATGAAGGAGGTCAGTACCGGGGGAAAGTTTCACGGGCTCTAGACATCCTCAGATAAACACCCAGGTTGTGTTCTACTACTGTCACTCAAGATTCCCTTGTGAATGAGTTAGCATGCAGCCAGCTAGCTAGCTAGCTAGCTAGCAACATGACACCCCACATTCCCGTGGGTTTTGAAGACTTTGAGCTTAAAATCGTTTACTTTCAGGTGGCACAAATAGGAGTAACGAGACAGCGAATAGTTGGTAAATCTCGCCGAGTAAACCCACCTTAAAAATCGCTACACAGGCGCATGTGTAACCGAAGTGTACTCCGATGGCAGCCATGATGGAGACGTCATGCGGCTCAGGGCCGGTCCAGCTTCCGCTTCCGGTCTATTACTTCAGAATAAAAGGGAATATTAGTTACAGAAACCAACAAGAATTTCCCTCTACTCATTAAACTTTCTACATTAAAAGTATTAGGGCAGATAAATAAGCTATCTTTTTTTGTATCTATATTGCAAGTTTGTGTAAGTGTATATTCAGACAAGTGTGTAACGTTTGTTACACTCCATTACTCCTGGTATACTACGTTATTTAATTTTGATATAAATTAAATCAATCAATCATGTAAATAAAAATCAAAAACAATTTATAGCAGAAAGTTTGCCAGCTGTCTCAATTCGATAAGGATCCTCTCCGTCGAGTAAAAAGTGTGTCATGTTTCAAATTTTGATGACAAAGCCACATTTTTATGATTAGATTTTTGTTAGATTGTTAAAGTGGGTGAATTTAGTTTTTATTAATTTGCGATGAATATATATATATATTTTTTTTTATTGAACATAAACAGTATAAACAAATATACATTTGTACAAATAAACATGGCAAGGTTGAATCGAATGTCAATGAAACAACCGGGGATGAGGGAGCAAAGGACATAAGGACATTCGTTCTGTATGTAATCAGAAGTTAACAACGTTAAAGGTTTGTGAGAAATGTTTAATGCTAGACAAAAAAGAAAGTAAAAGAAAATAATTAAATAATAGATAGATAAATAAAATAAAAAAATAAATCGTTAATTAAGAAAAATTAAATTAAAAAAAAATTGCAAGGGGAATATAACATATATTTAACTTGGTGGTTCACAAGAAATCTCAGACATCAAACTGTATATTTTTGCTTTTTGGATTTTTCCATAATTTTTAAGGATTTTAATTCAAAATAAGTCAAAATCGTTTATAAAGAACATAAAATTGATGGAACATTTTTGCATACTGTTTTTGTGAATAGAGAAGTTGGCCAGGCCTAAAATAACATCGACACATAGTTCATCTCTTTTGTTGCTTAAAAGTAAACCAAATGTTATGTTATCTCTTGAGAAGGAAACTGGTGACGATGGAGAATTGTCTTTAACCCATTTTTTAGTTTTAGCCCAAAACTCCTGTACTTTTTCATATGAGAAAAATATATGGTCTGTAGTTTCAATGTTGTCTTCGCAAAATGTACAAATATTATCTTCAATATCAAAGCGTGCCCTCAATAATTCCTTAGATGGGTAGATATCATTCATAATTTTGAAGTGTGTCTCTTGCCTTGGGGGGTATGGGTAGAGTCAGATACATAGTTCGCAGCGTGGCAATTGATTCCTTATCAGATTTATTTAAATATTATTTTTGTTTTGACGTCCAGGTAATAAGTTTTCTGTAAAACATTTCCTAATAAAGGAGTTGCTGCATTTTCTATCCAGAATTGAGATTCCCTGGAGTGATAGTAGGGGTAGCTGTGGTTGCATGGTTTGGTGCGTCATTATATTTTTGGTCAGGAATACAAATTGTCGAGGTAGTGCGTTACGTAACTTTATGAACTCTAATATGGGAGGGTTAAAGCTGTGTTTGGTGCAGAATTTTTCACAGTCTAAAAGACTGCCATTGTCATCCCTCAAGTCAATTATTGACCATATACCTTTCTCAAACCATTCCTTGTAAAATAGAGATTTGTTGCGATGCAGCAAATATCTATTGTTCCGTATTATTGTACCATGTGGTGAGAAATTGTGTACATATATCATTTTCCAGTGGAATAATATTTGTTTATGAAACTCTGAAAATTTGACAGGAATCATGTTGATATCAAAGTCAGAGATAACCACCAAAAATATAATGTGGTCTGTTCCTCCACATACAGTTGAAATTTATTTGGTTAATAGATTTTAGGAGTTGATTTGGAACAGCAGTGGAATACATTTGGTATATAAATCTAGATAAACATTACATTTTGGTCAAATACATCCGACCTAATATTTGCGATGAATAATGAAGTACTGAGGTTTACCGGTGACGTCAGAGGGTCTCCTTACCGGTGCTGTTGGTAATTTGAGCAAAGGAAGCTAATAATAACCACAAACATGTCGCTGCTCTTCGTCGCCTTTCTGCTGTTTTTCGGGGGCGTTTGTTCATCTCCGACGGAAAATTGTGAAGGTGAGTGTGAAAAGTGACTTTGCGGAGCGTATTAGTTCAAGTTATCAACTTTTATTTTAGAGGCGGTGCGTTAACCCGCCTAAATGGTCAGATGAAACGCGCAACGTGGATTTTGCCGTATTACCGTAAACTTTGCTTTCCACTCCCTTCGACTTGAAGTCTTGAAATTTATTAGCCTTACCTATTTACTGCGTAATAATCTAATGTTATTTTTTTTCAGCACTGGAAGTTTTCTTACATTTCCAATATCTTTTGCTTCTTATCCACAAATATTTTACAAGTTGGGACGTTACGACGAGTCAGCAAAATCACTTGCGTTCCCCATTATATTATTATTTTTATTATTATAAAACCAATTATTCACCTTTTTCTCCTCTGTAGTGTTTTTAAATTAAACAAGATCATAGCTGGAGGAAATTGTTATTGGAGGCGATTTTCAAACTGCCTTAATCAAGTTTAAAATTGGAAAATATAAAGGGAAATTAATTTTTACATGTTCCTTCTTTTTGGATGAAAATATTGCTAAGCGTAAAATAAATAGTTGGTAAGGTAGTAAGTCAAATGTACTGGCAATTAACAAAAGTCAGGTTGGAGCCTATTTGACCTGGCATCTTAGTTTCTATTAGGGTCATTTTATAGAACTTTGTTTCCCCATCATCTCCACATGGATCATTGTTGATGACATAAAAAAATGTAAACTTGTTGAAAAAAAATCAATGAAAGCTAAAAAAAAGTACATATATAAGCCTTGTGTTTGTGTGTGACATACTGGAAATGTCCATGAAGCTGAGTGAGGGATTGCTGACATGTGCCTGGCCTGCAGTGTGTGTGGGTTTCCTCAGTAGACTGTATAGCAGTCTGACCTCAACCCACAGAGACCTGACCCCTGCCCTGGTGGAAGAAGAGCTGCACCAGTCATGTAGGCTGGCCCAGGGCAAGGAGGCCAGGCTGGTGAGAGCACATGCACTGTATGCTACCACACCATTTTTTCATTTGGGAATATTTGCATGTAGGGATGGGCTACACTTTTTAAAAAAAATCCTTCTGCCATCTACACGAAGCAAACAGTAAAATATTTAACAAGAAGAAATATTTTACTCAAGACTAATAAAAAGTAGTGGATGCAGTGGAAAAGAGATAGACCCCTGTAGAACTCACCCGCTCCAAGGTCTCTCACTTCATTTCAGATTTTTCAAGTAGCATTGCCATCATTCAAATTCCAAGTTAGATGGATGGACCCAGGTCACGAAATTTCAAGGGCTAAACCTACGGCTTGTTTTTGTTCATGCAGTTTAAATGTGGCGTGTCAGTTTAATGAGATTAAGTTAGTGTATGTACAGAAATTATTATTATTTAAATGTTACAATTAAAAAAAATACCTCTAAGTTGTTATCCCACCGTAGAGCATTTCAAACATCAAACTTGGCCTTCATCTTGTATGGGTCACCGCTTGGGTATGAGCAGGAAGCTATTTAGCTTTAAAACACTGGTTGTTGTTCTCCCTGAATGACTTCTTGAATCTGCTGTGACTTACCATGCCAGCCTTTTCCACATTCAAGACAGAAAATCACATCTTTGCTTAAAACTAAAACAGAAGTATCATTCCAAGCTGGCAATACAAACCTAAACATTTTGCAGTGACACCAACTTAAAATTGTCTTTTTCCATTGTAACTACTTAGACTATGCAACATATTGTCTGAGTGTGACTGCATTTCAATATCAAATTGGTTACAACAGTGTTACTACCTGGGAGCGAGCAGTGATGCAGCGACCTGCGTCACGGCATCTGTGTCTCGGCCTCTGGCCTCCCACGTTCCCGTGGAGAAGATCTGCCAGCGCCTAAGCAGCACAGACACACAGATCTGTCAGCTCAAATACGGTGTGGCCTGTTTGTCACGTCTGTGGTTTGAATCTGGATGTTCTCCTTTGGTTTTCCTTCCAGCCTGGTATGTTTTGTGTCTGCAGGGCCTCAGCTGAAGGACCTGAGCAGCGACAGCCTGAGGAAGCTGAGGGTGGCAGACCTCAGGAACATCTTGTCGCTGTGGGGGGAGGAGTGTTGCGGTTGCCTGGAGAAATATGAGTTTGTGAGCCTGATCCAGGAGAAAGCAGCGCAGCATGTACACAGTTTGGAACTGTGAATATCACCCCTTTCTACTCTATGGTCACACAGCAAGACCTTGGACATAATATTTATAGAGAGCTTTTAAAATGGCACATAAAACCAGCCAATCAGTGCTCATTAAACTGAATGTCATCTGGAGGATACTTTTATGAGCTGAAAGAATATTTATCTTTCACATCACTGGCCACAGGATGAAGCAAAACATGGAGACTTAAAACTGTAATTACACTTCCAGAAGGTAATTTCTTTCTCAGTTTGATAATTTGTTCTGTATTGTGACCTAGAATTGAAAGTATTTGTTTCATTTATCCATGTATTAATAATGCTTACCAAGAAACCAGGTAGGCCTTTTCAAATGATTAAAGTTTAGCATCAGAAAGGGGGGGGTTTCCCCCCCACAGATAAATACTGTGCAACAAATTATCAGTTTCATGGACAAATGAATGTTTTTGCGCTTTTTTACTTAAGTGCTGAAAATACATTAGCAGCAGATACCCTTTGCTAGATGAAATTAGGGACATAGGTTTTTCATTTAAGATCTGCAATTTTGAATTTATATTCATGTCAGATAACAGAGATGGAAAAATGTGTATACCCATGTCATAGTATGTTGAGTTAATTTCAACTTTTATCTCAGTAGGTTTGAATTGAGGTTTAGTTTTAAAATGCATATGTTACATTTAAGGGATTTCACTTGGTTTATTTGTGGATTTTTTTTCATCTAGTAAGGTATTTTTGTTGCATCCTGGTTCCGTGATATTGAAAATAATAACGGTATTTCACTGAGCAAATTGCAAACATTTTTACTACATGAGCAAACAGTTGTCAAAAATACATAAAAAAAGAACTAGATTATTCACTAAATCATGAATTATCTTTGGAAGTAGACATTACATTTTTCATATACAGTTAGAAAATGTTATTGCCTATTCTTGATTGGAAGGAAACTAAATGGACACCAAACACCTGGAAAATTGGAGACCCTTTTAATTAAGAAAGAAACTTAACAACTTGTCTCATGGGATGGTCAGCTGAGCCCAACGTCCCTGTGAACACGTGGAATCACGCGATGATGCTCAACATTCAATCAGAACCGGGTGAAAAAACAAGCAGACGGGAACAGGCAGCGTTTGGTATTAATGTGGTCAAACAGACACGTTTAATTTCAGCTGTTTAACAATGATCGTAGAACCTGATCACTTTCAAAGGATTTAAGTGAATAAACCAAGAGGCCTGGAGCTCTTCTGTACCCAGACCTGCACTCATCCTTTCCTGCAGCTCAGACACTAAATAAAAATAAACTTAAAAAAAAAAACTAAAAATACAGCATCACTCTGATCAGGTGCTGCTCTCGCCTTATTGTAAGTGCTTGGTGGAGAAGAACAAAAGAACAAAAGTAATCGCAAGATTGGTTGTAAAATTACCTTTAAATGTGGATAATATTTGAATATAGGTAGATAATGTTTGGCTGATTTTAGGGGAAAGAAGAACTTAAAGGTCAATACAATCAGAAGGTCTCAGCTCACTAGCTGGTCAACAGAACCAGACAAACATGCACTAAGAGAAATCAATTTGAAAAATTTTAATATCCAAATCTGTGGATCCAAATCCAAACCACCAAGTCTCCAAAACTAGATTGAGTCTTTTTAAAAATATGTTGACTTTCATTTTAAATAAAATGGCTAACTGACATTATTGCACATGAGCAGAAGACAGTAATACTATCAGATTTCTGTTTGTCAACCCTCGTGAAACTCTTAACAGAAACCAAGATGAAAATAAAAATGAAGGTGAGGGAAGACAGACAGACAGACAGACAGACGGCCAGCAGAGTGAGGCACAACACTGACATTGTGCTTTAATGGACAGTAAACAGAAGTGCCTTTTCTTAAGCTTGAGGAGAGAAATGTTTTGCTGTTGATGCGTGGTTATATAAGACGCCTCCAATCAGGCGATCAGGTAAAATCCCCAAAATCTGGGCTCCGACATGTAGGAAAGGAATCTTTCAGGACATAAAAAAATAACCATGATGATGTTTCCCCTCGGATTCTGTCATGTCAAAGATCACTGCTACATTAAAACTGCACGTAATTATGTGCAACATCAGAAAAAAGGCTTTGAAGATGGTTCCCGTCCGTCTGTTGGTTCTTTATATATATGTTTGTACAGGTTCGCCGCCCCCTGCTGGTGTCAACTGACAGTGTCCGGCTCCAATAACGAGTGATTCACTGAAAGTTGCACTGAGGTTATTTAATGGAGTCACTGAAGGAGGCTGACAGTCCACGACAGTCCATTGCCACCCACTTCCCTCAAACCGGCCCGTTGACCGACACTTCTTGCAGCGGTGGCGTTTCCTCTCTGTTAGGAAGACAGAGGAACAAATGAGAAAACAGAGTATACAGAGGGGATATTTGAATAAGGCCACCTTGGAGACAGGCAGCACTGTCACTGTAAAGTCAGTTAAAAACCTGTGCAACATAGACATGATGTTGTGAATCTTCAAAAGTAAACACACAAAGTCACATTTGTTGACATGTATTGATAGCTTTTTCTTCATCATGGGGGCATTTGTGCACGTGTAAGGTTGCTGTATTGATACATTTAAGGTGAGCTTTTGAAAGTAGCATTTCTTTCTTCTTCAATGGCACAGCCATTACAAACACTTACAAACCTTTACAAACAGCCTTACAAACACATGAGCTAAGACAGTATGCCTGAAAAAACACAAACGTCAGGAGTGACATTTTAAATCTACAGTAGAATATCATCTTAGCAATGTGACTAATCAAAACAGGTTTTCAACAACAATGGCTAAGCTATTGGCATTAAGGGGGAAAGGCTATTACCTAGAATGGATTTATGGCAATGTAGTCCATCTGTGAGGTATGAAACCACATTTTTTTTCCAGGCTTTTTATGTTGGATGTTCAGATTGTCACTTTACTAACTAGTCGAGCAAAATTGACTGTTCAAACGAATACTAAATAATTCCCAAGTGTGGCAGGAAAGGTAAAGAAGCAGCCGAAATATAATCAAAAAACCCAAACTTACTTCCTGTCGGTTTGTGCGGCAGCGAGCGAATCCTCAGGCTGCTCAGACAGAGAAAGTTTCTCCAGAGACAAGGGACTCTCCTCACTGCAGGAGAGACACACCCAAAGGTTTGCGCTGGACTGAAGCAGGACCACAACCAGCGTTTGAATCACATTAAGTCCACCTAATGACTAAATATGTGAAATTATATGAAACAACTGTTGCCACAGCACGTTATGTTAATGAAGCATGTGTGCAGGGTTCTTTTGTGTTCCAGGTTTACATCTTTTCCATGAAATCAAAACTGCAAAGGCAAGATTCACAATACAGGAGGTTTTGATTCAAAATTTAAAAGCAAGCTTCTCTGTAAGACACAATGGTATTAAGCTGCTATCTATGAGGTGCATCTAGAGCGTTGATTAACATGGTCATTAATGCTTGTATTTTAATATACCTGATGCAATTCCATACCCCTTCAGAGCATCTGATCCAAAGCACTTTTATTAACGTTCTAATTGTTTTCAGAGAAATGCTCTGTAATAAAACGGTCACATTTTTATTTTTATAAGATTTTATGGTTTAATAGAAACCCAACAAAGGGTCATTTATTGACTCATAGTGACCAAAACAAAATAACATGTATAAATTGCTCTGATTTGGTGATAAAGAAATATTGTTTATTCAGAAAAATCAATATTATGATTTTGATGTGATTTACAGGTCTCAAAGGCGAGATTGTGCACAATTAAATCAGATACCCTTTGCCCCTTCACAAAGCACATTTTTGTCATTTTTAATCAAAATTAAATAACTTTCGCAACCACATAAAATGCAAAACCCTACTATAACTGGCAGGCCGATTAATCAATCAAAAACTAATCTATCGCAAAACTATCTCAGTAATGTCCAAAGGGAAAAACATAGGGGCTTGATAAGCTTTGGCTGCAGTCTTGATGAAGAGAGACAGGTTCAAAGTTACTCCTATAAAGACATAATGTTCAAATTCTGTCTTTAACCAAGATATAGCTGCTGCAGACAGTAAAAGTCTATGTGTCACCATTGCCCTAACCTCTGCTGATCACCATTTTAAGACAGTAATTAATTCATCCTGTTCTCTGGTAACAGTAATTCATCCCTAACACTACCAATTTATTTTCCATAGAAAGGAGGATCTGAATGAATCCAGTCATTTCAAATGCCAGTCCATAATTACCACTGTGGCTCTTCTATTTCAAATCTAGATATTTTCTCTCATGCCTGCTCACGCACGCACGCACGCACGCAGGCACGCACGCACACACACACACACACACACACACACACACACACAGTTTGAGTATGAAATTAATGTGGTGGACTGGTCAGTTTCTGCTAAGAGAGTGCACTGATGTCAAACCTTTTGAGGTCAGCTGTCTTGTTGCCAGGGGCAATAGCTACGGCGAGAGAAGTACTGGCTTTTTTGTCATCCTCCTCGCTGTTGGATCCCCCTGGGGAGCTGCTGTCAGATGCCACGAGAGGACCCTTTGGTGCGTCCACTTGCAGCCCTGTGCCAGGGGAGGAGGAGGCACCATCTAACAGTGGCACAGAAAGAAAACATTCACCAACCTTCCAAATGTCCAGGAGTCAAAATCAGCATCCAGAGTCCTCTGGCTAAACTGCCGATAGCAAGACAGCTGAAGTAAAGATTCAGGCTAAATATGGTTTTAAAGCAATATTAACTGCATCCTAAGGATATTGTCACGCATATAAAACTGAGACGGCCAGAGTTAAAACTCCAGCTCTCAATAAAAACCTACATGGCTACTGAAGCAGCCCTGTCTATAAGCTCAGGGCTAGTGGACTTTTGTCATCTTTAATATCTTTTGTGTAATTCATTAATTAATTGTCTATCAGGGGCACTGCTTCCATTTAACTTGATCTGTTTGAACATTTAAAAATTTCTGCCACTGCCCTCATGTATTGAAAGTCAACCAAAAACACGACAAAAACCTTTGCAGTTTTTGCAATTTGTAATCCGATATGTATGAACACAAGATTAAATTTATTCTTCATTTTGAACAGGGAAAACCCCTGATCATGGATCACCTACCAAAAAATGTGCCTGTGGCATGGAAATTGTGAATAGTGTACAGCAGCTTTAGGTGTAACATGCTGTTAGAAAGTTCATTGCGTCACCAACATGCTGTTCCTTTTTCTCTCCAAAAGTTTAGGTAACAGTTTCTGGAGAAAGCCATTGCAGACTGCTGACACAAATCAGTAAAAGGACCAGTAAAAGTCAAGATTATTCTCAGTAAACAGAGGTATAGGCCTGAGTTACATGGATTCTTCATTACCTACCACTGACTGGACACCAAATTATCTGCACTGCAATTCCACATTTAAACCTGTTCAGGCACTTGGCAAGCGTTATATTTCGGATGTGACTGAGTGAATCAGATCACAGAATAAAGGTTAAGACTCACCGCTCTTATCATGGTTTGGTTTGGCTTGATTATCTGTGTCACTGTTGCCAGTATCAACAGGAGAGTTGCACCGGGGATCTCCCTCTTGACTGGAGGATACAGTACAATAATTCATAAATATGGACACCATTCTATCAGAAGATATTTTTTACCTCGAGCTATACATGTTTTATTGACCTAAATTTAAATCCTTATAGAGACCAATAAATGTCTTGAACGGTCAGATATACTTTTAAAATTGGTGACCCTGTGCACATTTCAGTGTTCACAGACCTCATTGGTTTGGTCTGCAATATTTGATTATTTATTACAGTTAGTTCAGGAAGTACAACTGCAGAGGAATAATGCCACCAAGAAAAAAACTGTCTACTTTGGATCCTGCACTGCAGATAAACCATCAGATATTGTAGTGTGCAGATGTTTTTAGCTTCCAGTGTAACAGCAAACTTATCTGTTTTTAATCAATATTGTCCCCTAGGAAGCAAAGACACACTGTAAAGAGCAGTGTGATACCAAACCAATTGTTTTTATCTTATTCTAGGTGTAACTATCGCATATTAATTAACACAAATCCTAAAAAACAACAACACATTTTTGTTTTTATGTGGCCAACAGTATTCAGTAGATGACAATTTTCTTTCATATTCTCTTCAGAATTTAACAAATCTGTACCATTTACTCAAGTAACTCTTCTTGCTTCATTAGTTACCCAGTTATATGAAGAATTTCTATAACAACATTTCAGCTTGTTTGGAAACTGCCCAGGAGATGCAATGTCTTCACCTGGAGAAGGGTTGAAACTCTGTGAAGTTGGCCCAGCTTGTTTCCTGTGATTCTGTCCCACTGCCAGCAGAGGTGTCCCATCCTGACAAGGTCTGGGATGTGGCCGTCCCACCAGAGTCCCTGAAATTTGCTGTCCAGCCAGGACCTGGAAATAACACAAACAAATAGGACACAGTTTAGAAGAAATGGGTCAAGCACTTGGAATGGGCAGCCTCTCTACTTAACAACTGCCAGAAGCGTGCAAAGAATCAGCTTTAATTCTTAAAGCGCTTTGGCAGCTGCCGTAGATAGGTGGTGGGCATTAAGAAATCAACCAACAGATTAGAAGATTGCTGTTGGGAAACCCAATGGGCAGCACGAACAGACTCTTTCTCCATTTTGTGAGTTGCTGCTCTCAAGTCTACCTGAGTCTGATGTGTTCTGGTCAGAGTCTTCATCTTCGTCAGATTCAGACCCACACTCTCGCGCCCTGCGTCCATTCTCCAGGCTGCTCCTGGAACTTCCCCCCGAGTTCTGAGAGACCCCAAACCTGGACCAGGGGAAGGAGTGAGACACAGGACCTGGCACATGGTAGACAGAAAGCACGGCTTTTTTAGGTCATTGCCAGGTTTACCTTGTTCTGGATTTAGCTTGTGTTGCATAGTTGATCTCCTTTTCCTCCCAGATGTCTTCCTCCTCTTCTTCAGGATCATCAAACTGACGTATCCTTTCTTTACAGCAGGCTTCAAACGCAGCTGCATTGGCCTGAGAACAACCGCACAACTTACTTTAAGACATATTAACTCTATCGACTTTGTTGACTACACAAATACTACAATAACATCAGTTGCTGCATCATGAATGTAAAATGTTACCTTTAAAAAAAAAAATCAACGTAGGTTATAAATTGGGCGGCGCAGAATACTTACACTGTTATCATCAGAATCGAGATTGAAGTTTATTTCTGCAATTCTGTCAAAGGTGGCACTGAGTAGAGAAAAACAAACATAGTTAAGTCCTTAATCAATAAATTGAAGGAGATGTGGTTGATTTCAAGTAATTAAATCTTTCAGATAAAGAAAAAGCCAGGAAAAATTAAATAACTAAAAAAAATTAATCAAACGCAAGCAGCCAATACATATTTCTATTCTTACTTGATATTATCATCATGTTCGCTGAACTCCTCATCGTTGAACCCAAACTGATCCACAAAGTTGGCTGTCATTTGTTGGATCTGATAGTCAGAGAAGGCCTGGAAAGATGAACAGTTTATCATTAGGATGGCAATCACGTATTTGTAATGGTGGAATCATGTGGTTCTTGTTAATTAGTCATACCTGCTGGAGGGACAAGTCATTGGGGAAGGGGCTCTCCATGTCGTCATCCTCACTGGACGAGTGCATGTTGTGAGTGCTAACCTGCAAAACAGCACAAGTTGGCATGGTGAACTGTTGCCTTAGTCAAATCAATTTCAGTAAATCCTAATACATTAACAAGATGAAAAAAGTGAAACAGGACAGAAATGATTAATTATGTTAAAAGCACTGTTGTATATTTTACAACACAACTAGATTTGATTACTCAACTGGATTTTATTACTTTTGATTACAAATTTTGACTTTTGATTTACAAAATTTAGGATTTTGAAAATCCTGAATTTTGTTGTCACTACCAAGCTAGCGGTATGAAGTTAAACAAAACCAAAAGAAACCTCTCATCTAGCTTTGAGTCTAATCCCATTTCATAGTCAGCTGTCAGTTTCAGCAGATTATGATTTTTTTTAGGTAATTGTACATTACGAATGTAA
The DNA here is from genome assembly GCF_037954325.1 of Fistularia commersonii. Taxonomy (NCBI): domain Eukaryota; kingdom Metazoa; phylum Chordata; class Actinopteri; order Syngnathiformes; family Fistulariidae; genus Fistularia; species Fistularia commersonii. Next base: position 11,955,797 of record NC_141288.1, read on the forward strand.
GACTCACAATTATGTGCAAAGTATTCACATTTTCTTGTTTAGGGTACAGTCGGCCCCTTCTTTGTCTTTTAACAGACTGTACGGAGCCCACAATGCTCCATTTTACAGATCAATCTCTATGAACCACATCAGTCAAAAGAACTCCTAACATTCCTGTCTTGGGAATTTCATTTAAACACATTAGTGTTCCCCTCCTGACACAGAGTCAGACCGGAAACGTCTAATGACATAGGAGGTTCAAAGGTCTTTAGCTATTGAACAACTTTGTTCATGATTTATAGCTTAACCAGGTCACGTGACTATGATATCAAATTTTCATCCATAGAGTAAGGAAATCGTTTTTCAAAAAAATAACGATAGATTTTAAGGCACTGGTAAAATATAAGACCCCATAAGGGATACCGCCAAAGTCTATTGCTCCAACAGGGTCGCTGCTGGTGTCAGGGAAAGGTCTCAAACCATGAGCGATATAAAAAAATACCTTAAAATGGAAAAGGGGGAAGATTCTGGCTGGCCAAAGGGGAACACTACTGTGGCTGGGGGACAAGATAAAAGGTAATGCATAAAACAGCACCCTGTCATCCATGACTGCATGCCACTGGATCCTGACTGGAAAAGATCTTTTAAGAACATATGATGGCTGAAACCCACCATTTTACCCAAACTTCCTGCATTATATCAATGGCAACTTGCAAGTGGTGAAACAGACAAGATTCTGAGAACTGAAAAGGTATCAATCATGAGCTTACAGCATTAGAAAGTGTTGACAAGTGGTTGCTATTGAAGTAAGGTGATGTTATAATGGCTCAAGCTGCTCGTCTAAGAGGGATGTCAATATAGTACCATTAATTCTGGAAGGATGCTGAAGTACTTGAAGGGATAAGGAGCTTCACCTAAATAAGGGTTCTGCTTCTCAGCAAGAGGACTCAGTATGACTTAGCAGAATTTCTCTTTTTCTTAGGAATACAAATTAAAGGTTTCTTGGAGACGCCACAACTCTAAACATTGGCACGTTGTTGCCAATACCATAGCTGGGAAAACATACACTGTTGGGGCAAAACAGCGTCTCATTCTCGATTCCAATTTGCTTCTGAGGGATGTAAAGATTCCAAAACCTCTTAAAATGGAAGCCCCACCTAACCAATACATTAGAGAAGATGGGTGGCATAGATTGAAGTGGCTTTCAGGTACCTTCAAAACAAGGAATCTGATAGAAACAAGATCTTAACAGAAATGTTAATAGATAGGGGAACAGAGTACCTGTACTACATGCATGCCTTACTTTTCAAGTTCTGGAAAAAAAACAATTCCCTATGAGACAATCTGACTTCTGCTAACCATAGCTGAAGTTCTTGACAGTGACCTTCCAAACTCAATACAATAATAATTCAAAGAACTGCTCTCAAAACCATGCCAGAGCTCCTCTCATCAAGAGATATGATAAACATTTACAGCACATCACTGTCTAGTATTGCAAAATCAGTCTTTTGGAGGAGATAAATGACCAGGATGACTTCCATAAAACACCAACAAGGGAAAAAAAACATTTACAAGCTTCTATTTCCTAAAACAAATCATGTACTTCCAGCAACAGGCTACTGAGCCCCAAGTGGGCAAAACAACTTCACAAATATGAGGATCATAAAACTGGCCTAAATTGTCATCTGTATAACCAAAGATACAACTGAAGACAAATGTGGGAATTCAGTCACATTTGCAATCACAAAACCATACCTGTATAAGGATTGGGAGATATTTTTTGTCCTTTTTTAAACAGAATATATGCCAAGATTCAATATAACGGTATGCACTCCTTTAAGTTCCAAATATCTGTTTCTGATGGTGCAAGAGCTGCACAATAGTAAATAAAAAACACCATGCTTTAGATTTTTTCCCCATAGAAATTACTTAAAAGATGTGAAATTAATTTTAATTTAGTAGTGCAGTTTAACTTATTTAACTGTGAGTAGTCATGACAGGATGTTCCATTTTAGTTGACAGGTAACCTAATTATTCTGACAGTGGTTTACGATCACCAGCTTTTGCCCTTACATCACACTCCATTCCCGCCTATCAAAAATTACTGACTTTTACAACAATCTGGAATCCTATCTAACCTGGACGACATTCACTTCCATCATTGTAACACTCGTCACTAGATAGCTGTTTTCACATTACTGAAGAAGCTCAGCGAAGAAGCTCAGTGAAGCATCTATAGTACCAGTTAGGCTGGGGTGCTTAGCTCAGTCCTGAAGTGACAGCATTGCTAAGGAGACAACATCAAGCTGCAGTTCCCTGCTTGTAACAAAATAGAATCTGCAGTGCCATCAGCAGGGTCAAGGTTAAATAAAAAAGTTGAAAATGCAAACAGAAGGCCACAACATTAATTGTCTAAAAATTCACAAATCACCATAGTGAGAGCATTTTTGCTCTGTGTTGCCTAGGGACGCTACCAGCGAACTAAATATGAACCAGTAACTAACAATTGATGGGGAGTGTGGCTTCAGTCCTGTAACTGGTTCTATTCTAACATTATAAAAGGTTCAGCATAGTAATTTATTGAAATGGATGCCCTTTCTTTTTTATACTCAAGGATACTTCTGATTTTGTTTCATTTATTATTTTTGATTTATTCAATGAGAAATAGCAGGTTGTTGGAGATACAGGAAGCAGCGTCTCACTGCTGGGCTGTTTGGTCCTGTCCGTATTACCTGGCTGCTCTCAACACTCAGCTTGAAACACAACAATAAGAGGAAAAAAGTGAAGAGGTTAGAAGTATGCTGGCGCTTGAGAAATGTTGTCTTACCAGCTCTACTGTATTCTTCCTGTTGGTTTCTCGCAGTGTCTCATCCACAAAGCTCTCCCAGCGACCCCGGCAATCCTCTGGTAGCTCTGCAGCACAGGAAGAATGACAATTTTTTAATAAAAATGCTCATTCATCAATGCTGAACTATGCCACCTAAAACATACCTCTGATGAGGTCAGAAATCTGGGCCTGAACCGGTCCTTTCTCTAAGTTCTGAACTACCATGTTTGAGATTCTGGTAAGATGACCCATGTTGCCCCTCCTGGTTCCACCCTCAGCTCTGAAAAGACAAATCACATAGAGATCCATCTTAGTCAACAGTCAATGGATTTATTTCCGATTAGACTGCAGACAAAAGAAATAATAAGACCAACAGTCACGCTGCACATTGTTCTGTTGTTCTGTGCTTACTGTATTTTATCATTTTCCTCCCAAGCATCAAGGATCTTCTGTACAAGTCGACACTTCTGGAAGAGCTGTTGATTTGACAAAGAAAGGAAATGGCAAATTAACGTGAGGATGTGAACAAATATTGGGGCAACATGGTTGCGGGTGTAAGTTCGGGAGTCACATACATGAGCCACTAGGGAATTGTGGATTGATGCCTGCATGTCACCAGCACCGCCAGATTCTACTGCCTCCCCAGGGGGTTCTGAAGCGGGTAGTGCAGGCTTCCCATTGTGGTTCTGGAGGCCAGGGTTGGGCTTCTCCTCTGAGGAAGGGTGGTTCAGAATGGCCGCCACACACAGCTCCACTTGGAAGTGCAAAAAGTTATTCCACGAGTATTTGAAGAACAGATCCTGTGTAGGAACAATGTGAAAGACATTACTAATGGGTTTATGAACCATTCTCTAACTGAAGCAGCTAAAGGAGCATATCACAAAGCTAAAAGTCTTTTAGATTCTATGGACTCATGACTATAGATTTTCCGATTACAACTCTATAGAAATAATCTGCCATGAAAAACAAATTCTGTAGTAACATTCTTGAAAACATTGCAGTAATGAAAACTGCATGTAAGACAGAAGATTTCTAAAAATAAAAAGCCCTTCACCTGCTGGCCTACTAGCATCATATTCAGACCATTGAGCTATTTTGATATATCAGGTTCCATCAGGGCTAGAAATGCTTGGTCCACACTGATCCCATCTAAAACAAGTCAATGTGGGTAAAATGGAATAGAACAGCAACAGAATTAATCTTTCAGCAAGAACATGCTGAGTTTTTTTTTCTCCCCTCGCTTGCCTCTTTAAATTTAAAGAAGTCTATTTTGAGTAAATGTCTTAACAACAATGTCCAAAACTTAATTGCTTAGTCAACAAACTGAATGGGATAGATAATAAATAGTAAGTTATTTTGGAAATTACTCAAGGTAAAAATGACTGATTTACAAGAAAAGAAGGATTGGATATTAGATTTTGCCATGATTTCAAGTGTACTTGAATGTTGTCAGGGCAGTTCTTGTATATTGTACATGGAGAGTGGAACGATAAGCACTTTGAACATTTGTCTGAAGCTGTTCATGCTGTTTCATTGTGTTGCTTTCTTTGCTGATTTTAATCACCATGGTGTCTGAATATGAGACAAAGTTGTTCTCTCGGGCCACTGGACAACTGAACCTGAAGAAAGTTGGTCAGTCTTTAAATAAATGCAGTTTATTGCTTAGGTGTAATGGTCATATATCTGATTAGCTAACAGGTATTGCATGGCATGTAGGTGGCAATTTGGTTTCCTATTGCAATTAAACTAGTTAACATCGAGGCCCTCAATCTTCTCAATATTTTTCCATTATTATCTGGGTGTGGATAAACCAGTATCTAAGTCTAGATATTGGTCTACATTCAATGAATTTGCCCTCAAATGTCTGACGTCCCCCACCATAATTTTTATTAAATCCTCAGGGCAACACTGAAGTAAGAAGTGCCAGTCTTACCCATTGTTTACTCTGAAGCAGACATTATGCAAGAACTGAAATATGTGGCACATCACGTCAACAGAGACAGAAGCAAGAATAGTCAGCTTCTACCTACCAGTAGTAGGTCCATGGTGCCAAGGTTACAGAGCTCCTGGCAGATACTGGGAGCACTTGTCTGCAGCAAAGCAGCCACAAGCCGGGCCACATGAAGGCGAGCGTTTCCTAGAGGCTGCTCCAGGACGCCAACGGTTGTTAATATTGCACTTTTCTGAAAAAGGAATTTGATTTTTTTTATTCATTAGGACTGTTGTAACGACTTTTTTGATAAATAAAAAAAAAAAAATTACAACACAGCTCGGGTTTGAGCTCCATCACAGGGGTGAGGGGTCTAGAAAAAAATGAATTGTTGAAAACAGACGTTAAAAGAATATGTATGAAAAGACACACTGCACTTTACTCCTCACCATCTGACATAAAATCAGTTTAAACATTTCCTGTTTTAGGTCACTTAGAACTACCCATATTATTTCTATTCACTAAATGCCAGAGTAATGAGAGATTTTTTTTTGTCAGATGTTTCCATAGATTTCCTTGGTATTAGGCAGTATTGCCTTTAACCACTTCGACAACCTTCTTACAAGAGCTTGCCATTGTTTGGGCCACATTCTTCTAACAGAACTTGTATAACTGAGTCAGGTTTGTAGGCTGTATTGCTCTCACACCTCTTAAGCTCTTCTTCTTTATCTTTTGGCTTTTTCCTTCAGGGGTTGCCACAGCGAATCAACCTTCTCCATCTAACCATGTTCTCTGTATCTTCCATTCTCACACCAGCTAACTTCATATCCTCTCTCACTACATCCATAAATTTTCTCTGCCTGGCAGCTCCAATTTCAGCATGCATCGACCAATATATTCACTATCCCTCCTCTGTGCAGGCCTCTTCAGCTCTGCTCACAAGATTTTCTCTTGGACTGAGATCAGGGCCTTGTGATGGCCAGTCCAAAATGTTAACTTGTTCACTTTGCAACTAATTTGGCAGTATTGCTTAGGGTCATTTTGACCATATGGGAAATAATTAAATTCTTTCTGACTAACCTGTCTTTCCCTCTCCCTTTGTTTACCATAGTCTAGCAGTTATGCTTATATGAAATTTATAGCAGCATTTTTTTTTACAAAACATTTCTTTGTCATTTCAAAATTAATTTTTTGTCTGACGCTCCAGGATTGTCTCGCTGCTGTTGTTCTCACAATTACCACAGTCTGTATGGCATTTTCTCATCATTTTGAAATTAATTAAGTGAGATTGCTGAGCAAAAAAGCAGACATCACAGCTTGGCCAAAATTAATATAAAAGCACAACCACAATGGCAAAAAACCCAAACCACATAAAAAGGTACCTTTGGGGGGTCAAGAAGAAGCTGCTGGAAGTCCTTTAAATGGGGCTCAATGGCATTTAAAATACTGCTGTTGACAGTGTAAGACCTTTCATAACCCTGAGAATACAGATCCATCAGCCCTTCCAATCTGCAAGACCAGACAGGACAAGAATATCACCACATCAAACGAGGCATTTCCTGCTTATGTCTTTTGACACATGTAGGAAAGTAACACCATTATCTCACCTTCCAACATCGGCAATAAAACCTAAAAGGAAGTTGAAAGCAGCTGACTCACCCAGATCTCCTGGTCTCCAGCAAGGTAAGTAGCACTTGAGTTCCATTAACAATGGAGGCCTCACTCCTCTCACCCTCAAACATGTTCTTCAGGAGCCCTGCTACTGTTTCCTGTCTGAAAAATATCAAAAAATGATAACATCTTAATGTCCCAGTAGTTACTGACCGAGTTCACAAGTTTACAATTAACTAGTTATTTGTTTCCTGTTAAATAACCTTCACGAATACTTCCTTTATCTACATTTTGGCATGCAAATTATTTCCGAAGTAAAACTGGGTGAAAAATAAATGGGTTACAAGAAAATTCCATCAAATAATGTTTCCAAAAATTAAATGAAAATAAAAATGAAAAACTTCCTTATAAGGCCACTGAGCGCCCCTACTTTAAGTCATATATATATATATTACATGTATGCCTACCTGCAGGTAGTTTTCGCAATAAATCAAGGTCCACTTAGAAATATATGCACATGTATCATACCCATGTTGTATCTTCAACCTGTCAATATTCAGCCACAAACGGCCGACAGACGGCCAAATTAGGGCAACAAGTAGAGAGAAATAAACTTCTACCAAGGTGTTCAACATTTCAGCCTTTTTATATAAAACAGATGTCGCGACTGCTGATTGTCGCAACTGCAACGATCAGCAGTATCAGAGCTTTATTTAAAAGATAAAATAAACACCTGTTAATTGTACATCTATTTTACTGATGATTGTTTGTATCCGATAATAAAACTGGTAATTGGAATAACCAAATTAATCACTTCAATGCAAACTTTGCTGATATTTATTTATCAGGTGACTGGAGTCAGGTATTTGCTTCCTGTATATGTGCCTGACAGTTGAGTCTCTTGTTATAATTGCAGCAAAAATAGATATCAAAAAATGACAATAAAAAAAAAAATCACAGGCTGATATGGAATGAACATGATATAATGATATTTAGTAAAACAACAGAAAGGTCTTCTGAATTTCTTTAAAATTGTTTGTCAGTTTTAAACTTACCGTAATAATAATGATTATGTTTCCCAAACTGAACCTTCTATGCTATTCATCCATGATGTGATGTCACAGTGAGAAAGATCTGGACAAAACTGAATAAACTTCATGACTTCAGTTGTCTCACAGTTTTTTATAAAAAGTTCTTCCTGAGGGATTACAACTCAACACAATTGCAAGCACATCTGCCACTGATTGTGTGGTATTTTTGATAATTATCTATGCAGTATGTGAATTTGACCAGTTGTATATTTGTTTAATTAATGACGATTTTCATCCCCAGGAACTGGCATAAGCAGGGCAAAGATCATTCATTAGAAAATGTGTCTTGTGACATGTGGAAAATTTTCTAAACCTTCTGACAAACCTCAAACAGATCAAGGGAAAATAAAGAACCAACCAGTAAGAAAACTCCAGGGGGCAACATGTGCTCTCTTTCAGTTACTAAATCGAAGTCACACCATCACATTTTTTTCCTGTGTATGAATAGGTGTCCTTAAACATATCATGTTTATATGCAACTACTTTGAAGAAAATATAGCTTTAGCTTAATTAGGGAACAGCTAAAACTTACGACTCGAGGACAGCCAGTAGTGGGTCACCCTCCATGCTCCATGCAGCCTCCATGCTATCCTGCATCTGATTGGCCTGATCTCTGCTAAGGCGGATGATGTCACAAAGCGTTTGGGATGCATTTGATTGTCTCTGAAAAAGATGTTTGTCAGTGAAGCACATCATCTTGATGTGGGAAAGTAAAGAAGATAGCAGCTACAACTTAGTCTGAACATCCAGCTTGACTTACTCACCTCCTCATCTTTACCAGTATGAATGAGCTCTGTGAGTCTCTCAACAAGCTTCTCCTGATTGAGCCACTAAAATGACCAATACAAAGATAACGTTAGATAACTAATAGGCCATATCGTCCATCAAAATGGCTTTTCTGAGCTTACATGGAGGACCTCCTGCCTCAAGGGAGCAGGCTCCACACAGCTGATGAGACGAAGCAGCAGGTCCATCATTGCTGAGGCATCGATATGTTTCAGCACCAGGCTGATGAAACCTTCTTTTTTCTTTAGGAAGGCAATCACCTGTGAGGAATGACGGACAATTTTATTGAAAAACTTTGACCATTACCATCATCAGTTTGAGCCAAACCTTTGTTTCCTTAATTTTTTCATTGCATCCACTGATTATACATATTACACACAGTTGATGTAATATATCCACCCTTAATAAGGACAACAGTAATTAATTTATATGGATGTGAAGCATTCATATGAATGGATGAACCTGATTTAAGTGATCTACTGTTTTTTCGCACTTTGGGGCACACCTAAAAGTCTTTAATTTTCTCAAAAACCGACAATGCGTCTTATAATGCGATGCGCCTTATATATGGATCAATATTGGTTAATTATGGCTACTGTAGTCAGGGGGCGTCGCTGAAGTAGCAGCAGTAAAAACGGTAAAGAGGAAATCCAGTCCCACACCATTTGTGTGCGTATAAAGACCCCAAAATGGCACCTTTCAAGAGACACGCTTACGACACAGAGTTAAAACTCAAGGCGATCAGTCACTCAGTAGAACACGGCCAGAGAGCAGTAGCGAGACAATTCAACATTAATGAATCAATGGTACGGAAGTGGAGGAAGCGACAAGATGACCTGGGCCAAGTAAAGAGGACTAAACATAGTTTCCGAGGAAACAAAGAGAGATGGCCACACTTGGAGGATAAACAAGAGCTACCAGTATGTGCGGTACCTTATTGTGAATGCACTAACTTATTTTGGGAGTGAATGGTTTTGTCAGAACATTGGTTTGTATTCTATTAATGAAGTTTGACTGACTGACTTATCTGACTGTTTTGTTGACATTCCATTCATCTACTGCAGTCTCTCTCAAATAGTGGGGTGCGGTGCTATGCCGGGGGGGCACGTGGGACCCTGGGGAACATGCTTTTTTGCTGTACTAGAATAAAGTGTAATTGCACATCCACTACAGTTGTTGGCAGTGGCGCTCTCATTGTCAGTGTGCGGAGGGAGTATTAGCTCTATGGTGTAGGGTTTTTTTTTTTTTGCACCGAGCAGGGGATATAAAGTGCAGTAAACAAACCCTCAAAAAAAAAAACAAGATTTTTTTTTTTTAACAGGGATGAAAAGACAAGTGGAGAGAGACGAAGATAATGAGACAAAAGAAAGTCACCCGAAAGCTAAGACGAGGAAGCGTATGTAGCACTTGGCTTCACTGTGACTACAGTGGGAGACGAGGAAAGACCTAAAAACAATGTTAATAAAGTTATTCTTTGTTGTAAATTGAACTATATTTCTTTCCTATTTGTTTTCTTTAATGTTAATAAGGATATGATTTTATGCAGAGGTGTACTTGTAACAATTTTATAGAAAAATTATATTATTTATAGTCGCGGCAGACAGTGGGGGGAGGGGGGGGGCGCAAATGGTTTTCTTCTTTCTAGGGGGGGTGTAACAGAAAATATTTGAGAAGCACTGATCTAGAAGATGCATAACGCAACCCCAGCCACTACAGTAGTTTCTATTCTATGCGCCTTATGCGCGGTGCGCCCTATATATGAAAACTGTTTTCAAACAGGCCATTCATTGAAGGTGCGCCTTATGATCCGATGTGCCTTATCGTGCGGAAAATACAGTAATTCATTGCTGCTATATTCAATCAGTTTTTGTTAAGGCCAAATCTATAAAGACAGTTTACCTTAGCGGAAATTAAGTTACCCTGCCCTTCTTACAGGACATTCAAGTTTACACTTTACCTATCAGGGGTTTACTCCCACTTTTACCAATTATTTGATACCCATTTGTTTGTGTATTTTTGAAAACAACAACACAAATACCTGTTCAGTTTTTCTGGCGATGAGGTTGCCGATAGTTTTGCTGAAGAAGCTTGCAAGGAGCGGGTTGAGTGGTGGATCCTGCTCCAAAAAGTGGTACAGCATCTCAAGCAGAGACTCATCACCCCCAAGCTTATCATTTATGATGGATACATCTGAAGTCAGGAGCTCACATGCAATGTTGGGAAACCTGACAGAGAATACAGGTAAATAGATTGAGTTCCTGGGTCCATGTCTTTCATGAATTTCCCAGACACAGACAAAACTGGTAAATATGAATTAATGGATTTACTGACTATCTCATCCAATTATCCTATTGTTAAATGTGACATCATGACAAATTATGGTTACTTCCTTTTACATGACAACAAATAAAAATGCATAAAAATGTGGATTTAATAAGAGGAAAATTCATATAAGGATGGATTCATTTTTTACCTTTTATATACCAAAACTATCAAAACCATCTTTGCATGTATGAAATTCTCTGGTTGTTCACAAATACAAATAAGGGGAAGGTAGTACTGACTCAAAAGAATTGGCGTATTATGATCATTATGCATGTTTATAGACGGGTCATTTACTTGAAGCGGCTTCGTTCTTCCAGGTCTACAGGGGGCTCAGTGGTGATGAGTGTGACCAGCTCCTGCATACAGTGGTCCTGAGACAGGAAAAGGAGCAGGCGGCGATTCTGGGCCTTGCACTCCTGTAAAACATCGTCCTCCTCCATCAACTCCCGTAGCGTCACGTCCTCCCTGTCAAGGAGCTGGTCAATATGGGACGTGGTGTGTAGGTCGAACTTCCAAAACATGATGGCCGCTGGGATGGAGGACACAACCCTGTAGGAGGGGAAGACAGAGGAGAGGTCAAAGGAGGGAGCAGGACCCATTATTAAACAACAAAAGCACTATAGTTCCATACCTCACACTAATGGGTCGTTTTTAGACAGTACAAACGATTCCTTGATTGAAACTAAATTGAAAAATGAGACCGCTGAAAATCCAGGACCAGGCTTAATCTGAAAGTCTTTTTTCCTTTTACAGTATTCTGTAGTCTTGGCTCATCTGGTTATGGTCTGGTAGATAGTGAAACACAAAACTGACATATAGAGTATTTGAATTTACCATATAGCAAGGTTAATCACTTTGATGAGCTGAGATGCAGTTGTTTCCATACTTCACAAAAGAAACACACACAACTTAATGTTTAGGTTATGCTAAGTAACAACTGTCATGTTTTAAATAACATTTGTGTCGCATTTTAAGAATGTGCTATGAAATTTGCAAGGGAATATACCTCTAACAGAGTCAAGCATAGCTTATTCAAAGGAAAAAGGTAGTCACACAAATACAGTAACACGTACCAGTGGATGAAATGTGGATATCTTTATTCAGACCCCCCCCACGGGCAGGCAGGCATTGGTGTGTATGCAGACAACAGACACTGAGCTGGGGCCTGGCATTTACCAGCATGGGTCTCCTCTAAAACACAGGCCTGTTCAGGAACAGAGACTCTGATGGACCATCACCTGCACCAAATTGAACATGAAAGGAGATCAATGAACCATTAGGTTTTACATGAAATGAAAACAACATTGATCTTCAAATATGACATATAAATGTATATAAACATTTATTAGAAGAGTTTCTGAGTAGGTGTTTTTCTTGGTTTTTGCTGAGCTTGTATGAAAAAAAATGAAGAAAAAAAAATCTCACACACAAAAAAATTGTGGACGAAAGCAGAACTTTTCTAACTCTTTGTAACTAACAAGATATTTAGGAGTCAGAGGTGAGGGTAGGAGAGAATTAGAAATCTTCTAATTGACTTTCACAAACCAAAGAAATAAAAGCATTGTTTGTTTTACTGACTGTCAAAAACAGCAGCATTAACAATCAAATCTTCTACTATGCTTGATTTTCATTTGTAAGTTCAAAATATTTTAAATACTGAGTTATAGTAAGGAAACACATTAATCAATTCTAATACTACGCACAAAAAGTTTAAAAAATTAAAGATAATTTTGCCTGGAAGACATCTGGCCCCAAGAGGACATTAGGACTTGATCATGAAGCAAAATGTTCTATATCATTTTTGAATCCTATTTTTCCACCATTGCAAAAGCAGACACGATTACCTTTGAACTGGATTGAGTTCAGCAGCTGTTTGAAAAAAAATCATAATTTGTCAATGTGACAAAATTAGCTTTATTTATATCAACATACTAAAACCTGACTTTAATAACTATTAAATAAAACAACTATTCAAATTTAAAAAAAAAGGAAAAAATGAATAGCATAAAGAAATTAAATCTGCAGTTTTAGAATACGGCCAGGCATTTCAATATATCTTCATATTATTATGCGCGCGCGCGCACGCACACACACATGCACACACACACACACACACACACACACACACACACACACACACACACCTTGATGAAACCTGAAAACTTAACCCTGATCTACTGTCTTATCATTTTGCATATCTGTCTGATGTCATGGCTAGAACGCATATTTTATCTGGCAAACAATGAGTCTTCTAGTTGTCAATGCTGTTACAACTTTATGCTGAATATTTAATTTGGCAAATAACATATGTGCCTGAATCCAGATTAAAAAAAAAAAGAAAAACAAATATAGCAGATCCTCACCATGTTACAGCCTGCATATTTAGTGCAATGCTATGATTTAAATGCAATAATACACATTTTAAAACTAAAAAATATTTCTATTTGCAACAGCTTAAAAAAAAAACACTAAAATTCAACAATTTTACTGAGGGGCATGTAAAGAGTGAAGTTATGATACAGTGAGACAATCAATAAACCACAACAAATCGGACAGCTTCAATCATGCAATTTCCTATAAATTTAAATGCGAAAGGCAGGTTTAGACTTCTACGTCATACAAATCCATATGGCCATTACTTGTTACACAGTTGTGTCATGATAAGTCATTCAAATAATAAAAGTGATATGTGAAGCAAATTGGGTAGTGTTTTAGCTTTACTGAGGACTAGAAACAACTGGCAGAGTTTAGGTTCCAAGGATGAAACTTCAGTCCTGCTGTTTACTTTTAGTCAAACACAGTTCATAGCATACACAGTGAACACTGTCACTTCATATTTTGACAACTGCTGAACAATATTTAGTCAACATCCTAATGTATCCTGTACAGATTCTGACATCCCAATTAGATCATAGTAAAATCATTCATTCCGAACTACTGCAGTTTGTGCAGATAACTTCCATTGTTTTGCTAGAGAATGGAGGCTAGACACGGCAAGTAACAAAATGAAGTTCCATCTCTACTTCATCACTGCAGTGCGTCGCTGTGGCAACATGCAAACTGTTGATCATGGAAGTAAAAGTGGAGGAGACCAAAGTGCTTCCTCCTTTTTTTTTTCCCTTTTTTGAGGAGCTGCCTTCTCTGCACATGCAGCAGCAGCGTCCATCTGGCACACATTTATAGAGTACACAAGTGCAATAATAACCCACGAGCTCCCTGCGGACATAGAGCTGGAGAGCAAATGCTTGACTTTACAACTAAAATAGAACCCACCAGAGGCAACCTCAACACAAACAAGCCGCTCACACATGAACAGTGGAGGATTGTAGGAACAATGGCAAATGTACAGGTAGATACTCTCAACAATTGGAAAAGTAGAAACCACTGAACTCAAGGGAAATGTAATCCCTGCTACAATCCAGCATGGTCTCTTACCATGCAGAGCTTAGACTCAACTAGAGTTGAATGAATCTTGTTGCTTTGTGGAATGAATCAATACTTGGAAACAAAGCAAACTTTGACTCAACCTGTTGTTACCATACTTGCACTGACAAATTTAAAAATCTTTCTATACATCAATTGCCATGAAGTTTGGAGAGAATTGTAACAATATAGATTTTGTTTAGTAACACATTCAAGAATTGCAAAATGGTTTTTACTTTTTTTATTATTGCTCATTGTCTGGCCTTGGGTTTGTTGTTTGTTAAACATACACTCACCTGCCTGATGTCATGCATTCCAACACAACAGTTCTATCATGGGATCTGTTTGATTTGGTATGGTGATAGAATTGTAATAATTCTGTATTATTATATAAGAATAAGAATAATAAGAATAAGAACAACTTTATTTATCCCGAAGGACATTGTTGTGCCAGAGTTTCGAGTAAAACAGAACAATAATAAATAATAGTAGGAAATTGTATGAACAGTATAAAAAAGGGAGAGGGAGAATAAGAAATACAAATAAAACTATAAAGTGTCAAAGTAACAAGTCAAGGCTATAAAGTGTCTTAAGTACAAAGATTTTGAGATTCCCTGTGGCTGAAGGGAGAGGAATTAAAAAGTCTGATAGCCTCAGGTAGGAAAGACCTCCTGTGGCATTCAGTGGAGCTCCTCTGTGGTATCAGTCTACGACTGAAAGAGCTCTGACAGGATGTCAGTGTGGCATGAAGGTGGCATGAGATTTTGAAGTAGAGGAGGTCATTACAGTAAAAAACATCAGTCGTGAGAGTGAGACAGGTCAGTCACTGAGACTCCGAGGGTTCCCTGCCAGCAAACTGATATTGTAAAAACCCATACATCAATCAGGGGGTTTCCCAGCAATATATGTGAATTATTGGAAGGCATATGCAGGGACAAAAACAGTGACAACCTCACAAGATGCACAGGGGGTCAGAAGGAAATACCTTGTTTGAGGGCTTGACTCTGGGAATCCAGATTGTAACTGGTTATTGTACCACACTTGTCAATATACATTCAAGGATTTTTTTATTGTCATTCCAGTCTGATGAGAATGGACTAAACTTTGTCTTTGTCAAATTTTAGATAGGATGGTAAAATATGAGAAACACCACAAAATAATGTAGTCTAATTCAAGAATAACTTGTTCATAATAAACACGGTTTAATGGTTAGCTGCCTCATAGTTAATCAAATTTGATGATTATTATCTTTAAGGCAGGGTTTGTGGCAGTGTAATGGCCCTAGTTTGTAACTGGTTATTTTGCTGCACATGTCAATATACATGGGTTGATCAAATATCAGAAACACCTGAAAATAATGTAGTCTGAATCAACAATATAAAACATTATTAATAATATACACAGTTACATGGCTGTCTGCCTCACCATGATTTGCAGCGGTGTACTGTAGCACATTCAACTGAAATCACAAATGATAAGTCTGATTAGCCATTGCTGATTCTGATTATTTGGTTGGACACAGGGATTATTTATCTTCTCTATCAAATGAAAACACCCATCTGCTACTGTCCATAGCATTAAAGCAGAGGAGATGTCTAGACGTCCTATAATGGGATAGAGGGACAAACAGGGGGACAGAGTGACACTGTGTGGCCAAATCCTTGGCATGAAATGAACATCAACTGACTCGGGACAGGAATCAGATTTCTGTTTACTTCACCAGCACCTGAGGAACAGGAACCACGTAACATGGGTTTTCAAAGACAGAAGTAGAAGTCAACGTTGAAACTACTTATAATTGTCTTGGAAAATCGATCTATTTTTGTACATCCCAATACATCACAAACACGAAAGTCAATTGCGAGTGTAAGTCGGCGTTACTTTAATACGCCTACCTGGGTTGTTGTTGAGCAGTCATACGGTGCTAATTTTAATTAACACTGAGAAGAACAAATCAGCGGCGAAAACCAAAATAAGGATTGTTGCAATGGCAGTCGTCTATCTGACTTAACTTATGTAGTTATGATTTGCCTATGCGAATGGCGGCTATGCTGTGTTAAACTGTCGCGTACAAACGACTGAACAATAAATTTACAATTTACATTAATGTTACTTAATACAACAACAATACTCTGTTAGTTCCTGTCATCTAATGACTTTTTGCACAAACTATTCTTATAAGCAACATATATAGGTACCACTGACGTTAGTTCCTCCTTTCCTGCAAGTAGCACGCAAGCTAATTAGCCGTCAACAGTTAACGTGTTACATATACGTTAGAGAGCCGTGTTAGCCAACTTAAACAGCTCTCAAACTTGAGTTAAACTTTGTCTGTGCACAATCGGAGTTTAAAGGCTGTTACATACAGTGCAAAGTATTCCAGTATTTTCATCGCACAACTCACCTTTGATTTCAAATCCCGTGCGATTCCTTTTGTCTGAATTAGATTTGAGTTTTTCGTCAAGCAGCAGTCCCGCTGACGTTAGCCGTTCAGCTAACTGTTAGCTAGCTGTGTTAGCTAAGATACATTAGCTTGTAAGAGAAAAGTGATTTGTTTTGAAGAAGGGGTCAGTCTGCGACAGACTGCTGTTAGCTTGCACAAGTTAGCTGACGATAGCCAAGTAGAAGTCAAACAAAAACCGTCGACCCGACATTAATGGCTCCTTGTCATCGACGGCAATATCTCTTATGTTAGATGTAGACTGTTTGTTTCGTCCATACACTCACAGTAAGTGAAACGCGGAGCTAAGTTTAGCATGCAAGGCAGGAAAAACTCATATTTTTCGAATCAAAATGGCGACATGGTCGCGAGAACGCGCACTGGACCTGCACGGGGACGTGCATTGACTTCCAACAGACCTCAGCGTTTCTGAATACTGAGACCATGCTGTTGTTTAAACAATGACTAACTTCAGTTGTTAATAGCAATATTATCGTCTTTATAACCGAAACTTGAAACTCGTTGTCGCCGTGTTACGAAACTGTGCTCACGTCAAAGTTTTTGAACTTGCTTACGAAAGACTTGGCATTGCCCTGATTTGTGGAAACGTAATGTACAATACAACAAGATACAGTGTGGTATTTTTAATTATCTTTAAGATCATGGACCAAGCTCAGGGATGAAAGAGTAAATACTCAAAGAACAATGGGATTTGAAACGTCAACTATCACAATTTTCTTATAACAATTCCATTGGGTGAATCAGTGCAGGAGTCAAGTTAAATGTTCTGAAGTTTGTCTCAGGCATGACATTATAAGAAAGCCACATTACAAGCATTGAATCCTCGAAGTGCCCCCTCACATACTGGCGGGGATAGTGCAGTGACTGGTAATTTTACTTATCTTTCTAGAACAAACTTAGTTGCAATATGAAATTATTAATTATATATGATGCCATTATTAAGAATACAAATCGATGTAATGGAGCGGATGTAATTTAGTTTTATAATTCAACATGACTTGTTTTCAAGGTTAAAACTTCGCTCACACTTCACATGTCAACACTTACTATTGTAACCCATTTAATCAAATATAAATGTGTGTATTCCTTCAATTCGTAACACTGTGGTCATTAATTTATGAGTAATTGATCCTCACTGGTACAATCATACAAACATCGAATGAACAACAATTTTCATTTGAGCAGATCGTCCCTCTTTATTGGTTATGGAAAGAGTTCATAGATGAAGGAGACCTGACTTGTTTATGATCAGAATTGACTAATTTACGATCAAAACTTAAAAATGTTCATCCCCTCCACTTCTCCCTCAGGTCCTTCCCTCCCTTGTTTGCCTTCCCCTCCTTGTCTCCCAGTGTCCCACAATGCATTGCGATCACTCGTTGGATCATGGACCAAAGCGGTAAGAGATCGCTCGGAGCTTCAGACAGTTGCTATTGCTCGACCCCGTTTATATTTTTCAAGTAGAAGTTGCAGCTCTTGGGCGGAAAAGCTCTCGCAGAGCGAAATTTCTTACCCCCGGGTGGCTGATGTCTTGAAGCATCTTGAAGCTATGCTACGGAGTAACTGTTAGCCTACAGCTAGCGCGGGCTAGCAAGTTAGCTTAAATCCACCATGGGTCGTTTGTGTTCACCAAAAGTTGACAGGAAGCTAAATCTTAAATAGGTCCGACTGCAAACTCGCACCCAATTTTGAAGAATCATCATACAGAAAGCCTCATGATGTAGTATGTACATATTAGCTAATTCATATGCCAGCTGTGGTTGAATCGGGGCGCCAATGCTGCGTGACTATGACTAGCAGAGCTACGATGCCAGAGCTGACAGCACAGTCGTCTTCAAGGCCAGATATTATTACAAATTGTTACAGTGAGTCATTTTATCCCAAATTCAAATCAAAACATGTCTTTTCGAGGCATCACAGAAACAAAAGATTCCATTTGTTCTCTTTTAAGCATATCAATCAGCCGCTTAAGAGTTTTGATGTCGGTGTAATTCACTGTTTACTCAAAGTTTCAATGCAGTATTATTATGTTGTAGGGCCAAAGCACAACACATTTGATTTTATAAGAAATCACGATCGAGGATCACATATCACGATGTTTGCACATGTCACTTACCACATCATGAGGAGTAACGATTTCCACTTTCCACTTTCCACTTTGCTTTTTGAAAGGGCTTTCAAATGCTTTTAGTGTCTTACTATATCGTTGACTTTACTGTAGGTAGCTCCCAGTCCACCTCAAAGCAGTCACTTTTGAATTTTAATGGGGAATACTTAGCCCTGTACAACTGGCCTGTCCAATGATTTGTATTTGAGGTGAACTTCCTCTGAAAACAACACTTTAATACATAACGATTAAGATTCAGTGAAGACTGCTTAAAGATTAAAGTGGAGAAAGACCGATTACTGGACAGCAGTTGAATCCCGACAGGCAAGGTTACAAATTTCTTAATACAATATCACAAATGATATGTCAAGTTATAGCACTAGAATGGTAAGATGATTCTCTCGCTTGTAGTTCTCTAGCAGTTGATCTTAATTAGTTTTTCCTTCAGTTTTTCATGTACTAGGGTATAATGTAAATTGTATCATGGTAGATAGCAGTCACCATCACTCCATGACTATAACCCCATGAACAAACTCACTTTTAATGCATTTCTCATCACCAACAGATGTCTGGTCAACTCTGCACTCGGTGTGGTTGTTTTGTGAGGTTCTCAGTTAAAGTCTCTTACTGTCATCAACAGACAATGATCTTCAAGGAAGCGACGGCTCTGGGAGTTTGGGCGGCCCAGATGTTCGCAGACGCATCCCCATCAAACTCATATCCAAGCAGCCCCTGAGAACGAAACCTCCACCCCGCATTCAGAGACCCATCAACAGGCAGCCCAAAAGTGAGCCTGGAGATGATGGTGGGTTCATGTCATCACAGGGCAAGCAAAGCAGAGAAATAGTAATTTGTTAAAAATAAACACTCAGGATCTTTCGCAACCCTTCACTCTGAGCAAACCTTTCATGCGCAAACCCATATTTCCTTAATTTCAGTTAGTCTGTTTATAAATGTAGAACTTCCTCGGATGAGCTGACATACAGAGGATGAATAAACAGTAAACCTGCATCTTTTAATTAAGGGCCAAGCAATTTAATTTATTCAACAATTGCCAGGGTATTTCCTAAATGAAATGGTGGTTTGGGCTCTGTGTCTTAAAACAGTCTGGAAATAAAAGTTTAATAAAAAGTCTAAACTTCAACTTTGCGTTCCTACTGTTCTGAGGAGTCTAATTTTCCTCATCTCAACTAATTTCCATCATCTTGACATCTTGTCTCCCCTCTGCACTGTGATCCTCTTAATGAGAGGCAACCTATCTTATTGCACTGGAGTGCTATTTTCTGACTGGACACATTTTCATGTATTGTCACTTTTTAATCGCAAATCACTGATTTCACTGACAACTTGAGTCTCACCAAATCTATATGGACAAATTACAAATTACTGATAGAATGTCGATAGTTACCATCAATTCAGGGACTTTGTTTTCAGACATCAGACATGGTAGGTTGCAATAGGTACTATATTCACCGGTCATTTCTGGTCACAGACAATTTTGAAAGGGAGTAGTGGCTTCAGGACTTTTATTAGAGACCACAAAGGAAGTTGTGGGGTGCTATTTATTGCCAGTTTGAGAGCCTTTTTATATTGTGGCAGCGGGAAATCTGTGGTGGCAGCTGCACCAGATTTTTATTTGCAGAAAAAAATCCCGTATACTGAAGGCTTTATTAGACAACAGTGTTCATTCATATTTATTACTTTGCCAAATCCATAACGGTCGAATGGGATTGCTTCCTGCCATCTCAATCAGACCTTGTCATTGCCGATGTACTAGAAATGCAGTGTGTGAGGCCTTCTGCACTGCCTTTCTGCTGGAATACAGACAGAACATTTCCCGAAAGGGATTTTGAGTCAAAGTTCATTTTGCTTTTTGTTTGAGGCAGTCAGATTGATTGCAGCTGTGACTTCTGTTCCCATGCTTTAATGTTGTTAGAGATTTATGTAAGGATGTTCTGCTAAAGAATACAGAGAGCAACAATTTGTATTGTGTAATTTCAAGCAAAGATCACTGACCCCTCACCACTCACTTTTGTTTTTCCACGTTTATCCTTGAAGGATGACAGCAGCAGCATTTTCCTTGTTGAGTGTAGTTAAAGCTCTTGTAAAGTTAAAGATGGTATGTTTGAAGCTTACATTTGGCAGCTCATCTAAATGTAGTTCTTGGCTTTTAACCCCGTTTGTGTGTTCACCGACACACAAATGTTATGGCATCCCGTAGACAGAATTCACTGTGGGAGAATTGTGATTGGAAAGTGATAACTTTTTACTGGCGGTACAGGCAGGGGTTTCTGCATTCTGTTTTGCTTGCCAGTTATCCTGCTTCTGCTAACTTAATTAGTTTTGTTTGTGCTCTGAAAAAATATTAGTTCAGAGTGGGAACACAATGAAGCCATAGTTTGAGATTTTAAGCAATCGTAAAAACATTACTGAAATTACTAATTAGACCAGAGGAAAGGATGTGGAAGCACAGGGAATTAACTTGATGCTACAAAATGGACAATGATCTTCCCCAGTGTTGCTGTGCTCCCATTTCTATTAGCCAGTTGCGTAAACAGAGAGCAATTTTGAAAAGGAATAAAACATCTCAAAAAGCATGAAAGCACAAAAACTGTTTTTAAAGATGTCGACTGCATATTTTTTTGTAAAAAATGTTGACTATAACTGCTTTGCCCTGAGCCTCCATGTATTTTCACAGATCACCAGTTCTCTTTGAGAAAACTGAACTGGCTTCACAAGCTCAAACCGCATTTACCGAACGTCTCCTGACCATCTCTTGGCCTGGGAATAAGTAGATAATGACTGAATATTCAATCTGTGATGAACTTTATCTTCAAGTCCTCCTGACTCTTGCTCCCTGAAGAGAAGTAATCGTGCCTTTTTGTTTGGCTTATTATTAGAGATCTACATTTTTCTGCTGATGTTTGCCCGTGTGATGACTTCAGCACCAGTTCGCTTCACGTATTTCATCGTTGACCTTGTGTCTCTCCGCTGCAACAGGTAACTTCGTCTTCAAGCCAGAGGATAGGTTTGATTGTGGTGCCAAAGCTGGAGATGTGTTTGGAAATCAGAGAAGATACCCTCAGCCACTCTTCTGGGACTATAAGGTACTCTCAGCAAGGGAAAAAGGCCATACATTTATTAATAGCAATGACTTCAATACTGTAAACCCAGTGCTAATGATTTTCCTATGTAACTCTTACCTCTTGTTCCTATGATACCAGTTAAATTTGATCGGCGAAAGGGATGAAGTTCCAATTCACTTCTGTGACAAATGTGGTCTTCCTATCCAACTATATGGGCGAATGGTAATTTTCTAGTTTTCACATTTAAGATTTTGAAATACTTCTTTACGCTCACTCCTGTCATCATGTGCCTGGGTGTAAAGTCCCTACATATCTGACTACTACCCCCCTCACTCCCCCACAGAGAAATATTAAATCCACCTCTCTCCCTTCACAGATTCCCTGTAAACATGTTTTTTGCTACGACTGTGCTCTGCTTCATGAGAAGAAGGGAGAGAAGATGTGCCCTGGGTGAGATATTCCACTGGTCTCTTATAACACATTATTTGCAATCTCTGAAATATGGCCGGTGGAAGTTAGGATGGGTAATGTGTATGAGTAGTTTGAATGTGCAGGATTTCAGTTTGGGTCGGCCAGCCAGGGGACTCAAACTCAGACGTATGGGATGTTAGAAAGTTGAGGATTACTTTAAAAGCTGTCCATCTTAATTCAGCCAAGGCTATCACTACCTTTCACTTTGAACCACAAGGAGTTAAAAAGAAATGGTTTAAATCTTGTTTTATTGTAACTTGCAGCGCAACTGTCTGTAAGGGTACAAAAATAATAAAATAATGAACTGACATGGAAAAGTTGATAGTATTAACCCCCTCTTAGACATGTACTGGAAACATCTGAACAAGTTGGATCAAAAATTAAATGGTCTTTGACCAGTCAGCTCAGGATCCCTTAATCTATCGATTGACTCACTCAGTGTGTTTCACGGGAATGGAACAAAATTAAAACCTATACTGAAAACATTATGACGTACAAACATGGTGATTAAGTGAAACAATATTTTCCAAAATAATTTTGATTTGAATGTCGAATAATTTTGATTCCTTGTATGTATTTATAACCATCATATGCATATGACCAAGTGGTTTATCAGTATCACTACTTCATTACTAAGTCATGGGATGAATTTAAAAATCACACCTGTGTGAGTTACTAAATAAATTAGTTAGACATATAATGTGATTGTAAATTAGTATTCTTTTTTAGGGTACAGAAACAGATATTGCAATATAATATGACATTGGTGTTACTCATATGTCCCTAAGTTTGACTTGCTCAGGGCTTTACTGTATGAATTCACTCCCGTAAGGCTATAAATGCAATTGACAATGAAAAAGTTGAAAGTATTGCACATCAAAAAAATCCCTACTCTAGAATGGTTAGGGTGTCAGTCCACATTACCACAGTGATATGTCCTTCACTCACTCAGTAATCTTTTAACCTGCTGTGCTGTCATTATCTTTAGAGGGATCATAACAATTCAAACTGTCAGCTGTATCTTAAGCAGGCTGCTGTTACTTTCTGGGCAAGTGATACAGTTCATGGGTTATAGACTTTTATTTTTCACTGTTTTGCCAGACGAATCCTCCAGTGCAAATTATATTTAGCTCTGACATGAAACTGTGGCGAGCAGGCCTGATTCCATTGCAGTTGCTGCCTTGTGTCCCTGATCTCATGTTTGTGTGTCTGTCCAGTCTGAGCCTGTACAACTGCACAGACCCAGTGCAGCGGATTGAGCAGTGCCAGCGCGGCTCCCTTTACATGTGCAGCGTGGTCCCGGGCTGTAAGCGCACGTACCTGTCCCAGCGGGATCTACAGGCCCATGTCAACCATCGCCACCTGAGGGCCACCAAGTCCTCCGCTGGGCGCCAGGAACCCGTCCACCTGCCCCCTGCCTCTGAAGTTCCTGAACGCTTCCGCATTCCCCCTCCTCACATGACCAAGAACCATGTGCATCTGCCCAACCCACTCCAGCATGGAGGTCACGACCCCTACAGCCAGCCCCCACCCCCATCTGCCCATGACGGGCCGCCGCCCACCTCCGGCCTCGGACCCGAAACTTTCCGAATTGCCACGGTAACGACTCGTAAACACAGCAACCTCATCACCGTGCCCATCCAGGATGACTCTTCTTCTCGTGAGCCCCTATCTGGTGGGCCGGGCCCCTCCCAGCCCCCTCACCATCGCCCTGGAGACTACCCTGGCCAGCCCCCGCTTGTTTCCCATTCTCACCACATGATGGGACCACCGCAGCAACACTTTGGACCTCCCCCACCACCACCCCCACCTATCAGCCACCCTATGCAGCATCCCCCACAAGGCTCTGGGACCCCCCACATGGTGTACAACCAGGCCCCACCACCCCCTATGTCTGCTGCCCCACCACCCATCACCCCTCCTCCGGGGCATATCTTGAGCCAAATGGGTCCATACATGAACCATCCACCCCCAGGACCTCCACCACAACACAGTGGACCTCCAGTAAATGCACCCCCACCTCACCATTACAACCCCTCCTCCATGCAACAGTTCCCTGAAGACCAGGGCACTCTCAGCCCCCCCTTTAACCAGCCTGGGGGGCTCAGTCCAGGGATGTGGCCAGCTCCCCGAGGGCCCCCACCCCCAAGGATGCAGGGTCCTCCTCCCCAAGGCCAAATGCCTGGGCCCCACCATCCAGACCAGAGCCGTTACCGGCCATATTACCAGTGACCTGCTTCATCCTGTCCCACGCTGCTCTGGCGACCTTTACGTCACCATCAGGGTTTGGGTTGACTCTGGGTGAAGACACTAACATGAAACTGCCCCAAGCAGATTTAGTTCCGTTGAGTAAAGAGTAGACTCTGAGAAGAACAAGAATGTCCCTTTTAATAGCTCACAGTAAATCGTTCTGTACATATATCAGCCTTCTTCTCCTGTATCTTCTGTATTTTGACTTAATGATGTCTCAATAAATTTTTAACAATCTCCATCCGATGTTGGTATACAGTTGGGCCCAGAAATATTTGGACAGTGACACAAGTTTTGTCATTTTAGCTGTTTACGAAAACATATTCAGGATACAATTATATAATCATCACGGGCTTAAAGTGCAGACTCTCAGCTGTAATTTGAGAATATTCACATCCAAATTGGAGCAAGGGTTTAGGAATTACAGCTTTTTATTACATAGCTGCCTCTTTCAAGGGACCAAATGTAATTGGACAATCGACTCAGAAGGCTGCAAAAAAATTACAAGGCTGCATGGGCTCTTTCCTCGGTAACCTGTCATCGATTAAGCAGTTAAAAGGTCTGGAGTTGATTCCATGTGTGGCGTTTGTATTTGGAAGCTGTTGCTGTGAACAAACAACATGCGGTCAAAGGAGCTCTCAGTGGAGGTGAAACAGACCATCCTGAGGCTGAAAAAAAGGAAATCCATCAGATAGCAGAAATGTTAAGAGTGGCCAAATCAACAGTTTGGTACATTCTTAGATTAAAAGAGTGCACTGGTGAGTTTGGGAACTTAAGAAGGCCTGGACATCCACTGAAGACAACAGTGGTGGATAATTGCAGAATCCTTTCCTCACAATATCCAATCAAGCGAAGAACACTCGATGAAGTAGGTGTATCAGTATCTAAGTCTACCATAAAGAGGAGTCTTTATAAGAGTAAATACGAAGGATTTGCCACAAGGTGCAAATAAATTAGTCAGCCTCAAAATTGACTGCCAAAAGAACACCCTAAGAAGCCAGCCTAGTTCTGGAACAGCATTCTTTGGACAGATTAGATCAACCTGTACCAGAATGATGGGAAAAAAGTTTAAAGAAGAATTGGAAGAGCTCATGATCCAAAGAATGCCATATACTCTTAAATCATGGTGGAGGCAATGTGATGGCATAGGCATGCATGGCTTCCAATGGCACTGGGTCACTTGTGTTTATTGATGATATGACAAAAGACAGAAGCACCCGGATGAATTCTGAAGTGTATAGGGATATAGTTTCTGCTCGGATTTAGCCAAATGCAGGAAAGTTGATTGGCCGACTCTTCACAGTACAGATGGACGTGATCTAAAACATGCTGCAAAAGCAACCCAGGAGTCTTTTTAAAGCAAAGATGTGGAATATTCTGCAATAGCCGGTTCAATCACCAGATCGCAACCCAAACGAGCATGCATTTCACTTGCTCAAGACAAAACTTAAGGCAGAAAGATCCACAAACAAGCAACTATTGAAGACAGCTGCAGTAAAGGCCTGGCAAAGCATCACAAAGGAGGAAACTCGGCGATTGGTGATTTCCATAGGTTCCAGACTTTGGGCAGTAATTGCCTGGAAAGGATTTGCAACAAAATATTGAAAAGTAACATTTTACTTTGGCTGATGTTTCTTTGTCCAATTACTTTTAAGCCCCTGAAATGAGGAACATTTGTATAAAAATAGCTACAATTCTCACATGTTTAATCACATTTTTGTTCAACCCCTTGAATTAAACCTTAAAGTCTGCACTTCAATTCTGTTGTAGTTGTTTCATTTCAAATCCAATGTGATGGCATGCAGAGCTCAAATCATGAAGATTGTGTCACTGTCCAAATATTTCTGGGCCCAACTGTATGTCTGCAGAAAGGGTTCAAATCAGTAGGCCAGAGAGTTCAGCTTTTAACAAAGCTCAAAAATGACCAGCATTAAAGATTTATGTTGCAAGGTTGTCTGCAGCCTTGACAGCTGTCTTTCTTCAAAACCATGTTGAGCAATTAACATTTCTAAAAGCCCGGTTGTATAACTAGTTTCCCTGCATGCCACTGGATAATTACTTGAAGATATGGAT
Organism: Fistularia commersonii; assembly: GCF_037954325.1. Taxonomy (NCBI): domain Eukaryota; kingdom Metazoa; phylum Chordata; class Actinopteri; order Syngnathiformes; family Fistulariidae; genus Fistularia; species Fistularia commersonii. Next base: position 11,982,217 of record NC_141288.1, read on the forward strand.
CATTGAAGTAACTGAATAAAGTAGTGAAAGTTTCCCTCCAAGTTAAATTGGAAGGAAAATAAAAGTTTGAGGGGAAAACATTTAAAGGTTTTGAATGTGGAATTTAGATATACTAACAAATACGCCCAAAAAGGCGGATCGGATCTGTAGTATCGGTTTTCACCACAAGGGGTGTTAATGTGCCACAACTGAGGCACCGAGTTCTTCATCCTGTCAAAACTGTCCAGTCAGGAAATATCTGCTTCAAAGTTTGTGTAGACATTGGTAAATGGACAAATGCACATCTGTGTGATGTCAATCCGATGTGAAAAGAATAGAGCTTCTTCCATAAGTCCATACCTTATTAATTTAAGATATGATTGTTTCCATCAGTTTATGGCTTTTATTGAATGGTGTTTTCAGGTAAAATATTTTGTTTATTTATTTAAAATTAGGTATTAAATGATTTTCAGTAGTCTTAAAATTGAATTTACTAGGTTTTTATTGCCACAAACATTTGCATTTTCTGCTTTCTCATGCTGTCCTTTGGGCTCAGCTTGTCACTGGCCTGTCAGAACATGTATCTCTAACAGTATCTCTATACAGTGTAATAACTACATATCTACATAAAACCACATTTAATGTATTGACTAAATAAACACAAGGTATTTGGGGGGAAAAATACTCTTGTTTCAGTGTCATACACAGAGAAGCCCAGGATCTTTATGCAGCAGTGGTATCAATAACTGTTTTGTGAAACTTGAATATGGATGTGGATCTCTGAAATGCATTGCAAGTTATGTAAGATTGAGGTGTTAAATCATCGTTGCTGATTTTTTTCAAAGTGTTCACTGTATTCTCCATTTAACCTCAGAGTATTTTATCTTTATTTGAACAATGTTAGTGGGGAGTATGATCAAATATGGATAATAATAAGGAATACGCTCAACACCAAGGCAGGCACAGTAAAAGCGACTGACTTCTTCCTGATTCGATGGCTCACTGTTTTTTTTATTTTTTTATTTGCTTCGATTCACCAAAAATCCGATCTTTTGTTCAGGATTTTCAGGAACTAAAACTATAAACATGACAAACTTGGCATCTACACTAGACTGTACAATATTTTTGCTCTCTTGTGGGTACTTTTAGATATGGAAAGTATGCCGTTCTTCGCTGTGTGCTGAGCAAACGGCTCTAGCCCACAGGTGAATTGATCTTTGGTAACATTAATGAACTTATAAGGTATTGAAGAATTCTTTTGATGGCTCTTTCAGTGATGTGTTTAAACTTAATACTCAGGAATGAAGTTCTCTATAGAACTTGATTGTCCCGACAAATGCATTGTCCAGATGGTGGGTTAACCATAAATATTGAGATAAACTGCCCTAGTCTACTTTGAGAGGAAGCCGTATTTGGTACGTGTAGAGTTTCAACATCACACTTTTTACCTTTAGTACATCAAGACTGAAAACACACATTAATATAAAATTAAAACCCGTGAGCAAAAACAGTTGCTTGAAAGAATGCAATTTATTCAAAATGATAGTAAGTTTTGTAGAATCAGCCTTTTAACATGGTGAACTTGATCCTCTACAACAGAGTTTCTGTAAACTGCAAAATAAAGAGAAATAGGTTAGTAGCAAGATTTAACCTCATATCTGAGATGTCTTTTGTGCCTGTGTGGTGGACAGTCAGTGATAGCACACTTGAGCCAGATCCACTCAGGAGAGTGGATTGTGTGAAGAAAAAGTTGCTGTGTAAGATTGAATTGTTTTGTAGAAAAATAAACCAATTTTACTGCAGAGGAAGACAAGGTTTAAGCAAAACTTACTTCACATTCAATGATAATGAAAGACTTTATACAAATTAAGCTGCTTCTGATCCCAGAAGGATAGGAAATACAAAAATGTATTACCAATAAAACGAATATTGTTGGCCAGTTATGCTTTAATATCCACTTACTAACTAAATGCCACATTTTATCTTGATAATATATAATTTAGTTTGGCTCTCCATTGTCATTTAAATTTGTTGCTTTTGTTAATAGGGCTCCTGCAGTGTGTTGCTAGCTGTGAACTTGGTTGCCATGGACTCAGATTTACATTTTACATGGCTATACTTTCAGAGAAGTATGATGTGGGAAGAAATAAATGCATCTTTTCTTTTAGGATTAAATTGCAAAATTTTGTAAAAAAGTTGACCTTTACAATCTCAAGAAACATGTTTCTAGGTGCAGCCAAGGTGTGACGGGGATCCGGCTTGGTGGCTGCAGGATCGAATCTCTGCTTTTTGCGGACGACATGGTTCTATTGGCTTCATCAGGCCATGATCTCCAGCTCTCACTGGAGCTGTTGGCAGCTGAGTGTGAAGCGTCCCGGGATGAGGATCAGCACCTCCAAATCCAGGACCATGATGCTCGACTAGAAAACGGGTGGAATGCCCATTCTGGGTCGGGGAAGAGATCCTGCCCCACGTGGAGGACTTCAAGTATTTCGGGTTTTGTACACGAGTGAGGGAAGGATGGAGCGGGAGATCGACAGGCGGATCAGTGCAGTGTCTGCAGCGATGTGGACTCTGTACTGGTGCGTTGTGGTTAAGAGGTGCCAAAAGGCAAAGCTCTCAATTTACCGGTTGATCTACATGTCAGGGTACCACACCTGATCCCAATTTGTAATCGGCGCCAGCTGCAACAGATGCCGCTAATCAAGATCCCTATAAAGGGCAACGGCACGCTCTGCCTGGCGCCGGGGGATTGTGGCGCTCAGACCACTGCGGATCCCTGCCACGACCAGACCCCATCCCTACCACGACCTGACCCAGTCGGCCGGTGTAACCTCTGACCCCTACCCTGTAACGACCTGACCCAGTCGGCCGGTGTAACCTCTGACCCCTACCCCGTTACGACCGGACCCAGTCGGCCAGTGTACCATGGGGCCCGTCCCGCCTGCAACCCGTCCCGTCTGCCACCCTGCCTGGGGCCTGTCCCGTCTGCAACCCGTCCTGGTGAGACCCAGCCCTGTGCAACTCTGTCTCGGGGCCAGGGGCTTACCAGCGACACCTTACCTGCTGTTTCAACGCAATAAAGCGCTTTAGATCCAGATCCCTGCTCTGAGGTGTGGTTCCCTGCCCGAGTCTGCCCCTCCGCACCGTGACACTACATTACCACCCTCACCTATGGTCACGAGCTGTGGATGGTGACCGAAAGAATGAGATCGCGGGATACAAGCGGGCGAAATGAGTTTCCTCAGCCGGGTGGCCGGACTCTCCCTCAGAGACAGGGTGAGAAGTTCGGTCATCCGGGAGGAGTTCGGAGTAGAGCCGCTGCTCCTCTGCATAGCGGGGAGCCAGATTAGGTGGCTTGGGTATCTGGTCTGGATGCCTCCTGAGGGATGTATACCAGGCATGTCCATCTGGGAGGAGACTGTGGGGAAGACCCAGGATACACAGGAGAGACTCCGTCTCCAGGCTGGCCTGGGAATGCCTTGGGGTCCCCCCAGAGGAGCTGGACCATGTGGTGGGGGAGAGGGAGGTCTGGGCCTCACTGCTCCAGCTACTGCCCCCGCGACCCGACTCCGGATAAGCAGGAGAGGATGGATGGATGGAAGCATGTTTCATCCACCAGCAGTGTGTTCTTACCCCCATGTCTTTACTTCTGTCACACTGGTGTTCTTCAAGTGAGTGCAGCACAGCATCATGGATGGAGGGGAACAACACGGAGGTCTGAATGTCCTTGTCGAAAAACATGGAGCTGTGCAGCTTCTCCAGGACGCAGCCTGTGAGGATGGCGAGTACTTGAAATAGCAGCCATTCGGGCAATCACATTTTGCTCATTATCATTCACTGTGTCCAAACTTAAACACAACAAACTGGAATGTGTACAGAAGTGTTACAATTCCCTTTACTCAACCCTGCACCTTCAAAGAACAGGTTTCACCAATGTCCTTACAAATAGCAAGAGAGGGATAGCATACTGTATTTCCATCTGTATCCTGACACTGTAAAATGCTCCTGTGCATCAATTCTATAGAATTGCTAATTTCCCATGACATAGGAGGGCTTTAAGACTTTAACCTTAAGGTCCACTGATTTGTATCACAAAAAGATTGAAAAATACTTGAAAATAATTTTTCAAAAAAAAAAAGTTAGGAAAAAAGAGAAAACAAATGGAACACGAAACAACCAGAAAATTAACGAATCATTAATTGAAAAATAATCCTAACTGTCCTAAAAGCAACATTAAATCTTCCGATCATCGGGAAGCAATATTGTCATTTGCATGCTTAAACAGCCCCTAAAGATGGAGTGGGCTGTGAGTTTCTAACATTTCTGATATCTTTTCATTGCAGATTTATACCTGAAAAAGGTAAGCAACTCCTTAATTACCACTGATAATAACCCCTCTATAACTTTCCTACCAGGACAACCACTGATGTGACTCACTTTTTCGATCTATCGCCTCTATACAGAAGCCACTACACTGCTATGACAACCTCTGACCTGCGATCAAAGTGGAATCATATTACTGCCATGAAAACATTTTAAAACGGATTTAAATGAAACTCACTGTCATACGCGACAATGTAAACGTCCACATCCACCTGGAGGAACTGCTTGAGTGTCTGTGAGGAGGAGGCAGCAGAGGAAAGTGTTTTGGATTTTTAGTCTACTACATTTATTGGACAACTACAGTTGTTTCAATGTAATGATAAAAAACTAATTAACAAGATTAATCAATTATCAAAAAAATGTTCTGAAACCAAAATTTAGCATGAGTCTGAAAACATTTGGATGTTGAATGGACATCCTGCAGTGAGTAAATCCACTTCTTTCTGATGTTTAATTGACGAATTTCTGAATTGTTGTTTTTGGACATCACAATAATTTTTTTCGATCTTTTACAGGGCCAGTTTTTACACATGAATTTAATAATTTTAATGTAAATGAATCTGTAACTTGTTGTGTAGAAATTTTAGCACAAGTAAGTACAAGTACGTCCGTGACGTATACCAAATAACACTGTATGGATGTCATTTCTCTGGATGGTAAATAGGAACGAGTCTGATGCTGTCACACAGATATAGAACCCTCCTTTTTTACCAATTTGAGTCCTTTAAGAGCAGAGATATCCAGGAAGGCGACAGCAGAAAAGTCCAAGATAAGACTGTGGAGGTCAACTCTGGGAACGCTGATGTTGGCCAGAAGATCTGTAGGAAGGTTCTTGAGTTTCAGGTCCCACGGCTTCAATTTTAATCCCTCAGTTGCTGTGAAAATTAAGCTGTCTTTCATGAAACATGTTCACAAAGGTTTTGATCAACTACCATCTAAGTCAGCTTTCTTTAACTTCCTGCAGTTTTGTTCTTTTATATCTTACTTGATTCCATTTTGATATCATGATCCTCCAGAAACTTCCTGATCTTTCCTAGAGCCTTGTTCCTTTTCCTCAGAACCCTCGCAGGATTGAATCCAACCTGCATCAGCATTGCGTCAATAAAATGTTACAGCTATCAAAAAGTGGCAGGAGCGCGGAAAGTACTTACAGCCTCCAGAAGTTTTTCCCTGAAGAACTCTATATTTGCAAAGAAAATGGGAGATGGAATTCTAAAGATTTTCACTCCCTGCAGCTCAGGTATCTGAAACCAGGACAAACTTGGTGAGCCACACCGTTGTAGATTTATTCCTGGTAGAGTTAAACTGAAAAAAAAAAAATCATGATCGTGGATTAGATGATTAAAACAATTCTGACGTTTGGGTAATCCTTGCGATCCCTGTAGAAGTTTGTCCCCGGGATATTTGCCAAAATGGAGCATCGCGGACTGAGGAGACAGGAACAAATGTCACTATGATACTGTCCTTAGTTGCAGGAGGACAAATCACTATTTTCAACCCTTATGTTGTCTTGCGGGTCAAAAGTGACCCACTACCATGTTTAGCTGTAGGAAAAACACCTTAACCTATTTTTTTCCAACTTGAAATTTTATGACTTTTCCTAAAGAGACCTCATAATTAGAAATAGTTTTTTCTTTATGTTTCCATGTGGGCTGTACACCACTAGGGTACAAAGATTGTCTTATGGGTCATTTTTGACCCGTAGGACAAGGGGAGTAAACACAATGTTAAGAGGGTTAACAGTTGGATAAATCAAAGTCTTTCCTCCTTTATGAATTAAGGGAAATTTCTTGATGCTTTTGAAAATTCTGCTTAGTTTTTATCACATTGGAATGAGTTGTTTTCGCATAACAGAGGCAAATCAGCCATCCCAGGTAGCATTCGCCTTCCTTTATAAATATACAAATGTGGCCATAAGTTGTCTCAACCCTTATGACGTGTTGAACCTCAAGGGGTGCGTCGGGTCTCTACTCAAGCTTGAAGTAGAACTATTCAATTATTCTTTTTAGCGGATTATCATAATTACAACTGGGTTCTGAAGACGACAGTCAGCAGCTCCAACCCCAGACCAACCGCCAGACCCAGATCTAGTCCCAACAGGGTGGCGGCGAGACATGTTCCGACCCAGACCACCTGGAGACAAACACCGGGCTCAAATAAGGAAAACTGAAATAACAGAGCCCAGAGGAGGTGTTTTTCATAACTCATCCAAAAGAAGTGAGGCACTCACACACTCAGGTTTGTCTCGCCTCCACAAGTGCCGTATTTCCCCGAACTGCATCAACATGCCCTTCAGGTTGACAATTACTAAGGCCCCAAGGACTGACTGCAATAACAACACATACAGAATATATCACTGAGGCGAAAACAAACAAAAAACCAAAGGCTTTAAGGATTCACATAAAACAAATAAAAGATGACACAATAGTCCCACTATACAGTGATGATTATAAGTTGATTTCCCACTTCCAGGTATAATGCGTATTATTTCGTTCTTTGTTATTGGGATATTTCTTTTTCTCATTTGTGTTTTTTTTTTCTGTATTTGTTTATTTTAATTTGAATGGATTGTTGATATTCATTGATTATGATGTTTGATTTTTTTGCTTAGTTTCATGGTTTCTCACTGGAACTTTATTTTGTGATAAAATTTTCCCGTGAACAGGGTCGATTGCAATAGAATTCCAATTTTTCTTCATGTTGCATCATCTTCTGGTTCCGCCCTGAGTCTGTCTGGCCAGCCGCAGCCCGGCCCCCATAAACTGCAGCAACATTATTGAAGAAGACACACTGCGCATCTCACCCTGGGAAGTGGCTCCAGCAAGAAGCCCAGAGCCACAGTAACCAGCATGGCCATCATCGCTGAGATCAGCCCAGCAACCTACATGTTTAGTATAATTTTTGAGTAAATGACATTGATATGAACATGATTCTAAAGTAACATAAGTTAAAATGTGTTTGTTAATCAGTAAATGTTTATGATGCTATGTCAAGTGTCTTCTGACCTGCGTTTTGCCTCCTGAGCTCTCCTGCACTGCCGTCCTGGAGAGTGCTGTACTGGCTGCAAAGGACCTGAAGCTTGCACCGAACATGTTGCTCACTCCAAATGCAATGAGCTCCTGCGCAGAAACATGAATCATGTATCTTGTCATCTGACTTGATTCAGATGAGATCCCAAATCCAAGCCTGAGGAAGAACTTATCTAATTTCCGTGAAGAGAGACCCCGCTTTTTATTTTTTTTATATATACATCACCTGGTTGCCATCGATGGTGTAATCATGCTTGACAGAGTAGACTTTGGCCACCGAGAAAGCGACAGCGAACCCCACCACGGCTATGGGAAAGGCTTCCACTGCACTCTCCTGGAAAACCTGCACGCTGGGAGCCATGGGACCCTCATACCTGACCAACAAGAGGCTCCGCCTTACTTGACAATCAAGTTTCCAACACATCTCCAGTCTCTGCTTCATTGCATTAGAAAGTCTGAAACATACCCGCTGACCATTTTGCCAACGACATCAACCTCATATCTCTTCTCGAAGTCGAAGCAGTAGGACACCGCACAAGCTATGACTGTCTGTCAAAAGAGAAATTCATCTTGTAGCCTTGAGATACCACTGACTACAGTGCTATTCTGTCGTAACTCACCATGAGAAACTCGATGGGAATCGGCACCAGCAGCTTGGCTTTGAATCTATCGTTCAGCTCCTTGAAGATGAACACCACCAGCATGATCACTATGGACATTACGAGGTCGCAGATGTTTGTAGAGCTTATCTGGTTAAAGATCACCTCCAGAGTCTGGCGAAACATTTAGAAAATGTGTTGTTATGATTAGGGGTGATGTGTCTTTCTCTGTGTTATCCTGAACAAGAAAACACTTTTTTCTCAGGTTATTTGATTCAGAGAAAAAAAGAAACAACCCCATTCCCACCCCAGCGATATTGTGCCTCCTTCAATTTGGGGTCCTCTACCAGATGCCCGGTAGCTTGAGGGCCTTGTGTACAATCCTTACATTTCCCAGTTGTCTTCTGGACAGAGATCTCACATGCTCTTTCCTGGAATCTAGTGGAGCCATTTAGCTTCAGGGTTACCACTCCTTGTGATCCAATCACTTCTGAGAGTGATGTCGCTGTCACTTAGAATCACTAGATCCACCACTATGGCTGTCTTCTGCCAGTTACCCACCACCGCCACGTCAGGTTGGCTCGCCATCACCATCTGGAACTGGAAGTCCCACGGGATCCTGGCTTGTTCATTCTGGATCGTCTTTGGATGTGTCTCACACCTTAATCCTGGGATGTTCTTGCGTGTGATGCTAGCGACCATGTAATCACACTCCATGTATACCTTCCCTTCAAAGATCTTACACAGTTGGATGTGCTGGATTTTCTCAGGAGCATCTTTGCACACTGTCTGCCACTGCCATTTACACCCTATATAGTTGTTTCTGTCAGATATCCCTAATCCTTGGTACGTATTACATCTGGGCAGGGCCTATAAGAACCCCCCCCCCTGGAGTTTTCCATCTAAGCAAAGTATGAAATGTAATGGCTAAAAGAACTTTGTTCTTATTCTCGCAGCCCTGTGAGCGAAATATCAAGAGAGGTTGTATCTTTGACTCTTCGGAAATTTTCCTCAGACTGGGTAAGTTGGACTCTGGGTGAGGCAGGCTACCCAACACATGCAGGAATTCCTCGTGACTGACATACAGTGAATGCTCGAATAAAGCGGTTGGGAACTTATGGCTCTCGTATATGGCTCTTCTGGTGACGGCATATAGCTCCCAGAGAATTTTGAGTTGAAAAAAAAAACAGTTTGGAACTGCTTTTAAAATACTTGAGATATTTCTTCACAATACTGTTATCTTAAAGTCAACAGAAATTAGATTTGAAGATAAATTTCACGGGTAACCCGTTAGTCGGGTCGCGAACCAAAGGCTTCCGAGCATGTCTGGGTCACTGTAAAGGTGAAGAAATCAATTTAATCAGATTGCCAACTAGTTTATCCTTGTAACAGAAAAGATGGCAAAAAGAAAAAAAAAAGACAATGATTACCGTGCATTCCAGACTGCGTGGACAAAAGAATTTGCATTTGGATCTGCGGTATGTCTAATATGCAGTGATAAAATTGCATCGATGAAACGGTCAAATATAAAGCGACACTTCGAACAAATCCATGCAGCACCAGAGGTCGCATTAAAAGTAATACACATTTAATTTATAATAGGTTAAAAATACTACATGGCGCTCTATTAAATATATTTAGAAATTTTTGGCTTATATGGCTCTAATATATCCTGAACTTACATATATAATAGACAAAATCCCAGTTATCCCTGGAACCTTGATCCCCAGGACAAACTTCAGCTGCGACACCAGGATGTGGATGGCTGCTGATGTAGTAAAGCCAGACACCAGCGTGTCAGACAAGTAGACGACAAGAAAGCCCACCTGCAGGACACCCATCGCCAGCTGCACAACAGGACAAGGTTCACAACAGCTTTAGAACAGTTGTCTACAACAGGGTTTAAAACAGGGATGTCAAACTCATATTGGTCCAGGGGCCACATACGGCCTAAAACATATGACCAGTAAAATTATAACCTAGAAGTAACACTGAGTCCAAATTTTTCCTTTGTTTTAGTGGTAGAAGGTTAACAGGTAAAATATTTATATGTAATGACCTGTTCCTCTAAAAATTACATGACGAATTAATATTAAAAATGAATATTAAAAAAGGAGTGATGAAATTACACCCTAAAAATCTTTTCACTGTGGGAAAATTTGCCACAAGAATTTATTAGAAAATTGATTGGTAGCATGTGTAAGAGGAGGTATAATGTTTACAAGGCTAATGGTGGCTAGTAGGGGTTATTAAATCAATCTTTTTAATTTTGCCTGTTTTTTTTTTTTTTTGCTATAGTTTTTGCGTTTTTTGTAGAAAAGAAAAGATCGTTTTAACTTGATGTTTTTTCCGTCAAAAAATCATTTTGTTTACAAATTTTGAAGCAAAATATAAATTGCAAAGTTACTTTTTAATTTAAACCCACTGTATAAAAACCCCAGATGCAGGTGAAAAAAAACGCATGGGCCACACTAACAAAAAGATTTGATTTCAGGCAGGGGGCCACAAAATATTTTTGCGGCCCTCAGAAAACTTGGGTTGCAAGTCTGAGACCCCTGGTTTAAAAGATTTAAGGTTCTATTTTGTTAAGTTTAAAATAGACTGCTTCTTGCCATTATTGATGTATATTTGGTTATGGGAAATCTTTTTTAAGCCCTCTATTAATGTCTCAGTTCCAATGTTCTTGGAGGTACCTGGAATATCCCCATGAGGAAGGTGACAGAGGAGGCCACCAAAACCCTACGGTGGTCCGGGGTCAAGCCATCAAAATCTGTGAGGTTGGCGTGGGTTCCATTTACTGGTGCCAGGCGGGTCACCACATCTCCCACCATCAAGCTAAGGACCGGAAAAGAGCCTTGGGGGAAAGTGGGTGTGGAACACAAACTTTATTACAAGCTATCTCATCTCCTCTTGATAAAACAAAACCAACAGGTTCAATACATCTATGATCCATAATGACATTTATATTATTCAGGGACAGTGTGGGAACAAGAAGGGTTTAGCAAGAAAAAAGGAAGATTTCAATTTAAATATATGAAAACATATTGGACTTCAATAAAAATTACTTTACACTGTTTTCCCTTTAGCTTTGGTCTGAATCAGTGAAAAAGTTGGTTTTTGGGTTTGATGTGGTTTAGATTTAAATTGCAAACAACTTGTATCACAGCTGGTTTGAAACCAGACAGAGACCACCTCCTCGCCCGAGGGAGATGCTGAGTCCACACCTGCCCGGACAAACGGCAACGAACAGGAAAACCAACAAGAGCACGTTTTAATTAGACCCGACGTGGCGTGGTAAAAAAATAATCAAACAAACCGAACGCACAGGAATTAAATGAGAGGGACAATCATTACAACTGTGTAAACAAGGAAAAGTTTTCTTGATGGGGTGAATAAGCTTGTTAAGTGTAACAAAATATTATCCAGGAAGAGCAGCGCCGCTCCGGTACAAGGCCAAGAAGAGCACTATGACGTTTTTATGACTGATTCGCTGTCTTGTGCAAGGTAGTTATTATAGTTACACAACAGTAAAGGGTAGTTTCAAGGCAATGCAGATTAAAATACACATTAAATGTTAAAAGCAACAATGATAGATTGTATTATTCGCACCACTAACTCTTGCTTGGGAATACTAGAGGCTGAAGAAATTTAAGCTAATATTACAGTGTTCAAAGGTGAACCTAATGCCATATGTGTTCTGAAAACTTTAGTTTAAGCCTGCCATGATTTTCTTCATGCTAAGTATGAGTTAGTAAAATGTAGTATAGATATGAATCAAGTAATTGACCGGAAAACTTAGGATAGAAAAGCGTTCAGATGAATTGCAGCAAAAGTGTGAAAGGACTGAAACTTGTCAAACAAATTTTGATTGCAGTTCTGCACTCAAATAACCCCTACAGCACTCAGCTGGAAACATTACATAACATCATAATCAGACAATAAAAGAATAAATGAGATATATAAAGCAAGCACCTTTATTGAAGGGATGAGTAAAGAATAAAAGGATACAGGACAGTTGTATCAAGACAGTGTCTCGATGATAAAACTGATATGAAAACAAAAGAAATGATTAACATCTCTGAATTCTTGATGATTACAACCCAGTTTTTTTCACAACTGAGATTTAATCACGTTATTTTCTTTGGATTTTTGCATTTCTCGTGCTTGCGGTCACAAAGGGATTTATTACACAGATGGTAGGTCCACTTATCAGTCACTGGCATTTTTTGGAGAGGCCCAGGGTCCATGAGGTTGAAGAAATGATGTTCTATGTTTTGCTACAGACTAACAAAGTTAGTCAAATTAGCTTGGGATCTAATGAAACTTGTGCTCATGACATAGCTTGAACAGGTATATGTGAAAAGCATTATACAAAAATTGTTTCAGTCTGATCGCTTTGTTTATATCTTCCCAAATGAACTTAAACCAAGGGGGATATCAACCAGAGCTCATTTTGTCCAATTCAACAAAGATGGAGTGAAAACACCCTTGTGGTAAATGCCATGTTGGGCCATGCATTTCACACCCATGCCTTCAGTAGTGCTCCATTCATCCATTTAATAACTGTTATATGGCTAAAAAATTGTCAGTCTTTTTAAGATTTCCCTATTGTTCTTCACCTTTTCATTGTGGAGCTGTGTTTCCCCGCGCACTTGCTCACAAAGTTCTAGATCCGCACTGAGTTCCCCCAGGAAAGTTTTGCACAAACTATAATTGTGTTAATGCAGCTCGTGACAGATGCAGCCCGCTCGCTCTGGCTAGTACGCTCTCTGACGATCCAGTCAAAAGGCGTGTGACACGCTGATGTTAGCGTAGCCTTCTAGAGGGCCTTGGTGTCACAACTCAAAATCTGATTGGGTGAAGAAACAGTTTCATCGACATTTATTTTTCGTCAGAGCACCTTTGAATCGGATTCTGCTGGCCTCCAGGCAGATTTCTTTGACTTTGACCCTGCCTGGCAACAAATAACAGCTGAAATTTGATTGGTTAAATGCTCTTTTTTCAATGAAAATACATCTCTGGAAGCAACACAGTCAGGGAAAAAGCAATGAAAGGAAGCGGACAGACCATTTGGTATTATTTGATCAGATCTGAGATTCAAAATATAATTGAGTTTCAATTGTAATTAAAATCAGTCTGTGATTGAGATTTTTTTAGGCCAGCAAAGAAGTCCTTGCAGGCCCTGACGGCCCATCACTGGGTAAATGGTTTGAATGACCTACCTACTGATATATGTCTTGAAGTACCAAGGAAGAAGTAGGTGAGCACAGGGAAGAAAGCTGTGTAGAGGCCATAGCTTGGATGCAGCGAGGCTAGCATCGAGAAGGCCAGTCCTGAGTGATGCCACAAAAAACATGTAGTGCTGAAAATGTTTCCTGTCCTTTTATAAGTAAAAGTTAAAAGTTAGTAAATCACCTTGCATAATGGCCACCATTCCAGTGCTGATCCCAGACAATAAGTCGCCCAGCAACCAATCCCTTACTTTGTAACATTTCATCCATCCGATGATTGGAAGAAGGGACACTGCAACATTCTTTGCTCGCTTTGAGTCACAGCTGAAGGAAGCACATACAGTTTAAAGATAATGATCTACTATGACCCACATAAACATATTTCCACTGCCTAGCTAAAGTAAGCCAGTTGAGAGGGTGGGGAGATTTTTCCATGGGGGGTTTTATTGTTAGGGGATTTTTTTTTGTGGTTTCTGGAAAGGTGGATTTCCCAGCAAGTTACACACACACACACACACACACACACACACACACACACACACACACACACACACACACACACACACACACACACACACACACATTAACATTTCAAGTCTTTCTATTAAAATCTGCAATGAATGTGGTTAGTACAGCAATAAACTTTATCTTTTCATCTCCATTTAACAATCTACATTTTACCGTGCTTGAAGCCTTGCATGAGGTGAGACAGAATAGTGGACCTTTCCGTTGCTTCATGATGGATTCAAAATGCCAGTTTACAGTAAATTAGAAAGTAGAACAAGCTGCATTGAAATTTTATGTGATGATTAGCAGGATAAAAATATCGAATATGTATAATACAATTGGTAAGTTTGGCCCCTTGTTGGTTTAAAGTCTCAACTCATCAGTATGGTAAATATGCTTGGTGGATCATGATCATTGATACTTATTGATACTATCAATTGTATCGTGTTGACAGAAGGCACATGCAAATAAATAGCAAAGTGAACTATTCATTTGACTTTGTTTGAGACATCAAATCAAGAGTATATGAAACTGGAAATCAAATAGCAAAAGATAATGCAGGCTCACTTACGTCAAGTACTGTTTAACATGATCCAGGGTGCTTTTGTGCAACCTGTCAGTTTTCTCATGTTCTTCTGTTAATCTGTCCTCAGAGAATACATGTCTGTCCATCACAAAGCGCATCTTCGAAGTTGCCATCCTGAGGAATCCACGGATCTGAAAAGTGGGGTCCTGAGCGAATCTTCCGCCTTGTTTCCAAGAGAGCTGCAGTCATGTGATGTATCTAATCTGCTATCTGAGATCAATCTAGTCCCTATGCTTGTTTTGTCTTTACTCCATTCAATCATTAACACAATCACATGAATTTATGATTTCAATGAAACGTCATTTCATGTCATATTCAACCTGGGATTTTGATTAAGAAGAGATTTTACATGCTGATCAGAGATCAGTGGATCTGGCTGTTTGTTTTTTGTCAAGGAAGATCGTCATTTGCAAAATTAACCTACTTATCACCTGAGGATGTGTGATGCATTGCTTTTAATGAATTCGATTGTGAATGGATGAATATATAACATAAAGAGTTGTGTTCACAGCATCGGATGCTACTATATCTTGCACTAGTTTTTAGCTTTCTATGCAAAGGTGTTTCTGTGTGTTTTGGTTAGTTAAATTATTCTTTTTCTATTAAATCTCTTTTTTCAGTTAAACGTTAACTTAAGACTTCCATTATTTGTCTTAAAGCTGGGTCAAACAAGGCTGTGCAGTGAATGGAAAGTTAGTATAAATGATCCTGGTACTCCAACCTTGCTTTGGATCTAATATCGAAGATACTGACCGCTACAGACACATACACCTACTCCAACGACCAAGCAGATGATCAGCCTCTCGAACTCCAGGAAAAGCCCTGCAGTGATGAAAAACTGGCCCAACCGGGAAGAAATCCATTACGTTTCTCCAACATTCTGCCTCATCTTCCTTTCCTGCATTCGGGAGGCTGAGCTGGGCATTCGGCTTATAGATGAAGCACATCCTGTGATTAAAAATAAGTATTTCTTGTGTCCTAGGCCTTTTACTGGGCCTTATACAACATAGGATATGACATAGATGAAGGCTGACCAAGCATTAAAAGTGATGCTTTTTGGAATAATTTAAAATTAAAGTCATTGTGTATGATGTGTATATCTGATCACCAGCTATATGCCATTTTGCACAAAGATTAGCAACAATGTCAGTGTTTTTTATCATTTGCCGGAGGCCGGACAAAGTCTCATGACAATTAATAATGGACATTATGTTGAATATCTGTTACGGTACTATTCAATGCTGTGTATAAGATACATAGGACCAGCACATTGAAAAACCTTTATTTGATTTGTGTTACTACAGATAATTTTTTTTGCTGAAGGATACATTTCTTAATATACATATAAAAACTGTAACAATCATCATTCATGTCATAAAATATCAATTCCTGTGTTTAAATGTACATTCATCTATATCAAATTAACTTTTCTGTACAGACAATCGTATTAAAACGTAACCACAAAGATAATATGATACTTTTCTCTTTAGAATTCCCATAAATCAACTATGTGTAGTATAAAAAAACAATGCCATCACATTTCTTACATTATATTTCAACAGTGGAGTAACTGACAGTAGATTGTCAGCTGTACAAAGTGAATCTATACCCCATATTTATTTATTCATAATACAAGTTCTGCAATGCAAAAACATGTCAACTTATATAAATAGTCATCTTCTCATCTTGAGGTTAAAAGTTTGTTTCCGGTGGCTGGGGATAAAGGAGAAAAAGGTAATTAGAAAAGGAATAGCACTTTAAAAAGTATCTCTGAATGACCACTGTCACTTGAAACAACACATAATTATACAGTACTGTATATATATTTTGGAGATAAAAACAAATCAATACAATCGCATACACTACTGGTATTTAATCATGTCCAGGTTAGCATCAAAAGCTGCTTCACTTCAGGGTGAAAAAGAAATGCAAAGTACAGAATTAGGAAAATAAGTCATAGGTTAATTTCCTGTATGAATTAAAAATACAGGTTTCAGTGTGAACGTTTTATGTTATTTATTTGCATTTATGGTAAAACTCCCCATATGAGTCCAAAGATAGTGCCTGTTTCCCTTAATAAAATGCAAAATACTAGTTAAGGAATGTGATGTTAGCAGTTAACTAACCAGCCCTGCTCTGTAAAGGTGGATCAAAAAAAAGGTAGATCACCTTCAGAGCTGGATGTTCGGGCTAGTATTATTGAGTTTGTCATGCAGTTATGGGAGTTAACTTTACCAAGTAAGCTGTCAAAGTGCAGGGGTTTAATATCAGCAATAAACAGGATGTATCGTCTTTTGGTCAGTGGAAATGAATTGAAATCAAGTTCTTTCTGAAAAATAACTGTAGAATTTATGTAAACTCTTTAAACTCAAATATGGATTTTAGAGGGTTTTCCAGCGCTAATGTTTATGTTTAGTGTGAAATGTCTCTCAAAAGTGAGAAGCTCCAGGCATTCATACACACATTTTTGTCTCTGCTCCTTAGACTGCTGTCAGGGTGCAGAACTGTGACTGATGTCGAGATCTGCAGGACAGAAGAATGAATGAATTAATGAATTAATGGATGGATGACAGAATGAATGAAAATCTATTTAGTTACAGGTCATTTTATGACCAGATTTATGAATGGAGGGAAAGGGGACGTGGAGTTATTTGATGTGAGATATGAATATGCAGGGAATAGGGTTAGATGGAGGCAGATAATTCACTGTGTTAATCCCTGAAGGGGAAAATAATAATATGAAAGGGTATGTTTTCACTAATTTATCAACTTGAGCATTTTATTTTAATCAGAAACAATTGATTATTAATTGGCCCTTCTCTGTATAAAACCTGTGGGGACTCAACACTGAGGCAAAATAAACAACCACCACAGGACCACACAAGAAAATTACATACTTCCGTCCAACACATGAAAGTAGAGAGTGACCATCATTTGCTGACCGTCATTTATTAAAGATCAGATCAAGGATGTGGCTTCAGTTTGCTATTGCTCATAGGCTTTTGCAGCAACTAACACTAACTCTACATTGTTGATCAGAGCTGAAGCTGTTCTCCTTTATGAATCCCTTTTGTGTATATGCATGCACATTTTCAAAAAAATAGCCTATTCATCATGTAGAGTTTTTGTTTTCTCGCAAATTAAATGGACTTCATCAGTTTTGAAAGTTTGTTTCCTCTACCTTGTCACATTTGGATATTTTTTCATTACATTCTTGATGCTCTTCCAGGATATGCAACATGGCATCATGCAGCGTCAGATAGAACATGGATGGCCTCACTTCATCGTCGAAGAAGCCGCAGTGATGTAATTTCTCCAGGATGTAAGCTGTAGACAAAACAAAAACCGGTCATGTATCACAGTTATTCTAAATTCTTTGTGACCTTCAATGAAAAGCAGTTCCCCCGGAACAATCCACCATCAGCACATCAACCAACAATGTTTTGGTCAATAGCGTTTCTGTTGTTTTTTTGCAAAGAGAGTCTAGTGCAGACTATAAATATAATGTAATTGTAGCCATTTACCTCATAAAATAGATTGCTTAGTTTTTAAATGCCTTATTACAAGGTTGTCATTTGGTTTTGAAGAACTTGAACTGACACAAAATGATTTATTTGATTGAGGGATTTGCTTGTTTGCTTGATGTTTGCTTGATGCTTACGGTCACAGGCAACAATGTAGACTTCCACATCCACCCGAATCAGCTCCTTCAGCGCCTGAAAAAACACCAAAGATGGTCAGACAAAAGGCAGCCCTGAGTCGGAGTTGGGGTTGCTTCAGTAAAGAACAACGCACTGTTTTGAGCCCCTTTAGACCAGAGACATCAAGAAAGGTGACAGCAGAGAAGTCCAGGATCAGGCTGTGCACTTCCACTCTGGGAACCACGATGCTTGCAGGGAGTTCGGCATGCCAGTTGATTTGGATTGGCAGGTCCTTGAAGTCCGTAGGCAGATCCAGATCCTCCTTGTTGTTCTTCTCCTCCTCCTCATCATCCTTGATCGGCCCACATGTGGTATTCAGGAAGCCATCCTTATCATGACAAAAATCAATTGTCACTTTATTATTTATTGGAGGTTTTGTTGATTATCATGAACCTTCCAACCAAAGTCCTCCGGGAACTGTGATTGAAATCTGCAAAGATTGCAAACAAATAACTGACTATTACGTTAAGTATATGTATTAAGTATGTGCCTCCCCCAAAAAAGAGGGATTCTGAAACCTTTTTTTGGACTAAACCAATTAAAGCAAACTACTATTTTAATAATGATTTTAATAATCATGATAGTGACAATATTGGTGATAATAATGCTAGCAATAATGCATTTGATGATAGCAGTAATTGCAATGATAACAATCATTAAAATTATATATTTTTTATATATATATAAACAATTATTATTATTATTCCTTTTATCATTATCTTTATTACCATCGCCATCAGCATCATAATCATCATTATTGTTATTATCAATAGAATATAGAATAGAATATATTCATGCAACATTGGAAAATTTCAATTTACATTGCAGAAATGACAGTCGCATTAAGATATAAGACAACACAAAATATGTAAACAGTGTTGTGCAAAAATGGAAACTGGAGCCAGGTACCAGTGGTTTACAACAGTAGCACCTATGAGTGAATGAATGAATGAATGAATCAAATGAAGTCAGTTGGGAGGAGAGCTCATTATTATTATTATTATTATTATTATTATTATTATTATTATTATTATTATTTTAATCATGTGAGTAAATCCCACATGAAATAAGTAAAGAGGCTGAAATTCAATCACTCAACTGAATTTGCAATAGGCTAAAATAAGATAAAATATTCACTGTATCACATACTTTCATAGAATTTTAGCCACCTACCTTTGTGCTTGAAACTAAAAGCCTGTTGTAGCCATCATGTAATGTGATTGTTGGCTCACATCACATAAATAAAGAACTAATAACAACTAATAAATGCGTAGGGTGAGTAACACCATATACAAAAAAAAAATGAATTTGCATGAAAAAAACATATACATGCTGTGAACAAGACCAAATTAATTCCGGTGCTGTGAAGGCTGGGCTTGAACACTTTTATTATCAGTATCAATAAACACCGATTAAACATTTAAGTTATAAAATGCTATCACCGATGCTGTCATCTTGATTGACCCCACTGACACACCAAGACATAACTATGTAGATGAGTGATACTTTTATGTTTCAAGACAGATTCTTATCAGCCTGCAGGTCAAAGTCAGCGCTTACTTTTGTCCACTCAAGATCTCCATTCTTTAGAAGTTTTCGGATCCTTCTCACTGCTTTGTTTCTCTTTCTCAACACTCTCAGTGGGTTAAAGCCGACCTGTGTGATATTTTAAAATAAAGGGAGTTATCTTTCATTCCTGTGACTCATTAATTGCATTAAAATGTCAGCTTAATTTGGATATGAACTGCTATTTTGACATTTCATATTATTTTATTCTTATAAAACATGTGGACTTACAGCTTCCACCAGCTTGCTTCTGAAGAATTCAATATTGGCAAAGAAGATTGGTGACGGCATCCTGAATATTTTCACCCCATCCGGCTCATATATCTGGAAGAGAACATTATTTCATTACATAATCGCGTACGCTCTATTTACAATAAACTACAAATTGCCTATTAACTTTGTTGGCAATAGATTTTCAAATATCTATAACCTGGTAATCATTTTACACTTGAGAAATTTGAGAAATTGGAAAAAAAAGAACAGGCTTTACACTATTATATGAAATTTTTGACAAGTAAGCATAATTTTCATTACTTTCATTATTAATTGATTATTGACTGGTTGTCAAAGTAATGAAAATCATCTGTGAGTGTCGGATAATGTTTGCTTATTTTGTCCAAAGATTATTTATTTATTTATTATTTATTACTTTTTTTGTTGCATCCCTAATTCTTAGCAAGAAACTGCTTGAATGTCACTGTGTTAAATGGAAAAAAAAATAGAATTTTGAGAACTTTTCTCAGCAGGACATTGTTTTTTCATATGAATAATAGCTAAAACACCTTTGAACCACAAGCACTTACATCAACATGGTCCTTTCTGTCTTTGTAGATATCAGTTCCTCTGATGTTGGCAAGCAGGCTGCAGCGAGGGCTGAGGAAGGAACATCAAACATCCACTGACAGTTAAAGACCGTAGATGTACCGCTACGCCTTTTTGCCTCGCTTCACACACAATGTGAGTTGTGTGATGTTTCTGTTGGGTTTTTATGAAGCAGTATATAAAATTCTCCTCATGGTTCTTTCGTAAAACGTACGAGCTTACTTAACATTACCCGCATGGAATGAGCCCTAGAATTAAATTTACCTTATTTTAAAGTTTGTTGTATTTTTCATTAATCTAAAAGATAACACCACTAAAAGAAACAGATACAGTATATGATTCCATTCAGGCTCTTGACGGGTACTTACAACTGTGTCCTGAGGATAACGGTGAGGAGCTCCACGCCAAGACCTACTGCCAATCCCAGATCCAGCCCCAGCAATATTGCAGCAAAGCAGGTCCCTACCCACACCAGCTTTACACAGACAAATACATACTCGGTGGGATTGGTGTCCTTATTTTAAGCTTCGCATTGTAATCATAATCAAAAATCAGTCTTGTGGGTGTTTGTGAAGACATACGCAGTCTAGTTTGTCTCTCTTCCACAGGTACCAGGCATCTCTGAACTGCATCAACATGCCCTTCAGGTTGATGATGACTATAGCACCCAGCACGGACTGGTAAACAAAGTGTCAAAGGTCAGCCATGCTTTATCTAAATAATTTCAGACTTTCACCAAAGGCCCAGGCAGTTCACCTTTGGGAGTGGATCCAGCAGGAACCCAACGGCCAAAGTGACAATCATCACTATGATGGCAGACAGCAGACCAGCGACCTGAGGGCGACAGAAGAAACAGGAAGAGACATCCAGAAGCGTGTCCAGAATTTAGTTACAGTTATATTGACACTGCACAACAGAAATGACTTGACATATCCATGTGAGTACAATTTGCACTACATGACGCTGCTCACTCAATGCCTCTGCTTTAATTCAACCCAATTTTATATTTCTGCTGCAAACATAGAAAACCCAACTGACTTCTTCTATTATTGAAATTTGCCATTCAGGATGTATTAGGGGTTTTTCATACACTATATGGCCAAAAGTATTCACTCACCCATCCAAATAATCAAAATCAGGTGTTCCAATCACTTCCATGGCGACTGCTGTATAAAATCAAGCACCGACGCACACAGATTGTCTCTACAAATGTTTGTGAAAGAATGGGTTTCTCTCAGGAGATTAGTGAACTCCAGCGTGGAGCTGTGATCAGATGCCACCTGTGCAACAAAACCAGCCGTGAAATTTCCTTGCTCCTAAATATTCCACAGTCAACTCTCAGCTGTTTTATAAGAACATGACCGTTTGGGAATGACAGCAACTCAGTCACAAAGTGATAACCCACATATACTGACGGAGCGTGGTCAGCCGATGCTGAGGCCCATAGTGCGAAGAAGTTGCCAACTTTCTGCAGTCGATCGCTACAGATCTCCAAACTTCATGTGGCCTACAGATTAGATCAAGAACATTGGGCAGAGAAATTCAAAGAATGGGTTTCCACGACCGAGCAGCTGCATCGAAGCCACACATCACTAAGTTCAATGCAAAGCATCACATGCAGTGGTGTAAAGCACGCCGCCACTGGACTCTAGAGCAGTTGAAACCGGTTCTCTGGAGTGACAAATTGTGCTTTTCCATCCGGCAATCTGATGGGCAAGTACGGGTCTGCCGGTTGCAAGGTGTGAAGTTTGGTGGAGGGGGGGGATTATGGTGTGGGGTTGCCTTTCAGGAGCTGGGCCTGGTCCCTTAGTTCCAGTGAAAGGAACTCTGAAAGCTTCAGCATACCAAGACATTTTGGACAATTCCACGCTCCCAACTTTCTGGGAACACTTTGGAGCTGGCGCCTTCCTTTTCCAACATGAATGTGTACCAGTGCACTAAGCAAGGTCCATAAAGACGTGGATGACAGAGTCTGGTGTGGATGAACTTGACTGGCCTGCAGAGAGTCCTGACCTCAATCTGATAGAACACCTTTGGGATGAATTAAAGCGGCCACTGAGAGCCGGGCCTTCTTGTCCAACATCAGTGTGTAACCTCACAAATGCGCTTTTGGAAGAATGGTCAAAAAGTCCCATAAACACACTCCTGAACCTTGTGTATAGCCGCCCCAGAAGAGTTAAAGCTGTTATAGCTGCAAAGGGTGCATGGATGTCATATTGAGCCCAATAGATTAGGAATGGAATGTCACTTAAGCTCATATGCAAGTCAAGGCAGGTGAGCAAATACTTTTGGTATATAGTGTATGTAGTGTATCTATTTGTTTGGATTATTTGCAGACATGTTTGACTGGAGGTCAGATTGCTGAGACTTCCAGAGTTTAAATGTAGATCAGGCCTGGCCAACCTGTGGCTCCCGAGCTGCATGCAGCTCTTAAGTTCACGTCGAACTTTGTATTAGTGTGTTTTTTACTTGTGCAATCACGTGCCGCTCCAGCGTTCTCTGCGCACAGCAAAAAAAAAACACACAAACACAAAAATCAACATGAACGTATCAGCCGCATGTCGCTCGGGAGCCACAGGTTGGCCAGGCCTGATGTAGATAAATGATTTGACAGCAAGCAACATAGGATGAAGTGAACATTTTGTAAATGTTCCACCAATGAAACAGGTAGATGGGAAGTTTGGTTTTGTTTCATTTGGAAAGTCTTCAGTCACTGAACTTTAGAACATAGTGATAAATGTTTGATAGACGAGTTGTGTGATTTCACCAGTTTCTAATTAAGGCTTTGCAGATAAAGTCTATTCTCCTTAGCGGGTTAAGATCAGCAGAACTTTTTAAAACTAACACAGTGGAACATGAAAAGAATGGTGATATCTACCTGAGTCTTCCCCCCTGTGCTCTCCTGCACGGCGCTCCTGGAGAGAGCTGTGCTGGCGGCAAATGATTTGAAGGAAGCGCCAAAGATGTTACTGACCCCAAAAGCAATCAGTTCCTGGATGGGAATCACAGATGATGACACATTTTGACTCAAGATAGCGCAAAGAAAGCCAAATATATATATATATATATATATATACTGTACATTTATTCAGATTGAATGATGAAAATGCCAGCATCCTCTCCTCACCTGGTTTCCATCGATGGTATAATCATGTTTGACGGAGTAGACTTTGGCCACGGAAAAGGCAACAGCAAAGCCCACAATGGCCATGGGAAAAGCGTCCATCACCGTGAGCTGTAAGACCTGCAGGTCTGGAGCTACCGGAGGCTCGTACCTGGGAGAAGATTACAGTTTATTAAAAAAGAGCCTCACTTGACATACTGTGAAAAATCCCAAAAATCCAAAATAAAATGTAGATGTTATTGTTCTCTTGTTTTTATTACTGAGAGAAGCCTACATCAGATAATGTGATTTATTTATTAGGGCTTAATCTACAGAGAATCTGTATAAATTAGATGGGATTCATTTGAACAGCATGAGCCAGATGGATTTCCAGACAAACTATCACAGACATTTGTGTCATAATTGATATTATCTGCAGCGCAAAAAATATTCAAAAGAAAAATTATTTCAAATAATTAACTGGTGTCCATTTTGATGTCAGTGTAGGCCTGTCACAAGCTGTTATCTGATAATAAATCAGCAAAGAATTATTAAAATTTCTGTTAAAAAAATGGAATACTTGATGTACCAGCATCCAGTATTTATAAAAGGTATTCAAGTAAGAAGGATGTTGTTTTTTTTAATCAGCATGAAACAATATACCCAAACCTGAAAGTTTAGATGTGGATAGAAAGAAATCAAAGGATCAGATGAGAGGAAATTACTTTGTTTCTGAAGAAAAAGTTGACCAAAAGTAAGCATAACCTATATGCAGTTGTACTTCAACCCAGATGGATTTTCCTGGTTTTATTTGCCCATGTTTTTACCAACAACAGAACAGGTTTCAGTTTAGAATTTCTCATTCTAAAAGGATGAAGGAATTCATGGAGTATATTTTCTCAGAGTCTTTTTCATTTAAATATCTTGGTAACTTTGTAACCACCTTTAAAACTCTTGTCCCAAAATAAAAATAGATCACATCTACTTACAATAAAAATGTAAACACATGACCTCAAAATTAATTTATAATGACTACACATAGTGTAGTAATCTGTCATAGTTTATAGAAAAGATGACAATCAAAAGGAAGAAACAGGGATTGTCCTTTTGACATGTATTTGTATTGACTGTCACAATATTTGCATTTTTTTTCAACCATTTCTGGGGGTGTTAAGGCTTGGAAATAGTCCTACCCTTGGGGGATATAGCCCACCACATCGATGCTGTACTTGGTCTTGAAGTCGAATGCGTACGAAACTCCGCAAGTGATGACAGTCTGTGGAAGAGGAGACACAGAGCAGTGAGGGGAAAAATTGCCTGAGAGTCTTAGCGTAGGTTTATAATCACCGATTTCCGTCTATGTTAGTAAAAAAATAAGTCCCCGTGTGCACAGGTCAGCTCACCATGATGACCTCGATGGGAATGGGAAATGGCAGTTTGGACTTGAACCTGTCGTTGAGCTCCTTCACAACGAAAACCACCACCATGATCACCACGGAGATCACCACATCGCACACATTGATGGAGGTAAACTTTTCAAAGATGCGACCCAGAGTCTAAAATAGAAGAGAGCGGTAGATCATTTCCTCCATTCCATTCCATTTCCTCTTTTTCGTTTTCTTCGTCATTCGTTTCATGACGGTTGTTATTATTGGAATCACGACACACAGTTACGTCCTCAATGATAGTGTTTCACTTACATATACGATAGAAAGGGGGCCGGAGATTCCTTTCACGTCCAGGCCGAGCACAAACTTCAGCTGTGACACCAGGATGTGAATTGCAGCAGCCGTGGTGAAGCCGGAGACCAGGGTGTCAGACAGGTACATGACGACAAAGCCCACCTGCATGACACCCATCGCTAGCTGGAGAAAAAAAGAAAAATAGACATTAGTAAAAAAAAAAAAAAAAAAATTTTTGGTTGATTTTGGTATTTCATGCTGGCAAAATTAAATATTGTCTGAAAATGGCCCAGATAAGAACCCTAATAAGATGTTACCATGCTGTGATGTCAGCCAAATTCTTCTCTTTATATGTGTGTGATACTTGCCGTTAAATCTGTTCTCAACCCAGTAACAAGCTTTGATTGAACTACACTTTGAAAAACCTAATTTATTTACTTTATTAACCTTTCTGTCCTCTTATATTTTCCACTGATGTCTGAATAATATCCTTGAAATCTACTTTGACTTAGGTAGAAACCTGAATATTGCTGCCCCTTTCCTATCTGGCTCGGTGGCATTTGCAAAGTGGTATTTATGCAGAGAATGTTGTTTTTTTTTTAAAAGTGAATATAAAAATGTCTGGCTAAAATCTAATGGTTACCAAGAGAACAAGGGGAACTTGGTGAGTCTGGAAGCTCAGCCTTGAGCTTTCGCCTTCACCTACAGTTCCTCAGATGGTGGCGGAAAGACAACAAGGATCATGTGAAGGCAGAGAAGCGAAACGCTGCACCTCGGCTATTCTAACCTGTCGAGAGGTTTCAGCCCTTGAAAAGATGATGCTACGCTCACGAGGCGACGAGAGGCTCACCTGCATGACACCGACCAGGAAGGTGACGGACGAGGCCACTAGCACTCTCTGCTCGTCAATTGTCAGGCCTTCGAGGTTCGTGCTGTTGGACTGTATACCCTCGTCTGGGACGAGCCGCGTCACCACTGTGCTGATCATCATACAAAGAATTGGGAACGGACCTGAGCCACAGAGATAAAGAGGAAAGGGGGAAATATAAAAGGGTCAAGGTTTGGAGGGAAAGACAGCGGGGACAGGAATGTGTTACAGAGAGGGAGGGAGAGACAAAAAAAGAGTGAAAGAATGAGAGAGAACTTGGAGGGCCATATACTGTAAATGCATGCACACACACTTGCACACAAACATACACACACGCACACACACACACTCTTACCCACTGAGATGTGTCTGGATGTGCCAAGAAAAAAGTATATGATGACGGGGAAGAACGCAGTGAAGAGTCCATACCAGGCAGGGAGGGAGGCTAGCAGACAGTAGGCCAGGCCTGGCACACACACACACACACACACACACACACACACACACACACATCAATCATTATTTTTGCTAAATGCACTCTCTTCCTTTCATTAAAAAAAAAAAACAAAACACATGAACATCTGGAAAGCGAAAGCATTGAGGAAATTCTCCACCAATAAAAAATCCATAATATTGATATAAAGCGTCTTTTCCATAAACTGCAATATCAGTGAGAAATGTTCAGGCACAGATATGAGAGTCGCAGGTTATCACGCATTATCAGTTAACATTCACATAGCACAAAACACATTAATGATTAAACTCTTACATTTTAAAAAAGGGAAACCAGAGACAATGGAATGACTCAAAATAAAGCTGAAACAAAAAAAACTCATATTCTAAATGATCCTTTTTTTCTTTTTTATTGAAAGAGTATGTTAAAGCTATTGATTTCTCATTAATAGGTGACGCAAATGATCATTTAATATTCTGATTTGAATCTGTGCTTGTTACTAGATCGAGAGTGTGAATCCACCAGTCACTGTGTTTAGAGCGGTCAGCAGATGTCGGCGTTACCTTGCAGGACGGCCACCAATCCGGTACTGACGCCCGACACCACGTCGCTGAGCAGCCACTCTTTGACCTGGTACATTTTCACCCAGCTGATGATCGGCAGGAGGGACAGAGCTGCGTTCTTGACTCGTTTGGCATCACAGCTGCAATATCACATAATACATCCAGTTAAAGAAAATAGGAATAAAGGTAATGTAACTAACCACCTGCGCACCCTCAAACATGCATACACACAACATGGACTGCATGTCGGTGTGTGACAATCAGAAAAAGCAAGTACAGGCAAAGTTTTAGTTTCGGGGTTTCCAAAATAAACCTCTAACTATTCCTATCGCCTGATATGGTAGGCAGAAAGCGTATGCATCAATGGTGCATAAAAATGACATTTGCACCGTTAACACAGTATACTTATTTTCATAGAAATAGTATATTGATGTTGATTATGAAAATATTTTGAATAACAGAGATCACGTTAATGGAGTAAATGTCAATGCCAGTTGTGCTCCCTTGGATTAAAGATCGGCTTCTCGTTACCCCTAAAGGACGATCTTGAAGAATCGAAAGCCTGCAAGGATAAAATGGGAAACCTCTTACGTGAAATACTGCTGGAGGTGGTCCAGGTGGGTTTTCCGATGTCTATAGACCCTCTGGTGCGCCGCGGCAAAGGACTCCTCCGAGTACAGCGGCCTGGACACCGAGTACTGTTTCGACCCCGGTCGCATCATCTTGCTTCTGCAGCCTGGATAACTTCTGCCTCCCCTCTATGTGGCTCTGAGGTCCAATAATCACATCAGGTTAGTAGAAGGTCCTGGGTTGCCTTTGAACATCCCTCGCCGATGAAGATTAACAACACACAACAAAGATCCAGACTTCAAACTACAGATGGAGCACATGGCGGGGTCGGACGTTCACTGTCAGGCTCCATCTGAGCACTAGTCAAAGATTAACACCAGACAGGTTGTTCTGAATTTTTGTGCAACAAGGTCCCGATTGTTCTACCTTTGTTTTTACCAAATTCTAATTTGAATAGCCAAGCTCTTCAGACTGGAGCCAGGGATATGTGAAATGATCCCCCCCCCCCCAGTCGACAGATCTGTGCCCTTCTTGTCCTCGTATACAGCGGAGAAGTCCTTAACAACATACCTGACGCCGTTCCAATCTCTCCCAAATCCAAGTTTTGTTTCCTACGTCTCACTCTCTCCCTCCTTTGCCAGCTGCCCAACTCCGACTGGGGCCTCTGACCGCTCTGCCATCAATAAATGCCACCTCTGCTGCTCATCACGACAGTAATTATTAACAGCAATTATGATTGTTGCGTTTCACACCACCTGGATGCCCGCCTTATCCTTGACCATTGTTCTCACAGATATCTATAACGTGCAACTTTTAGTGGTTTTCCGCCCCGAAGAACATTTGGAAGATACTGTTGCGATGGGGTAGGACAGGAGAGGATGTGGACAGACAGGCGGCCCATTGTTATAAAGTGGAAATCAAGTAGCTTTTCGGGAGGGGAAATGCTGGCAAAGGTCAGCAGCCCTCAGGTCTGGACTTCGTAAGTAAAAATAGTTTGAGCTGCAATCGCACACATTGTTTGAGGTCCAAATATTTTATGCAGAGTGTGATAAGGAGATTGATATTGGGATTCCCGTGAAACTTAAACACATAATGTACTAATACGCATGACGTTCAAATATTCACAGTTGCAGCTGCTTCTCCAATTGAACAAAACCGGCTGGGAACAGGAAATCATTCTTCCTTTGAATCAATTTTATTTTTATCTAAAACCTGCAATGACTGAGAGATAAAGATCAGAACACCAGCCCTTGTGTGTGAAACGCAAACATGATGAGAGAGTGTGTGAATGAGCTCATGGAGGTGTCAGCTAAGAATTAATTGGAGGTACAAACTCACCTCTGCTGTTTATCAAAGATCAAATTCAGCCCAGGTTAATGGAAAATGTTTGCTTGTGCACCTGTTTATGTGTGTGTGTGTGTGTGTGTGTGTGTGTGTGTGTGTGTGTGTGTGTGTGTGTGTGCCTGTAAAATGAAAGTTGTTCCCTCAGGTGATGTTACACGGCCAACACTGTTGAATGAAAACCTTTGCAATGTGTGTTTATACGGCGCTGTGTTTTCCATGAGCTTATCATACTCTTCAAATCACGCTACATAAACCGTTGATCTGCTCTGCTTCGTTTTATCACTCAATGTTCAGTGATAAACATGGTGTAAAGATTGATATCTGATAAATTAGAGTACAATGATCTCCTGCCAATTTGCCCAAGGTCAACCCTTTTTCCGCACAGTTGCTTTTTTTTCTGGACTGAAAAAATTTACTTGGTTGGATGAAAGGTGACTACAGGTATTTATGTGTGTGTGTGTGTGTGTGTGTGTGTGTGTGTGTGTGTGTGTGTGTGTGTGTGTGTGTTTTGAGGTATCCTTTTGAGGGTTTTCTGACATAATACAACCCAGTCAAATCCAGATGATCAAACACAATCAGTCTACAAAGTATTATCTTGTATTTTTTCTTATCTTGTTTTTTTTATTATTCTTGGGTTGTCCTGACATTAGTAGCCTCTGGAGTGCAAGCTGCTTTTTCCACCAGAGCAGGTCTGGTGTCTGATATCCAGATCTGCCCGGCTATGACAGGCAAAAACATTTATAGAAAAAAAGGATGCACAGTACTTTTGTTTTGCAGGATATGAGGTGATGAGGAACTGTGCCTTATTTTTAACTTGTGAAACACATGTGGCAGGTAGCATAAGAACGAAAGACCTTTTGTTGTCCCATTCACTTATACACAGAGCACAACATCAACAAAATTTGACCACTGTATTAACCTATTGTGGATGGACCATGAGCAAAAGGAGGCTACTGAACAGCGCTTGAGGAAGTTAGATTCAGTGTCTTGCTCTACAACACTTCGGCAGGCTAGGAGGAGCTGCAAATCAAAATAAAAACGTTCAGTTCCAAAGGCAACCGCTCTAACCCCGTGCAACATCGGTGAATAATATGGGTTGTTTACAATGATCTCTGCAACATGATTTAATTGTCCTGACCTTTTCCTTTCTAATTCAGTTGGCATCAAATGAGATACTGTAGAAACAGCATGTAAACAAAGGAGGAATCGACAGGCCTGCATTCATTCCAACACTAACAATGCTAACACCCTGAAACTGGCACACATCTGGTATGCGGGGGGTATTTCCAGCTCCCTGCCAGGCTGCCTGGACATTCTGGCCGACAACACAAGACACACACCCTCATCCTCATATTCAACTGGAGGAACTCCACCTTTTTGTGACGATCTGCAGACCCTAAATGTGGAATCGACATCTCTTTTTCACCTCAATACAGCAAGTAAGTGATTAAGTTAGATCCGTGTTATAGATGTGTTAAAACAATAGAACGAGAAGACAGGATCTTCAGGTACAAAGAAATCCCTGTTACTGGATGAGAAGGATTTATCTAAATATACAGTTATTTAGTCGAAAAGTCACAGTTCAAATAAGAGGATGATTATTCATTGAGTTAAGCAACTTTGGGTTCCTGTCATTGGTTTTTGAGCTTCAGCTGGAGTTTAACAGCAGAACACACAGAACACACAATTCAATTCAAGACCTTGCACTAAATTGGGCTTTGTAGAATTATCAAATTTAATCATTTATTTTGTTTTGATGTAAATATTTAGAACTGAAATGGCTTCAGTCATATCGTAGCACAAATACAGTTGGTTAACTGTGGACGCCACTTGTCCATGCTGGTGTGGATAGATACTAGATGTTGTAGTTTCTGGTACACAACAAACGTAACACAGCTTGTTGAGAGCAACGGGTGAGATTAGACATTGAATTTTATGTTGTCAGAGGCCAATCTATGTCTTAAATCATGAAAATAAATGTTTTTCTTGCTCTGTAATGTCCTTTTTTTTTCATCTGCCACAAGGGCTTGAACATCTTATAAGAAAATCGGACCTACAAAAATATCCAACACAACAGATAAAAACAGTTACAATAAATTAAAAAAGAGATATGATTTAGAAATAAATTGTGGACATGATGTTTTGTAATAATCAAAAAACTCAAGAATTTACATATACAACTTACATACACAACTCACTTCTATTACAAACAAGAGCAAAGGGATAGCAACATGATAGTGAAAATAAGTCAGCCACTGTTGTTATGACATTTACAGGACTGTCTCAGAAAATTAGAATATTGTGATAAAGTTCTTTATCTTCTGTAATGCAATTAAAAACAACAAAATTACTTTTTCATGATATTCTAATATTTTGAGATAGGATTTTTGAGTTTTCTTAAGATGTAAGCCATAATCAGCAATATTAAAATAATAAAAGGCTCACAATATTTCAGTTGATTTCTTTTTTTGTTTTTGTAATTGCATTACAGAAGATAAAGAACTTTATCACAATATTCTAATTTTCTGAGACAGTCCTACATAACTGAGGTTTTTCCTTTTTTCAAAATGTGACCCAACACCACCAGTACAATGTGAACTTGCAGGACAGAGGAGGTAGAGGATGAGGGATTGTTCAGCTTTGGAGTGATGACACTTTATTTCAGAGTTTCCTGTCATGAGATTATCTATCTTTGGAGAGATGGTCAAGGTGGAGAGAATAGAAATCTGGGACTGAGTGGCATTTGGGTTATTTCATGCAAAGGACACGCAAATATTCCAGTTGTGGATAAAACTTACTTCTGGAGTTATTATGAGAATTACCCCTCATGTAAAGTGAACAGCATTGGCACACTGGTGTTGAACTTTTTGCCCTGTATGTTGGACACTTATAAATAAAATCTTATAAATATACAACTCATTCATTCATAAATTCATTCATTCATCAATTCATCAACACTCAGGGATGCTGGAGCCTATCCCAGTGGTTATTGGATGAGGAGGTGACCCTCGACCGGTCACCAGGCGATCACAAGGCCTCATATAGAGACATACAACCATTCACTCTCTCATTCACATTTCTTGGCAATTTAGGGTCTCCTAAGAATGAACTGCATGTTTTTGGACTGAGGGAAGAAACCGGAGAAGCCGGTGGAAACCCACACAAATATGGGGGAAAACATGCTAACTCCACACAGAGAGGCCTCTATTCAGGCTTTAACCAGGGACATTTTTGCTGTGGGTGGTGGCACCAACCACTGTGCCGCCCTATATCACAACTTTCCTTCTAAAACCTACATCATATAGATACATGTGAACCCTTCCATGAAAGTAGCTTGCTGTAGCTCTTTACACATTCTAACTGGAGTCTATATGGTAAAAAAAGGTGTTGGTTGATTTGGTGAAGAAATTCATTCTGTGTGATAACCCTTTTTCAAATGGCTGTCAAAATGGATCCAAAAATATCAAGTGAATTGATATTTTACTGTGACCTGTGTGAGAAAATCTGGGTTATGATAATCCCAAAAATCTTTGATATG
This sequence comes from Fistularia commersonii, assembly GCF_037954325.1. Classification (NCBI taxonomy): domain Eukaryota; kingdom Metazoa; phylum Chordata; class Actinopteri; order Syngnathiformes; family Fistulariidae; genus Fistularia; species Fistularia commersonii. Next base: position 12,014,745 of record NC_141288.1, read on the forward strand.
AACCATCTCTTTTGTTTTGTTGCCAATCACATTGTCAAGCCAGATGTACTGTCCTATCTTATTTAATTCTTTTACTGCCACCTTTATTGTCACCGTCGTATTTTAGACATCATGTTTCCTTGTCTGTTTGGAACTTTGTGTCATGTTTTTGGTCTTAGGGTTACATAATGATATAACTATAATAAAAACTCTGTCACATGTTACTCACTTATACCCAGGTAAAATGACGGTACTAAAAGAGCTCCACTGGAAGCAGCATGTTTTGTATCTCACAATGTGTTCCCTCACATAATGTGATTTTTTTTTATATTATGTGGGTATAAGAGCAATAAGAAAAGTGGTTGATTATTATGCTCCATTTTGGAGGGTGTTATCCTGGAATAACATTCTCCTCTGCCAAACCAAGGAGATGACACGGCTCCTGTGTGGCCAACTTGAACGAAAACAAACCCACCAAGAGGTTGGAAAACACCCTAAAACTGCCCAAAAAAGGATTTAGTGACCACTTGAAGAATGTATGTGAGAGTAGGGTGAAGTTGTGAACATTTTTAGAAACTATGTGCACATCGTAGAGATGATGAAATATTGTAAAAGTCACATGGCAGCTTCTTTTTCTGCAAATGTGTTGTGAAATTATCAAAAACAGGTTATGTTGCAAGGTGGAACTGTGAGTATTTGATCAGAATAGAGGATGTTGCTGCTCTGCCGGATGAAGTAACATGTTCTCATGTTTAGACACAGTGTTTAGTTTAAAGAGGTTGCGTATCCAAGGAAAACTGTTCCTGTGTTGAAGAAAAGAGAAATGGAAATATGTGTAAAATGTAAACGGATATCTTTATACATGCCCTGTGTTCTCCAACATGTTTTTGTTTGGATCATGATTGTTTCCTGGAAAGTTTGGAACGGCACAGAGGTTACCACATTAAGACTATGGAAATCTGGCTAGTTTAACAGTCTGACTGGTGGGGTGTGCGGGAGTGGTTCAAAAACAGCCACACTTTTAAAATAAGAACATTTTTATAGAGGATAAATATTTTAACCATGATCTACTGCGTATATAACAGGGCAGGAAATAAGGACCATTAACTTCGATTGACTAAAATCTAACCTCATTTCATGAATCATTCGTTTAATATATTTTCTGTAATATATGATGATTAACACATCCCACCGGTTTATTGCCACAACTCCAAGGGCCAAAACTATATTTCAAACCATGATCCCACGCAAAACTTAATTGAATTGGATTGAAAAGGGCTCTGTGTCTAACCTGGTGCAAGTTGCAAAATAGGAAACTGGAGTATCATTTATGGATTCCGCCTGGCACTTCAGAGGCTTTTTCCAACTTTCACCATATTCCAACATTTGAAAAAAAAAAAAAACAAAAAAAAAAACCACAAACAAACAAAAAAAGAGAGCCCTGCAACTTTCTATATGCCTTTGGATGTGTATAATTGAAAAAGAGGTTAGTTAAGGGAAATTCCAAGTCAGAACTGGTCTGAAGCATAAAGTCAATGGCTCAAAAACATTTAATAATCCTGGTGTTCCATAGGAAGGGAAGATTGGATCACAGCTCATGTTTATGAGACATTTCCTCACTAACAACACACTGTTAATACAGCAAGTTGGCATATGTGTGTGTATTTATTGAAATGTAAGTAGACGTTTACAATTCTGTCAATTATTTATCTTTTTATCCAGTCCGATCTATTTCTGTTTCTGCATGGTGGACAGGGGTCATGTGGGTAGGTATTTTTGTAATATTACAATCTCTCACGACAAGGTATTGCAATCCTATGTATCACTGGTCTTGGAGCAACTACACAAATGACTCTGTGCATTGCTTGACCCTGACTGCCTTCACTGCAGAGGTTTGTAACACACTCTTGCCACCCATGGTAAAAATGCAAGGGAATTAATTCTATTCTAACAGGACAATTATTGATCAAAATGCAACCCACTTGACATGTCTTTTTAATATTATAACAACAGATGTTTTATTGCAACTTTCTGGCAGTGGCACATATCTGTATTTTGTCATTTCTATGAATATTCTTCAAATGATGCAAAAAAAATCCTGCCTTTTAAAGTACTTTTTCCAGTTCATTTCAGTTTTATCATTCTCTTACTGGAACCCCATTCATTTGTTATTCTGGTGAAAATCCTGACTATGACCTTTAAAAAAAATTTTGCGAGACACCTCGAGTGCACGAGTGCACCACCCCATCCCTCTCACACAGCCAGCTAGAGAATTCCTTCATGCATCTTGCATTTCAAACCCATGATCGTGTTGTTCAAGTCACTCTGCCCACATGGATGGGGCACTCACTGATGTGAGCTATGTACTCCTATGGTGGTTTTAAGTTAATTGAAAAGCATATCCTTTCAAAGAGCATTTTTTTCAGCTAGCATATTTGCTTCTCATTTCACCTATTGGAGTTTATCAATCGTTGATAGTATTTTATTGAACCTCTTTCCATTTGATTTTGATTGGCAGTTTAATGCTTTGGACTGTATCTTTATCTATCTCTGTTCTTATCTCTCTGTTGTGACCGCATATTTCCACTGTGATAAGAGTTTTACAGCTATATTAGTGTTACTTCTTTTATTACTTGAAATGTGTGAAATGGAAGAGAGAGGATTCTAGGATGTTTCAATATGTTCCTTATCGACTGGAATTTGGTGACACGCATGTCAAGAGCCTGAGAAAATTTACATTCCAGCCGCTAAAACTTAATGTTAAAGAAGATCTAAATAAAAAACACTTCAAAAGAAAAGAATGTCCATCCTCTGGCAATTTCGATCACTCACGCAGTCTAGCTGATGGCTGAGCTGTGGCAAAGAATTCTGAATGATCAAAAAGAATCAATAAAGAAACAAAAAACAACAAGTAAATTAGTCTTCCCATTAAATGCTTCAACATAGTGATAGTGTCAATGAAATTACAGCATTCATAATAAAAATTGAATTATTTACTTGAATGCGTGTAAATTCTCCTTTTTATTGAACTCATCATCATTTTTCAAAGGCTTTTTGTACTTTAGGCCATTTTCATTCCAAGAGAACCCCCATCTCCATTCACAGATGGAGAACCCCCACTCCACCATTCTGCCAACCATACATCTAAAGACTTTGAAAAGAATTGGATAAGACTTGTGTAAAACTATCATCTCACACTCGCTCACGTCTAAACATTTGTTTTTATAGTTTTAAGTTGCAGCCTAGTGATACTGAGATTTTACAAAAGATGGATCTTACATCTTAAGCGTTTGAAAATATTTGGAAAGACTCGTGAAAAGCTACAACTAGATTCTATCACCTTTTTTTTTCTGGCCATGTAGTGTTTTCACTGGTTATTTGCAGAGCCTCTGCTACTTCAATCCATCACTTTTCCTTCTCCACTCGGTTGTGATATGTTTGAGGGTTGACATCGTACAAACTGGGTTGTTCTGCCCACAGCTTCACCATCCACTCCTCTTTTTAGTTTAGTTTAGTTTAAAAAGTTTATCAGGACAGTGCACAATTACATTAAGCACAGAAGAAGACATGTTTGAACCAGATTGTAGCTCATATCTAATTTCCATCTGTAGTGGGAAGACAATACAAATATAAAACTGTACAAATAGACAACATATATATAAAACATACAACTTTCTGGAGGGCTGATACTAATCGGATGTCCTTCACCGTAACAGATCATCCATACCATCATGAAATACTGCCTCTGCTGCCAATACCGCTCTGGTGATTGTTTGTCTGCTTCCTTTTTCTGGTTTTGCCAGAGCTCATCTATTGGTTGTTTATTGTGTTACATCACCATAAAGACTGAAAAACGCAAAATTGTATGAAACATATTTGATATTATCATAGGCCCAAGACTCAGCTCAGATTACCACCTTACATTTCATGACCGAGCTGATGCTAGGACGCTATGACTCAAGTAAAACTCCTAAAATTCCCTTCAGACCTTCAGTTTTTAGTCTGCAACCGTTAAAATCTTCGGGTGGGAGCCCAGCATAAGTCTTGAAAGACTGTAATCTTCTTCTTCAGTATTTGCCAACATAATTGGAAACTATCCAATACACATACTAACTGGAGTGCAGTCAAACAGAAATTTGATTGGACTGTGGAAGAGAAAGTTGTTTACGATAATGATATTGTTTTTCAACTTGTGGGTATGCAGCAGTGTGAGGCACCCTGACCGAGCAAATCCCATCTGAGGAGAGTAAACAAAATTTTAACATCAGTGGAACAATGCCAACCCTGAGACCTTCAGTGTTTTTTGACCGGGAATGAAAGCAAACTTGGGGTGCAAAGTTTAAGTCTGCATTTGGTCAGAAAAAAACAAGATGAGGATTTCAGTTTGAAATATCTGCAGAGCAGAAGTGGGCAAATTACTAGCTGCATACCACATCTGGCCCCCAGTATTGTTCACTAAAGCCCGCAGGGATACAAATTAACAAGAATGCTATAAGTATGATAGGATAAATAAAGAACTTATGGTACAAGATATTTACATTTGTAAAATTCTGCAAAGGTTACCAGTCACCCAGGTCAAGATGACAGGGTTTGAAGATTTCGAAGACAGGTTTCACTTTTCCTCTGTAATACCACAAGGGTACCACTAGATGATGCTCCACAACTACAGGGCTCTTTTTTAAGGTCAAACACTTCTTAACTTGACCTGAACTCCCATTCACTGCACCCAACATGACAAAATGAACAGGACATAATGCAGAATATCGACAGAATATCATTCAGAACTGCATTATGGCCCAGAGACGTGTGTGCTGTTGATCTGGAGAGCATTGCCATTAAGAAGGAATACAACATTTAGTCTCCTCCTTGACCTGCCACCTTATCGTGGAGGAGGGGTTTGTGTGTCTCAGTGATCCTAGGAGCTATTTTGTCAAGGTCTTTATGCCCCTTGAATGGTCACTCAAGACAAACAAGTCCCAGTTGAGGGACCAGAAAAAGTGAAGCTCAGAAGATCCTCATGAAGAGTAACATAATTGGACCCAGTTGGACCCTTGCCCAGACGCAGGTCATTGGGAACCAGGGGTGGGGCTCAATGGCAAGCACCTGGTGGCTGGGTCTGCACCCATAGCCTGAAGGGATGACATGGGTCCCTCTTCCCCAAGGGGGCCAAGGGGGTCGGGTGCAGTGTGAGATGGGTGGTGGCTGGAGCTGGGGATCTTGGCAGTCAAACCCTCGCCTGCAGAAGCTGGCTCTAGGGACATGGAATGTCACCTTTCTGGCAGGAATGAGCCCATGCTGGTGCACGAGGCTGAGAGATTCTGACAAAACATAGTTGGACTTACCTAGACGCACAACGTGCGGTCCAGAACCAGGCCTTATGAGAGGGGCTGGACTCTTTTTTTACTCTGGAGTTGCACCCAGTGAGAGGCACTGGGAAGGTGTGGGTATATTGATTGCCCCCGACTCAGCTCCCTCGTACTGCTGGGAGACTTCAACGCCCATGTTGACAACGACCGTGCGACTTGAAAGGGGGTGACTGGGAGGAACAGCCCCCCAGATCTGAACCCGAGCTGCATTTTATTGAGAGTGTGGTAAAGAGGTGAAGAGATGGGTTCAAGCAGGTTAGAATTGGTGGAGAAAAGTGTCAGGAGTACTATGTGATGGAAGACTATCAGCCAGAATGAAAGGAAAGTTGTACAAGACAGTGGTGTGACCAGTGATGCTGTATGGACTAGAAACAGTTACAATGACCAAAAGACAGGAGGCAGAGCTAGAGGTCACAGAGATGAAGATGTCGAGGTTCTCTTTGGGAGTGACCGGGATGGATAGGATCAGGAATGAGTCTACAACAGCACATGTTAGATATTTTGGAGAGAAGGTCAGAGAAGCCAGACTGAGATGCTTCGGTCACATCCAGAGGAGGGATAGAAAATATATTGGTAGACAGATGCTTGAATTGGAGCTGCTAGGCAAGAGGTTTCGAGGAAGACCAAAGAGAACATTTATGGACGTTGTGAGAGAAGATATGAAGGTAGTTGGTGTGAGAGAGGAGGATACAGAGAATAGGGTTAGATGGAGAAGGTTGATTCGCTGTGGCCACCCCTGAAGGGGAAAGCCAAAAGGAGAAGAGGAAGAGGAAGATGTGCACTTGGATCCGGTTTGGCTTCAACAATTTATTCTGAAACCAAACCGGATCATTTTGGACCAACACATTCTTCAAAATTCAAAGTGTTTATTGTCATATGTAGAGTGTGGAAACGTACTTCCCTGTACAATGAAATTCTTACTTTGCTGTTGACAGTGCTTTTGGATTTGATCCACTTTTACGAGCTGTACATCTTTAGGTTATATGCTTATTTTCAATCAGATTTTCAACATTTCATATATCCATGACGAATATGCAGGGAAAGAAATGCTGTTTTCATGGGGCAACACAACAGTTACAAATTTAAATCATATGACAATTTCACCAGAAAAAAATCGTAGGTACCCTCCTATGCCCGGAGGTTATGACTGTAACCTATCTACTTTATCAAAACATAATCGGAAGCTTATTTGCATACAAAGTCCAGATCATAACAAACAGAAATATTATGTTCCTATCCCAGTTTCATAAGTTTTAGTCAATTTTTTATCATTTTAATAAACATTTATCTGTAGTTGTCTCCTGTATGTCCTTGCCACCACAAAACAAGCTATGCAATTGGGCATTTTTTTCCTCTTGGCCTAAGCTGCTTGCCCCAGTTCCTTGCTCTGCCTTTGTAAAAACCCCTCCACGTGATCAGCTTGGCCCTTCGAGCTTGTCAGAAATATTTGGTCCACTTAACTTCAGTGGCTTCTGCTTTTACTGACAAGGGTTGTTGAACTGGGTGATGATGGCTCCCTGAATTGCTTGGATTTTATTAGACGCTAAATATACACTTACAAGCCCTAATTACGATAGTGAGGAACAACTAAGGAAATGACTCCTTTTAAAATGTCTGTTTAAAATATTTGGTTTCCTTTGAAGAAAAACAAAGTTGTCAGTTTGTCCTATTTATATCTTTTATTTTGAATTTGTCATGTACCTTTCCCCCTGGAGTATTTTTCTGTGTGGGTTGGGCGTGTTGATATTTTGTCAGGAAGGAATTGCATGTCAACTGGTGTCTTGGTCAAGTAGTCGCATATCTCTTTATAAATGGCATTTTTATACAAGGTTTTCAATGTTTTCTCTTTATTAATGATGTTTTTATACAATGTTTTCAAGCAAAGCAATCTGAAAATAACCCCAATGTGCTAATGGTCAATTTATGGATGAAAAGCCTATTTTTAAAGAACCTCCTCGGGTCAAATCAGTGGGGGTAAAATCTGCAATTCTGTCTTGAAAATTAAAAACTCTTGAGAATTTTCAACAAATGTGCAGCAAATACTATTGTACCTCTCTGTGTCTCCTCAACCTTTTAATGGATATCTAAACATGGGTTAAGTACAATGCCCCAATTATCAATTTATAATTGAACCCCTATTTTGACCATGACAAAATACATAGGACAGATAGGCTATAGGAACTGGATTTAAATAAAGTAAAATTAAAAACGGATATAAAACAATGGATCAGTCTTTTTGCAGATGGGTCTGCATGTAAAAACAGAGGTTTACTCATATTTGATCAAACTGTTCACTGTCATACAGGCTGTAATATCGTTTCCAGACCAGTGTGTGTGTGTGTGTGTGTGTGTGTGTGTGTGACAGGCGCTGATGGAGCATAGCTGTGACGCCATAAAAAGCTGACCGGAAGTGCGGGTGACGTCACGTGCCGCACTTCCGCTTTTATGCTACCGACTTCCACCTTCCGCCCTTAGGTAATTTTACTAATTAGTTCACGATAAAAACAACGTCATACCTACATGAACTACTGACCCTGTCCTGCTGCTCTTCTCTCCCTCCTCTTCTACATTTTCCTCCCCATTCTTTTTATTTTCGTTTTTTAAAAGGTCGGAGGTTCCCCTTCTGGATGCATTATTGCCACCCACTTGTCTGGAATGGGTAAGAAGTGCTCTTCTCACTACAATATTCGGATATTCAGAATACCTGAGGGTTGTGTTTTTTTTAGATATGACGCGGAAGGAGTATTCGACAGTCAACAAACTTAGGACAACAGCCAACACCCTTTCAAGTGGTAATCTACCTCACCCACATGTTTGAAAGTAACTGACATTGGACACCATTGGTACTTTAAAACTAAACAAGCTTTGATGCATAGCAATTTGGTACATTTAGAATAGTCACTTAGTTCATATCCCACATCCCACAATCCTTGCCTTATTTGCATACCTCACCCCGTGGCCAATCACATCCCAGAGGCCGCCTGAGACACCACAATATTGATAGCCTAGAGATCTTTTCTAGTTCTGTATTTCGATTGCACAATGTATAATGATCCCGCCATTTTAACTTGATAGCCATTTTTTTTTCATGTTTGAAAAGACAAGCATGATGTCATTCTCTGCTGCTTTTCACCAATAATGATATATAGTAAACTTTCATTCATTCATTATCTATACCAGTTATCTTGCACTCTGGGTTGCGGGTGGCCTATCCAAGCTTTCACTCGGCGAGAGGCAGGGTTCACCCTGGGCTGGTCACCAGTCAATCACAGGGTCACATATAAAGACTTATTCGCACGTCTGGGCAATTTAGTGTCTCCAATGAATCTTCTGCATTGTATTTGGTCTGTGGGAAGAAACCGGAGAACCCTCACCCCAAAAAGGGGAGAACATGCAAACTCCACACAGAAATGGTCCCCGTTAGGACTGAGCCAGGGACCGTCTTGATGTGGTTATCTTAATTTACATAAAGTGTTTTGACGATGTTACAAAGTGCTTGGCAGTAATCAACAGCACCCAGTTATATAAAAAAAAGAATGAATTCAACACAAACTAAAAGACAAGCTCTCAAAAAAAGTCACCCATTCAAAAATGTGCATATCAGGCGTTAACCTTGGCACGTCTCACTCTGCTGTCAGTGCCCGTCACTTGCTTTATCGACTCTCTAAACACCTGCATTATAACACACATCTGTTTATACACTTTGAGAACGCTGTAAATTAAATGAGACACTTGGATCATTGCTGGCAGCCTGTCGTGTCCCGGCCAGGTCCTTATCACAACCTTCACTCCATCATTTATCTTTAAACTCTCTTGTCTCCTGGAGAGATATGTGAAGTGTGGTTTACATCACGTGTTCTGAAAGTCTATGTGTGTGTGTGTCTGTGGTTGTGAGCGCGCGCACGCACGCGTGTGTGGCGCTCTCACACAAGAACTGCTGCCATCTTTGAGGCAGAGGATGTGGTTATTTAATGAAGCAGTAATCTTGGTTGTTAAGCAATCTCAAGCTTGATATTTCTACTGCAACACTGCTACCTTCCTGTCTTCCACTGTTCTTGCTGATAAACCTCTTTTTTAGTGCTAATGGCATAGTTGTTAACTCCCGTTGTCAAAATCGACAGAGTGACCTCTGACATTGGCTTGTCTGCGAGGTATTTTCCTCACGTCAGTTAGAGAACCAAGGTGTATGAGGTTTTCAGTTCTCAGTGTCAAGTTCGTAGTCAAAAAAATTTAACAAGGGTTTTAAGAAAACTTGTTTTCGTGGGTTTTTCTGATCATATTAGAGGAAATGACGTCTTTGATCACCCCAAATCTTGGTAAGAAAAAGCACACAAGTTTTTCACTGCCTGTTTCTGTCTGTGGGGCAGATGGCGGCTGCGACTCCGGGTTTGCTTTCTCTTCTGCTATCGGGGTTGGACTTAAACTCAAGGTGGTTATGGTGCTTGGCGACAAACCCCTTTGTCAAAGGAAGGTTCTCCTGAACAGAATGTGCAGACAGTTACTTATGGATTTCTGAAAGAAATCATGAAAAACTTCCAGCTAGCATCTTATGTTATTATCTCATGTTTTAATTTTTTCTCTTAAAACTCATGACTGTAGGTACACATGAGATTGCAAAAACTTTCAACACATATTCTTGAATACACTCCTTTAGACAGAAAGTGTTCAGCCATGTTCTTTATTGGCAAGTAGCTGATACTCACCCCACTAACACAAATACATTCTTATAACAATATAAATTTGAAAAAAAATCGAATCATTCACACACCTCCCACGCTATGGTAATTGGCCTTATTCAAAAATTGGTCAGTTCCTCGACAGTAGCAGTTACACCTTCTGTGCACAATTGCCAGAGAGATGAAGAATACTTATTGTCCCTCTAAGAATAATTTACTTTTTTCAGTCTTTCCACAGCACTAAAACCAATGTGTGTGGATCTGCAAATGACTCACAATAACAACTGTATTATTAAAGAAACACATGTGTATAAATATATATACATATACACCCTTACAATATAGTGGGGAGACACTCATTGCACTGTATGTTATTTTTTCACATGAACTACAGAAGAATGAACAAACTGATAGTTACATAAGTTCTTCTTGTTTACCAAGCAGCTATAGAAGTACTTAAATATTGCATCATTAGTTAAACACGACAAAGGGGTTGCTTTACTATTGTCAACAATGCTATCCCAGGGGAGGCTCAAGCATCACCAAACATACCCTGACGTCACAGATCATGTGATGTAAGGCTCACGTCGCATATCTGTCCAGCAGCTGACAGAGGAAGTAAAAACAAATGATACCATGAAGGTCATGATAAGGACTGGCTCGGGCTCAGTCGGCAGGCTGGGAGGGAAGAGCAGAGTCTCTGACCCATTTTCTTAGATTCCAAAGAATCCTCACAGAAGAGGGAGAGGATTGTCTTACTGAATTTTTTTATATGCTGAGGTTCCACAGGAGTCTGCATTTCATAAAAAAGCAGAAACATCCACCATCTTTAAAAGTACAAAGTTAAACTAATGGTGTTCCCTGAATAACAGCTAACAAGACATCTCCATGATAATATTGTAGCGTTTTAGTCAAGGAAAACACCTGGTTGAGGGTAAAACATCCGTTTAATAAGCAATAGCTGTTGTTGGCCACAGCAACGCCACACAAGCCTGCAATACAATTAACTGTTCTTTGCACCCCAAACCACACCCACAAAATTCCCAGCAACCCCAAAATCACACAGAAAACAAGCTTCAACATAAACCCCAACATTTGTGACTCACAACAATATTATTGGCTATACTCCAGCCCAAAAAGCAGTAATAAGCATTTGTAGAATTCAAATTAGATTCTGATTGGTTGATCATTAATTCAGCCTCCCCTTACAATCAGCGTATTTATTTAATTAATGATTCAAGGATAAAAAGTCCTCTTTGCTGTTACTTGGTGGACACTAAATGCTTAGAGGTGGATTCCATTCGACCTCACAGCAGGACCATCCCTGGATTGATTTCTGCTTGAAGTTTACATATTTTCCCTGTGTCTACACAGGTTTCCTCACAAAATCCAATGAAATAGGTTCACCAGAGACCCTAAAAGTGCCCAGACGTGTGCCTGCGGGACTGAATGATTCTATCATCTGACGTTTGAATGAGAGGATAAATAGTTGTATTTCTCTATATGTGATCGACTGGCAACGGGTCCTGGGTGAATCCCGCCTCTCACCCAATGAAAGCTGGGGAAAGCTAGGCTCCCCTACTCCCAACACCCTGTGACCCTGAGTGCAAGATAAGTGGTACAGGTAATGAATGAATGGATCCCATTCTTAATTGAACTGGCTGATTCAAAAAGGGATGGGATACTTTAACGGGAACTCTTCCAAATTATTCAAAAAACATCTGAGATACATCATCTTAATACGATTCAAATACTCTGTTTGGTGTCACTTTAACCAACATCCACCATGTGCAGCAATGAACAGATAGTTTTGGTTAAAAAAAGCAAGGGAATATTTGCCCGTCAGAGTGGCTCACTGCTAAATTTTGAAGCTGTCAGGGGTTGTAGGGGTCTGCAGGGGTGTCAAAGTGTTGTTGAGCAAGATACTGAACCCCTAACAGCTCCCCTTGCACTGCTCCTGAGCTGCCAACTGCTCATGGTGCATCTTTGATGGGTTAAATGCAGTGGTCAGATTTTGTCCTCTGTTTATGATTGTATGTGACAATAAAGGTATTTCTTCCTCTCTTTAAACTGATAGCATATTGGTTACACATTTCAAAATACACCAATTCTTCTGTGTGTTTCATGTCTCAGTAAACTATCAGTCTCCGCCAGAAACAGCGTGAGCAAGAGCGTCACTGCCACCAGAGGGCATGGCAGCTCTGGGAAATGATCAGATTCATTGAGCAGGTTTTCTCCACTGTCAGTAAGAGTTAAGAATCAAACACTTTTTACAGCCTAACTATGAAACTGTGGATAATTTGAGTAGAAGTTATGAAGAGGTTTTCCAAATAACGGCTCAACAAGAAAACCACTGTCTAATAAAGCCATAATTTACTATGATCAGGAGAGGAATGGGCTCAGGTTTATATCTATAAATATAGTCTTACTTCATTTTGCTTCACTTACTGCATTTGTAAATGTAGATTTTTGACCATGTAGCCTTAATCACGGTGACGCTGCAGTGCTTTTAAAGAGTTTCACCTCATTGACCATAGAAAGACAAATGTATCTACAGTATGATGTAGAAATAAGTCAGGTGGTCAGATTGAATGGAGATATGGCAGTTTGATAAGAGGCCAACATCTATTTTCAGCAGCTCCAAAATTCTTTTTTTTTCTTCTTGATTTTGAGGTGAACTATCTCTGAAATTATAGTTATTTCAGTGTCTGTGGAGATTTTCAGTCATCCAGGTCATGGTTAATTTTCCTGGTAACTGGATTTGATTATCTTACCTTGAAGATGTTTCACCTCCAATCTGAGAGCCATCGTCAGTTTTATCTTCATGTCAGTGTTTTACTGTCATTCCAAGTGTCACTCCGTCAAATAGCCATCTAATATATTAGTCTACACTGATGTTTCGCAGTAATAGAATTTTTTTTGTTAATGATCTCAGGAGTGACTTATTAAATGCTGTGTCATACTAGTTTGGTCAATCACCTAGACATCCGGAGTGAAGGTCAGGGGTGTGTAGCTCTGTGTGCGTCCAAAAAAACACCCCCTTTTGATCTCGTCATGAGGCGTTGTTTACGTGTTCGACTTGGGCTGCATCAGATGTGGTGGTGCGAGGTGATTCACATCATCGCGTGTCAGAATGCAGGTTAAGGTTTGCGCACCGCTTTGGCAGCCCACCAGGACAATGGGCTTGTGAGACACTGAAGGACAGTATTGAGGTACATCCTGCGTGAATAGTTCTCCGAATGGGTACAAATTGTGTGGACTGATAAACTACTGATATATAATAGCAGTTTGCAGTCGGTGTCTGTAGCAAAGGAAAGAAACATCCTTGTGTTTTGGTTCGACCCCTTACGTAGCCAGGAAACCAACTGGGAGTCAAACTACTATAAAAAGAGTCAGGGATGGGGCAGGGGATTAACATACAAATATCAATCAGGAATATTTTGTGTCACTGTATGAAAAACCTAGCAAATCCAACTCTGTATTAGGTCTCTCTTTGAAAAATGCTAATAATTCCCTATCTAATGATCCTCTAATACAGGGGTGTCAAACATACGGCCCGCGGGCCGGAACCGGCCCACAAAGGGGTTCGACCAGAGCCGCAAGATAATTTTAAAGTGGAATAAAAGACAAGGATTTATTTTTTTTAAATTGGATGCAATTCGAGAATTTTCCGTTAGGGGGCGCACTATTTTGGTCATGGTAGACGACAATCTGCATCACTGAGACGGACCAATCAGCAGACGTTATCAATGTACCACCTGCTGCTTGTTATGACGTTTTTTCTACCCTGTTCTCTACCTCCGCCAAAATGTCGTTATCAAAATAGAGAAAAGTAGTTAAAGAGTGTAGAATTTTCTAAGAAAAATTGACTACGTCCTATTTATTTACGGAGACGCACGGGAAACCTTTGTGCTTGGCGTGTTTACAACAAGTTTCGGTATTTAAGGAATATAATTATACGGCGCCACTACGAGACTCATCAGAGCGAAAAAATATGACAGCTTGTAAAGACAACTGAGAGGAGATAAGATCGATGAATTGCTGGCGGGTCTGAGGAAACAGCGGTCCACTTTCACCCATAGCCGAGAAATCAGTGAAGCAGCGGTAAAAGCCAGCTACCAAATTGCTAGCGAAAATGTGCGCTTCAACGTTTGTCACCACAACGAGTATGATGGAATTCTACTGTTCATGCAACTCCATACATTTTCAGTATGTATTGAATGAGTATGCATGTTTCATGTATGAAGTTTACACATTTACAGGACAGGTGAATACTCTCATCCTTACACATTTAATACCATTCTTTTTAGTTTGGAGGGTGTAGGCAGGGATTCAATTTAGATTTTATATGCACATGTGTAAATAGTTTATAAATCCCTTTCTTTATAAGTCTCATTTAATCTTAAAGTATATTTTTCAATACCAATTACTTGTTAAAGTTTAGTGCCTTTGTACAATCAGTGGGATCACATGATTGCATTGCATACATGTGAGTGATAGAAGTAAATTGCACTTTTGTCTAAGGAAATATGAGGCGTTTCATGAAGTGTTTTGTCAAAGGATTGTTCATTAAATTCCAAGATTTTCCTAATGTCCTTGTACTTCTTTACACCAAAACAGAGGAAAGCCATGATATTTTGGTTACTTATTGCTAAGTATGCTATTATTTTAATGGTCGGGCCCACTTGACATCTACGTAGGCTGAATGTGGCCCGCGATGAGAAATGAGTTTGACACCCCTGCTCTAATACGTCCTTCTTGAGTATTTGCATATTTATGATCTCATTATTAATAAGGCTTAATAATGTTTTGAATATTTGTATGATCTTAGAAAGTGCAATAAACTGTCTAGTGGTCAATTTTTTGTGCGAGCTGTATTTTGCTGTTGTCTCGTGATTTATTGTGAGTCATTATCATGACTCATAAATTAATCAGACACAGAACAGCTCAACAACAGCTCTTTCATTTTGAACCTGCACCAAGCAAATGAAAAAAATAAAAT
The DNA here is from genome assembly GCF_037954325.1 of Fistularia commersonii. Taxonomy (NCBI): domain Eukaryota; kingdom Metazoa; phylum Chordata; class Actinopteri; order Syngnathiformes; family Fistulariidae; genus Fistularia; species Fistularia commersonii. The sequence continues at coordinate 12,029,768 of NC_141288.1, forward strand.
GTCATGGTATAAATGCACTACTCTGAAATCGTTCAGTGACAGTGAAGGCATTTCACTCAAGTGAAGATGAAAAAAAAGTTGTATTAACCAGTGTGAGAAGGGTTGTGGCCTGTGAAGAGGCCTATGTGTGAGATGGCACGTATGCCTTTCGAAGCAGCCAGGCAGGAGGAGTTGACGCTGTGTGTGTGTGTGTGTGTTTTGGCGGTGCATGTTGTAGGTCACGTTTACCTCTTATGGAGACTGCAGACGGGCTGATGTCATCATGGAGTGATGTCAAGAGCAAGTCTGCAGATATTTAATTTATTTTCAGTCAGCATACTTTAGACAAGTTAACCAAAGAGCAGGCCTCAGTTCTGTTTCTAATGCTTTTAAAATAACTACATTTGCAGTGTGTTTTCAACAAGTTCCAGGAACCATTAGAGGCTCAATATGGGCAAGGAGTTCAGGGAGTACAACTATCTGACAGACATACTGCACCTTTACTTAAAATGATCATTAAATGATGACTTTTGTGTCTGTCTATCCACTGTTTTTCAGCAGGATGACTCAAAAGATCTCCAAGACTGTTTTTAAAAGATCAAGATGTAGTGTGATCGAAGACGATGATTCTGGGGGAGGATTGTCAGCCCACAGTTTAGCAGGTGAGATATACGTCGCACAAATCAGTGGATAGGCAACTTTAGTGTCTGTATGGAACCTTGTATCATGTGATTTGCCTGTTTGAAGTGATCTTGTAGATTCCTGTCAATGTTCAACCATGAAACTCTGACTTGCGCTGTGTCGTCCAAAAAAGCCATCAGATAACTGAAGAAGCCACTGCTGGCACACTGAATTAGAAATTGCCTCCTTGGAGTAAATGGCTGTTAAAGCATTTTCCATTTTTAAAGGATTTGATGCCTATCTCTATTCTTTTGGTTGGTCAAAAAAATGAAAAGTTACATTTACTGTAAACCATATTATGTTTTCCTGAGACAACATCTGAGACAGATGACGATCTTTAGTGGCGTCTTGAGCTGAACATTTAGGTTTTGAAAAGAGATTCTATGATATATTGTTTTGGAAAGTGCAGCATCCCAAAAATATTGCCCAGGATAAATATAATCTAGAACACACTAAATAAATTAACACTATAACTAATAGGGATAAAACTGCTGTTTCCCAGCAATGCAATCCCTTGTCATTTTTCTATACTTCCCCTGTGGCATCTTGTCTTGTACGTTAAGTAGCACTTTGCTAGCCGGAATCCAGCAAGACCCCTGACTGCAAAACCCTGTGAACCTCCAAAACCTCTAAAATTTACACCCTACAGTCAGTCGCTTTCCAGATGCAGGGATGAGGGGCAGTTGTGTCTTGTCTAGGTTTTCCACAACATGACTGGCCTCAAACGTTGCCTCAGTGGGAATTTGTGGCTGTACGGTGTTTGTTTCCACCAGCAAATCCAAATTTAAAACAGTGACAGTAAATGAGGTTTTACCGCAAGTTTATTTCGGCTTGAGTGTATCTGCCTCCCGCGGTGGTGTATAATTTCAGCCGCATTCTGCATACGTTCAAAGTTAATATAAAATGACAAGAGCAATCCTGTGATCGGGTGCAGTTCTGATTGTGTTGTCTGCACTTAATCATGGCGGTCAACTTCCTTCTGTCTCTTCATTGAACATACTTTGAATTTGAGGGTCCCTGGAGATGTTGGACTTAACATGGATCAGTGCAATGGACCTGCGGTCGACCAACACGTTACCATTTTCTCTTTTTAAATTATTGCTGGCAAAAAGGTATAGTAACACATCGGAACTGGCAGTCAGTGTCTGACCCACTGCCATATTCACAACTGCAAAATCAAATCAGCCAAATACATTTTCTCGACAATGACATTGTATTTTTTTTTTATCTTCCTGCTTTCAGTAATTTATCCAGTGTTATATTTAAGATTAAGTTGACACAAGGTCTGCGAAGGAAGTTTGCGAAGTGAATTGAAAGACATATTATTTCATTAATTCAACAGAATCATTTTAAGTAGTATTCCGGTAAGAAAAAGGGCTAGTTTTAAAGACAGCATAAATATGATTATATTCATTTTAAGTCCCTTCATAAAGTCATTCTACTTAATATTAAGTGTACTGATATGATACTTTAATATCTTAGTCGAAATTAATGGCTAAAGCAGTAATACAGTTTTTGGACCTATAGGTGCATCTTAAAGTATTAGTGTTATTTATAGTATACATTGAACATACTGGTGTGACCTCATGTTATTTTTGTAGTCATTACCTATTTCTGTATGCTTGTCACCTCGGCTGTCATAGTTTCTCTGGTACTCTTAGGAAGGAATTTCCCCCAGGGATGAAAACAAGGTACCTGCCAGGCACACTTCTTACATTCTTTTATTTTTCCAATAACAAGTATTGTCGTCTTTGTATGTCCTGCTGCTGCACCGGCTTGGTGTGAGTTTGAGTGCTTAAATACTTTCAATCTTTTTCATGTAGGTCTTTTTCATGAGGTTTCCAGCACATAAACCAGCTGTAGGAGCTTAACCTTTATTGTAACCCATTTAATATTGTGCTTTACTGGCCACTCCTGGTGTTTTGGTCCTGAGTTTCTGGAGGCAGGTGGCCCCTGTCTTTGTTTTGTCAAACACTAAAGAGAAGATTTACGTTGTTGCTGAAAATTGCTCGCATCCATTTTAAGCTCGGGCGGTGTATGAGATTTCAGCAGGTCTTTTTGTTTCTCTGGGAATTACCGTTGACAGTTGAGGGAACTAGAACGACTGGCCATCACAGGTACTTGCAGGCCTGTTCTATGGTCCTCTGCATTACTTGGTAGGCTTTGTGAGTATGAACTATCAATAGTATCCTAACCTACTCATGAATTACCTTTACTGCCATCTATTACCACTTAGACCAGACCTGGGTATGTTCCGGCCCGCCACATCCGGCCCGTTTTGCATTTTTATCCGGCCCGGATAACTATTTTCTTTGAATATTTTAATATTTTTAATCAATATTGAATTTAGAAACTTGTTTTTTTTTTTTTTTTTTTTCGTTCTTTTTTTTTTTTTTTTCAAAATAATGTGAAATTGAAAAAAATGCTAAAAAAAATTGAAATTTTCAAATTGCAATTTTCATTTTGTTCACCTAGTTGGCCCGTGCATTGAAAATGGAATAAAAAATGTGGCCCGCCAGCCAAAATAATTGCTCACCCCTGACATAGACTTTTTGCCATCATCTATTACCACTTGGACTAACCTTTCATCTGTTGCCGGGTAATACCTCTTGTTTCCACAGGAAGAGATGATCTGTTATTAATATTTCCTTCCAAGGCCTGCACTTGATTAGGTTAGTGTACAAAAGTGGTAACCACGTACACCGTGGTTACCACTGGCTCTTGTCCAATGGGCTCTGTGAATATGGCCTCCGGAGGCATGTGGTCTAGACCCGCGCATGTACCCTGATAGCTTCAAACACACCCAAGTATTTTTTTCAGTTTACACATAATTGCGCTCAGACAGTGTTAGAGCCATCCTCTCCACAGCAGGAATCCTGCCAGCCCTTCCCGCTGCACCAACTTGAAGGAGTACGTGCGCCTGAAGAATTTCAGCACTTCAGCTTCATCTTGCTTGAGTCTTTTTTCCATGGCTCAGTCTTGTTCATGTGGCCTCTGCTGCTGCACGTCTTTCCTCAGCAGCTCCCAGAAAGGGCCTGTTTTCACCGCTTCATTTGGTACAGAAAGAAGCAATTTGTCGATCCCAGTGAACTTTGAAGAGCTGTCCTCACTTCAGGGTTTGCCGTGAGTCTGATGTGGTCTCCTTTTTAGATATGTAACTGAATGCTGTTTTCTTATCTTCAACCATATCTAGTCCAACTGCATTTAATTAGCATTCGATCAGATCTAAACTTTATCCCATATGGTGAACATGCTTAAGTCTGTTCCCACCTCATGGGATTAGACCTTTCTCATGTAGAGTACTTGATAGAGTTTGCTAGCCTAAGCTTTTTGTTTCTCCGCAGACACATCATTTTCCTCTCCTAGATGTTGTTTTGTTTTGTACGGTACTCTTAAGCTCTCTGAAGCAACAAAAAAAAAATTCAAGGGGGGGGGACACCTTACCTGTATCAGTTGTGTTTAACGCAGCACCTATCAACACATTTTTTTTTCTTTTCAAATGATATTGCATATTTTCTTTCATGTGTATCAAAGTTCTACACAGTGCCTGTTGATACAAATGGAGAAGGTGGCCTAAGAGTTATGATAATTTTTCCTTTATTAATACCTGTGGGGAAATTTGTTTGGGGTTCAGTGCCTTGCTCAACAACACCTTAGGAGGAGCTGTGTTTGAGTCTAAAGGCGATTGCTCTACCTCCTGTGCCATGCTGCCCCTCTTAATGATTGCAGTTTATTTTTTCCCTTAGCATTATCCTCAATAACTATGGTGATTAACATTAGCTAATATATTGGCAGCTTGTAGTGGACATTGTAGATATAATTCACCATGTGTTGTTCTGATGTTGTTGTGGTGTGGTACCTCGGTAATCGGTTTTAAAGGAGCATTCCACGCAGGCAGGGTGAGTTGGCAGTGGATGGTCATGAGGACATGGCAACTTTAAGAAAGTTGGTAGTGTGTAGGTGATAAGACAATGTTGACAACGTGAGAAGCTCCCTGTGTGTTACTGATTATAATTTTCGCTAGCTGGAATTCTGCATCAAATCAAGTAAGCTTTTTTCAGAAGATGAAGGCCCTGCAGCTGTCCCCTATGGCAATGTTGTCGTTCTACGCCAGAGCTCAGCTTGTACAGATTCACTTTCTTGAAATTGATCTGCAGCTGTTGACTCACTGTAATTTCAGTTAACAGCCACTTTTCACAGCAGCCATTTGACATCCCAAGACACGATAAACACAGATGATAAATTTTGTCTTGTGCTATTTTTATAAACTATTGCAATGGTACTGCATGGGCTGTTTTGCTAAAAGAGTCTTGACAAAAAGAGTAGGACTAGTATCAAGCCTATTATTTACACCTGTGTTTACCCAGGGGGGGACAAGTAAAATTGCCAGGGTACAAAAAGCCTGCAGTTATATACGGATAAAAAGCATGGGAGCCCAGAAACAGAAACTGTCGTAATCTGACAGATAAACAGTGCGCAAAGTGTTCTTCACATCAACAATAACCCAGTCATTGATAATGAGCATGACAATGTATCAAATCCACAGCCCGATGATGACCTGCACCTACTTAGAATCGTCTCTTCATAATCAAAACAGATCCGCGGAGCTTCCAATATCATGGTAGTCACTGGTAATGTTATTGAGCTGGATTGATACCCGAGTCATTCTAATCTCAAAGTGTGTAAGCGTTGGTCTTCTGTGGAAAGTTCAAGTCACAACACATTTATGTTGTGTGTTGTAGAAGAGTAAATAGATTGTAAAACATTTGACACAATCTCTCCTGCAGCTCTATAAGTGGCACTCGGTACAAGTATCAGGTTTGACATCGCGACTGAAACATCACGCACGTAGGATACAAAAAGTCTTGGTAAAGGCTGTGAAACTATTATTGAGTAGCAATGTAAAAAAATTGCTGTGAATGGGACATAGAACGCTCAACCTCAATACTCAAACCTTGAATTGTTGAATTTAACTCACAAAAAAGATACTCCCTCATTGAATGTCTTCTTTGATAAAAGTTGCCACACAAGAATTCAACTCAGTGACAAATTGTTTGGTTTCTGAAGGAAACAAAATAAAGTTTTTTGGGGGGTTTTCGATTATCACATTTGTGGTTGCAGCCTCAATCATTTATAGAATAATAAGCTGAATTATGTTTTAATTTTATGTGGAATATTCCTTAAATGCTCCTCATTGGTCTTCAATTTCACTGGGGTATCATTTGCCGACACTCATACTCTGCATGCACCTTTACAAAAGTTGACGAAAGACTCAATCCTTCCTCGTTGTATTCAGATACTATCCACTGAATTTCTATCATGGCAAAGGTAAACACGTGCCATTTTGATCAGCAGGTATTTCAGGAAGGTATGTGCCATTGTGTGTTTTGGAGATACTGAACATATCACTGCAGTTGCTTAAACTCTGGTCCTGAGATGTGTTTTGTGTTGGAATGTAAATGTTATGACAGTGAAAGGAGGTCAGGGTGAATCCAGAGTCCTTGGTGGACAGGTGAGCGAGGTGAGCACCCTGTCTGCTTTCTGTCTTGCTACCAGCGTCACATAAATGGATAGTTACCAGTGTGAAATACTTTGTGTGGCCATGCATGATTCACAATGTTATAAAACGAATACTACCGGCTGCTTAGCTTATTACTGAAATGAAAAAAAAAGATTTTGCTTTGGCTCAGTGGAAGAAACTCATATTACTCTGGCTGGCTCAGTGGAATGATTTAGCTTCCTTTTCCTTTTTGTTTTAGTTGTTCACCTGCCAGGTTTCGTTCCAGGTAAACTGCAGTAGGAAAATGTTTTCAGCAGTATCAGCTGTCTACCCAGTACCAAAAGGCAAACATATTTCCATCAACCTGCAAATAAACTTGCTGAAGAACCAAAAAATGGCATTTTCAGTCCCCATCTCCTCATTCAAAAGGATTCTACAACATATCACTGACCATATCCCTCCTTATTTGAGAAACATGTTTAAGTATTTGTGGTATTTTCCTTTCCCCCCAGGACACATAACACTGAGATACAGTATTCTCCTCTGTTAAATTATAGCAACAAACATAGTGGCAAATTACATTGTTACCACTGTATCAAAAGCTTTCCATCCACATGATGAATTTATGTGTAATTCATGTTTCCTTTTATCTTTGTTTTGATTTTCATTAATTCAGAGATAAATGTTTGATCCTCCAACTTTATCTGCCTGTCAAGCTGTGACTGTAACCTGCAAAATAAGGTGCTAAGTAGAGATAAATGCTGTAAACCAGTGCAAGAGAAAGGGCCAGATAATTTTAGCACCCGGTATTTCTTATTGGGAAACTTTAGTGGATGTTGAAATACAATGGCAACTTCAGGGTCCATTCATATTTCATCCCCTATGAGCGCAGCACCTGTCTGGTATACATTTTCTCTTTGCTTTTCAGGCTTATTGTGACCTGCTAAGTACAAAAAACTAAGCATAATCTTTTAAAATGATGTAGGCTTTGAGAAAGAGGACATGTATTGTCTGGGACTTTGTCTGAATTTCAATAGAAAAAAAAGCCATTATTTATTACAATCAAATCATCAAGAGTTTTTGGAAGTGTTTCCCGTCCAACCAACACTTAGTTTACAAAATGCAAGATAATTAACTGTTTTGGTGTTAAAACTATTAGTTTATTTAAAACATATGTATTTCAGTTAAATTATATGTATGTGTATATATATATATATATATATATATATATATATATATACCCTATATACGCTATTTTCTGTATTCTCCTCTCTCACACAAACTACCTTCATATCCTCCCATATTATGTCCATAAATCTTCTCTTTGGTCTTCCTCTGGACCTCCTGTCTGGCAGCTCCAATTCCAGCATCCGTCTACCAGTATATTCACTATCCCTCCTCTGTACATGACCGAACCATCTCAATCTGGCTTCTCTGACGTTCTCTCCAAAACATCTAACATTTGCCGTCCCTCTGATAGATTCATTCCTGATCCTATCCATCCTGGTCACTCCCAAAGAGAACCTCGACATCTTCATCTCTGCCACCTCTAGCTCTGCCTCCTGTCTTTTCATCATTGTAACAGTTTCTAGTCCATACAGCATGGCTGGTCTCCCCACTGTACTGTACACCTTTCCTTTCATTCTGGCTGATACTCTTCTATCGCATAGTACCCCTGACACTTTTCTCCACCCATTCCAACCTGCTTGAACCCATCTCTTCACCTGTTGGCTGTTGGCCCCAAGTACCTGAAATCCTCCAAATTCTTGATCCCCACTCCCTGTAGCCTTACCGTTCCACCCAGGTTCCTTTCATTCACACACATATACCCTGTCTTGCTGCAACTAACCTTCATTTCTCTCCTTTCCAGAGCATACCTTTACCTCTCTAGATTTTCCTCAAGCTAATATCTGTTCTCACTCATCACAATCGCACATCACAATGTCATCTGCAAACATTATGGTCCATGGAGATTCCTGTCTAATATCAGAGCTGATCTCTGATGAAGTCTTATCTCCACTTTGAACTATTCTGTTACCCCTACAGCACACCTCGCCACTGTCTCACAGCTAGCATACATGTCCTACACCAGTCTAATACACTCAGCTCTGCCTTTGTCCTCTCAATCTTCCTTGTCACCAGTCATCCTACAAACCACCATCCTATGCTGTCTGGCTACGCTCTCACCTACAACTACTTTGCAGTCACTGCCCTCTTTCAAGTTACCTCATCTATACAAGTTGTAGTCATCCTGCGTGGTCCTCTTTCCGCGCTTATAAGTTACCCTATTTCACAATTCATGTTGTTTTAAGAAAAAGCATTAAGGGGGAATAGGATAACAGTTCTTCTTGGAAATTATTGTAAAATTTGGGACTTTTCAGTTTGTCTAAAATCTCAGTAAACATCCACCTGTGGACAAGATCTTCTCAGCAGCCAGAAGAAGTCCCAAGTTGATTAACCTGAGCGCAGTTTTTCTCTCTACACCCAGTTCTGCAGTTACAGTTTCCTGGCACAAGTGCATACTTTATCAGTTTTATAATAGTGGTTTGATGACAGCCAAGTATGATAATGTTTTCTCAAGATGACATCATAAAATCCCCACAAGTGCGGTGTTGCACAACAAACTTGGCACGGGTTTTCACGGGACACCCCAAATGGACAAGAGGGCTCTTTGGGGGGATGTAATGACCAGTGAGTTGCTTCTAAAAAGACATTAATTGTCATTTAAACATAAAAAAGCACAAAGAGTGAATAAGATGTGTGTGACTAGTCATCTAGTCATGGATTAACTATCACTCTACCTCTGATTGGACAATATTTGATGTTCTGCCGATAGGGGTGTGTGTGTGTCAGAACATAACTTGGTTGGTTGGTTGGTTGACTCAGTTTCTGCTGGTTGACACATCACGTGCTGGCAGAATGACACAAAGACAGAAATTGATAGGTTTTCTGTTTGCTGTTTACATAGTGATGAATTTCACAGAAAGCTGATACCAGCTCAGAGCCGGCACAAAAAGAAAATTCTATAATTGTGGTAAAGCAAAATCCACCAAACCGCTCAGAGTGCAAGAGGCAGCTTTGGTACAAGTCACCAAGATACAAAGTAAATATCTATTTTGTATAACTAGAAAATTACACATTTTCTAGACATTTTGGTGCTGGGTTATATCTATTCTGTCGCATTTTAGTTGTGCTGCTTGCATAAGCAAAGTGTTAACATGCTTACAATGTAACATTTCAGCATCTTTATACATTGTTTCCTTCCTCTTTTTTTATAAGACAATGCTGGGAGTCTGGCCACCTGATCACAACCACCTAATTTTTGCTGGTGAGTAAAATTTCGTGGCTATCCAACACCGACAGCAATGTCTTTGACCTCAGTTCCAAGTCCAGTGTGATCTGGGAAGAGATAAAAATGGACACAGCGTTAAATAGGTTGACAGCATAAGAATGTTGGGCATGCAAACTCCTCAGAATGGAGGTAGGAATGGAGGTTTCTCTGGTATTCTGTAACTGTCAACGAACAGCTAATAAAGCCAAATGCAAGACAGAGACTCCAGAACCTGTTGTCTTGTCAAATTCTAGGATAGTAATTCATTGCCTGCTCAGTGTCCTGGACCGGTGCATACAGGAGAATTGGTCGAGCAAAACAAGGCTGTACTGGATACAAAACTTTGTGTATTTGGAACTGTTACATCAACTGGGTTAAAAACTGAATCCGTCATTCAGGTGAGTTCATTCTAGGCTTTATTAAATTATAAAGTGCATCCATTCCACACAGACAGGGAAATGAACAGGACCCTGTTATTCAGCATGCCTCTTGATCTATCCAACTTATGATCTGTTTAGACAACTTTTGACACCAGGTAAGAAGCCAAAAAGAATGTGCAGAACAATCTGTGAATAAGATAATAGTAGAATCAGAGGAATATAAAGAATAGGCAAGGATAATTCATTGAACAGAGCGCTCATTTCACAGGTTCCTGGGGGCGTGGCTTGATCTTCTGCAGTGGTCTTGCCATGCGTCCACCATTGTTATTTCTACAATGAATATCTAACCTTTTAATGTATAATTGTAGCAATTGCATGTGGGTGTTACCTCTCTCACTCTCTCTCTTTCTACCCCAACTGATTCGAGACACAAATCCTCCAGCATTGAGCTCCGATCTGTCCTAGATTTCTTGTCCAATAAAAGGTAGGTTTTCCTCACCATTTTTACCAAGTGCTTGTTCATGTCGGCATTTTAGGTTTCTCCAAGTCATTTTAAAGCATGGTCCACATGGAAAGTGTCATCAGACAACTGGGATGTGACAAGGTGCCATATAAATAAACTGACTAAATAAGTTTGACTTGACTTGACTCTTCCCTGGAATACCATCATTAGGGAAGAGTGTATAGCACAGGAAAAGCATTGCATTGGTCAACTTACAGTCTGAGAGAACAGGCTTGGCAAACAATCATCGTAGGGTCACTAACCTGGTGTTTTCGGTGATTGTGTAGAGGAGTAGGAGGAGAGCCCTGCCTGTGGTTATCTTCTGCCAGTGCCAGATGTAGAAACACAGATGAGATGGTGAGAAAATGCCAGCGTTGGCTCAAAGGCCAGTGAATTCTGAACATCCAAGTAAGGCACCACACCCACTACAATGTATAATTTGAAAACATGAAAATCCAAATTTGAGACGTAAGATTAAAAGACTGCATTCAATGCGAAAGACTCTCTGCAGGGAAATGTAGGCTCTTGCAGTTCCGTGAAGTTAAAAAAAAGGAACTTCCGGCACAATTTAGCAAGACAGGGATTTAGTGGTACATTTAACCTAATTTTGAGCTTAATCTCAACAGCTGTCCAAAAAGGTACTGGTGTTTAACAGTGATTAACAGTGATCAAAAACATAAATATTTTTGTGCATACAGCCTGCAGTGGCCTTCACTTAAGGAGACTTAAAAAGAATCATGAGATCCATGAAAAGAAAAATAACTTAAAAGCCCATTTACAACCTTTTGTCAATCTTTACATCTGGGACGAGTCACGGAAGTCCTCCTCCTCTTCCTCATTTGAAGACAGTGACTGGGACATCATTGACAAATCAAGGACAGTTTGATAATGTCCCCTTCTACCAGATGGTTCTTGGCTGTCATATCCCTTGTTTTATGTAAATTCTCTAAGACTACAGATGTTTTACATCATCAGCGGGATGGCTAATAAATCAGTGCTTTAGGGGCAGAAATTTTTAATCAGAAAACTGCTTGGAGACAAACCTTCAAGCTTAGTATTCTTGCATATTTCTTTAACATGGACTTAACAGCATGTCAGTTGGCGATATACCAAAGCAACACGCTGAATGCCTTGCTCATGTGAAGAACATGAGTTGCTGTGCCCCAACAATCACAGACACGCGACCTGTGATATTTGGATCATTTAAAAGTATTTTAGTCTGGCAAGCCCCTCTGCGTGTGAAAACTTCTGCTAGCCTTTAATCACGCTGTCATAAACTGGGTCATGTGCTTTTCTTGGTTGCTATTTTTGCTGTTAGCTTTTTCTGGTTGTGGACACAAAAAATAAAACCAGTTAAAGTTAGACAATGTAACACATTTGGCAAAGATAAAATACATTGCCAGCGTCCTCTTTACGTCATACGTGACCAACAAATTCAGGCTATTTCAAAGAAGTGTATGAGACACAGATGCAGTCCTCCTGTACTTGTCTATGTTTTTAAGATTGTTTATTTCCCATAGCAGTATCTTTTCAACCCAATATGAAAACGTAATTCCATTCTGGTCTGTAAAATTCTTACATGACATTTCATACGTTAATAAATACAATAAAGTCTGAATTCAATGTGTCAGACTAATGACAGGCTTTATCTCCAGTTTGATAATTACGTTAACATTGATTACAACATCTATCTGAGACCAACAAAAATTTGATTGTCAGTTAATAGGGATATTGCTGGGATGGTATAGCTCTTTGTCCAACACTCACATGGTGAACCAAAGGCTCTTTCTTTCAGAGAAAATTACTTCAAAATTAAATGTGCTTTCTTTTTGTACTTTGTGTCCTCCATCCGCCGGTCAGTTATTTGTCTGTTGTTGGCGACAGCCGCTGTAAGTCATTAACTCTGTCTTGTGATGCAACCTTTGCAGGGAATGTAGCTGCAGTTGGATCTGTGTTTTCCTTATATTTTGCCTTGTCACTGCTCTAACTTGTAATGATTGATATCTTGGGGGGCAAATGGGACAGAACAAGCTGTTCAGGGGCACAATGACATGAGGAGGGTTGGTAATGGCAAGAAGTTAGCTTCAAAAATAGTCCGCATAATCGTGGTGGTGTGAATATACCAATTATGCAGGACATGTGACTGCACCATGAATCACCTATGTCCAAACATACACCCACCTCCATGCTTACACAAACACACACACACACACACACACACACACACACACACGCACATGCACACACACAAATCAGGCTTTAAAGATCATGTTACAGTAAAGTTCTTTATTTAACAGATGGTAGGACACAATCAAACAGTAACAAAGAAACTACATTTAAGAACTTTTTTTTCTTTTTCTATCTTAAGGTCATGTTTAATAAGCAATTTAAAAACATATGATAAATAGTCTTTGGTGACATACAGATATTACCATACAAAGATAACTTAAATACATATATTCTTTAAATAGTCAGGCTAAATAAATCCATTTTTCACTGGTACACATTCACAGTCATCCCGATGTCCCATGGAGTGCACTGACATCTTCAAACACATTTACAGACAATCTCAAATGCAATATTTACAAGTGGAACCTCGTCCAACTTTCACAAGTTCATTACAATAAGTTGAAATTCAAGTTGAGAAAGTGCTTTCCTGCTACCCTAAAGGAGATCATGTGACTTTTAAATGGAAAATCAGTCCAAACAAACCTGCAGAGAAATCCTGGGATCTACTGTATCTCGCTAAACTAACACTATAGTTATGCACCAACTCTGCTCTTATTACTTTGTGTCTTTATTCTTAGTATTTCTCCTGACACGTATGGGGAGGTACGAGCGGTTGTGCACAGTTTGCTCACTCAACTGGACGTGACGCCACGTCTGACGTCGCAAAAACATACTGCGCATGAAGACTAGGAGCACAATGGTCCAGATCAAACATACAAGATAAGTGTCCTGATAGCCTCCCTGAAGTGGCTCGCACATACGCATATGCGTATAACACAGTACATTCTTAGAAGTACAGAGATCCACCAGGGTTTTCAGCATTCGAAAAGCCTTTTAATGATCTGTCATGAGACATCGATTAGCTCTGTTACAGCAGAGAAAATGGCATGTTTCACCTCAGCAAGTCTTTGAACAGATTAGACTTGAAATTTATGAACCACTGACCTCTAAGCCCCTGGATTACAAAGAGAAAGAGAGGCAGGATTGAGCTTGAGCAAGTTGGATATTTAAAAAGGAATTAGGCAAAATATAAATGAAAAAGATAGACTATGTTATAGATCACATACAATTAAATAATTCTGTTTGTCAAGTATTGCCAGTTTTTTGGTATCAGATGTCATATTTATGAAGCTACTTGCAAAAGAACGAAGCAACAGAGCCCTAAATGGATTGAAAATGCTGGTAGTCAGGCCTACAGTTTGACCTTTATGTTCAGGAAAGGTTTGGGTTGGAGGATATTATCAGATTTATTATATGACAAATATGATCGTTTTATATGATATGATATTTATAATATCATATCATATTATAGGATATTATAAAATATATTTTTGTGATGGTTATATGCTTCGGCGTGGAAAACTGGACCTCAGTTATTCTCTATCATCCAATCAACTTTTGAGAATGGGCTTGTTCATGTTTGAACCTGGGTACTCTTACAATTAAGATTTTGGTCGCAGTTGTCTCTCATTAAAACAGTGGCCTAAGCACGACCTTAGGTAACTATGATGTTCAGTGTAAACAGATTTTTTTGAACATAGAACTAAATAAAGGATGGCTACAAATATATATCAACATGTACAGCTATATCGTCCATATGTTTGGTTTATATGTTAAGGTCCACAGTCAATGAACCTAAAAAAATTTAGATTTTAGATTTAAAACTCTTAAAATCTTTGATTAAGTTTTGACTCCAGTCAAATTCAACATTAATATACGTACAATGTAATTATACTGATGTTTTCAAAAAATAACAAAAACTTTGAGAGTCCACATAACACGCATGGCTGCAGAAACTACACTGCTTGACATTCACATCCCGAGTCTCTGAATAATAGACAAGAAAGATGTCTAATGTTGCCTTCTATACCGTTAAATGAAGAGAGAGAACAGTGACTTCATGATTAATTAATTAGTGGATAATCTAGTCCTGGTCAATGTTTGACGGTCTATTGTTAACTGTACTCTAGATGATCAACCCCCAAACCTCCAGTCCATATCTGAAGAAACACACTGCCACAGTTATTTCTCTCAAAGTCAGAGGGTCCACATTTCCACAATGACATATGATTTAATTCTGACATGTATTTTTAATAAAAGGTTTAACTTAGATAACACAAGTTGCATAATTTTGCTAGGCTGACCTCTCTAGTTTTCAAGATTGCATATGTGTCATGCACACGCGTTCATTGTGTGCTGACGGTGGGAGGCCGAGGGCCCCTCACCCCTGCTGTGGCAGTACGTATGGCTGAAGTGATTGATGTAGATCAGCTTTAATAAACTGTCGACCCAAAGTCCTGACTTGCAGAGAGAAAATATCAATCACATGAAAGGACACATCATATTTGCCGTATGAGAATGGAAAAAAAAAATGTCTGAGGTCTGAGACATGCCTCTCGCTCCCCCTATGAAAGGTAACATGCTGCTAAAATGCAACATCAAAATGAATCCATCTCTCTAACTGTGGAGTGCCCTTGGAAGACACTGGGTGGTGACCTAGTTCTTAGCATGCAGTCCATGTGGTTTGGTCCCCAATGGGAATGCTCCCGAAATCTCTTGAAACTGAAGTATTGTGGCTAGTTTCAGGCAGAGTGGAAATCTTGAAATCAGTGAGAACATATTCCCAGTTGGACTGAAAAAAGGTCCACTGCTCCATGGCTGTAGGTGTTTACACCAGCATTGACTTTGGAATTGTAGAAAAAAAATCTGTGTTCCAAGACAACTGATATTCCGTTGTCTGGGAAAAAATAGATGGCAATTGCTTGGAGGTGGGGGCGTTCAAAAATTCTTGGAAGGTGATTAGATGAACTGCCGCTTTATCACTATAGAAGCCAGTCGGAAGCAGAGCAAAAATATTTTTTCCATAGAGAGAAAACTTCAGTGCCATTCTTCATCTCTTCTTTCAGACAAGTAACTTGATCCAGTTTTGATATAACAGATGGAACAGCAGTACCAATGCTAATCTCTAAGGTCATCCCTCACCAGGACGTTATAGTCGTTGTCACCTAAAACTGACTAAATCAATTCTGGTGTGGAAACAAGATAATGATCTGATGAAAAAATAGATAAAAAACAACAGGGAAAAAACACAAGAGTTTTTGGGAATAATGCAGGTGTTTGTGGCTGTGTTAGACCCGACAAAGCTCTGGCACAGTGTAACATCAAACCCCCTTCAAGGGCTTAAGCGATTGATTTCACCTCCACTTGTGAAGATAGTTGGCGCTGGTGGTGAAGACAAGTTCTCATTTTTATGTCGATAAGATTAGGATGTCAAACCGAGGCCATTGGCTCAGTTCGACAAGACCTTTCAGTCTGAGGAGGGTAAGACTAGGGTAATGATCTTGAATTAAAATTCTCCTGAAATCCAGTTATGAGCACAAAATTTAGAGAAGCACAGCAGTCGTTCAAGAGTAGTATAATTGTTATTATGAAATAGATGAACAAGTCTTGGGCTACATCAACATCTAATGCAAAGACTAATACATTAATAGATAAATAACTGGGGCTATAGATTGACTTGCTTGGTGTTTTTGATGAAGGCACCAAACTCAGCCGTAACTATGGGGACTCCTGGGGTTCATAGGGGAGGAGTCGTCTCTGCCACCCTGGCCAATAAGCTGATAGAGCCTATGGCTGAGGTTTTGTACTTGACAGGTTCCCAGGACGCAACCAACTCTCATCAGCTGGGCATGATGGGGGGAGTGGTGACCTCGGCGTGATCCAAAATGAGCATGTCGACGAGCCCTCCGCGCCCTTGTGCCCGTCCCCAACTCCTCAGAGGGACGTGCCCACATCAGGGCAGGGGGGATTCTTCTTATTTTGGAGGCCTGTAGGCGTCTCAGGAAACTCAGCAGTTTTGGGGATGGGTGGTGTGAAGGGACATCAGGCTGGACCTCTGAGGATAAGGCTGTGGTCTCGCTGCCCTGAGGGAGCTGGTTGATAAAATCCAACCTACGGAGAGAGGAGGAGCCAGGTGAAAATTTGTTCTAGAGTTGTGTGATTGTCAAAAAATGAATTCACTGACATGTGTATTGCGTTGAAATACAATTGATTGTAAAAGAAAAATGTGAAGAACACTGGTACTTTCAGGAATTCTCTTGTTAGCATGCTAACAAGGTATTTTTCAGTGCTGTGCAGGCGCCAGAGGTAGTTACTAAACAGTGCCCGTGGTGATCGACGGCCTGAACAGGAGAACAGCTTACTCCGAATACCGATGGTGTTGTCTTGCAAGTCACACTTGTGATTGCAAAACAGTGGACTGGTATGTAAAATCATAGCCTGCACCAGCATTGTACCACTTGTTTGGTTTCGTGTGAACAAACCAGAGTTCATAATGGTTGGGTCATTTAAGGGTAGTATTGCAGATTTTCTTTTCAAAGAAAGTAGGCTAAAACATGGACGAAACTAATCAATATTTGCCAATCTAATCATCCTGGTCAACATGCTAATGTGCAAACAAGCTGTAAGTATGCTGTGGATTTCTGAATTTCGGGATATCATTAGCTTTGCATTTATTTATGACCTTGTTGTGGCTGCCACATCGCCTCCCTGGTTCAACAGTGTAAAACTACTGTGTTGCTTTTACATTGGATTCACTTACAACCACACTGAATGCCAGCATATGCATCATAGGTGGTTATTGAATTACCTCAGTCACCACAAAAATTGTGTGTATAGCTTAAACTAGCAATCAACTTCTAAATAAATGACGACCTAAATAACTTGAATGAAAAACGCCCATGTCTAAATGTTCTTCTATACAGTGTAGTGTAATAATAATTGTATATATATATATATATATACATACACACACACACACACACACACATAAATATATATATATATATTTAATTTATTTATTTATATAATAAATATGAGCTTTCAAGTAAAGTTGAAATTCAGGCCGCCACGCCACAGGTGTTCAGATGATTATCCTGCTGTTTTACAGTAATGTTAATGGCATCACTTGCAACAGTAGCCAAATAACCAAACATCATTCATGTCATATTAGTCAGAGAAGAGTGAAATGGCCTGTGGGATCATCTAAATGATGGTAAAGTCTAGGAAAAATCATGGCGCTCAGTGAATCTGGAAGTGATTTTGATGTACTGTGAAATACAAAGTTCATCAACATCACATGAAACATTTACCTACAATGTCTACTTCTTGGGAAATGCCATTGGCAAGGTGACCCGAGTCTATTTTGATTGTTTTACTATTCTATTTAAATGGACAGTATTAACTTGGCACAAAACAGTAGAAAAATATAGCAGTAGACTTAAACGACAGGAGGAGATGTGCTGTGATTTGGTTATTTTTTCATAAACCTTCAATAAAAAAAAAAGAGGTAAAGAGACACGATTCTCTGTTTGTGCACTTGCTAAGTAACCTGGTAGAATGGGCACGTTTTGCGGTGCAATGTACCAACAGACAGGCAGTTCAGCAAACACCGCATGGACTGACTCACCATCTGTTCATTGTTTGACAATGACAGTCGTTTCTAATAACTTGACTCTGTACCTCTTCAATGAACTTTCAGTGCTGTTTGTGCCACACACTGGCACTTGAGGCATCATAAATAAGAAATAGAAACATTGTGTTGCTTGGCAGCTAGTGGATCAAAAAAAAGGTTGATTTTAGGATTCACCTCTTCTCATGTGATGATGTAGTGTTTTGCATCAAAGAGACCTTCGGAATTATTTTTTCCATGGCTATAATGAATCAAATTTTCTGAAAGGCTGACTTGTCTTATTTCATTATAAACATCTGGTTCTTGCTGGTGTTTCAGTTTGTCAGAACCTCTTCGGTTCTGACGAACTGAAGGAGCCTCTGGGGTGAGGGGTTGAAACGTCTTCGAATGAAGAAATTCAAGTCCAGTTTCCACGACAAGAAGATTTTGACAAGAATTCACCATGATCTAGATGACTGAGAACCTCCACAGACATAAATATCTAGTCCTCACTGATGTTAAGATGCTGCGATACGATAATTGCGAGCCTCCGTGACAGCGGATAGTGTTTCTTACAGTTTGTGTGGAGGCCAGTTTGGGATTCCACTCTGAAATGTGAAGCTTTTGGCTCATTTAGCTATTTGAGCTGCGGGTGAGTCTGGTAGGCTGCAAAGAACCTGCTCTCCACCAGTGTCAGTGGCGGTGGCTGAATAAATAGTTGCGTAATGTTAAACCACAGACAGGAGCAGGCACTATTTCCATGACAGGCCTGAAGAGCCATAGTGCCACATCACCATGCTACAGCTAAAGCTAGGTTTGCACAAGCAATAAGCTAGCTTTCTCCGGTTTAGCTGAAATCACAGACTCAATGTAGATTTCATGTGCACTGCTTTGTGAGTTTTAATCAATGGTAATAGGTGTCATTACACATTTTGATCAAGGTTACCAATATACTGAAAGTCAAACTCACACATACATTTGAAAAAGAAGCCAGTCACTTCGGTGTCTGTGACACCGCCGTCACAGTTACCTCTTCGTCACCTTGAACGCACTTCCTGTGAACCGATCAAGGTGGCTTTATTTAGCTGGTCCTATCAGAACCACTTGGACAGAACAGGATCTGCTTTCAGTTCATTAAAACAAAAAGCGGCCACCTTTGTCAATCCAACAAGGTCTACTCTCAAATCCCCATCCATCACCCTGATGTGGACAATAATCTGCCGAAGATCTGCATTTATCTGCTTCATCAGTACACTGCCTCGAGCCCTGAGCTCTTCTAGCAACAAGGACATTTGAACAGACTGGCATGCAGCCACTTAGACCCCGTGACTGCACAGCAGCATCAATTACAAAGTGTCCTATTTCTTGGAAGAGAATAAAGGAGGCAGATGAATGTTTGCTCTTTCAATTAGTTTAATGTGTTTATTTAGTGTTTTCTTTCGGGGTTCTCATCTGGTTTTCAAGATTTTCTTTTGACCTTGACTTTGATACATGGTGGTTTCACTGAAAATGTATTACATAAGCTATTTTGAGTTCCCCTGCAGTAGACATGCAAATCATTGTGTTTTACATTCCGGTCTTTCTAAGTGTGCGCGATGGAGGGCGAACGCTTTGGGTCGGCCAACCAAGAGGAAGATCAAGTTACGTTCTCTTTAGGACGACTTTAGACCGTCATCATTATCTGGTAGGAATTTTTGAGTCTGTAACATAGGATCTCACAAACGAGGCACATTTGGCTCATGAACACCTAATCCCAGAGCACAAGGGTAATTGAGATCTCTGTGATTTATGAAAGATCAACGTCACTAATTGTCCTGCAACTTGCACACCCTGAAGATCTTTAGGGATTTCACACCTCATTACAATTATACGCTCAGTGAAGTCTTTAAATTGACTTGTTTGGTTTGTGCTTGGAATAAACTTTGGAAAAGGGATTGCTGCTTTTGGGGACATAATATGCTGCTGCATGCTGATGGAGAGTCTCTATTGCCATGTGGTCTATCTAAGAAACATATCTAATGGCATATCGTAGTGTGTAAAATTAATGTGTAAAAAAGGAGCCACTAAGTCCACTCATGATGAATTCACAAAACTAAAAAAGCTCTGTGGCTATGTTGTGTCAAAAAAACTAAAAAAAACTAGAAAAAAAAAAAAAAAAAACTTGTAATTTTTCCAAAATGTAATTTTCTTGTAAAATACTGTCATTGTCAGGAAAGGTTGTTTCTTATGTGTCAATAAAGTCTATTAAGGTATAAGCACAAAACTTTGTGGTTTGGGGTTCAAGTTATGAAAGGCCATTGTGAAGGACCATGGACGTTCCAGTCAACAGGACCATTTCCCTCTCCGAAGTTATGTTTAGGGATAAACTTTGGGAAAGGTTAAGAAAATGTCATGGTTTGGTTAATTTTCATAAAAACACGTTGCTATAAAAAAAAGGGACACCGACAACTACATCCCACTGACCAACTTCCAAGGCTGTTGTTTGTTGCATCTAATTAACTCATCTACTTGTTCCCACGGTTTTTGCACCCCTCCCTCACCCCGACTGTAGATTCAGCCTGAAAAGCTTGTTTTGGTCGTCTTAATCAGCTGCACATATTGCATGTTTATTGTAATCTCCCTTTAGCCAACAGTGGCGAGATTGTTGTTAGAAGTGAGAACAGAAATCAAGCAAAGGTGATTTATTTAACATAAAACACTGGCCTCGCTTGTTTGAGAGCAAACCTGCTTTCAAATTTTGTCAGTAGGATGTGATTTACTTTATAGGCAGGACCGGACATTCTTACAGCCAGTAATTGCAATGGATAGACAAGCTGCCAAGTTGAAATTACTATACTATATGCCTGCTCTGAAACCACGTCATCACACGACACAGTAAACAAAACAGTTGTTACACAACAGCAAACTTCCTGTTCTCCCTCAAGCCTCAGTTTCTTCTGATCTACGCTTTCACTTCAAGCTATCGCTCACATATAGATATCATACGCCCACACTCACAACAGTGTGGCTTTCTCTGGGGTGCGGAAACCTGGTTCTTTTAACATACAGGGGGGTGGAATCTAGGCCTAAGCCATTAATCCACAGTGGAATTCTCCGCCTGGTTGGACGCTGCTTTCTCCCTCCCGGACTTCAGCCTGGGACTGGACCCCAACCCCACCCCACCCCCCCTGCAACCATTCATATATCTCTTAACAGCCAGAGCCAAAGATTCTGTTTCATCCAGCCAAGATGACATATGACAAGAGGCCTCTTCTTATATGACTTATCAGAGAGGTGGTGCTTAGTCTTAACCATCCTAAAAGCAGGCAAGAGATTTCCTGAGAATCCATAGAAGGAAACATAAGAGCAATATTATTTGTAAGGCGTAAGCAAAGGGAGAATATATAAATTATGGACCAATATGCATGTCTGGAGTCACCAAGAATACGCATTAACAGTATCAGAAATGCCCCCTGTGTGAGATTAATTCTTTCTCTTGTCTAAATATTATGTTAAAAGTATCTTTGGGATATCTGCAACCCGCACAATAGTGATTTAGAACATCTTTTTGGGGGGGGGAAAGGCGACTGAAGTTACCACTGAAATTGTGTCCGTCGCTAAAAGAATATATTGTCGTGTCATGGAAGCTATTGTACCAGACATAGAGGAAGCTGAACAAGTTCAAAAAAGACTGACCGCATCTTGGCTTTACACTGTCTCTGTCTGGATGGAGTGAGCCGCTTCAGTGTAAAAACGCTACAGGGTCCAGTTCTGGACTGAGGCTCGGGCATATTTGACTTGGCTGCAGACCCCAGCTATTTCCCTTTACAGAACAGAATACTTTTTTAAAAGACAGTGTAAAATGACTACAAAGGTCATGCTCTTTGTATGACTTCTTTTGGTTCTCCAAGTTTGGGACGTGTCCATCAGGCATTGCCGCCTGAGTCCTTACATGGGTTGAGATCTTTTATCTGGATGCATACAGGCGACGTGGATGCAGTCACAGAACACAGAAGGAATCACAGACATGCTCAGCATTCAGCGAGAAATGTTGAATAGTTATATCTATTATTATCAATCAGAGTGTCATGACAATAGAACAGGATGTGCCCCGTGGCTTTACGAGGGAAGGAGGACGTATTTTCCTAATCATAAGCAAAGAGGAGATTTATAGATTGATTTCAAAGCAAAAATGCGGAGAAGTTTTAAGGTACCAGCAGTGAGAAAGGAGGGGTATAAATTTGAATTCTGTGTTCAAGGTCTTCATAAAAATGATAAATCCCCTCCACAAACTCAGAGATGAAATATTCTTGATCACCAGCACTAAAACAAGGGTTCAGTCCACCGCTGCGTGGTCATCAAACACAAGTGTGTTTGAGATGGGCAGTGTGTATGTGTGTGTGTGTGCTTGCGTGTGTGTGTGATTTTGCCGCCCCACTTCGCAAGGCTGAGACAGAGCTCATGGCAGCTAAACTGGCATGGGGATAGAATTGAATATACATTACATTACGTTACAGTCATTTGGCAGACACTTTTAAACAAAGCGACTCGTAAGAAGTGCAATTCTGTCATCGAAGATCCGAAGTACCAGTGGACAGAAGTCAGCAGTGCACACTCAACCAAATAGCCATTTCAGAACCATATACGAACATTTTTATTTATTTTTTTTTATTTTTTTGGGGGGGGTGTTGGAGACTAAGTGCAATTAGTAGGGTAGTGCTAGGTGAAGAGGTATGTTTTCAGTCAACGTGCCGGAGCCTGATGACAAAAAAAAAAAAGATGTCTAATAAACCCCAGTACATCAACATTTCACTAACAACCTCTTCAACCCACTTTACAAATAAGCCCGACATGTAGAGACGTGTAAATAGGAGTTACGTAGTCTGCCAAAATTGTATTAATAGAGGGTCAGAGCAACCTAAACACAAACTGAGTAATGCCTTGTTTCATTTTCCTATCACATGATGAAATGGTCAGATAAATTAGTTGTGGAAAAAACCCACTGCATTCCCAAACTTGTACAATTCTCTTACTTAATGATTATATACTTAACCTATATCCATAAATTTGACAAAATTGAACTCTTTACTTCAAAAGCACTTATAGTGCACACTAGTGTGGCCTAGTTCTTGGGTCCCAAGACCCCAGATATGAGACGAGACAAAGTGGACTTCAAATTATAAGTATTAAAATAATTTGGATAGCTTAGCGTTCAGTGGCTTGTGACACCCCGAGTGTGTTCTGGGGGCGGTTGCGACCCCTGACCCATTGATCAATACCATCATAGCTTCACCCGAAAAACCTCAGAAGCCTCTGGACATTCTTTAACTCAATCGTCACACCCTCACAAAGACAAGAAAGAAAAAAAAAATCTAAACAAGCACTTCTGCTGTTGTTGCCAACCACCAATAAGGATGCCACGGCACTTCTGATCATTTTGTGATAATTTCTGAGTTTTTCCCCTCGAACCCAAGGTTAAAGGAGACGAATTCCAAATCCTCCAGAAGGGGGCATCAGCTTCCTGCCTGCTGCTGCTCATTGCTGCAATTTCCCACACGGATTGCATTGCTGGCAGGCATCCCTGGTGAATCAAAATGGGTTTTCTCTCTCTCTCTTTCCCGGCACATATTTGTGTGTGTGTGTGTGTGTGTGTGTGTGTGTGTGTGTGTGTGTGTGTTCTTAAGTTGGACTGTTTCTAATCACATGGGTGGTTGCGCAGCTGCCTAATGTCTTGTGATTAAAAGCTGTCCCATTAAGGTGGGGTGGAAAAGTACAGGTGCCACTCAGTGACTAAGAGGATCCTTCACTGTGACTCAATGCTGGTATTTCAATTTGTCTTGTTCATAAAAGAGAAGGGGTTCTTCCACAATAAAAAAAAGTTTTCTGGTGTGGAATAAAAGGAAAATTAAACCAAATGAAAACCCTCCATCAACAGTTAACAGTCAATGATGTGGATGGACACCTACCTTAAACATAACACTGCGGGCGAACGAGTCAAATTTTCAACCTTTTTTTTAGGAATTATTAACCATTTCTAAACTTTTGCGTGCGCATGTTTCGAAAGTTTTAAATCGTTTGCCTTTTTTTTTTTTTTTTTTTTTTTTTTTTTTTTTTCAAAACAGTTGCACAGTTAGTTTATCTCAAGGCGCGATTATCAGCATTGTTCTGCTGTTGTGGAGCATCTGACCTTGAAGCACACATCTATCCGCCTCTCACGCAACTTTCACTGCCACGCACCGGCTGACGGGCACACCTTCCCCGCACCCCCGTGACATTTGGATCAAACGTTTGTTTCACCAAAGAAAGGCCGGAGGGCAACACGGGGTTCACTTCCCCGCGAAAACGCATGACACCAGAATTAAAGTTATCGCGTACTTTTGGTGCGTAAATCCTTGCGCGCAGAGCCTCTCGTTAAAACCAGAAGCAAATATTCGCACTGAGAGCCATTGTTTACAGATAATAAATAATAGAAATAATGATAATCATCAAAAACTCAACATCCTGGATCGTTATTGCGCACCGAAGTGACCGCAGACTGTGCGCCAAGAGGGGGATTACGCACAATCTGGCCGCCGGGAAGGGGGGTCCGATTGCGTCAAATGATTTATAATCCAAATGAGAGAAAAAAAAAAACGTTGGTGTTTTACCTGTTCCCGCCGGGAAAAGCCGCCTGCAGCTGCTGGAGGTGGAGCAGGCTGATGCAACAGACAATGAGCGGGAGATGGGACCGCATCTCCGGCTCTCACTGGCGGGGAGGAGACGAGGGGGGCGGAGGGACCCGCACGGGTGAGAATTTGCAATCCCACTGAGAGGGAGAGGAGAAGAGGATGGCGGAGGAGGAAGGGGCCACCTGAGCCGGGGGCACCCTGGGACCCGAAAAAGAAATCACAATTCGGGATATCCAAACTCGGCAGACGAGATTGAATCTAAAAGCTGTGGGGAGAAAGGGAGCGGAAAGAAGAGAGCCGGTCAGTGCGCCGGTAGTTGGGGATTCCTCTGCCATTCATTCCTCCTTTTTCCACTTTTCCCACAAAATACTGCGTTAAAACTTCTACCTAATTCTGTATTTTCCATCTGACCCCCTGCAAACGACTAAAATATAACTTAATCTTCATAAGAATGCATTAAAATAAACAAATAACAAAAAAAAGAACATAAAGTGTGATAATACCATTAAACTTCAACTCCAAGAATTAGAAAAGTCTCACCTGGTCTGCAGTGAGAAGAGACTCCTGCTTTTCCTCCTCAGATAGTGTTTGCTCATGAATCCAAACGTGTGGGTCAAGATCAAGTTCTCCAGTGTGAAGCTCAAGCTTCACTCACAATGTGGGTTTAAATACTGAGGAGGCGGAGTTCACTTCCCCCAAAGTGATGCAAAAAAAAATAATAATGCTGATGAGGAGGGGAAATTTAACAAACTGCTGTCTTTACTCCATCAGAAAACAAATGACAATGACTTTACTGTCTTTTTGATACTTTTAAAAACGTGAAAATATTGTGCAAGAGGGTTCCTTTTATCGTCACAACTTTCAACGTGTTGAACATGAGTTTTGTGTAGTTTTTTTTTTTTTTTTTTTTATGAAGTGACTAAGAAAGTGCCAGTAATTAAGAAGCCATCAACTGGAGATAAGATTAAAATAAGACGTTTATAGGCAGGACTAAAACACGCCGGAAGGATCACAGAAAAAGGAGTAGAGATTTTATTTCTAAGGTAAGTTATAAAACTCGTGTAGGGTAAGACCATGTGATATACAGGAAATAAATAAACAGCTCTAGTACAGGACTGTCTCAGAAAATTAGAATATTGCGATAAAGTTCTTTATCTTCTGTAATGCAATTACAAAAACAAAAATGTCATACATTCTGGATTCATTACAAATCAACTGAAATATTGCAAGCCTTTTATTATGCTTACATCTTAAGAAAACTCAAAAATCCTATCTCAAAATATTAGAATATCATGAAAAAGTTTTTTTTTTTTTTTTTTTTAAATTGCATTACAGAAGATAAAGAACTTTATCACAATTTTCAAATTTTCTGAGACAGTCCTGTACACATGAAGTGAGGAAGACAGAAAGTATAGGGATCAAGTATTTCACTTTTCAGCCGCAGCACTAGAGGTCAGTAAAAATGACAACATGAGGTCACTTCAGCAACTAGACAGGGACACAGATTCACTCCAGCCCAAATATGAACCGCAACGCCTGCTATCTTTATCGGGCATTTTTATATGCCGGAAAACCACCCACTTTCTCACAAATTTCCCCGGCAGCTTGTCTTCCGACCAAAGCCCCCCCTCCCATGTCTTATCTCTGCGCCCGATGCAAGTGTGTGACGCAGATATGCCGAGATGGAGGAATCCTCGAAGAATCCTCAGAACTGTTATCAAGTAGCACCACTACACTGCCGGCATGAGGCATAATCAGGGCCATACTTTTACTCTCCAAAACACAAATATCATATATTGTATGTTTTCTGCAATTTGTAGCTGTAAAACATGCCGAGAACATTTTACTGCATCACAAAGGATTGTAGATTTCTTATGTCAATTTAATATTTATACTGTGAAAAGGGTGAGGATAGGTTTTTATTGTTAATAAGATTATTTACATATTTTCTGTAAGAAAATGGACAAGTGCCATATTAGTGTTATGTTTCGAGTGATTTCTCATGCTTATATTCAAAACCAAAAACTTGTAGTCGGTTATTTGCCCTGTCATGTCCCTCACTACAAGACGGAATAAATAAATGCAATTTTTAACATTTTAATTTCATCCTACTCTTATTTGTACAGCACTTTGATGGGAATTATGGAACATACAATATTGGATATTAATTACAAAAACATAACAAACTGAATGAAATGAAGTACTTTTGACACATTATGAATGATATATGATATATATCATAACTTTACATCCAGTTGCCAGTAAGTTTCTATCAAATTTACAGTTCTCTAAATTGCTTTCTTGTATGACATGTAATAATATTGTAGCGAGTCACAAATGTTGTTTTTCTACATGATACTTGTTTTCTGTGTAATTCTGAGGTTGCTGGGAATTTACTGTCACCGATGTTTCCCTAAAACGCTACAATATCAATATCAGTGATGACAGTAAGTCTCATAGTCCTCACATGGGGGAATTCCAATGTAGCAGCATAAGAAATAGTGCTTATATAGTCTTAAAAAAATAAATGAATATATATATATATATATATATATATATATATATATATATATATTATATAATATATATATATAATATATATATTATTATATATTTTTAGCAAAATGCGAGATAGTGCATATATAGTCTTAAAAAATAAATGAATATATATATATATACATATATTATAGCGATGCGAGATTGTGCATATCTAGTCTTAAAAAAGATAAATGAATATAAATATATATATTTTTATTTTTTTTTTACAAATGTATTCTTTATATGCATATATATATATATATATGTGTGTCTGTGTATATGTGTGTATAGAAAGAGAGATAATGCACATTAAGGGCAGTAAGTAAGAAAATCAGTTACTGAATGGATTAATGTTGCAGTCTGCTATTTGCTGCTGTTTTCCTATGTTGTTTTTACACTAATGGTGTATATTGGCTTGCCATTGAAGTCTCTGTATTTTCAAAAACAAGTCAAAGTTAAGTCAAATGAGGTTTAAGCCCGAGAGGAATGAAGTATAAGCAAGAGAACTGGAAATGTAAAGTACTCAAATGTGATCTTGAGGTCGCAGAAGGTTAAAGCCTGGTTTAAAAGTATGTGATAGATTATGACTTAATTCATCTGCTTGAAATCCATGAAGTGTGTATATCTGAAATAAGTTACTGTCCAAAAGAAGTTGACATTAGCATCATGAAGTTCACAGCTAAGTCATTTCATTTAAAAGATGCGGCGGGCAGGACAGTTTTCATGGAAATGATATAAACTAAATATATCAAAATTATATAATTCCTTTGTTGAATGTTATTCTGGAAGTTTGAACCTTTATCCTGGAGGCACCTTCCATTCAAGAGCTCAAAAACATTTCTCCCGATGCACCTTCTCGAGCAATACTAATATGATATATTTGTCAAGATATTTAAGCTTTACTTATACATTTTATAGTGGTATTGTAGCGAATTAGTTAGCACTTCAGCCAGCAAGCAAATCCCTGGTTTGATTCTGACAGGGGGCCTTTCTGTGTGGAGTTTAGATGTTCTCCCCATGTCTGCGTGGGTTTCCTCTGGGTTCCCCTCCCAAAGCCCAAAAACATGCAGTCCAGTATTGGAGACCCTAAATTGTCCAGACGTGTGACTGGTAGAGTGTATAGTTGTTTCTCTCTCTATGAGGCCCTGGCGACCGGTCCAGACTCTCACCCACTTTAGCCTTGCAGTGATCCTATGTGTAGGATAAGAAGTAAAGATAATGAGTGATGCATGTCAGTTTCGATGCTTTTTATCGCAATGTGAGCATATTAATGAATGCTTATAAAATGTATAAATGACTCGCTCATATAGTAGTGAACACCAAGTGACAGCCTGATAAGTTAACCGACCATTACAACGATCTGCAGTATTTTGCTAATGTTGATTGAATCCTCGTGTAATTTGTGAGCCTTACATGCTTGAAGCAACGTAGGGTTGATTCGCTGCGTAACAGGTTTTCACACGTTTTCCACTTTACTCAATGACTCAGAGGCCTCTTAAGCCAAAGCCACCTCATTGGTGTATCCTGTAACCATACCTTTTTCCTGACAGTAGTTCCGAGATCTTTTGTTCTCTCCTTGTTTTGGGCGGCATGTACATTTAGTTGACTACTGTAGTAATATAATCCATGTAAACAGACAAACCCAAATAGTCCTGCTTCAGTCAGGGTTATATAACTTGAATTTAGGATCACATTTCGGTGCCAATCAAGAAGCACGAACAGTTCAGAAAAAAAAAAGTGAAGACTCCGAGAGGAATTTGAATTTGTGATATTTGTTATTTCTCTGTTGCTGCTGTATTTCTGTTTCACTTGAATAAACTAAACATAGATTTTGTGGAGCCAAGGATGAAATAAATGCAGTATCAGCTCCTCAGAAAATATTTCTCAACATCTAGTGGAGTCATCTTGACAAGACAAAAAAAAATCCAGCCAGTTGTTAAAAATATTTCAAAAAGATAAATAAATCTGCTTAGTATAATCTACGAACTAACAAACGGTTGTATATTTCTTTATTTATTTGATTTAAACTTTCATAGCTTTGTGCATGTATGATTGCAGTTGTGACACATATGTCATACTATTGGTTATTTAGCATGTTTGAAAGTCTAGTCGTCTAAGTTTATCCAGGCCAAGTGACAATTGGACAGTTGCAGACTTGAATTTTCACTTCAGTCACTATAAACCTTTAGATCAATGACCAGCTCGTCGTGTTTCCAGCTCTTTTCTGCATGCAGAATGGCAGTTATGTGAAAACGGTATCCTGCTCATATTGGTTACCCAAATTTACAGGGTATATATACCCCTGTTTTTTCTGATGCCATAAAATCACTGAGTGTGTGTGTTTGCCAACGACATGGGTCTGGGTAAATATAAATGCAGTCAATTTCAAAACTGACATTTGACAGTCATCATATGAAAACATGATGCAGCCTGCCTTCATTGGCCGTTTTCCATTGGATATCAAAACTTGACTTTATAACGGTCACTGCCGTTTGACTTGATGAAATAATTGAGCTTGGCAGTTACTATATTTCCCACACTATAAGGTGCATCTAAAAGCCTTTAATCTTCTCAAAAGCCGACAGTGCGCCTTATAATGCAGTGCGCCTTATATATGGATCAGTATTGAGCCGCAAGAATTCTCGCAACTCGCAGCCGCCGACTCCATTTTCTCCTGTAGAAGAAATAGCGCGTGGTGCATGCTTTGATATATGACTGCGCGAAGCTTGCATTTTCATTTCCATCTGTGTGTGTGTGTGTGTGTGTGTGTGTGCGCGCGTCGCCGAAGCAGCAGCGGTAGAAACAGTAAAAGGCAGTTCTAGTCCCACACCACTCGTGTGTGTATAAAGACCCCTAAATGGCACCTTTCAAGAGACACGCTTACGACGCAGAGTTTGAACTCAAGGCAAAAGTCACGCAGTAGAACACGGGAACAGAGCAGCGGTGAGAGAAGTCAACATTAACAACAACATTAATGAAACAACAACATGACCTGCGCCAAGTAAAGAAGACTAAACAGTGTTTCCAAGGAAACAAAGCGAGATGGCTACAATTAAAGGACAAAGTTGAACAGAGAGCAGCAAGTAGAAGCGTCTTTACAGTCACTATTCCAATGAAGCGCTAGCTAGCAGCCTAAACATCAATGAATTTAGAGGTGGTCCTTCTTGGTGCTTTCATTTTATGAAAAGCTTTGAACTGTGACCAAATGAGTTGGAAATACATTGTTTTCAACGAAGGTGGCGCAAATACCGGTAAGACCGGTACGTATGATACCGTATTTTGAATGCACTAACTTGATTTAGGAGTGAACGGAGTTGTCAGAACGTTGTTTTTTATTCTATTAAAAAAGTTTGACTGACTTATCTGACTGTATTGTTGACATTCCCTTTAGCGCAGCTCCATTTAGTGGAATCATAACCCCAGCCACTACTGTAGCCTCTATTATACGCGCCTTATAATCCGGTGCGCCTTACATATGAATTTATTTTTTTAAATAGACCATTCATTGAGGGTGCGCTTTAAGGTGCGGAAAATATGGTACTCTACCCTCTTAAATTAGTCAGAAACCTGGTATAATTCAGTTTCATAATCTGATGGTTTCCGTGGTAGTTCCTCCCTCTTTTTTTTTTTGCTGTGCATATGTGATGTTGAGTGTTTTTCACTAGAAGTATGCAAAAACAGAAAGTTGTCTACTGTAAGTTAGCTGGAACCACACCTGGGTTTTTTCCTATCTGCGACGGAGCATTTCAAAACATGAAGTCATGCCCATGAAAACGTACCAAAAAACAAACAAATAAAGAAGAAAATACAAAATGGGGTTGGACGGCTCAGGCTACTTAGTAACGCAAGGTTATTAGATTTTCTTTGTCCAAAGCTAAATACTGCAGTTTGGGTTCTCGAATGAACGTTCTGCATGTTTTGATCTGAGTAAGGAACCAGACAACCCAGAGGAAACCCACGCAAACAGGGGGAGAACATGCAGAAAGGTCCCGTGTCGGAATGGAACCAGGGTCCTTCATGCTGTCTGGCCACTGTGCCAGCGCGCCGCCCACATATGAATGCAATGTGATTATCAAAATAATCCCCAAAACAAACTGCAAAATCCCTTGAAATTCCATTCATGCTCCCCTAAAATGTGGACATGTGAGAAATAAAAACAGAGGTCGGCATAGAACGAGGCGCTGAGTTAAGTTGTTAATTAGTTATTACAAGAAAGGTGACTTAATTCCCTCAAAGCATTAAACAGGACCAGCCTAGGATAAGAACCGGTGAGAAAGTAATGAATTCCTTGTGAAAACATGTGCTCTGCTCTATAAGTAATAGCATTAATGTGGTACATGATCCCTGCCTTGCCCGCAAAGTGAAGTGATATTCGCTCGGACAGATTTCTTGATGCTAGTTGCCAACTTCTCACTCTCGCCATTATCATCTTACTGCCCAGCTCCGCTTGCGGTCTTTGATCGTTTCACGAATTTTCACATCAGTTAGTCGCGCATTGTGACCCTCCGCCGACTTCTTAATCCAACTTTGGCCGGAGGGAAAGGATCCTTCCCGGCTTTGTGTTCCAAACCTATTTAGGCAATGTATTTATGAATATTCCATATCATAGCCACAAAGGTTGTGACAGGTTGTGAAATTTGGAAATTAAAGAATTTTTGTTCTTATTGAACATTGCATGCTGATCCTTAAAATGCACCCTGGCAGCTACTGAATAGGTGGAGGTGACAAAATGATGCAAGAAAAGTCGTCAAATCAACAAGGTGACAGTAATCCACCGATCATACACTGGTATCTGGTATAACAGAACCCTGTTGAGATTCTGACCTGTTTATGTAAGTGTTCTCTGGCATGTAACAGCAGCTACTGATTTAGTAACCCCACAAACACAAACACACACACACACACACACACACACACACACACACACTTCCTGCCTGGTTTGATCTCTTTGTCATGCACTGGTTCTACTTTTATTTCAGGCAGCAATTAGCACTCATTACAATGTGCTTTGTGGAGCAAAGCAGAACCATTCTGAAGGAGCCTCCAAGTGTCACTTTGAGCTCTATCTGAATGGGTAAAAGTGCGGCTGATCAAAAGCGTCTAATTCTGTGTCGTTCTTATTTATGCCACTCTGTAAACGAAGAAAACAGGGGCATGAGGGTGTTCTAAATGTTGCGTAAGCAGCACACACAATTTCTATTCAACTGGTGGCTCACCTGTGGCTCAAGGGGATTATAATCAATTATACCGATTATAAATGAATTAAGGATGCCGCTATTTTAAAATCAGTCTCAACTTTAGATTTCAGATGACAAACATGTCAGTTTGCAGAACTCAGCCTCCTCAAACTTTGAAGGAGAGATTAGGAACAAGCTTTTGTACCATCCTCACATGGAATTAGGCTCACATGTCACAGGGGTCACATGGTGAAGGGCTGCATATACTTGCCTTTCTTTTCTTGAGATGCATAGTGAATTACTGCTTCAATAGATTTTGATTAACAGTTGATCACATTTTAATACAATTTTAATTACAGCCTCAACTTAGAAACATCCTTTCATCCCCTTACGTCAAGTCATTCTGTTTAAAGTGGCCTGCTCCATCTGACGCCAACGGTTCTGTTACTTTTATTTATTTATGTGTATGTGTATGTGTATGTGTATGTGTATGTGTATGTGTATGTGTATGTGTATGTGTATGTGTATGTGTATGTGTATGTGTTTGTGTGAGTGTGTATACGTATGTGTATGTGTATGTGTATGTGTATTGTATGCATATATTTATATATACATGTATATATTTTTTTCTAACAATTTTTTTTTCATTGTTTCTTTTATATCTGTATTTTGTCTATTTGTATATCATATATGTATTCTTGTATTTTTATATCATACCATATATGTCTATATGGTGTCCATGTGTGTTGGGTTAGGTGCTTTAAATAATAAGATTATTATTATTAGTGGTATTAGTAAGCGTTGTGAAACAAAATAGATGATGTTGAAGGACACAAAGCATAAATATTTTTAACTTTATTTATGGCAGAAATAAAATGGCAATAGCATGAACCGGAATACTTGGTTGCATGAAATGAACCTACCAAAGAGGCAGCTGTGCAAGTATCAAAAGTCCACACACTCCATTTGACCAGGTCCGTTCAGTTAATCAGTTAATTTCTGTTGCTGTTATTTAACTTGATGTAACCCGCTCAGCCGTAAACATCCTGTTAATCACCCGGAGCGGCAATGTGCTGATCTTTTGTTCTTCTGTCAGTTGCTGACCATTTAATTGGAAAGAAATCTCAACATTTTTTTTATTATTAAAGTTGATGTAAGAGTCTGGACCGGCGGTTTCGATTTCTCTCCAGTTGTTTTTTCTTCCTCTGTTGTTTAAATGCTGGCAGCAGACAGTTCCAATAAATCTGATCGAGACCCAGACTTCCATTTCGGTCCGGCCAAATGTTGGTCCTTTGCAAGCACGGTGAGCAGGAGTAATTTGGGTACCTGCATAACTGTGTTGCTATTTTGCTATTATTGTGTTATATTATGCTACAACAAACTTTCACACAGGAATAGTTTCTGCATCCAGAGTGAAATTCAACTAAGCACATGCCTATATTGGAGATGTCTTTCAGCCTGATGCCAACAGAAGATCAAAAATCTGTAATCAGGTGTCTTGAGCTGTTAGGCCAAACACAGATGAAATCTAAAGGACTTGCATTATAAAACTGATGACTTCAAGTTTTTGCATTCCTGCCTTTCATCCAAGGACATTGTGCTGCCTTCAAGAATCAGATAAAAAAGGTTAAAAAAAATCATTCATTTGTTTTACTTCGGTGTGGTTTTACGTTTGTGTTCATTTTCCCGTATGTCGCAGTCCTAATTCTTCCTCATATCTTATCCTGGTTGTAAATTCAAAATACCATTACGATATATTAATTTCCAACATCTGCAGATGAATATATCAAGCAGAGGTTCGATAAAATTTTAGAACATGGAAGCCATCGCTCCCCACAGAACCATCTGTCTTCTTCCTTTTGTTTCGGCCGCTCTCCCTTCAGGAGTCGCCACGGCCGATCGTCTTCCTCCATCTCACCCTATTCTCTGAGTCCTCTTCTCTCACACCAAATAACATCATGTTCTCTCACTCCCTCCATAAATCTCCTCTTGTCTTCCTCTAGTCCTCCTGCTTGGCGGTTCTAACCTCAGCATCCCTCATCCCAGATATTCACTATCCCTCCTCTGTATATATCCAAAACCATCTCAATCTGACCTCCTCTGATGGACTCATTCCTGATCCAACCACGCACCTCACTCGCAAAGACAACCTGATGGTGCTGCATGTGACAATCAGGGGATTCACGATTTTTGAGCCCCCCCAGTTATTTGATATACACCATCACAGTTATGTTGGTTGTTTGTGCAGACAGAAGATGATCCAGCAGAAATAATAGATGTGGTTGTAGAACAGAGAACACTGCTTAAAGTTTTTTTTTTATTTATGTATCTATCATTTTTAAGACATCCCACTTGGTTTAAAAACCATTAGCGGAAAAGCGGAAGAACTCACCCAACAAGCTGGCGCAAAACGGATGAGACACGACGGATAAATGTCAGCCGTTGTCATCGCAGAACATCACCTTATTGTTTTCTTGTCACCAGTGCACACAGCGGTGTTCACGCTAAGATTAAGTCAGGCCAACCCTGCACAGCTCAAGCCTGTTTCGGAAAGTTCAAGGTATTCGGTCTAGCAAAGGCTGTCTTAGTTTTTTCCCGGCTAATGCATAGTTGGCTGTTTTACGTAATTTTTACAGCACGAGTAAGTAAACACACAAGGACTTGAGTTCCAGCTTCCGTATTATCGAGCGGAACGAGTAGCAGGGTAATTTAGTAAATCCAGTCTATCTAAAACAGGGCCCCCTAATCCAGGTGTGATCTTCTATAAATATCTGAGTACAAATGAGAAAAATAGAAATGTCGGTTGTGCAAACCGTTACAGCATCTGAACTTCAATCTGAAAGTTTTCGTTTTTTTATTTTGCTAGATGGCTCTTTGTTTACAACCTTTGAATACAGGTTGACCTCAAAATCAGACCACTTTATTCATTTGCCATCATACTAGAAGACTTGTCCCTAATCTGTCAACCACCACTGTGTCCCTTACTAACAGAAAAAAAATGACCACAGCAAAAGAAAAGCCTTTTCGAAGATTTTCTTTGTATTCTGTACTTGGATTATCAAGGTTACTCACAAATAAATGCTGGCCTCAATGCAGATGGTTGAAAGTGAACCTAAGATTGAATGTAGTAAACATAAGCATGCATAGCTACAACCAAGCTGCAATGTTTTTATTAGAGATATTGTGGAACACAAACACTGGACTGTACACTGAGGCCAATAGACAGGGACACATTAAACATCCAGATGCGACCGATGCGGACTGAAGAGGAAACGCCAAAGACTTCATATACAAATACAAGGCACCTGCAGGTACACACTGGAGGCTTTCCCGTGTCTGAGAAGAATACCAGCTCGCTTGGAAACACATTGCAGTTGTTCCTCTTGTCTGACTGTTTTCATAGTTTGCCACTTGACTTGTGTGCAACTCGAGTGTTTGATGTTTCAAGTCTTACCTGCGATGAACCCGTGAGGAAAAGTGATTTCACTCGTGTAGTTTAAGTCTCAGTGTTGTTTTACACTGAATATTTTGTGTAAAATACGTAATCTCTGTTCGAGAGGTGAGCTGAATAGAAAAGCAGCTCTCATCCGTCACATTTATTCTCTCAGCAACCCCGTGGTAATCTAAAGCTTGCTGC
Source organism: Fistularia commersonii (assembly GCF_037954325.1). Classification (NCBI taxonomy): domain Eukaryota; kingdom Metazoa; phylum Chordata; class Actinopteri; order Syngnathiformes; family Fistulariidae; genus Fistularia; species Fistularia commersonii. The sequence goes on from NC_141288.1 coordinate 12,065,818, forward strand.
CCCCTAGTGAAGCCCCTGTTATATCTGTAAGATACACAGCTTCTTGTTCTTCCCATGAGCATAAGGCAAAACAATTTCCCTAAATATAAAACAAATATTATCATCAGTATATTTATACAAAAACAAACTTCATCAAGGCTGGCCTGGAGTTTTAAAATAATTGTTGCGCAAGTCACTATAAAGTCCCTCTGATGCGTCAATCTGGAGACATTTTCCCACTGTCGTGCTTTTAGCATCTCCCGTTACTGTTTCGGCACACTTTATTTACTTTGCTTGTTTGAGATGGAGCGCGACTAAGTTTGTTTGAAGGGCTTGCTGTCCCTTTTCGGAGTCCTCTCACTGGAGTTTGTTTGGCATGGCTGCTTACCAGTGCAGCGGTGTGTGTGTGGGAGGAGGGAGTTGGCAGGAGCACGCTCTGCCAGATATGATGAACGAATGAAGGATTGGTTGTCAGTGTGGGAAAGACGGAGGAAAAAGGCAACTCAGGACGACTGCGTCTGTTTAAAAGAAGGGTTGCCTTTACAGACCACACAAGCTTAGACGTATAACTATAGTATTTTGTATTTTGGTTTGGGCTCATTTCATTTATGATACGTGAACGTAAAGCAAGAAAAGTCACAGACAGTCTTGCGTTTTTATTTTTTCCATTTTATTTCTACAAATACAAAACTGAGAAGTACTGTTTGTGGATTTTCATCATAAGCGTCTTGAGCTGAACTTGATTTTGATGTCTGAGTGGGTGTTTGCTGAAGTTTCCGACCTCGTGGCTCACCGAGCCCAAAAATGACGGAGGAGATGTGTTTTTTTTTAGCTCTGCCCCCTCGCGTCCACCCAAATGCCTTGGATGATGCCAGGGCTGCACAAAAATGGCGGCCCATGGGTGCAGTGTTGGTCGGAAGTTAGTGACCTTGCTTCAGGTGACAGTGGAGGCTCGAGAGGGCATGGGGAAACGTTCCAGTCAGTTTAGAAACCTAAAAGTGGAATCACACATAACCACACACTGCTATGAGTTGCTGAACCATTTTAATAAATATTCTGGGGCTACTAGACTTGTCAAACAAAATTATTTCATGATTTTCCAATTCTAAGATGTGAGAGACTGAAGTACAGAATGAATCTCCATTTTAAACACATTGGTTTAACTTCTCATTAGAGAAAGATTAAGTAAACAAGTAGTATCTCAGAAACATAAATGGACTGGTTTTAGAGACAATATAATCTAAAGTTATGGGATAATCATTTTAAAAAGCAATACAGCTAAACCTTTAATGGTATCATATTAATACAACAGAGTGTTCACTGCACCGTATAAATCTTTCCTCTAATACAAACCTACTAGCAGCACCTTTTGCTCGCTCTAAGCGATCTCAAGCAAAACTGTTCTCAGTTCTACTACCTCAGTGGTGGAACAAACTTCCAGAAGCAACAAGACTAGCATCATCTATCTCAACCTTCAAGAAACAGGTAAAAACTGTTCTCTTTCAGGACCTTTTACTGCGCTAATGCCCCAGATCAGGTTAGGCAGCAAGTTAGGTTATGCAGTGTGTGTGTGTGTTTGTGTGTGTACGTTTGTGTATGTCTTTGTCAAAAAAAAAAAAAAAACAACAACTCACTAACCCAAGCTTGCTGTTCTGTATATTTCCTGTGCTTCGTGTATTTGCAAGTGTATTTGCAGTCCCTATGTCCTCTATTGTAAGTGCCTTTGGATAAAAGCGTCTGCCAAATGTAATGTAATGTAATGTAATGTCAAATCTATGATGAGTAATTGGGTCAAGACTCAACAGGAAGTCCCAGGCAGGTAAAGTCAGTGAGTTCATAGCTGTAGTAGATTATGCAACTGGCTCTGCTTAAAAGTGTCCAAGACAGTTTTGCCTCAATTTATAAAAATGTAATTTATTCATTCATTATCTATACCGCTTATTCTGCACTTAAGGTTGTGGGGGATGGGTAGGGTACAGACAGACAACTACTCTCTGACTCACATGTCTGGGTACCGTCAGCTCTCCAATGAACTTACTGCGTGTTTTTGGACTGATGGAGGAAAGGCATGTAAACACAGGGAAAACGTGCAAACTCCACAGAGAAAGGCCAACTGCAGGAATCGAAACAGGGACCTTCTTGCACTAACTACAGCACCACCGTACCGCCCACACAGTAAAATATGATGGCAGCATTTTCATATCTTTCCATCACTGGTTGTCTTGTGGGTGTTATGGCTTAAAACACAGCTTGTAACATTTACATTCACATGAGTTTACTGTATACAGACTTGCACTATGTTGCGTTTGCCCTGGAGAGCTCCAGTTGCAGCAGTACACGAGTGGCGGATGTCACTGGAGTGTGAGTCAGGTTTTTCCGTGAAATGCTTCACCCAAGACAAACAGAAACCAACAGCTGGATCAGTACTGTGAAGAGCGATGATTTGCATGAAGTATTTCAACCACTTCCCTTCTGTTAGTTAGTGAGCAGGAAGTCTCATAGTTGTAACGTCTTGCATGCTAAGGTGTTGTGTACATACATTGTGGTGTCAGAGACAGGACAGAAAAGTCACCAGCCCGCTTTATCTTCTTTATTTAGCGTACAAACCAGGTAGCGTAAACTGTGGCACATCCATTTATTACGAAGGAATGCCTGCAAATTGAGTTTAACAATGGGGTGTGTAGAACTTCCATCACATTATAGATGTATATTTGTACACAAATGCAAATTATGAAAATGAAAATTAAATGAAAATTATTTTAATGCCGATCCTGGTCCCGTGTTTGGCTGACAAAAGTGAGATGGTGAAACTTGAGGCTACCTCATCTAAAAAAAAACTTGAACAGGAAGATGGTTGTGTTCAACTTTTTAAAGATGCGCCCTTAAGCCCTGTTCCTCCTGATCTTATTGACTTAGTTAATTTGTTTTTGATGGAGTTATTACACAGAGGTTCAGGTTTCTGATCAAAACCAAGCATCTAATTTTAGAAGATGAAAGACTAGTGTCTAACAGAGACATGTTACTCCCGAAAAAACATGAAATTTGCAAGTTTGCAACTGGGTGTCACAGGACCAAGTGTAAAGCAGTAGCATTTGTCACATACAAATATGAATTCAGTAATTATTTATACCACTTATCCTGCACTCAGGGTCATGGGAGCTGAAGACATACAACCACTCATGTTCTCATTCAGATACCTGGGCAATTGAGGGCCTCCAATGAACCTCCTGTATGTGTTTGGATTTTGTGAGGAGCCCGTAGAACCTGGAGAAAACCAACGCAGACACCGGGAGAACATGCAAACAGAGAGGCCCCCTGCAGGAGTCGAACCCAGGACTGCGTCTGTGAGGTGAAACCGCTAATCACTGCGTTGCCTACACTGCCTTTAAATTGATGTGGTAGATATGTTCTGCCTGACACAGCAGCTTAACGAAACACACCAAATAATTATGTACTATAAGAAGATGGCAATTTTGAGGATTTTAATATGACATTCTTCCCATTTTGGGATTTCACTTCAGGAGTTCAGTATTTTTGGGACGGAAAAACTTTGATGCGACCATAACCTGGTCATTGATGTGAAAGTTTTATTTTGGACAAATTCCTTATAAAGACTGAAATAAGTAGGCCGCTGCATTCCGAAGCTTAAAGATTCATGTGCATGTTTTGGAGGATTTCATTCATTTACTAATGTGACTTATCGTCAGTAAATAAAAATATTACTTTTACATTGAAGTAATTATTCATTTGTAGGTATGTGGGGCAGTATTTTTTGCATATATATGCAATATAACATATTTCCTGCTTTTTAGAGCCATTTTACAGGGTATTGAGCGCTGGTAGAAATTACATTTTCATGATTCCAGGTTTATCTGAGATATACAGCACATTTAGCAAAAACCATGTGAGAAGATTTACTGTTTGAAATCTAAAGAGATAGTTTACCACTCATTTACTCGAACTCCTCCTCCTGTTCTCTTTAACCTAACTAAGTCATGACAGAAATGTGGTGAAACATAATCAGCATGAAAAACAGGAAACCATTTAAAGTGGCTTCAGCATGTGTGTGTGTTTGTGTGTGTGTGTATGTATATGTGTGTGTGTATGTATATGTGTGTGTGTGTGTGTGTATGTATATGTGTGTGTGTGTGTGTGTGTGTGTGTGCGTGTGTGTGTGCGCGTGCGTGTGTGCATGTGTGCATCTGTGTGTGTGTGTGCGTGTGTGCATTCGTGCGAAGAAACCTTGATTTAGAACGAGGTGACGTTGCATTTACCTGTTGTCACCCAGAGTCTATCAATTCTACCCTCCCATTCCTTGTCTTGTTGTCAGCCTCACTTGGACTCTGTGAGATGTTTGATTTTGTGGATTTGAGTTTGGATGGTGGCTGGAGCGGGGTACCTTGGTGGTCCACGGCTGAAGAAGCTGACTCTTGGGACATGGAATGTTACCTCTCTGGTGGGGAAGGAGCCCGAGCTGGTGCGTTAGGCTGAGAGATTCAGACTGAATATAGCTGGACTCACCTCAACGCACAGCGTAGCGTCTGGAACCAGGCCTCTCGGGAGGGGCTGGGCTCTTTTTTACTCTGGATTTGCCTCTGGTGAGAGGTGCGGGGCAGGTGTAGGCATATCGATTGCCCCCCGACTTGGCGCCTGTACATTGGGGACGAGACGGTAGCCTCCCTTCGCCTTCAGGTGGGGGAGTGGGGTGGGGTGGGGGTGGATTCTGACTGTTTTTTTCGGCTATGCACCAACAACAATCACTTTACTGGGGACTCCTGTGTTCTACTGGGAGACTTCAATACTCATGTGGGTAACAACAGTGTGACTCAGATGGGCATGATTGGGATGACCATGATTCATCCTGGTCATGGAACAGTGAACCAACTCTATGCCCTTGGCAGGGTCCTCAAGGGGGCATGGGAGTTTTCCTAACCAGTTTACATGTGTTTTGTGGATCTGGAGAAGGCATTTGACCGTGTCCCGCGGGCAATCCTGTGGGGCGTGCTCCAAGAGTATGGAGCACCAAACCCCATTATACGGGCTGTTCAGTCCCTGTATGATCGGTGTCGGAGCCTGGTCCACATTGCCAGTTTTAAGTGAGACTTGTTTCTGGTGAGAGTTGGACACTGCCAGGGCTGCCCTTTGGCATGCATTCTGTCAATAACTTTTATGGACAGAATTTGTAGATGCAGCCAGGGTGTCGAAGGGATCCGGTCTGGTGGCCGCAGGATCGAGTCTCTGCTTTTTGCAGATGATGTGGTTCTGTTGGCTTCATCAGGCCATGATCTCCAGTTCTCACTGGCGCAACCAAGTGTGAGGTGGCCAGGATGAGGATCAGCGCCTTCAAATCCGAGACCATGTTGCTCAACCAGAAACAGGTGGAATGCCCACTCTGAGATGGGGAAGAGCCCCAAGTGGAGAGGTTCAAGTATTGTGGGGTCTTGTTCACAATTGAGAGAAGAATAGAGCGGGAGATTGACAGGTGGATTGGTGCGGGGTCTACAGTGATGCAGACTCTGTATTTGTCTGTCATGGTGAAGAGGGAGCTGATCACGTTCTGTGAGTAGTCACCGAAAGAACAAAGCAGCCAAAATGAATTTTCTCCACAGGTTGGCCAGACTCTCCCTTAGAGATAGGGTGAGAAGTTCCATCATCCAGCAGCAGCTTGGAGTAGAGCCGCTGCTCCTCCGCATAGAGAGGAGTCATGGCCATCTGGTCAGGATGCCTCCTGGATGCCCTCTGGGGGAGGTATTCCAGGCATGTCCATCTGGGAGGAGACCACAGGGAAGACCCAAGAAATGCTGGAGAGACAATGTCTCCAGGCTGGTCCCCCAAGAGGAGCTGGACCATGTGACGGGGTAGAGGGAGGTCTGGGCCTCACTACTCTGGCTGTCCCCGCGACCCAACTCCAGATCGGGGATCGGGAAGATGGATGTATGGAGTTACGATGTCGTTTTACTTGTTTAATTTCTCCATGTGATCAATGTTCCCTGGTTCACTCTCTTGACAGGGTTTCCGCATTGCGTTTACATCCTGTTTTATTCTGGTAATCCAGCATGCATGGCTCCAGCTTATTTTGCTTTCCGTCTGTTTATAGTCTGCACCTTTCACTTTATTAGTCATCGTCAGCCCCGACTGTGCTTTGTATGTCCGTCCCATCAGCCCTCGTCTGCCCCCACGTTCTGCACCTGTCTTGTGTTATGTCCTCAAAGTTACTTATATTTTGGACCGTGTCTGTGTAATGTCAGCTCCTCTGCAGTTTCACGTTGTGTTTCTTCCTGATTTCAAGGACCGGTTTCATGTAATCACCAGGCTTTTTGTTCTGTTTTCAGTCACGTGATTTTTCAATCACAACTTATGTACCTGCTTCTCTACATGTGTTTGTTGTGAAGTTGTCTAAAACATTTCGCTTCCTTAAAATTTGAACACGAGCTGTTGTTTTCTGGATTTGGATATGCTTGACCCGGCAAGCCAACCCTGATGGCTGTTCCTCGGCTGCAGACATTTTTCTACCTTGCCTTGGAAGCAAAATATAGGAAAACCAATCGAGACCTCGTTCTGCTTCTGAATACGCCTTCCTCCTCTCCTTCTTTGACCAACAGTAGCCCAGTTTCCATTTGTTCCCTGTAGGTCATCGTTAATGGCGGTCATTGTTAACCCGGGCCTCGACCAATCCGGTATGATCTGGTTATTAGCTTTGATTCGCATGTTTGGTTATCGCAAAATTTTTCGTCGGATGCCCTTGTAGACCCAACCCTCTGCATTTATCCGGGCTTGGGACCAGGTCAGGGAGTCACTGAGGCTGGCTCAAGGAGTCACCAGCCTATGGCGCCCCGAAGCGGAATTCTATTCTATTCTATTCTATTCTATTCTATTCTATTCTATTCTATTCTATTCTGTTCTATTCTGTTCAGTTCTATTCTATTCTATTCATGAAACGTTGAAATACAATTAATTGAACTTGAAAATGCAAATAAATAGGAAGAACCTTCTTGAGGATGTGGTCAAAGTCCTGGACACTATGTAACCCTTCTTAGGTATACAAGGTTTTTCTTCGGGGAGCGGGGGATAAAAAGAAATGCTTTAAATGTTTGGCAAGAGTATTTGTGCCTGTATGGGGATATATTTATTTTGCTTTTTAAATTGAGGTTGAATATATAAATTTTACCAAATTTGGCTCAAGGTAAAGATAAACTGTACTAATCAACACTACAGCGGTGACCCTGGCTTGATTCTCTGACGACAGTTTTAACAAACAGGTTTGAAATGCCTATCATCTCCTTGTTATATTTCTCCGGTTTTCCGTCCTCACTCTCAGATAGCAATGAGAGAAAAGAGGGACAGTGTTTTGGGAAAACAAATCTCCTGTAGAAAAATGCAACATGTCAGAAAAGGGTTGTTTTAATCACAGACTGATAAGGAGTTTAGGTTGGAGGTCATAGTGCAGGAAGTGGAGTAATTCTCCAGAGTGTGTTACAGTGCTGACAGCCAAGGCCAGGCCTTCCTCATGTCCCTTTGTATTGTTATCTGGCTGACAAGAGTAACAGTGCACCATTGAGCACAGGTTTTCTGTTCCATTATCTTAAATCATTTTTTGTTCTTATTGCCATTAGTGTATCAGTTTTTATCTCACTATCTTCTGTATTTTCTTCAGTGCTGAGCTTATGTGTGTTATCCAAAATTGTTTTTTTTTTGTTATGCCAATTTAATTTTACCCAAAACTCCCTGTTGCTAGTGCCTCAGATTATACTTCTGTTGTCCACAGACAGTACTTTCTGAGTACTTTGTCAACTCGTAAAGTGTAAATTTATATAAGTTTGTCTCTCACTTTCTCTGTTCTCCTGTTGTTATTTTAGCCTCTTGCTCTACACCTCTAGGTCTCTGAGTCGTGGTGTCTCAAACCCATTACTGGTCAGATTTTGATTGACAGCTATTGCAGCAATGTATGCAAGGTCAGATGACATGATGCTCCAGTCACAACACGTGCTCCGTCCCAAGGGTGGGGCAGGCCTGCTTGTACTTGTGCTTGTAATGTTATAGAGAGCTTGCTATTTACATTCTAGGAATTCAGACCTCTATAAAAGTACCAATTTGCACTTTTTTAATTTTCTTGTTCCATCTGGCCTGGTCTCACTGTAGGTGCAAATAGAGTGAGAACCCAATAAAATACCTCAAGTAGAAATAAATTATTAGTTTTTGGTTAGGCTATAAAATCGTACACTATACAAGCTTACAATCTTGTCCAAGCAGTTCAGGATTTTTTTTTTCCATTCTGTATTGTTAGCTGAAATGGCTGAGGAAGGATCTGGAGCTGCGTTGTTTGAATGGACATCTTTAAGGCCCAAGACTTTGTTGATTACATTCAGATTATGGTCTTTTTGCTCCCTTTAAATGACTTCATTGTTCCAGAACATTATGCAGTTCAAATAATCATGAAGCAGAAGCAGAGCACATCCAAATCAGAGCTGGCAATTTTACTGAAGTCCTGGTTACATTATAAACATTATAGAGGAGGATATAAACATTGAATACTTTCATAAAATAAGGAGCCATCAAACATGCCCTCAAATATTGAATGCGGCTTCAGACAGACAATGGTTGAGCAGATCCAGGGTAATTCTCCTAAACAAGGACACCCACTGTGCATGACACTGGATGGAGTTCATGTCATGCCTTATTACTTAACATGTACGTCTGGTCTGCAGGCCTTAGCAGAACAAACATCTCTCTACAATGCAGCCAGCTGAACACGTTAGTTTGTGGTCTTACAATGAAGCTTTGACGTGCCATGTGGCCCTTATAGATGCGCCGCAGAAAGCCATGTCTTAACTCAGAGCAAAATTTATGTGGTTTCCCCTCTAAGTTAGGGTGAATTAGCAGTAGCCTCATGCTTCATAGCAGGGACTCCCCAAGGAGTTGGAAGATTCTGTTAATCTTAGTGGTGAGAACGTAATTTACGGCTGGAAATGAAGCGAAAGAAAACGTTCCTGCTCTGGAACGCATACTTGTCATAACCTAGATATGATTAATATTTTGGGATTGTTTTTAGAAAAAAAAGAAGAGCATTACCACCCACTTCTTGAACTTCTTGGTTGCAACTCGTAAAATTGCTTTTACTTGGCTATTTTTTTTTTTTTTTATTCAAACTGATGCATCTATTATTTCTTTGAATCATCTTATACATACTTTTGCTTTATTAGTGGCTATAAATAGTATATAAATTTAAACTTTTTATCATGCTAGGACCAAAGCTTGAGCTTTATTTTGACAAAACAATCTGTTTTCAAAAGCCAAAGCGCATTTCTTTACAGTCAAACAAGAACATGAAAAATTGCAAACTCTCCAGAACTCAAAAGATCATATGAAAAGAGAAAATGTTTTTGGAAAAAGAAAAGAACTATAAATTTCAGCTGTTGTCAGTCAGTCAACTGATATAGATGAAGACTGACCTGCGCGACATTTACATGTACTGATGTTCTGATACGTGCATGCAAATGTCCTTCCTTATTGAAAATTGAACATTTTATCTCTAATCCAAGCAGCAAATTCTGACATCAACTCAATAATGAGCTGAAAGGTGACAATGACAGTCAATGAGAAAGTATTGCAGTAAAACTGTTGCCAATGAATAATCCTGCCATTTTCTCAGTGTCTGCAAAAGCCTCCTGTGCATTAATGGGGTGGCCCCTAGAAAGTCTCCATGCTCAGTCTAATGTTCAGCATGACATCAAACAGACCCAGTGGATTTCTGCAGTTCCTTTCTCCGTTCTAGTTTCCTAGAATCATCGCACCTTTCACCACTTAAGCAACGGGACCATTGGAACTTCATTGGGCTTATTATGGGTTTTGGTGCGACGGTTTGGCTCCTCTCATGGGACATTCCTGGCGAGCAGCCCCTCCCTGAAGTCGCTCATTGCGCAGACTCGCGGTCCTCCGCTGTCAGGGCAAGGCAGACTTGACAGTATGGCGGCGGGGTGCAGCTGGAAGGATGCTACTGTCGCCCGTGATGTATCCATCGCCGGTAGGACGTAAATGGACTACTGAGGGCATAAAGAGAAGAGGATTTCGCGTGAAAGGCCTGTAGCCGTGAGCTCCGAGATGGCCAGGCTCGCTGACTACTTTGTAGTGGTCGGTTACGACCTCGATAAGCGAGGTAGGTGCCTCAGCTAGCCTGACCTGCTAGCTGCAACGGCGTATTATTAGCTTTGGGTAAATTGGAGGCGGGGATGGGCCGGGCCGTCACTCACAGCTGAACGACTCTGGTCGCTGTCAGACGCTTGTGGCGTAAACTTAGGCCGGGGACGCACAGGCCGCATGGGATTAGTGTGCGTAAAAGCTAGCCCGTCAGGTGGTGTCTCGCATATTTTGGCGGGGGCAACAGTCTACATACACAATCCCTCTGCAGTGGGTTACTTCATGCCATGTAGTCAGTACTAGCATAACAAGCCGCCTCACACTGTTGACAGTTAACTTTAGCTAACCCAACCAGGAGCTAACATTAGCCGGGCGAGTTGTGAAGTCGGCTATGTCCTAAGACGGATTTATTCACCCGTTTCAGCTTTATCTCGCCATCGTTGTCTGTCAGATGATGCGTGATACGTATCGGTTTCTGAAAGTGACTTTTAAAGCAGAACTTCACTGAGAAGTTACCGTTCATCAGGGTTTGGGCTGCAGGGTCCCGGATGGGGAGAACCCTTACAACCCCGCTGACTTCTTCCAGGTCTTGGTTTAAATGGTGTCAGCGAAAAACCTAACAAATGGTTTTCCTTGGTTGTTGTTTGGTTTGTGTGGATTAACCTAGATGGATTTGCCCCTCCTTGAACCCCCCGGACCGAAGCTGGTGTTACCTAGTGTTGTTGGGACGGAGTTTGGACCGTTATCTGAGCCCCCTCCCCTCCAGGCTGAGTCATGGCCTAGATCTGTTCAGTATAATGGACCGTTTAATCATGAAATATTCATACCGCCTATCTGATGGAAGCATTGGGTTTGTAACGTGGTACTGTTTTATTTAGAGTGGGGGCTTGCCCAAGATTAATTTAGAGCAAATTGTAACAGGACAAGACCTCTGCTACCAAAAGCAGCTGGAGAACTGGCTTTTAACTTGATGTTGCAGCAACCTACATTGCACTTTTGCTGGAATGCTCTTATTGCATCTTGTATTTTCCATGCAAAGGTGCTAATACAGGATGTTATAATGTGGACAATGCAAACGTTGCAGAAAGTCCTCTTCCTGTTTAACTGTGGCTGCATGCAATGTAGCGCAGAACAGGCCTGTAAAAAGCATCTGGGATCCAGACATTAAAACCTTCGGTGACTTTAATGGATCAAGGCTCCGATGCCTCGTAAAAGTTAACACTTAAGGGTGATGATGATTGTTGCCTTTGACTTGTTGTTGACGGCGGCTTTGGAGGTGCAGAGATTGTTTGCTTCATGTCATCATTTCCATTTTCATCAAATTCTCTTCAAATTTTTGAAAAAAAAAGCCATGATTAACTGATACTTATATTTTTGTGTACACTTTCCTCCGTTTGTCCTTCTGTTAGCTTTTTGTGGTTCCTCACACATGATCATATATTCCACAGTGACATGCATTTCAAATTTTATTATTGTATATAAATGTGGTGTAGTGTTTGTCACTCATCAATGTCTCATATCGTGTGATACTACCTGTATGTTCTGTTGTAATGGAGTCTTTAAACATAATTTTCCATACTCTCAAGATATGATTCCAGAATGAACGGTTCCCGATTGCAAGTAGACCAGGAATTCTGCAGCACAGTGGAGTTTCCTCCTGTGTCTAAATATTTCATACATCCTGTGTGTGTGTGTGTGTGTGTGTGTGTGGACGCGCGCGCGTGTGCGTGCGTGCGTGTGCGCGCGCGTATTTTTTGTTGTCCCTGAGTGGAATGTTTGGCAAGCATGGGGAATGAAAAGTTGTCGGGACTAACATGCAATGAAAAGTTGTCAGGACTAACATTATCATTGTTAATCTGTCTCTCAGGATGCCGCCACCACGAGTATTACCACCAGAAAATCTGTGGGCGTAAATTAATATCCTGCAGGCAAAACAATGTTTATAGTATGGTCTTTTTTGATTTAATATGCAGTTCTGTCCAATTATTATACCATGATTTTGCTTACATGTTAATATGGATGCAGTGCATTGAATAGTTAGTTTGTTCAAAGGTTTATGGTTCTCACATTGTGTACTACCTACATGGTCAATTGTTTTATCAGTCGCTATTGTGTAGAGCTGAGATAGTTGTCCATGAGTCGAATTGTCCACAGTTGCTGGGGTGTGGTCCCTGCTGCAAGGATCTTTAGAGAAACACCACAGCATGTCTCTGTGTCTTGACTGTGCCAGGGACCTGGCAGTCAATTTGACACACTGTTGGAACCCCAAGCAGGAAAGAGGAGAGAGCCCAAGGGGGGTAGTGCTTCGAGTGAGAATCCAGATTGTCCCCTTGTGTGTGTCTGAAAGCCAAAGGGACGAATGTGAGCTCTGTGGGACAGCCTTTCTGAAAGACAGTAAAGTTACACAAATTCATGCACATACACTAAAATTCAGCTTTTATTGTAGCTCTGTCTATGTTTCTGGCAGTGCACTTTGTGGTCCTGGTCATTGCTATGGCAGCCAAAACCGAATGATGCAGGATGGTTTGACAACTCTGGCACACAGATCTTCAGATGAACAAATGCACCACACCTAGAGCTACTCCCAAAAGCATGAGTGTTTCTGATTTCTTAAAGCCCATGTAAGTTAGATCATAACAGATTATCATGTTTAATTTGAAAATTACTCTAGGCTGTATATGTATACTTGTGTGCGTGTGTGCGTGTGTGCCTGTGTGCCTGTGTGCCTGTGTGCGTGTGTGTGTGTGTGTGCGCGCGCGCGCGCGTGGGTGCGTGCGTGCGTGTGTGTGTGTGCGTGCGTGTGGGAGAAACACTGTTTCAGACCCCTTTTACAAAAACATTTTGCAAAAGTGCTGTTGCAAGTACCCCACCACTGTGGCCATGGTCCCCAGAGAACCACACAAAGCATGCTATTAGTATTCAGGTGTGTGAATTTGTCAAATTTATGTCATTTTACAGCTTAGCTGTGTTATGTCAATATATAATTCTCACTCTGTACTTTTTTCTCCCTACATCTTTGTGAACCTTTATCAAATAGTGGAAGTCAGACTATGTAAAAGTCCTATCTACACCATACTGGTGCTGTTATGTTTGTATGCTCTTTTATGATTAATATACAGGTCAGAACACATTACAATTTACTCTATAGAGTAGCATCACCCCAAGATTGTGTGGTGTAGTTCAAGACAAAGTCTCTTCAAATTTTTGAAAAAAAAATGGGGGTGCCTTGATTCCATGTGATGAATGCATAGCAACAACTTGTAGCTCATATGACAAGAACACTTGCAACGATCAATATGTTGTTAGTTGTAGGTTTGTCTACGGAAATTACCTCACCCTCATCTCTGTGTAGCAGTTGTTTCCGTCTCTGTTGGGTTTTTATTTGGATTATACATTTTTGTCAAATTGATAGATTATTTGGCTTAAATTTGCCAATAAATCTTTTATGGTGCTGATTGAAAAATGTTTTTTTTCCCCAACATTACTTAAAAGCATTAAGGACTCAGTTTTTTTTCAGATTGCTCTTTTGATCAGGTATTCCCAATGTAGAAAATTAATATACCTGTGTTGTAGTCCCTTGGCATTTTTATGGTTTTCCCGATGCTGAGGGGTTGTGCCCTCACTCACTGCTGTCACTGCCATTGTTAAAACAACCACACCGTTAAAAGTTAAAGTTAACCTTATGATGGATAACAAAACAAATATGGCTAATTATCATTTTATGAATTTATAAAATAGGACAACTTAATGTCACTCAAAGATTCACCTGTCAGTCTGCATGGTTTCCTGTTCCTGGGTTTTCATCTGCTGTCTTTTTTGTTCTGTACCTCAAAATTACATTCCAGGTTACTCTCCTGTTACTGCCTCCAATAGGTCTATTGCAGAGGAAAACAGTCACATGCAAAAGTTGCATATGACATACTGTGTGTCAGGAGAAAGAATTTGCCATGCATTGCTGTGGGAGACCCTGCTGTGTTATTGATGTGGTACCCAAATGACATCCATATTGCGACAGAAACATTTGGTCATAAAATAAAGTAACTTGAAATGTGTCTGAAAGAGGGATGCAAATCTTTGTTGTAGTGCTGTATGGATAATGGATTTGCATCATTGTGGCGAAGCTGTTACTTATTCATGCCAACGTTACTGCACATGAAGCTGTACACAGAGCCTAAGAAATCTCATAGGGGAAATAGAAACCTCTCACACTAAAAGCAAGATGAAGCAAATGTGCGAGTAGAGGAGAGAGGAGTGTGTGTGATGTTGCCAGCAGAGCCTGCCTGTGGCCAGCCACTTCCTCTAGTGCTCCAGTGCATGGCTTTAGCCTTCAGGCTCTCCAGAAATAACCCCACAATCTGCCTTTCATAGGGGCACAGAGTGACAGTGGGTCGCGACTGTGGTGCATGGACACTTGTGTGTGTTGGCGTGAGTTGCTCGCTTGAATTTCTTCTGTGTTTGCAGCATAACAACCATCATTTTGTATGCTGTGGGTTGTGAACAGCTATTGTTGCTAACTTGTTATATTTTTTGTATACTAATTTGTGCTGAAGTTGCCAATTGCTAATATCTAGCAAGCCAATCATGTAAAAACAAACAAACCTTTATCTAAATTTAATTCAAGGAATTGAGATTATATTTCATAATATTGAGATAGCACAACTTACCCCTCACACCAAAGTGGATGGGCTACTAAGTAAACCATACAAGTAGACAGAAAATGGTTATATTCAGCAGCGAAACAACAAATTTAAATGTAATGATAAATGGAAAAGTCTGCGATGAAACAAGTAGGAATAGAGAATCTATTTTTGGCTTTGTAATCAACAGATGTTAGATAGTTAGTTGCTAAGAGGCAAAAATCTCTTTCACATCACTGTGTGTGGCAGTATTACATCAGGCTGTCTGCTTAGCTGAATGCTGGTTATTCATGAGGGAGACGAAGGCCCTCAGGCCCAAAGGCTGCCCCCATTCCCTCATTCCTACTACACAGATACAGAAGAGAGGGAGTGTGTTTATGCGCTGGGGGGCAGTTACATAGTTCCTCACACATGTTCTCTTTACCCCAATGGCTGGTAGATCATCTCTGTTGGCAGACACATGTTGTTCTGGCTGATACTTCTGATACTGTATAGTCAGCTGTAATTCCCAATAATAGGACAACTTTTGTGTATTCTTATGTAACTTTGATATGCACTCGAGGGCAAGGGGTACTCAGTAGAGGTAACTGAATAATTGGTTGGTTGCTGATAAGAATGATTTTTTTTCGATGGACCTTGGCTCAGATAGTGACTAACATCTGTGCACCATTGCACTAGGACATAATTCCAATTTACTCAGCTGCTGCTCTTCTCTAGTAGTCGGATGGCTGATATGGATTAATTAATAATCACATATAGCACCCGGCTGTGTAAGAAAGTGGAGACAACAGAACCAGACGAGCTGAAATCAGCATAACAAGCAGTCACACTTGCTAAGACACACATTTGCCGAAAATGTTTAAATGAAACCTAACTGAATACAAAATATTATCAGTGATACATTTTTTTAAATCAAGACAATGATGATGCTAGCAAGGAAATGCTATACTATACTGTCAAGTTGCTGTCATATTTCAGAAGCGTTCATGATCGTCTTTAATTTGTGAGAAAATCAACCACCCACAACACTCCATTTTGACTGTAACCTTGCTTTGCTACTATACTGATAACGCAACATAAGATCATAGGTATTAAAGACATCATGTGGTTCTGTTTCTGTATCAAAGTAGTCCTTGCAGTGGAGAAGACAGTCCTTTCTGGCACACACACACACGTTCAAGAGGCATTTTGAAAGCTATGTTTATCTTTCACACCCTGTATGCCACCGTCACAGCAGCAAGTTTCTATCTGTGTAGAGGGCTGTCTGCTTTACACAGGATTGTGTTAGTTGAAAGTGCGTCTGCTCACTGTGCCCAAGTCACTGGCTGTTTAAACAGACTGGCTTCTGGGGTAGCAGCTATCTCACCTCCTGCTGTCTGTGCAGTCATTGTCTGTCTAACCTTCCTTTTCTCCTCTAATATACTACAGCTGACAAGAGTCCTCTGTTTCGATGATAGATGGAGTAAGTGAGGGGGCTAAGGGTCTGCCATTGGAAATAATAAAATATAACCCACCGCCCTACAACACACGGTCTCTGAACTTAAAAAGTTTGCAATCAACACTGTGTTTGGAATGTGTGGGTTAAAAGGCATGAACCTCAACCAGACACCACTGACTGCTTTAGTGACTGGTTTATGGAATGAGTCAGAAGAGCTCAGCTGGAATATCATGACATGCTGCAGAGGGAGGACAGCTAATGCTGGGGGCTGGTCATCTGAGCTGAAGGCCCGAATTTCTGCATTGAACAGTTTCATTTTAATGAGGTGCTCCAAAACACATTCAAGTGTTTGTTCCAAATGGACATTACTCTCCTTAGAATAAAAGATGGCATTGCCCTTGTATTTTAGATACCCAACATTATATGTGATGTTTTATTATTGTGTTTTTTTTCTCTATGAATTTGAGAGCTAATTTTCCTTTGGTAAACAATTGTTGGAAAGAAACTCCCCAGAGCTGACCTCAGTTTATGTCCAGCACAGGGTCACATTAAGCATTTTTTGGCATGGTGTGATTTTAAAGTGGTATTACCATTTTTCTCAATATTGCCATCTGCATTTAGTTATGTAGCTGTTGCCCAAATTATTGACATTCTGTATATCATGCAATTATTTTGAATTTGTTGGAAAAAAGCAAACTTTTTAGCAATGGTTGCAGTTAGTGAAAAAATGAACATCACTGATTTTTAAAAATGTCAAAGGAATGTGTAATACAACAGTAAAGGTAGTGGTCTGTAGTGATTCGCCTTATTTAACTACAAATTAACTAGAAAATTAAAGAAAACAAACTGATTATACTTAAGCAGAAGAAAGATACTGTCAGTGTGCCACTTTGTTGTCACATATGATTGGATCAGTCATTTGCGGATTGCTTGCTGATACAGACCCCCTGGAAACTGTGTTTGTTTGACATTAAATCCAATATTTTCAAGTCCTTTTGCAGATCTGTCATGTGTGTTGGTCACATTACTTGTTACTCTTGTATCAGCAGAGGATAAATTAGATGGTTATAGCTGGGGCGTCATAACAGTTTTCTCTTTGTTGATTGATGCTGTATATTTTCATTATTTTGATTTCACATATGAGAGAGCCTAGATACTGTATTAATGTGGTGGATTTGTAGAACATTTTCTGGGAAAACTGGCAAAGTAGTATCCTTAAATCTGTCTGTCTGGAATCAGCATGATGTTGAAGTCGCAGCGGCTATCAGATGACAGTAACTGACCATCTGTCCAAAAAGGCAGAAATAGAACTAGTCAAATGAATAGTAAAATGGTTTCTACTGTCAGAAGAAGCAGTCCGTGTCACACAGTCTCATGTTAGTTGATGCATTTTAATAGCTTTCAGAGGCTTGAAATAGATCACTGATAAAGCTTTTCAGAGAACTTGTTGACTCATGGCAGCTGTCAAACATACAGACTTCCTCTACATTATCAGGTGACACGTACTTGAGGTCATTTTTTTTGCTTTGCTATTTAATTTTAAAGATAAAGCCATAACGTATGTAAAGGACAAAAGACCCTGCACTACAATACAAAGCAGCAACTCAACAGACACATTTCCCCACCGCTGCAGTGATGTACATCAAACTGGGCTTGTGTGTTCCCTCAAAAGAATGTACGACAATTGTAATACAAGCTGAAAAGCCAGTGGTCAGTGTCATGTATTCAACATTGGTAGGACAATGATTGAATCACACATACATTGTGATTTTAGAGGGATTTAGAATAGGCATGAAAAACATCGGCCTGGCCTCCAGTGCATTGTCATTTGGTGTGGTTCTGAGGAATTCACTCCAGTTTTTTGGATATTGGTTCTCCAAGTTACTGAGCATAAGGGTAGGGGTGTGTGGGGGGCGGGGGGATTAATGTTGTTGCATGAGCGAGTTTTGGGGCTAATTTGCAACTGAATGCAATCTGATGCTAGAATATTGTAGAAGCGAACAGACAGGAAAGAAGAAGAGAGTTTGCATGAAATAAAGACAGGGATTTATTGCTGAGTAAAGAGCAGGATGTGTGCAACAGAAGATAAGTTGTGAGCCGGAACTATCAGGTTTCTGCTGTGGCAAATGGAGGCCATATATGCCTCTTGTTCAGACAGTGCTGATTATTTCCTGTCTGTGTCTGCTTTGGTTTGGTAGCGTCATGTCTTAATGCTTCTCTGATAATACCCATCATATAGCCTATTAAGGAAATTTTCAATGACTTTTACCTCCCACTGATTACTTTCAATGTAATATATTTTTTGTTGTTTATCTATCAGGAGCTAATTCGGACTTTTGAGTAATATGCACTGTGCGCTGATGATAACAAGCAATGTATGCTCGTGAACTATTGATTCAACACTGTTCTCTGCCAGTTGCATTTAGTATTATTTTATCTTTCTGTTTCCCTTCCCCCTAACTTTCTCTGTAAATCAATTTAAGTCCGACATTTGTGTTAGTGAAAAATCAGGAGATAATCAGTGGGTCACACAATTGGATCTGCTGTATTGACGACCCTAATCAAAACGGATTTGTTGAGACAACTTGATGCAGCCATGCGGTGCTTTCCTTTTTTGACATCCTTTTGCAGCGCTCCCAAGCACCTTTGCACCACTATTCTGTTTTTAAAGTTAGCTTGGTGGTCGCATGCCATTCCCCTCCTCTTCATGCAATGAAAACGTTGTGGTCTAAGCTGGTTCTTTGTCGAACTTTATTGAATGCTGCCGGGCCACCGTGACTGTTAAGTCAAGCTAATTTCTACAAGCCTTTACAAGACTTTAATCTTTTGCCGGAATGTGGTTGGTAGCAATTTCCAACTAATTAAATGTCTGAATAGTCATCCTCTTGCCCAGTCAATGGTCCCTCAACGTCATAAAAGTCAGCATAATCAGTACAATTGCTATCCTCATATGACCATCATCCACTGATGACTCTTTGCTGTCACTGGTAGTGTCTCACTTTTTGTTCGTCTGCCACAAGTACACTGAAATGCACACCCCTGATGCACTGATGATCGGAATTATTGCAAGTTTTACTACTTTACAGAGACTGAATTTGGTTGGTACCACTTTTCAACTTATCAAATGTCTGAATAGTCACCCTCTTGCCCAGTTAATGGTCCCTCAACATCATAAGGGTAAGCATCATCAGTACAAATGCTATCCTCATATGACCATCATCCACTGATGACTCTGCCGTCACTGGTAACTTCTCACTTTTTGATAAAAATAGCCCAGTTGGGCCACTGAAGGCTCGTATAGGCCTGCTATCCTTTTAAGCTAACTTTCAGTTGATGTGATATTCATCTTGTACAGATGTGCCAAAAACCTATGGTAACAAGATACAGTAAAACTATAAATCTTATTATTGTTTTGTTTTTTTTTGTTTGTTTTGCTTGTTGTTCATTGCCCAATACCAAACTGAGATAGAATTGCATTTGGCCAAAATGAACCTGATCCAATAGTGATGAAACATGTCAGGTGTTTCATTTGTGTCTTTCACACTGTATTAAAAATTTAAGCTTACAAATGTAACTATTTCTGCAGCAATGTGCTGAGCCGTTCTTAATATGCAGCATTCACACTCATACTCAAAACTAGTTCACAAAGTGAAATAATGGATGCAGAAACCTGACACATATAACTCTGATGAGGAAGGAAGTTTGTCATTCGATGCCACAAGTATACTGAAATGCATACACCCCTAATGCACTGGTGATTGGAATTACTGCGAGTTTTACTACCTTACAGAGAATGAAATGGCAGTTGCATAGAAACTCATGATATCTGCAACTGAAACTTTCACAAGTATAAGTGAAGGCAGAATCAAAGTGAATGCACCTTTATCTTTTTTTTTTTCAAGGTCCAGACCCAACATGTGAGTAAGTGTATGTCCATAATTCCCAATGTAGATATGACCTTGTCCTTCAGATCTTTTTATTAGCAGCGGCGCAACTTTTTGAAAAGGAAAGCAGTACTGCTTTTACCCCTCAGAAGGATATTGATGTATTGAAAAAATCTGTATGAAGAATGTTTTGTGCATTTTGACTGGCCTTACTTCAGGAAGACAATAAAACAGACAGACAGTGAAACAGCAACATAACTGGGGATGTGGCAGATGACTTGAGCTGATGTGTTCAGTTATTAGTTGATACTGGTGATAGTTTGTGAGCTAGAGGCCTTGGAGAAAGTACCCACGTGCCAATGGTGATTCTTCCTTTGGTTCTGTCAATGCTGAGTGAGCCACTGACCATTTTGTAAATATAAATATTCTGTCTGAGCGTTTAAACTTTTAATCTTGGATTTCAGGTGCAGGAACACAGTTGTGACAAAATCCTTAGCTGAACTCGTGACACATTTTACTTAATGATGATAATATGGTGCATGTGTTGTTAAACAATCTGTGGATGGTTTTTTGCCAGTGGAAGTGGAATAATAGATGTTCTCCAGAGTGAGCAGAAAGCAGATGGCCAGTGTTCTGTGAGCATTGGCAAGTTCTGCTACTCTATTGAATGTGTTTGACAGTTTGGACTTAAGCATAGGACATTCTTGAAAGACACCTGCAGCTACAGAAGGAAACCAAAAATTAATCTCATGTTGTGAATCATAACTGTCGTTTTGATGTGAATGTACTCTACAGTGGCCAAACCTCAAACTGAAATAAGACCAGTGACTTACTGTGGCTGCTGTCTCTGAGGTTGTTTCCTCTCCTGGAAAGCCTTTTTCTTTTGTTTGAGGGTGAGAGAGATGGATGGGGTGGGTATTGGTTTTGCAGGAAGGATGTGAGTTTGCTGAAGAGCTTTTGTACAATGAAAACGTCCCACGTTGTCACCAGGGTGACTGTGTTGCTAGATGGAGATTCTTTATTTCTTCCAGCCTCTATTCATTGAGTTCCTAAATGCAGCTCTGCTTGTGAATAATACAGGATTATCGTCTTTGACGTTGCCAGACAGAAATCAAGCAAATCAAAATGTCAGGTGTTATTTATTGCTGTTCTTAACTTCTCTCTGGCCTTAAATGATATCAAGCCATCTACTGTAGGCTCCGTCCAACCCAAGCCAGCAGTTTGTTAGTGCTGCATTTAATCAGTGACTCCCTCCCCTTCATCTTATTCTCTATATGTGAGTCTTCACAAATATATCCATTTAGAATTGAATGTTTGTAATAGTAAACTGGTTGGACAGCAAAGAGCCCTGTCCAAGGGTGTGGAGTGTACATACTGTATATATAATTACATCCTAATATTGTTCACCCTAAGACCGCAATTCCATGAAGCCTTAGGAACTGTCACAATTACTTACTAATAATAAGATTGCAATTATTATGTCTTGGCAGAAATTACCCAAAAACCCAATAATGCTCATGCTGTAAGATTAATGTTCAGCAGCAGTAACAAAGCATATCATTTTAAGAGTCATTCTTTGACGAAGCTTTCTCACTTGAGCCATCTGAGCCTGCTGCTCTCCATCTTGGGTGCTGCTTGCAGAAGTTCCAGTGATCAGTGGTTATCTGTCTTTATATGTAACCAATCAGGGGAGGCTGTGGGCAAGACATCCTGCTGGAACTCAAACTGATGACTGCAGGCAGGGGCAACCGACGCTGTGCACTTTTATGTTAACTTATTTTCTCTGCTGAAATTCAGATTCTGATGAATATCAGTTGTAATGACTGGTGAGCATCTAGTTTAGGGTCCTCTGTCATTTTCTTCAAATTACTTAGAAATATTTTGATCATTAATTGTATATGCTTAAGAAGTGCCCTTTCATAGATTAACAGCATGCTTTCCATCATTATGTGTTGATTTGCAGTTGGAATGAGTTTATGATCCTTCCTTTGGTCTCTAGTCACAGATAAGACCAAGTTCCCCTTCCTATATTTTGGTTTTATATAATTTGAATCATGATCAGTAATAAAAATAAAAAAATTAATCGTTTTTAAAAAAAAGTAATTAAAAAAAGGGAATAACTTGAAATATTGACAGCTCTCCTTGTTTATTTGTTTAGTAAGCAAGCCAAAGAAAAAGAAAATGTGATCAATGAAAAAAGTTACAAGTCGATAATAGAAGCGAAAGGGAGCAAAGTCCAAATCCTTTTCAAACAGCCTCTGCACACATGATGCAAGTTCGCCTTGCCCCTTATTGGACCTGTTAGTAATACAGCTGTCATTTTAATCTCAACACCTGACTATAGTCTTTACACATTGTCCACATCAATTTAAGTCACTGTAGAAATGAGGTAAAAGACAGTAATATCTGAAAAATTGAGTGGTAATGACATTGAGATCCAGCGCCATTAACGTTGCATTTTTATATGAAAAATATCACAATCAATTTTCACCTTCTCCAATCCCTTCATTTTTGTGTTGTTAAACCGCTGCAAATGCCGACATTTGAGTTGTAGACTACTTTATAACAGATTTGTTCCATATTAGGCACACCGATTTCGGTAGGAGAAGCAGGAAGCACAGAAGCTTGATCCGGCTGTTCAGCTGCTGCCTACAAAGAGTTCTGCTCTAGAGGAAAGGCCTGTTCACGCTCTGCACATTGGCAGAGTCACTTTGTTGTCTCACTGAATGCGACTGAATGCGCTGATTGTGAGTTGCCGATGGTGTTGCCAAACTGAACACACAGCTGCTGTTATCCCTGCATGGACAAAATAGTGAAAAAAAATTGCCACCAATTTCGTATTTGGATGTGTGCTGCATTGTCTGACCACTGTTACATCGGCATCGTTTTCAGGCCAGTACAAACTCATTTCATCGTCTTTTATGCATGACAGGGCAAGACGATAAAGACGAAATCAGAATGTCTAAGATGAATATTGTAATTGTAGTAAAATGATCCATATCTGGCATGAGGGGAATAGTGACATATTGAAAGTGGCAGTGGCAGCTATCCAAACACTAAACAGGCAATTACAGCACAAACAGCCCTGAGTTAAAACACACCATATCTGTATGCATCAGTAGATACAGAGCATTCCCAGTACTACAGAGCAGTGCATGTGTGAGCGGCTACAGCAGAGGATGACATGTCAGCCTGACATGAACTGCCATACTGGTCTCTTTCGGGCTGGCTTCTGTTGGAACTCAAAAGGCCCGGCTGAAAGCAGCGGCCGCACTCTGTGTGTTGATCACATCGCTTCACATTAGACTCACTCTGTAGTGAACCTTTCAACTGAAAATTTATTTTTTGAATTTATATGTATCTTTCTTTTAGTGATTTTAATTTGTCTTTGGAGAGGAAAGGTACAGCACCATTCCCTGAATTAATCTTGGAAATCAACAAGTTCTTTACTGGGTGGGAAACCGCAACAAAATGAAACCCACATTTTTTTTGTCATCTGAATGTATCAATGCTGCACTCCTCTTCTACAGCATTAGTACCAGTGCCTTGCACCAGTTGTCATGTCTAATTATGACTAATTTTTTTCTTCTCCAGTCCCACCTGCCAATTCTACCTGTAGTGCAAGCTCATTACCAGTACAGTATTGACAGCACAGTCATGCATTTTGGAAACTTTGAATTGGCCATATTGTTTTGGGAGCTTGCCTCCTTTGCGTTTGTGTATTATCTTTGTGTGTCAGTGCTCCTTTTTCCTCCCTTGGTAAGGCCTTCAGGCTCCCTGTGGATTTCTGTCAAACAGCAGAATTTAATCCAAAATCTCTCCTTTATTCAACATGAGATACTATTTCATTCTGTGCAGTTGTTATGCCTAATTTTTTTTTGTTTTTTTTTTGTCCATTGTATTGGAAGGATAAGTCTATTCTCTGTGCCGATGAATACTGCCATTAAACAGGCTTCAGATGGGAAGCTGAAAGACAGGCCTGTGTTGGTTACATAAGTCAGCCTTTTTTGTGTCATTGGGCCATTTTGTGGCGAGCCAGGCACTGGCCAACAGTGGAAATGGCCCAATTAATCAGCAGCAAATAAGCATTATATTACAGCTGACTTATTTTTACCAGAAACGGGACATGTTACGATAAAAATATACACATCTAAATATACATATGCTGTAACTAATAAAGTCTTACTCAATTTCATCCCTTCTTTTTATTCAAGTGGTCAGTCCTTGCCATGTGGTTTGCAGAAAATATCCAGTATGTTGTAGAAAAGATGAAAAAGAAGTATTGGGCCATCAGAGCTAACTAAACAATTAAACGACAGCACCAGAAAAGAATAAAAACACACCCTAACATATTTTCTAAAAACTTTTCATAATTCGAAGCACAAACCCAAATTCGGATTAACCACAGTTTTCAAGACTTACTGTAAAAAGTGCTGTGCTTGACAAACATGAGTACATATAAACAATCAGACTTTTTGCACTTTGCCCGGGTGAAGGACACATCCCATTCTTGCATCAAAGACAGACTGCAGCATTTGATTGTTACAGTGGTCAAGGGTTCTGCTGATTATTCCATAGATCATTTGAATAATCACATAAGAGATACTTGTCTGAAATTATCCGTGACAACTGCTAGTAGGCTGACATACTATGGTGAAACTACAATGAGATGCAATGGAATACAAAAAGGGGAAAAACAATTAAGTCCATCCAAGGGGAAATTTGAAATGAAGCACTGAAGCAAATTTCTTAAACCAATAGACCTGAAGTCACAGCAGCCATACTGTACGGCCATACATATGTATGTATAAAATGACAAAGCAATGCTCCAGTATTCCTATTTTTCCCCATGATATTGGGTTGATCATGATTTAACAATCGTGATCCTCGAATCTTTCATTGACTGTAAGACATCAATTTGAGTAAAATGCAAAATCCAAACCTGCCCACTGATTTTTTTTTTTTTTTGGTTAAAACAAGGCGTGAAACTGTAAATATTGAAAGGCAGCCATTTGCTAATGACAGTCCATGGAGAAGAACAGCTGTACTTTGGTCTGTTCTGACATGAGATCACGTTACCAAGTAAAGAATTGGAATTTGTGGTATGTGTCATCAGGTGACTTAAATGAGTCTAGGACACACGTACACTCATTCACCCAGACACGTACACAAACACAGACACGTGAATGCACATGTGTGCTCAAACACATGCACATACACTGCTAAATGCCAATTAATTGTATCAGTTGCAGGGTGAGGCAGTATTACAACAATGTGGGATGTTTGTTATTGGTTTGCTATTGCCATGGCTGTCTAGCTAATCAATATACATGTTGTGCAGCCACTGATAGCATTCATGAAAAAATTAAAGTAATTTAAATATTAAAGGGAATGCCAACATTTCCTGCTTCATATCTCTTCTGGAAAACACCACTCCTAATGACTCTTGCTGTGGCACAGGGAGCCGCTTCAGCCGACCAAACAACACACTCTTCCCTCGCCCTGCTGTTTTGCAGTCGGGCTGTCCTTTCTTCAGTTTAGCAGACCTATTGACGGTTTGCACAACAAACAGTACAGATGTTTTCTTTTGGCTGGACAATTAAAAAAAAAATTTAAGCAAATGCTAAAAGGTTTCATCCAATTTATTTTTGAAGCCAAATCAAGCATATTTACTATTCAGATATCAAGTCAGTTTACTACCCTGAATTGATTTTTCGTCTTTTACACATCCCACAAATGGTCAGAGGGTAGAAATTGACTCAATTTAACTGGTATGATCCAATTTTTTTCCACTGATTAAAAATCCATGGCCCTGTGACTGACTGGTGACTGCTCCTGGATGAACCACTCCTCTCGCCCAATGACACCTGGGATAGGCTTCAACCCCCCATGGCCCTGAGTGCAGGATAAGTGGTATAGATAATGAATGAATGATTCGAAAAATCAGGTTTACTGTCCTGAATCACTTTTTAAAGGTGTTGTATTGCTACATTTGCTGGCACTGAAATTCAGCATCTTTTGATTTTTTTAGATTTAACAGAGCTACACCAGCTGGGAGTCCTATTCATCTGTGGAAAGATTTGTTTTTCGAAACCACTAAGATGTTGCACAAACTGCCTTGTGAATGATTTGTTGTCTCAGTGCGTGAAACTTGGCCCGAGGTTCTATTCTTCCTGAGGAACCCCACTCATCATCGTGTCAAAAAGGAACAAAGTGGCACTTAAACCCAATGTACCATTCTATAAGATCAGCGCAGTGTTTGCTGTGGCATGGAAAAACCTCAGTTTATCTTTCAGTATGATTATTTTATTTATTTTCTTGGCAGTAGATACAAAAGGAAGGTGGACTCGGTGAAATGTACACACTTTCAAAACTGGAGAGTTGTCGAGAACAAATAGACAACAAACAATCTTTATAACAAACACTGATCTCTGTATGTCTCCCTCTCTTGTCCCATGTATATATGTCTCTGTAGTGGAAGGTGAAGGTCAAGGTCGCATTCTCCAGCGGTTTCCTGAGAAAGATTGGGAGGACAGCCCATTCCCACAAGGCGTCGAGCTTGTAAGTCAACACTTACAGACACTTTCTTGCGATTAGATCAAGACGCTTAACCCTGTCATAGTCATGTTTCTATGATGAAGGCCACATGCTGTTGGGCTCTATCACACCTTGGAATAATTTTTCAAATCTGGTATAAGTCAGCATAGGTTTTTTTCAGGCCGTGTTAAAAAGTAACCAGAATGACTAATTTCAGATTTCTGTAAAAGGGAGTGTTATGGGAGTATGCCTTCTAATCAAAACTAATTGATATCCTTTTTTTTATGTGTGTTTGTATGATGAACATAATACCCAGTGATCAAAGAACCCATAATCAATAACTGCGCTGGTATATTTGTCTTTTTTTCCCCTTATGTTCAAGTATTTGGTAATGGTATTTAAGTACATTAAAAATACATGTCATCGAAGTACTATTTGAATTTATCTATTGACATGTTTCTGCATATTAAAATTTGCCAACCAAATCGATTAAAACAATCCTACTTAAGAGTCCGGAATTGGGTTGAATGAGACAGGAGGGATTTTAACTCACAATTATTAGTAGGGAAGTGTCAGAGATTGTTTCAAACTGTTCATTAGTGACTCAGAGATCCTGTCTTCCTTGGACTAAAACAAAATATTCCCTACCATTTGTTATATGTGCATTTTGTTTTCACTAGTTTGTCCCCTTCAGACTGTGTATTTCAATAAAAGGAAAACACATTTTCTTTTGCAAGTGATTTGAACTTGACAACTGTGATGGCCCAATTTCATGTTGAGAACAGAGGAATCACATGTCTGGATTTTTCATTTGCCCATAGAGACCAGAGGATTGCAATTATATGTGGTACATTTGCCACTACATGTTGGTCCTATATATAGGTCCACAGCAAAATGACTGAAAAAGCACAAAGTGGGGGGCATGATAGTTAGCATGGAAATTTGGATCTCCTCTTCAAGGAGGGTTGCCTTTTCTTTTTCTCTCCATTTTTTGATTGCCTGTACCTATTTGTTTGCGGTGCTGCTCTAAAATGACCATGATGACTGAAGATAATCGCTTCGATGTGAATCGTGCCAGCGCAATTAACTGCATGCAAACGCAAAAGTGACTCATGTTTTTTGAGATTTTGGGAAATGTTCTATCGTTCCTGGAGCCATAATAAGATTGTTAGTTCCACTGAGAAAAAGGATTTTAAAAGCAGATCCACATCTTCATGAAAAGAATGAAATGCAGTATCCATCTTTATTGTTAGCAGATGTGCAAAAAATATTCATACTGTCATTTATTGCGGTATCAATATTCCATGCCAGATACAGATGCTATTGTTAAAAAACTGTTAGTCTAGTGTTGTACTGACTTCCCATTACCATTTTGATAATCAGTTTGTTTGTGTTGATGAGGCACAAACCTTATTAGCGTAGTTGTAAATTTTCAAATCATGGGAAACTGAGGATGTAAAGCCGCCAATTCATATACAATATCTATATTTTAGATATTGGTAGTTTTTTTTTTTTTCATTTTCACAGATGATTTAAATGTGACCAACTACCTGTAGTTGTCAAATGTCTTGGTGTTGGCACCATATTGTGAGTTACTCTGGAACTCACTCTATTGTCTTGAATTATATTGAAGACTCTGACCAATTAGCATATTTTTCTCACAATCTTTAACAAGTTCTGAAATAGATATGAGAGGAAACCAATGTGGCAGAGGTAATTAGAACATTACCGAAATGTTCCTGTAAAGGAAGTCTGCGCTATGAGCCAAAACATTTGACTTGGACAACTGCAATGTAGATTGACTCAAGATAAAAGGTACCTTAAGCAAACAGCATGTTATAAAATGTTTGTACATGTCAAATTCAGATCAAGGCTTCCAGTCAGCAAAGTGGCATGACATATGGAATGATAAAATCCTAATGTCATCTCAGCATAAAAGGTTATTGACTTTGCTTTGTTTGCTTGCTTCAATCAATAATGTAATTGAAGTGAACAATCTATCACAATTTATTTTACTGACAGTTAGTATTGGGAAATCACATACCAAAAGTTGTTTAAAACCAGCAGCATGCTGATTCAAAACAGTCCTAGACTTTATCATTACCATCCTTCACTCGAAGTTGTGTTTGGGTTACACTTTGTGAAGGCTGAAAGAATGCTTTCAGAACCTGTTTTGTTGAATTAATCATAGTCCGACCGAGATGAATCATCCAAGGGTGCTATTGGAACATATGTCCCATTGCTGACATGTCACCTTGCTTTGCATTTATTTAAATATTCTCCCTTTCTCTGACTTTTCATGTCATAATCTACAGTTCTGTCAACCCAACGGTTGGCAGCTGGTTCCTGAGCGGCAGCCTGCCTCCTTCTTTGTAGCGGTCCTGACTGACATCAACTCCGAGCGTCACTACTGTGCCTGCTTTACTTTCTGGGAGGGTCTTGACAACCCACAGGTGAGATCAGATTGCCCTTGTGCCCCATCTCCTCCCAAACCACAGGTGGATGTGGTACTTGCATTGCTATCAACACCTTGATTTGTGAATATGCCAAGCAAAGTGACACACTGTTCAACTAGAGGGAGACCTTAACCAAATTTCCAAACCAAATCAAGTCTTGATTTGGAGACACTCCTCCCAAACCAGTGATTTAGGAGAATTGTTGTTCAAATGTTTTTCAAAGGAGATTTGATGAAGGATATTGATAAACTGAAATGTCACCCAAGTCAGAAATAAACTAATTTGTTATCAATTGTTTATTTTGATTTAGATGCTATTCGATGCTATTTAGATGCTATACCTTACTATATATATATATATATATATATATAAAGTCCTTAAACTATATATTTTTTGTCACGTATTGCAAGTTTTCCTACACTCATGGGCAAATTGCCTATCCTCCAATCTCTCTCTTCCATGTTTGTTTGCAGTTATGAAGTCCAAACTTCATTAGCCCCTGTTAGCACAACCTATTCTATCCAGAAGAAGAATTATGTCATCATTAGGTCCAAAAGGTTTTAGCCCATAGACCTACAGTTGATGTATTTTCTCATGTCACAGACTGCAAATAGACTGCTTTCAGGGTTACTCACAGGTTAACTTGTTTGAAGTATGACCCGAATTGGCAGAGGTCTAAGCCATTTGCTCATGGCTAATGTCTGTAGTCTCTTTGAGTGGATGTCATGTCCCTGAAGCCACCTCAAGTTCTTTCACATGTATATGACCTGAGCCTTTAACGGAACCTGTTGCAATATATGTTATGATTTTGCTGTTTCATTTTTAAACTTTTGATATTTGTTGTCAGGCAGCAGTTCTAAAGAGATATAATAACTGAATATCTTTAATTGGAATGAATACAAACATCTGACTAAATTAAGGAGTTCATTCACATCAGAGCCCCCCCCCCACCACCACTCTCACACTCCTATATTGGTGTTTTTAATTACTCTATATATCACTTTAAGTGTTGATTTGAGGCCTATTTTTTTCTGTTCAGCTGGAGAATGCTGAGGCCAATGAGGTGGATGAGGTGGATGAGGAGCCTGCTGTTGTCCAACCAGCTCAAGTCTTTGCCCCCAAGAGCCTGGTGGTGGTGTCCCGTCTGGACTACACTGAAGTGTTTAGGGTATGAGATGTTACCATGAAGTCCATTTGTTTTGTGGGTCTTGTAGTCTTTCACTTTCATTATGTATGCTATTTTTTATTTTTTGCACTCATTCCGTTTCTTCACCAGATTTAGTGTATATCACTAATTTCTTTTGGATACAACCATAATGCAACTGTTTTGACTTTTAGTGTTGTTGAAATTAATGACAAAGAATGAAGATAAAGGTATAACATGACACTACATTGATTTTTTTTTTCTTTCTGGTGATATTGCTTAAACATGGCTTAATAAATTTCATGGGATTTTTTCATCATTGATGGGGGGGGTCTGTCCTTATGAGGCTGGTTAACAACAAATTTGAGCTTTCAAATGCTTATCCCTTCTCAAACACTCTGAGTGCTGCTGCAATCTTTTCTGAAATGTATTTGTCACTGTTTTAGTTACATGTAGTCATTTATGTTGTTGATAAATTTTGCTTGTACACAATTTTTAAACATTGCAGGCTGTAACATTTTACTTAAGTTGAGTGAAGTTCAGTTCTCTCCCATTGTGCATTCTGTTACAATAAATGTTGATATTTTTGGACATATTTTCAACCTTTTTATGGCATGATTGGAATCCTGACCTCTGCCTCTCTCGGTCCCTTTTCATTTAACAGAACTGTCTGGCACTGATCTACACTGTCCATGTAGATGGCCTGACTGTCCCCTTGGAAACGGTGATTGGAAATCTTCTCACATGTGTCATTCCCATCGCAGGAGGCTCCCAGGTAAATGCTGACTTTTTGTCACAAACTGATCCCTCAATCCTGAAACAAAAATCATTTAAAAAAATATTTAAAGTGAAGCTGAGGAGGGCTGACAGGATGAAGATGCTCTCAGTTACTGTCATAGTAGAAATAACAGCAGCAGATGCGAGAGGTACTGTCATTTCCAATGCATTCTGCACTCCCTTGCACTTTTTGGTTGCTTCTACCTGACATAGGCATGCCCAAAAAAACAAACCAAAAACAAATACAAAGAAAAAAGACCCTGGATCTTTGCGAGTTGTTCAGTATAGAGGGCCTGGGTTAGCACAATTCTTTGTACATATATAATTTGGTCATTTGTGGCTAACTGTCACCAGAAAGCCATGTGATCAAATCTGCACAGAGCTTGTATAGGCCTGAATGCCACTGCCTCATGGTTCTGTTTACCATCGCCTAAGGGGCTGCACACAGCACTTTTCATTTCCATGACTGCACTTACTAGCGGAGGTAAGAGGAAAATGTTTTCCACAGATGTTTTGTTCTTTGTCATCCAGCCCAATACTTTTGTCTATATGTTTTCATACTTTTTTGATGCCTGAAATAGCTTAGCTAATGAGTCACCAGAACAGGTTCTCCTTCATTATCCTAAAAAGTGAACTACTGGGCTTTTTTCCCTCTTTGTTCTTTTACCAGAATTTGTATACATTTTTCACCTCCAGCAAATATTAGCTTTTTATTTTATCTTTTGATCAAGAAAGTTAAGATCAACGGATCCATTGTGATTTTTTTTTTTATTGCTATTCTGACTTTTCATGCTCACAATTGCACATGCATGTGAAGCAGTTGAATCACCCCACCCCGGTTTCAGGTGTTGTAACTTGTGGCGGTTGTTTCTATCCACTCCCACTGTACACTGGTTCCTCTGTGTTACAGATAAATGAGTCGCCACTTTGTAGTTTAGACAAGGTTCCTCAGGTCCTGGCCTGTGACTGGCTCCTGGCCTGTCTCCAGGTAACATCGTTCTTCTGCAAGCTTCGCAACTACAGTGATTAATGCTGTTAATCCAAAAATTCTGGAGGTGTTTTCTTTACGGAATGTGTCCTTTCTCGCTCCCATTTTGCTTTGAATAGTTTTGAGCTGTTT
Organism: Fistularia commersonii; assembly: GCF_037954325.1. NCBI lineage: Eukaryota > Metazoa > Chordata > Actinopteri > Syngnathiformes > Fistulariidae > Fistularia > Fistularia commersonii. Next base: position 12,097,924 of record NC_141288.1, read on the forward strand.
TTATTCATTTTTTCCTGTTTGTGTGTTTCGTAATCAAACAGTTTCCATAGGATCATGTTAATCATTTCAGACATGTAATTGTTTTCCTCTCCTACCTTTTAATGTTGATTTTGATTAATTGCAACCACTAATTTGCATTTGGTAGTTTCGAGTGATTTCCCCACCTGCACGGGAGAACAAACACTTATAGATGTGCGCTAGTGATCACGCATGCACTCGCACAAACATGTACACATAAACAAACTTAATTCTGTTGCAGTGCAGGTCGTAGTTCAATCAGGGTAAGACCATATGGGATGGCAGATGGCTTCCTACTGGGCAGTGCAGTGTCTGAATGAGAGAATCACATCTAATCAGTCTTAACACACATGCAAACCCAAACAGCGAAGGTAATGCAGCGCACAGGCTGAACATGAAGCCTCCCTTCACATTACCATGCAAGAGGATGAACAAATGAATATTCAGTTCAATTAAGTGATTATGAGTCTAACAGATACCACAAGTGTGTATGCCAGCTATGGGGGTTTTGCACTTCCATTGGAAGCAACTTGTTGAAACAAGTACAAAAATGTAGCAACATCCATCCTAACAGTGATATGAGGACCCTCATAAAGAGACACAAATATAGACTATGGCCCTGATTAGTTCAAATGTTAGATAGTAAGTCAGGGAAAACAAAAGTGCCAAATGAGGTATTTATATAATTTTAAATTAGATTTTACATCTATTTAAATCTGTTTTTACAGCTGTACCATGTGAGTAATGCTTTTGAACCATAAACCTAAACAAGACCATCACAGTCTCTGAATTTGTCCCTCTTAAATTATCTTCCCCCATATACACATATGATGCACGAGTACACAACCTGCCGTTTTTTATTTTCATTCCTAACAGACCCATGCAGTTGAGCACAAACAGTCCTGTGGTGCTTGGAAGAGCACAGGCTGCTTTAGAAGTAGTCCTACACTTGAGCACATCCCTGTCTGTTTATTCACCGGGGGGCCCTATTTGGTGTGATGGACCCCCTTGGAGGTCTGTCATTATCGCATAGTCTGTTCATGTCAGCTTTATAAAACAAACCACAAACAGCATTTCGGTTGTGTTAGGCAGCTGAAGGAGGTATGCTAGTGCAAAAACATTGCAAAATGCTGTCAAACAGCTACTTTCTACAAGGATGTCTGGAATTACTATCATTCTAATTGTAATACTGTATATCTTAAATGTCAATTTCTCATACAGCAGCATGGGTGGGATGAATGCTGGGCTTATTTTTATTCTGAGGTGGGAAGGAGGTCATCAGCCATCGCCGACCCCAGAACATCGGATAAATTTATAATCACAAGACACCTGTTGATGAATTGGGGCATCAGAAACATTCCCAAAGCTCCTGATCATGAGGCCAGCGGGTGTGATGTCTGAAATTAAGTTGGAAATTAAATGGTGTTTTTCTTGTGCAAATTATTCAAAGGAAAATGCTATTGAACCAAGATTCAGGTAGTACATTGGTCTCTTGTGATCAGTTTGGAAAAATCAAATCTCCCTCTAACTATGGAAACTTGTTACTGTGGAGACACTGTCAAACACAACACTGGAAGGCAATGCAACCAGTTCAAAACTCTTAATATCAGGTCAAATGAAAGCTTTAGCTGGCAGGATGACATTTCCCCCATCCTTCACAGGATTAAAATGACAACATTTTTTATAACTGATTAAAAGTCTGAAAGATGAAGTCTAAAAGTCTGAAGGTGGGTTTTACTTTTTTATCCAGAAGAGCCTAGGTCAATTTAAGTTTATCATTGTTTTTTGGAAAACGGTACCATTACTTGCATGATTTTGAGCCAGACTAAAATGTCTGAAAAGTACAAATAAAATGTGGAATTCCAAATGTAATGACGCTGGTCCAAAAAAAACGCAAACTCTGGTATGTGTATTGCCTCTTATGAAACCTAAGTAGAGGTTTTTTTTTTTTTTTTGTATTTTGCTTTTTTCCGATTCCGGTATGTGGTTTTATATGAAATAGTACATTGCTACACATCCAGGGTTACACTGCTGAACAGTATCTAAAACCAGAGATGTTTGACAAGTCAGTGACCATCAAGAAGTGACAGCACTATTTGTCTGAGTCCATGACGCAACTCCAGAGGGAAGTAAACTCTGGGCTGCTGGCCTGATGGTGACAACTTTCAAAAGACGAAAGATGATGGTTAGGGATGCTAATCTGAACCTAGAAATGTATGTCTTGCCTGCTTAGGAAACAACACTGCAACTTAAATGGTCAGGACTTCTGACCCTCCTTATTTGTGTAAATATATTTGTGATGGTGTCTGAATTTTCCCCCAGAACAGAATTCATCCTTCTCAGTCCAGCCCAAAGTCAAACACTCTTTCCAGTCCAATTCAGCTGTCACAGGAGTAAATCAGTCTGCAAAGTTCAGAGGAATTAATAGATGCATTGTTGGAGCACTGTAGTCCAACTGCCATGGATGCTGAACAAAAAAAAAAAAAAAAAAAAGAAATTCAACTAACTCAAAAATCAATTAACTGTTTCAAAATCCCACTCAGTCTGTCCACTCAGGTACATTACCACTGTCTTTTCGTTCCATTACATGATAAATCTCAAGCTTGTTCCCACTATGTCACAAAGACAAGGCATTTCTGGACAGTAGCAGCTGATCTGAGGTTGGAAAGTAACTTTCATACAGGAACTTGATGTATTTCAGTTTTAGTACCTGTTGTAGCCAATGGTTTAGGGCCTAAGAAATGTTCTCATCATAATAATGTTATTCAAAGTTTCTCGTATAAAACTTCTCTTAAGTGCAATTGTTGCATAAATTAGAATTGTATGGGTATTAAAAAAGGGTAATTTGTTTTGCTGTTGTGCATGTTCATCCCGAGTAAAATAAACCATCATACCATTTCATCATTGTGCTGCTGGATGATGGCTTTACTGTTTATTTTGCTCATGGCTCGCTATGTTTTACATACGGCAGTTCATGTTGATTGTGTTTATGTTTGTGCAGCCGACATGATCTGCCATTTGGACACATTGTCATGTTGATACCAGGTTTAGCTATTCTGTGTCCACACTTTGTTGTTTCTAACCTGTGCCTTATCTTGCTGTTTGTGTGTGTGTGTGTGTGTGTGTGTGTGTGTGTGTGTGTGTGTGTGTGTGTGTGTGTGTGTGTGTGTGTGTGTGTGTGTGTGTGTGTGTGTGTGTGTGTGTCTGTGTGTGTGTGTGTGTGTGTGTGTGTGTGTGTGTGTGCGCGTGCGCACACGTGTGTGTGTCTGAATGTTTTTTTTTTTTTCTGCTTTGTGCGTGAGTAGCTGGGCCACGACGAGAGAGAGGAAGGTTTGGTATGGCAGCTTGTATTTATTCTCCTCTCACACCAATCAGCTCTGAGCTCATGCTGCTTCCTTCTTCTGTCCATTTCACCTGGATATAATCAGTACTTGACCAACAACTGAATATTCATTTCACAATAAGCCACTGCTGCAAGCATGGTTCTTTCAACCTTTCCCTGTACTGTATTTTGGTGTTCTTTTGTAATCTTTATTAATGAGGTAACTCCGAAGGGTCTCTCTCATAACATAATTTCAAATAATGATGTCACCACACAAGCATCTGCCAAGGTGTTTAGACTTCTGGTTATAACTTGTGTCATAATGACCTTTGCAGTAAAAAATATGAAAAAAGGGAGTGGTAGACGACAGCAATGCAAGTTGAACGAATACCTAACACTTATTTTGTAATGTTGCTTCAGACCAATCTCTCATCCAGAGGTAAAGAGACAGTAACTGGTCCATTAAATAGAGCTGTCCACTTCTGTTTAAATAAAGTCAAAAAATCCGAAGAGGCCTGTTTGGATTTAGCACACGAGTCAAGTGTGTCAAATTAAAGATGGTTTCACACAAGAAAATCCGGTATTTGGAGCGTCTAATATCTGGATTTCTATTTGCAGTAGTAGCATCATACATGAGATTAATACGCATGATATATACCTGCATTGCTGTTTTACTTTTTGTGCTAAATGGCACTAGACTAAATGTTTACAAGATTGATGGTAACTGCAAAACACCAATTGAAACAGAAAGAGACCACATTATTTCTCAATGTGGTTATTAAGTTAATTGTCACCGTGTCAGCCATCCAGTAGTGAGTGACATGGAAGAGTGATTTCACTGTAATGGAGGTTTTATTTGGTCAAACGTGTTATTCCACGGGTCTGAAAACTCCTAAACAGAGCACCTTAGAGAAATTAACTCATCCACATAGCACCCCGCTGTAATGTTGATCTGTACATTTTAACATTTGATGAAAAGTCATTTGCAGCATTAAACACCCTAAAAGGTGAACCACTCTATTGACCAGAGCAGTGTACTGGAACGGCATTCCTATGACACTGACACATCTGTGCAATTTAAAAATACAATTATGTTGTCATAAAGTTATCATTTTACCTAGCTACTAAAATGTTTACTATCCTTGTGATGTTTGCCTGTAAAAGTTTTCCAATTATTAATGCAAAGTTCCCGCACAATGTTAGCAAAAATGTACAAAGTTTAATGCCATTATAAACTTTTAATCTTAAAATCTCTTCACTCTTTTGTGTTTTGAGAAAATCAGTTTTGGACTGGCATCTTCTGCTAAAATGGAAATGAAAGTTTCTTGATCCACTTTTTTTCAGACACTTACCCATTACTTGTTAAAAGATGTTTGCTCGACAGTTTAGTTTACTGAAATGACTGTGGCACCAGTAACATTCAAGTTCTTTCTTTAAGAATACGGTTAGTGATACTTTCTCAGAATGGTACCTGGGTGCAATAAATTCCAATCTGACTGATATTATGATCCAATGTGTTACCACATTGTTATTATACCTTTATTGTACAGTTGGGACCACTGGTGGATACTGGATATAACCTAATGATCAGTTATTACATCACAGTATTGAATTGCTAAAAGATAATCTATGGCTGCAGATTCAGCCTTTACTTCTGTAAAGTAGGAGATAATACTTCACTTTTTAGGATTTAGCTCCACTTCCTGGGCACATTTAAGTGCTTTCAGATCTAGTTCTGAAATGCAAATCATAGTTCTTGTCCAACTGGTTGTGTCACGCTGAAACTGAATACTGCTGTTGCTAGCAACATGTAATTTTGGCTTAAAATTGTTACCACATTATTTGGAGAATTCTTCCCATAGATCAGACTTCATCACTGGTCTTACCTCAAACGGCGCCTGGTTGTGCTGAAATTCTCGACTGTTAAAAATTTTTTCCCCCAACTTATTTCAATCACACTATTTCAGATTATTTTTTACACTTATTGCTTTTTCTTTTGTTTTGCTTATGATGCTTATCATCTGACCGGGTCACAAATCAGTATTTATCTTTTGTCTGCAGTTACAGGGATGTTAGATTTCCGGTTGCAAAGTCAATTTGATTATCTATAAAATGAACACAGACACTATGTATTAGGTGACAGTGATCATCCTGTGATTAATTATAGTAATCACTATATGGGCTGCAAGCATATTTGAGAAAGATTTTACAGTGTGTCCTCTCAGCCAAGTCTATCAGATAGTCCCAACTCATTATTTTTAAATTGTCCTTGGATAGAATTCATAGCCCTAAAAATGAACTAGCAATCAAATCTATTTCCACTTGTGCTCCTGTTATACCACAGTGGAAAATCACCTGCGTGTGACAACCTGCCATGTCACATGGATCCCTTTTCCATGAAGGCTCATTGATATGGAGGCTCTGGTGTTTTGCTGTTGTGGTGGTTGGCATGGAGCCCTCCCCTATTTCATTTTCTTCTTGAGCAGCTGGAATGGCTTGTGTCTAATTTGTCATGTACCTGCTAAGCTTCTGGGATTACATGTCTCTGATTCATGCTGCTTTCCTGGACCTGCACGATGTTGATCAAACCACAGCGGCAAATCATTTTTTGAGAAATGGCCCGTCTTGTTTTCACCTTGGATTGTAATTTCTCCTTTTTTCTCTTCCTCTCTCTTTGTCTGTAGCGGACGATAACATTAGGTGCGGGTGACCGGCAAGTTATCCAGACTCCCATTAACGATTCGCTACCTGTCAGCGGCAGCAGTGTGGCCCAGCTCTTCAGGCAACTTGGTACAAGCATTGAAAATACAGCATTACACTTTCCCCTTTGAAAGAAAACTCAAAAGCTCACTGGGTTGCTAACGGAATTTGTTTGTTTTTTTTCTTGTCACGTAAAATCTGTTTATCTTTCTCTCCCCCACCACAATTTTTTTTCTACTTTTCTACCATTTAAATTGTATGTTCAAAATAAGGTGACATGAGGCATGTAATGACCCCGAGTGAGCACAAGACCCATGAGAAATCTTATTTCCTTGAAGCAAAGGTCAAGTTGATAATGGCTTCTTAATCCTGTATAGAATCAGTTCTTAGTTGGCCACAGTTGGGTTTTTTTGTATCATATTTGGACCTTTTTTAACTGGGAAATGACAAACTATTGATAATAAGAATGATGTCACTTTAAGAAACAAAATTTTTCCTTCTTGTCTGAGCAGTAATAGGCTAATAAACCATCACCTGTAGATTTGTGTGCTTATTAACAACCACTGGCTTCTCCTTTAGAATTTGTGCAAATAATTTTTTTGCTGTTCTCCCATACCCCAGGTATAATTAACGTGCTATACCTGTTCTGTGCTGCCCTGACGGAACATAAGATCTTGTTCCTGTCCAGCAGTTACCAACGACTAACAGACGCCTGCCGGGGACTATCATCCATCATGTTCCCCCTCAAATACAGGTTGTGTTTACTGTCTTTTTTGCATCCCACCCTGTACAATCACAAGGGGATCAGTTGTTCAAAGTTTTTTGGTCACTTGAGACAGAACGTTCATTGTTGGACTTGTTGAATCTTGCAACCTCCACCATATATACTGAACCATGTTTCAGTAGTTTTTGTAGGATGGAAATGTAAGCTGTGAATAGAAAACCATGCAAGCATAGATTCATGTGCCTTCATTTCTTTTGTCTCCCCTCAGTTTCACTTATGTACCCATTCTGCCGGGAAAACTTCTGGAGGTCCTGAGCTCTCCCACCCCTTTCATCATCGGTGTCAACTCTTTCTTCCGCTCTGAGACACAAGAACTGGTAAGTTCTCATTGCTGCAATGAGTTTTGAAAATGCCTCATTACTCCATGGCAGTAATTTATTTCACTGTGGAGTCCTAGGAAAAATAGAGGAGGTCAGTGTGAAAATGAGTCTCAGCAGATATATTCCATTCAAATCTTTTGTATCTGCATCCTTGTTAAATTTTCCCATGAAAACAGGTGTGTGTCATATTCAATCGTTAAAACACGAGTTATAATAACAAGTTGTCGCAAGTATTGCACAATTCCAGGAGCAGGAAGGATTTATGGTAAATGTTGTATGATAAAGTAATCAAGGTGTTGTTTCTTAGATATGTGCCCTGAAAGCACACAGGTTGTAGTCATGTGGACAATTTATACTCCTTCATTTATTATTATTTTTGTCGTTGTTGTTGTTATTATTATTGTTATTGCAGGAAGTGGTTACCATTTAAAGTAACATTGACAATGGACTAGTTTGTCCATTTTGTAATAACTTTCCATCAGGTCCATGCCAAGATTAATAATAACATTATACCATTTTCTGTCTAGAACTTAAGAAAACCAAGCCATTTCTGTTTCATGAAAGCCTGAATAACATTTTATGAACTCTGATGACATGTTGTTCCATGGTGAACAGGCACAACTGTGCATATGCTCATGGGTACAGTCATTTTCAGTGTTAGAAGGAGGTTTAGGTCATAAGTTGATGTCCATGGTGAGAGGCAAATGTGGTGTTTGACAGCAAATATCCCGTAATGAGAAACTGTTGATAGAAGGCTTTTGTCTGTCCACATCTTTCGGCTGCTATATCAGCCAGGGAATCAGAACATGGTGCTATTTATCAACAAACCCAGAAAGTAATTTGATGTTGACTAATTAGAACGCTTTGTGTATGTTCTTTCCAGTTGGATGTGATCATTGCTGACCTAGATGGCGGCACCGTGACCATCCCAGAATGTGTCCACATCTCTCTGCTGCCTGAACCTCTTCTTCAGCAGACCCAGACTGCACTCTCCATGGTATAAACTGCTCCTTAAATTTTAAATATCACGTGATACTTTTTACCAAGTGCAGGGAATATGTACATCCATATATGTATATATATGTGTGTACTGTATTTTGCAGACCATATGGCGTACCACATTATAAGGCACAATATCAATGAATGGATCTATTTTCATACAGAAGACGCAGCACTGCGTTATAAAGCGCATGATAAAACTTATGGTACATAAAGCAAAACAAAACAGTCCGTTTAGTTGAACTTTATTTAACTCATTCACAGTAGCTCAAAAATATTGTTCAGTTTTAGCAAATACAGTAAAATATACTCACACTTCATGTCACCTGCTATAGCTGTGGCCTTGAATCAAATGGAAACTGTAGAGATGCTTCTACCTGCTATTCTCTGTTCAAAAGCCCACTGTTCAATTTTGTCCTCTAACTGTGGCCATCTTGCATTGTTCCCTTGCAAACTCTGTTTGGTCTTCTTTACTTGGCACAGCTCGCATCTGCTTGCTTCCTCCACTTCCATACATTGATTAATTTATGTTGGATTCTCTCGCAGCTGCTCTATTCCCATGATCTACTGTGTACCTGAGAGCCTTGAGTTTGAATTCCACTTCATAAGCATGTCTATTAACTGGTGCCATTTTTGCAGGTTCTCATACACACAAATGTACAGTAATATTATGTTTAAGCACAGTACATACCGGTATTACAAAAGGTGGCAGAAGTAATCGTACTACGTACTGTTCTCTGATTGGTTTATTGTTGCCAGCGATAGCGGACACCTGACATTAGTGTGAGGTTGGAACAAAGTTGTATTCCAGTACTTCATAATTAGTTATCTAATGTTGTCTGACGTTGCAACCCATATTTAACCAAGGACTGACTGTAATACAACATCCCTGTGTCAGGTGGGAATAATCCAACTATCAATCAAGTGGAGCGGCTTCGTCACTTACCAAAGTCGCACTAAAACATTTTGACAGATTTTTGAGCGCAGTGTACCACATTAAATTGGTTCAAGGTCAGTAAGCACAATAAGATTTCATACATCAGGCACTTTTTCCAGGCACACAGCCGATTTTTGAGAAAATTTAAGGATTTTAAGTGTGCCGTATAGTGCACTCCATACTTGATACATGCATTTATCGAGCTCTTGTACAGACTCGAACATTTCATTCAAATGGCAAAAGAACATATGGGAATAAATTAGTGTGTGTTATTGATGTTTTCCCATACTCCACCTGACACCAGCTGCTGTGGTTGTGTTTGTAATGCTAAGTTTATGTTTTAACGTCCTGGTAATGACATTTACTGCACCTTGCTCCCATTCATCCATACACATGCACTCACACTTGTCTTGGGTATTGTGACTCATTCAAGACAGCAGCAATTGAACCATTGCCAAAGTTTGATACTGAAATAATTAAAAAATTACGTGCCTATTGCAGCCTTCCAGTTGTAGCAACGCCCTTTCAAAGAAATCTTGTTTGGATATTTCCCAACTTCCTTATTCTTTTGTTGTCGGATATGATATTGGCAATAAGTTCTTCCTCTTTGATCTAATACACACCTGTAGATCATCGTACTTTCAAAGACAGACTCAATTAATGATACAATTTCACATCACCAAATGATGACATTGCAGGTTTTTTTTTATTCTGCATGAGTTTTGCAGGGACTTGCTAGCCCGTTTATGGTAAAATGATCTATTATATCATTTACTGGTTAAAGAGTTAATAGTTTTGAATGCAGTCAGTTCAAAACAAAGTAATAGACCCTGTTCACTTGAGCCATGTGCTACAAAGCCGTAAACACTTCCCTGGACTAACATGACTGTTTTATTGTTTTATAATTGCTGTTTATAGTAATATAACATGTCCGCTCTTGATCATGATTTCTAAAAGTGCGAAAAGTTATCTTTTGGTACAATATCATTTTATTTGGTGACCACATTTTCATTTAAATTACTTCAAGTTATATTCCTGTTTCCCTGTTCCATGACTAACAAATGCTGTTAAACCTGGGGTCACTGTCCTCTGGTTGCCTGCAGAGGGTAGGGTTTTCCAGAGTTTTGAAGTTACAGAGATTTTGGGATATGTTTGTTTTGGAGAGACTACAGACGACACACTCAAATATGCCAGACATTTGCCCTCAGTGCAGCTGGAAATAGCCTCGCTAAAAATACTTTCCAATCTTTACAGTCTCCAAATATTATAATATTAATTGTAATATTATAACTATTTTTTTAATTTCCTCACATATTTTATTTAAAGCTTCAAAACCTTAGAATTTGTGGTTGGAGGATAATTAATGAATTACTTAGGGAGGCTACACGTTTTTCTTGACTATTAACATTTTATTACATTTTGCAACTCGCATTTTGGACTGTAACCCTATCTCTGAGGGAGAGTCTGGCCACCCTGCGAAGACAACTAATTTCGGCCACTTCTATCCGGGATCTTGTTCTTTCGGTCATTACACACAGCTCATGACCATAGGTGTGGGTGGGAACGTAGATCGAGCGGTAAATTGAGGGCTTCGACTTCCGTCTCAGCTCCCTCTTCACCATGACAGACCGGTACAGAGACTGCATCACTGCAGACACCGCACCGATCCACCTGTTGAACTCCCGCTCCATCAGTCTCTCACTGGTGAACAAAACCCCAAAATACTTGAACTCCTCCACTTGGGGAAGGACCTCTTCCCTGACCTGTGGTGTGCATTCCACCCGTTTTTGGTTGAGCACCATGGTGTCAGATTTGGAGGTGATGATCCTCATCCCAGCCGCTTCGCACTCGGCTGGAAACCACTCAAGTGAGAACTAGAGATCATGGCCTGATGAAGCCAACAGAACCACATCATCTGCAAAAAGCAGAGACTTGAGCCTGTGGCCACCAAACCAGATCCCCTTGACGCCCTGGCTACCCCGAGAAATTCTGACCATAAAAGTTATGAACAGAATGGGTGACAAAGGACAGCCCTAGTGATGTCCAACCCTCACCAGAAATGGGCCTGATTTACAACCGGTAATTCGAACCACTGAGGAGTGTGATCCCCTGTAGTTGGAGGACACCCCACGATCCCCCTTTTTAAAAATTGGGATCACCACCCCGGTCTGCCAGTTCAGTGGCACTGTCCCCGACATCCATGGAATGCAGCAAAGGTGTGTCAGCCAGGACAGCCCTACAGCATCCAGAGCCTTAAGGAACCCAGGGCAGACCTCATCCACCCCCTGGGCCCTGCTACTGAAGAGCTTTTTGACTGCTTCAACAACTTCAGCCCCAGAAATAGTTATGTCCGCTCCAGAGTCCCCCCGGCTCTGCTTCCTCATTGGAAGGCGCATCCCCATCATGAGCTGCTGGATGGTGGACCAGAATCTTCTCAACGCCCACCAGAAGTCATTCACCATGGTCTCTCCGAACTCCTCCCACGGCTAAGTTTTTGCCTAGGCAACCAATGAGGCTGCCTGCCGCTTGGCCTGCCGGTATCTGTCAGCTGCTTCCAGAGTCCCACAGGTCCGATAGGACTCCTTCTTCACTTTGATGGCATTCCTCACCGCTGGGGTCCACCAGCGGGATCAAGGGTTGCCGCCCGAACAGGCGCCGACTGCCTTACGGCTGCATCTCCAGCCTGCTGCCTCCATTATGGAAGCACAGAACATGGCCGATTTGGACTCAATGTCCCCTGCCTCCCTTGGGATGTGGTTGTACAGCTGCCGGAGGTGGGAGTTGAAACTCCTGAAAGGGGACTCTGCCAGACGTTCCCAGCAGACCCTCACGTTGCGTTTGGGTCTGCCAGGTCTGAACAGCATCCTCCCCGACCATTGGAGCCAGCTCACCACCAGGTGGCGATCAGTTGACAGCTCCGCCCTTCTCCTCACCTGAGTGTCCTTGACATGCAGCTGCAAGTCCGATGGCACAACCACAAGGTTGATCAAAGAACTATGGCCTAGTGCACATATGGACACCTTTATTCCTGAACATGGTGTTTGTTACGGACAATCCGTAACAAGCACAGAAGTCCAATAATAAAACACAGCTTGGGTTCAGATCTGGAAGGCTGTTCCTCCCGGTCACGCCCTTTCAAGTTGCACTGTCGTTGCCCAAGTGAGCGTTGAAGTCTCCCAGTAGAACGAGGGAGTCCCCAGTAAACGGAACTGTTGTTGGGTGCAATTAATCTGCAGATGATTGATAGAAAGTGACAGCTGAATGATGATGAATGACTTTTTTCAAAATTTGTAGAGGAACATTATTGGCTGAGATGTTCTTGGATAATGAGCCAGTACTGAAGCCAGTGGTCTATCTGAGATCTAGACTCTATTCACAGAAAATACTGATGTGGCAGGAACAGGCAAAAGTAGAACTGCAAAGAGAGACAGTTAAGAGAGACTGAGTGCGGCTTCCTCTTTGGTGTTGCAGGTTTTGGATCCAGAGCTGGAAGTTGCTGATCATGCCTTTCCTCCACTGTCCCTCCAACCCTCTGCACTCAAAATCCAGGTAAGCTTATGACTGTTGTTCAGTTTTATTTTGTTGTGATTAAAGAACAAATAGGTGAGGGGAAAAAACAATAAACCCCTGCCAGCTGCTATATTTATGTTCAGTACCTTAACTTCTAGGCACATCAGCAAGTTCCTTTCATATTCCACTTGAATATTGGTGCGTAATGCAATGTCACTGATTTTTTTTTTGGGTGTGTGTCTGTGATCAGGATAAGGAGATCCGGGCTGTCTTTCTTTGGCTGTTTGCACAGCTCTTCCAGGGCTATCGCTGGTGTTTACATATCATCCGCATTCACCCCGAACCAGTTATTCGCTTCCACAAGGTAAAGCAAGAATGGCCTTCACTTTTTCCACTTCAGGCTGGATCAGAAGTCTCCTCTCTGTGCTCTATGAACCAGTGTACATTGACTGATGTGCGTATTTTCTTAGGCTGCCTTTCTTGGCCAGAGGGCACTGACGGAAGATGACTTCCTCATGAAGGTGTTGGATGGCATGGCGTTTGCGGGCTTCGTGTCAGAGAGAGGGCCTCCTTACAGAGCTACTGACTTGTTTGATGATGTGAGTCAAGCCACTGAATTTTGTCTTTCTTACTTTTAGAATCGAACCGCTGGTAAATGAACATACATGGCTAACTGTGTATTCTCTCTTCCACAGCTGGTAGCCAATCAAGTGCAAAGAATACGACAAGAGGAAACCTATCCGCAGAAAGTCATGAATCACGTCAAGGAGCTGGCTGAGGAGCTCTTCAAAAATGTTAGTTCCCAATGAAATAGGCATTTAAATGCTTTTAGAGTATATACATAGTGTGTCATCTTAATGTCTATCCCCTTTAACCCTGCAGGAGAATCCCTACCCAGCAGTGACAATGCACAAAGTTCAGAGACTATCAGAAAACAGCCAGAACACGTCACAGAGTCAGTCACCCTTTCCTGTTCTGGATGAGGTTGCAGTCCAGCTCTTTATTGACCATGCTGCAGCCAAACTCAAGACTGCGCCACCTGTGGTCAAGGCAGAGCTTAAGGGCATGGTGCCATCTGGGCCTCCACTGGGTGAGCTGGGTAGACAATTAATGGTTTAAGCATCAAAAATATTAAAATGATTGGACCCAATTAATTCTAAGCTCTCAGAATGTAAAAAAGTGAAAGTGAGAATGTGTTTTTTTGGTTGAATGCTAGCAATGAATGCAACATTTGTGCACTGGTTGAAACAAGTTCACCAAGCCGGACTCTGAGAAACTTTGCAAACATTGTGGCCAGCCATTCTGTGTCAGTGTGCACTTAATAGAGATGCTTTCAATGGCAGCAAGAAATGGGTCTGATTTCATTTGTCTGTGTCTACAGGAGACATTGTAGATAGGAATGGAAACATGATAGCAAACAGCGCTCGCAGGCTGGAGGTTGTAAGGAATTGCATCACGTACATTTTCGAAAACAAGATGCTGGAAGCCAAGAAGGTGAGACCATACAGATTGGGTACCTCTGGAAACTCGGCACGTCTTAAGTTACAGAAAAATTACCATTTTTTTTTCCTTTATCTACCTATAATGTAACATGAGTTTTACTACCTTTGTATTGTCCCTTTTTGTGATTTGCTTGTGATCTAATTGAGGTTTTTGCCCTTCTTGTCCAGCTGATGCCAGCCGTACTGCGGGCACTAAAGGGCCGGGCGGCTCGAGTTTGTTTAACCCAGGAGCTCAATCAGCATGTCCTTCAGAATCGAGCTGTGTTGGATGACCAGCAGTTTGATTACATTGTCCGCATGATGAATTGCACCTTACAGGTCAGTGATAATATCATCGCAAAGGTACCACTATCCAGCCCACCAAGACCATTTTTCCTCCCGGGTTTATAATGAATAAAAACTCTTGAGTCTTTTTGGAACATAAGCATACAAGAATTTTTGTGGGCAAAAAACAAACTTTTACACTGATATTCTGTTTGTTCCACAAGAAAGACAAAATCAAAACTAGGTCACTTGAACTAGTAGTGTAGTGTAAAGGTGGTCTTCACAGTTCCATTCACAAGGCATAATGGGTATTTGGCTGTACAAACAGCATTTTATAAACAGTACTCCGCTCTTTTGATGTGCAGTTTATACCAGCACTATTATTTTTATTTCCAGCATTATTCAGTTTGGTGTATGGCTCAGTTACTTTATGACATAGGTAGTATTTTATACGGTTGTTTCATTTTATGAAATGTCATGTCAAATTTTCTTTCTGCTCAGGACTGCTCGCATATGGATGAGCATGGGATTGCAGCCGCTCTACTTCCACTGGTCACAGCCTTTTGTAGAGTAAGCGCATCATAAAAATAGATTCCTCAAAATTGGCCACAACTTCTTCTGAAAACCCCTCAAAAGCAGTAACGCTTGAGGTGAGAGCTGTTTGCCACAAATGGCTTCTCTGCTGAACAGTCTTTGTCTGTTCTCATGTGACAGAAACTGGGGGCTGGCATCACTCAGTTCGCTTACAGCTGTGTACAGGAGCACATGGTCTGGACCAACATGCAGTTCTGGGAGGCCATGTTCTACAGCGACGTCCAGAACCACATTCGGGCCCTTTACCTTGAGACGGAGGATGGAGAGCAGCAGAACAACTTGGTGAGCTGGTATCTCAAAAAGTATTGCGAAGAAGTTCTGAATCACATATGTGGAAAGCTGGGATATTACCCTACCTGCTCAGGAGAGAGCCAAAGCTCATCGACTATGAATCTGTAATTTGATATGTTCACAGGAGCATCATGACGGATCAGGTGACGGACGGAAAGTTGGTGCCCTAGAACTGGCGTCTGAGCAGAGCAGGCTATGGCCAACGCTCAGCAAGGAATTGCAGACCGAACGTGTGCAAAAAGAGGAAAGCACTGTGTTCAGCCAGGCCATCCATTACGCTAACAGGATGAGCTACTTGCTGCTACCACTAGATACAAGCAAGAACCGGCTGCTCAGGAGCTCTGGGCTCGGGGACGTGGAGAGTGTCAGCAACAGCTATGTGACAAACAGGTTAGAACATCTGTTGTGTTTCCCACAAAACGTTATTTGGGAATTGTGACAAGGAAACAATGGAATACGGACAGATGTTTATGATCAAATGATTCATGAAATCATGAGCTCTTTGCCTCTGACTCTTTCTTCTTATTCTTTAAACTTAATTGCCGTGCAATATAGTGATATTTTTTATTGCTTAACAGTTTTCAATACAGGCCAATGAGCACTATTTAATTTTTTTTACTGTAAAGCTGCAGGTCATTTACACATACCAACTATCATTGGTTTGCAAGGTACTCTAACACTAACTACAAATATTTAACACATCAAATTTTCCCTCCATGCTGTATGTGCATCGTCCATACAAATTTCATATTATTTGAAACGCATTCAAAACATTTATACTAACATATGCTTGATTTTTCAAGATTACTGTTTTTTTTTATCTTGCGTAAGTCAACATTGAAGAGGATTATTCATTTTTATTGATTTTATCTGCTTAACCTTTTATGAGACATCAAAGTCCTATGAAAAGGTCCCCCTTTGTGAAAATGAAATATGGCACCGTCGAGAGCCGGTGAAGTGGAAATATAGAGTGTTTTCTGTGGGTACAAAGGAATAATTTTGAAACTTTATTTTCAACAATGGCATTTATAGAGGTGGATTAGATGAAGTCTTGAAAGCTTCACTAGTGTTTGAATTCCTTTTGTAAGCATCTCCAGAATGGTTTCATTTTAATCTTAATGCTTTGTTACCACTTAGTTATAAGAAAAATATTGGCACCCTCTTAAAAAAAAATGAGTCTCACATCTATTTGCTACAAATTCTCCGAGTGATTTATCAGTTCACCCCTTATAGATGCTTTTAAGACAGACCTCTGAAAATGCAAAATGTGCAATGCAAGTGAGAGTTACATGGAAAAAAAGACAAAGCAGCCAGATGGGCTTTCTTCAATCCTGCTACCCTTTCTGCGGAGGATTTTTTAAATGTAACAGTGGAGCCTGTCAAATGTGAATATAAAACTGTCAATACTCTGACACCTCTGAGCTTCTTCTAAAGATTCAGACCAATATGTTGTTCTTGTCAACACAAAGACAAAAAAAGGCTACACAATGTAATCCAAGGCATATGAAGATAATTTTTGTCAAATGTGTCTTTTTTTATATGTGTCTTTATGTGTCATGTGTCTTTATTTATATTTTTATATTCATATGTTTTAAATTTTTATATTTGTCCTGAAGTATTGCAGGCAGTATGGCAGAGAGTTATGACACAGAGAGTGGATTTGAAGATGCTGAGAGCTCAGACGTGGCAAACTCAGTGGTGCGCTTCATCAACCGCTTTGTTGACAAAGTGTGCAACGAGAGTGGCGTGACGAATGAGCACCTGAAGGCTCTCCACACCATGATACCAGGTGAATGGTTTTGTTTATTCAGAGCAACAGGACACATATCACGCAAGAATGTCCCTGTCATGATCCCCTTGTTCTTTGATCGCAGATATTGTTCAGATGCACATTGAGACACTAGACGCAGTCCATCGGGAGAGCAAGCGACTGCCACCAATCCAAAAGGTAACCAATTCCTATTTTTACGTTCAACTGAAGAGAGCCAATGCAGAGTCCCAGCCAGTCCCGCCCACTCCCCTCACCACCAGTCCCTCCCGCTCAGCCTCACAGTGTCACACCAGGTATGTCTGCCTGACAGACAAAACCATGTGACTCACAGCACGCCTGAGCATTGCATGCTGGGTGATGACCAGTCTGCCTGCGTTGCTGTTCGGTGGCCTGAGGGTCTGGTGGAGCCGCGGTCGCTCGCAGAGGCCCTGCAGGCCCGAGTGCCTTCAGTGTGAAGGATGCTGTGTGTCGCGGAGGGAGCGAGGATGGCTGTGCTACATGCCTCTGTGTTTTTATATCAGCCGAGTTCATGTTGGAAACTGTCAAATGCCAGCGTCAGCAATTCACATCGAATGTTGGCCGAGCCAAACCACAAAGTAAAAAATCATCAATTTATATTTCCCGGCGTCCTGACTTTAAACTTAGAGCAAACTCTGCTTCTTGGTTTCTGCCGTGTAGCTGCAGCAGGAATGTGTGGCATCAGTTGTTGTGCAACACATTATGAAACAGGTTGGTGCATGTAATGCACTTGTAATTTCCTACCAGTTGGTTACTTAGGATACTTTCCAGGCCCTATCAGAGGGACAGGAGGAGCTGAGGACAAAGACAGTCTCGGATTTCCCATGATCATACTTAGAAAGCATGGTCTTCATCAAACAGAGAGTTCTGAAATCCAGCTGAGGATTTTTATGTACTGTGGAAAGTATGACAGTAGTTGATTTAATGAAAAATGACAAACTAATCACTTGTTTAACCACATAAAACCATACGGTTGTGTATAAATAACATTTATCAATGTATATGTTTTCAGACACCAATGTAGTTTTGTTTCTGTAAAACACTATGTTTTTGAGATAAGGCAGTTGTGTTGTGTTCAACAAAAATATTTTCTTCACCATTTTGGAGGTTAAGCCATTTTTATACACAATACTCCCTTTCAGAGACTTGTGGGTAATTGGGCATTTGATGGATAAGAAATTTATGGCTTGATATCCCATGAAAAATTGAACAGATAAAGAGGGCCGGAGTTGATTCCAAATGTCAGGTTTATATTTTGTAACTGCTGATGGAACTTAGTAGATGACGGGCGAACAGGTGGAAGTGTGAAGAAACAAAGACATCATTATTGTTGGAAAAATAAAATTAATCCTTCAGATAAATCATAAGCATATGAGAAACGAATGGAAAAAGGGAAACACACCAAAAGAAAAACACAACACAGGACAGCCGAAGTAAATGCTGGAAACATTTATTCCTTGGTGAAGAAAAACCTTCACATCATCCAACCCAGTCAAAACACTGAAGGGATAAGGAGTGTCTTGTCCTCATGAATGTAAATACAGAGGATGTCAAAACAAGCTGCAAACACAGTCAAGAACAGGAACCGTGAAGAGAAAACATCTAGAAGGCCTCTTAAGTTCCGGAACACAGTTATGATGACAGATGAAGCACTGGTGAAGTTCTAGCAGGATAATGGAAAGAAAAAACTATGGAGAAGGATAGTGAAAGCCCACATAAGGTATCAAACATGGTAGGGGGAGTGGGACACATAGTTGTGTATGGCTGTCAACGGAACTGTATCTGCTGTGATCATGTGATGCTGATAGACTCTTAGAGGCAGTAAGAGGAATTCTGAAGTGACAGGGCTGGCTGGCAACTCTTCAGATTCAGCAAATGTTCAGTGACCTAACACTTAACCGTTTGACCAAGTGCATCACATGATCGCAACCCAACAGAATCTCAAATCCATGTTTTTTCTGTTACTGAAGACCAAACAGACAAAAGCAAGATGACAAATAAGCAGCAAATTTGGCTAATTCAAAAGCCTGGTAAAGTATTACAGATTTAGTTACTGTAGGGTAATCCTCATATTGTTATGCTAAAATTACAAAACTGGCGGTCGCTGATGAAATATGTATGGACCTTACTCTAAGTGAACGTTTGCCTTTGTCTAATCCGAGTGATTTGTGTTGCACAACTGGCTCTCCTCTATTTAAACATGTCAAACACTTACATCAACACAGTTGTAAAAGCATGAGAATCTAATGAGTGCTGTGTTTTTAATCACATTTGACCATATGGAAATGGCTTATGCCAGTTGTTTTTGCTTCAGAAGATTACAAATAACTGATGTCAAATTTTTCTGTTTCCAATTATATTTGTCTTATGGACCCAAATGAACAAGTTCTTCCACTGAATAGTTGGTGAGATCCAAGCTGAGTTACCTGTACATATTTGTGCCTGACTTCATACGGCCGTGTCCACTTGGGAGTTTAAAAATAATTCAGCCTTTGACTCCAAAAATTACATGACCTCAGCAGTTCACGGGCACTCACCAAAAGGCCTTTCCACGCACCTAAACGTTTAGAATGAAGATGTTTCAGCAGTAGCATGAGAACCAGTGTTGCAAGTGTCTTACAAAAATGAACAGGATCCAGAGTCTTGAAACTCTGGTGCACAGACTTGTCATAAAAATGACTCTTTAAATCCTGATTGATTTAATTCAAATTCTTTCCACTTCTGCATCATTAATCTCCCCACCACCCGTCTCCATTCAGCCCAAGCTGTTGAGGCCAACACTGTTGGCAGGAGAGGAGCTCGTGATGGACGGCATGCGTGTCCACCTAGTCCCAGATGGGCGCGAGGAGGCAACAGGGCTGATGGGAGGGCCCCCACTGCTCCCTGCAGAGGGAGCCATCTTCCTCACCACCTACCGGCTCATTTTCAAGGGCACACCCACAGACCCACTGGGTGAGAGATCGTGCACGTCACAGCTGTGTTATCACGTCGTGTCTGCTGGTTTGTCTGTAAAACTGCCTTCGTGTCCCCCTCCTGCAGTGGGTGAGCAGGTGGTGACTCGCTCCTTCCCAATCGCCTCTCTGACCAAGGAGAAGAGGATCTCCGTATCTTTAGCCACGGACCAGTTTGTCCAGGAGGGGCTACAGCTTCGATCCTGTACCTTCCAGGTATTTGAATACTTTGACATCAGTGTTAAATTTCAATGTGTGGCTTCGTGGATCATGAAGTTCTTGTCACTGCAGCTGATGAAAATTGCATTTGACGAGGAGGTCGCCGGAGATCTGGCAGAGGTTTTTAGGAAGCACGTACACAAGCTGCGCTATCCTCAGCATGTCCAGGGAACCTTCGCGTTCACTGTGGGTCAGAGTGGCAAGCTGGTGGTGGAGCATAAGACCAAGGAAAAGAACCAATCTCTCAAGTAAGGAGCTCAAATGTACCTGTTTTCCTCTTAAAGAATAAGAACATTTACAATCAGAGAACTGACAGTTTCAAGTCACTCTAACTTTTGTAATCTTTAACTAAGTCCCACTTTAACCTAAAGAGCATTCCCCAACATAACTACCCGCATGAAGTCTTTCAAAAAGAGGCAAGCTTTTTTCCCTCTTTTTTTTTAACAGAGAAAACTAACATTGAAACTTTCTGTGGAGATATTCGTCAAACTGTCTAGTTAATGAAAATTGTTTGGGTCTTCGACTAATGTTGTTTTCTTCTCACAGTTTAGAAACTGTGACTTAAAAGTGTGTTTTGTACTGGAATGATGGTTGATACAGTAACAATGTGATGCTAGATTGACGCTGGTCCATTCCGCAAGATCAGGATTGGCCTTCATTGCACTCTTTAGTACCTCATGTACTCTATCCCATAGTAGTGCATCAAGCAGAACGTGGGCTACTGAAATAGCCCCAAGAAAAGTAAAAAATGCCTCCAAGTCCACAAACCCCTGAAGTAAGGAATTGACTTAAAGTGCAGCATTTCACCATGTTTTTAGAATATGTCCACAGTAATATCGTAGCTCACAGTTGTCTGAAGGAGACCTGAGGTTTATGAGACAGAAATTTAATGAGAAAATGTGGAGAACTAATCATTAAAATGAAAACTTGATATCTAATTCCACTTTCAATCAATTATTCCTTTAAATGTGGTCTCCGAGTTTTTCTGTTTTCTTTGGTAAGCCACCAGAGCTGTGCCTATGACCAGAGAGTTAATACAAGCGGCTTGAAGCCCTTAGTTGTTGTCTCATCTTTCTGCTTTTTATTTTTATTCCAATCCACCCTCAAGACCACTGTCGAATAGATAGTTATTCTAGATCTATAATAGATAGATATGCATTCTTCACTGCTTCCTTTTCAAATTGATTTTTCCTTTTTCAAGGTGTCAATATCCAACCCCCTTCTACTTCTCTTACTACACACTCACACAAATCCCTCTTTCTCAGATTGCTGAGAAGATAGCATGAGAGTGAATATTTGTATAATTTATTTTCGTGCCGGTTTAACAACGCGTCTGCTTCTGCTGTGTGTATGAGGAGTGTTTGTGCGTGTATGAGAGAAAGCCATAAAATCCTTTATCCAGGCATATGAATTCTCACCCTGTCCCTGCGGCACCCTACACCAGTCAGTTTACAGGTGTCAAACACCAAGTGGAAAACTGTCTCATTGTGCGTCAATCGAATATGTCAAATATGGAATTTGATGCTATATGTCTCATGCCAACCGACTTTTTACATTCAGGACAATTTCTAAAAATCTGGTAAAGACTGCCAAGAGGACCATCGGCCGGCAGTATGTGACAAGGAAGAAGTATGCTCCTCCCACCTGGGAGAACAGAAGTAGTTTCCAGTCCGAGCTGGATGAAGATGAGATATCAGGTAGGAGAAAAATAAGAATGAAAGAATGAAAGCTGTGCAGACATTCTCCAACTTCTTTTTTTGCATTGGCTGTGTCCCAAAGGGCATTGGGTCTTGAATCCCATTATGCAAATTCATTTCCCGCAACCAGCCTGCAAATCCTAAGCACTTATTGACAATGTAATGGATACCTGTACGTAATTTAAATAAAAGTATATTAAAGGAATTTTTTCACAAAGAAAGACCTATGTTGTAGGCTTAAGACATGCCAGTGGACTTAAAAGAAAAACCTATTCATGCCATATGTTTTATTTTATTTTAGCAAGACACTGAACCCTTCCTGTTACCTGGTCCACCAGTGTATAATGGAATATTTCTTAAACCCACCAACATATATTGACACTTGAGTATCATACTCAGCTGACTTGGTAAATAATTTTATTTAACGCAGTGGAATATTTTAATATTGAATAGATTTTTGGTTTAAAAAAATCAGAAACACAATACATCAGTATACCACAATTCGTAATAAAGTAGATAAGATAAAATTCTGTACAGCATTAATTGAACACCTTAACCACTCTGTGTCACGGACAGTATCTTGCTTCTCATACATCAAGGTCGCCAAACCACCAAGAAATAATGAAACAATTTGAATGTTTAAATCTTTGCAATCATCCTGTGTGTCTCTAGTCTCAGAGGAGGTGGACCAAAGCACCCACACTCTCTCCTCCACCATACGGTCTTCAGACAGGCAAACCATGAGCAATGTGGTGGAGAGGGCCTGTTGCCGTGACTACCAGCGACTGGGTTTGGGTACGCTCAGTAACAGCCTGACTCGGTCAAAGAATGAGCCCTTCAGGATATCAACTGTCAACCGCATGTACACAGTCTGCAGGAGGTGAGCACACTGAAGACAGAGGTTACCATGATACAGTCCAGAGACTATCTACCTGTTGCTTAGCTCTGTCTATCTGTGTGTGTGTGCATCTTTGTGTGTTGTTGCGTGTGTGTGTGTGTGTTTTGCCAGCTACCCTGGCCTGCTGATTGTCCCGCAGAGCATCCCGGACACAACCATCCAGAGAATCTGCCGCTGCTATAGACAGAATCGATTCCCTGTGGTCTGCTGGAGGAGTTCTCGAACCAAGGCTGTCCTCCTCCGCTCTGCCGGTCTCCATGCCAAAGGGGTGGTGGGCTTCTTTAAGTCCCCTAACACACCTGCAGCAGGTGAAATAATTCACCCATCCTCTCCATTTTACATATCCTCATTGAATTTTCCAAAAAGATACACAAGCAAATCATGCAAGTCATAGAAAGGTTAAGTTAAACATTGTACTGTATATGGTCTGATGTTAAACTGCAGACATACACATAATTATTATCTGAATGGACTTTGGGTTTGGTTAGTCTACTCAACAACTCAAAAACATCATAAATCTATTAACAGCATCGTGGATCAGTGGGTCTGCATCAGATGTGGTCTTGACTGTTGTCTTGATTGATTATAATTCCCGGAGGACATACCCAAATTGTTATATACATATTAATGATGCATTTGTTAATGTTTATTCAAAAAATAGATCACATTTTGAAGCTAAATACTGACCTTTGATATTTTACATTCGCACATACATTGATAGTTGATGTTGATACAAATATTGATCAGACTTAATGTAATTTGAAAAAAAAGGGGGCAATACATGCATATGCAGTACAGTACCGATGCATGTGCACGCACAAACACAGGCATAAATCGCAGACCTCCATGTATTAATTTAAAACAAATATGTTATCACTGCAGTGCCCTCTCAAGCTGACTCCACCAGTCTTGAGCAGGAGAAATACCTACATGCCATTATCAGCTCCATGCCGTCATACAGCGAGAACAGTGGCAGGAATACACTCAGCGGCTTCACCTCTACTCACATGAGCACCTCAGGTGGGTGGACAAGCATGTGCCGCGCAGTAGTTGACTAATGAAAGGTAAACATCGCTGCTTGCAAGTCTCATAACACATGGCAAAAATAATGGTTGTTTCCATTGGCAGATTCATCGGATAAGCTGAGGCAGCCAAAAATTGGTGCTCTGATGAAGCAGGTGATGGGCACTAAGGAGGACATTCCTGGGACCTTCAGCAGAGGAGGTGAGACACACCTGTGCCGGTGTCACAGAGAGCCCAAGTAGGCTCCCTCTCAGTCAAAGTGCTGTTGTAGCCCCGGTTCCAAAACCACATGTGTGAATAATGGTTCAAGTGTGTCGATATGTTAGAGAAACTTGGACCAGAAGCTTCCCTGGCAGCTCATGTGTGGGATCAGTATGTGTAGCGCTGTTAGCTAATGGGCCATCTCTGTCATTTGACCTTAGCTCTTGGTCAAAGGGCGAAAGTCATCTCCCTCTCTCAGCCCAAAGTGTCTGGCAAGGCCAGGAACCCTCCTAGAGGTACAGTAGGCTACACCCCCCTTCCATATCTGTCTAACCAATCAAAACTCTTTAACAATATCGTCAGTTTGTTTGATGTCATCTGTAGTATCGTGCTGTCTCTGCAGTCTAATGGTCTGTTTTTACTGCTTGTGTTGATCTCAGAACTGCTGTGTGTGTGTGTCTGTGTGTGTGTGTGTGTGTGTGTGCGTGCGTGCGCGGGAGCGCGTGGGCACATGCGTGCGTGTGCATGCTGCTCTAGCTCCACTATCCTATTTGGCGTGCCCCTTTGATTCTCCTGTCTCTCGAATGTCAAGAACAATCAGGAGTCGCATCATAACTTAGTTGTTGTTGATATTGGATTAGCACGTTGGACTGGGTACCTTTTCATAGTGAGTCCTGAGTACCAATCTATATCTAGTCCTTTCTATTTTGTTTACCAGCATGGCTAGTAGGTTCAGTAGCTGTGGACATTATACTCATGTTATAGACAAGCATCATAGAGGATGATTTTGCTTTACAACCACTTTGATCATGATTGACAGGAATGACTCTGTGAATACTGATTAACACAAAGAAGTTCCTGAAGGTTCAGAATTAATCTCTTGATTCAATAAAGAATGTATTCTGTGTTTGTGGTTGTGTCTGTGCGTGCACCTGTGCGTGTGTATGTGTGTGTGTGTGTGACTTTTGTAGGTAAATGGGGCAGTATCCGAGGAAGTGGGCGCCTCAGTTCATACAACCCCGACGTCGGAACGCGCCTTGCAGGGAGGGAATCTCCGCAGCCAAATGGCGGGCTAAGCGAGGCAATGTTCCTCCGTCAGCAGAAAGCCTACCTCTACATCATTGGAGACAAGGCTCAGCTCAAGGTGACTAATGAGTTGTTTACAGTGCAAAGCCAAGGCGCCATGTCTCCTCTTCACGTCCCACAGGCCACTGCAGCCACCATATACAACACTTACACAATATTGTTTTGTTCTAAAACATGAGCATGCATTACAACAACATAAAGAACAGAACTTCTAGTTTTACATAGTTCAACTTTTCAAAGTCAGATCATAAGTAGAGTTTTACTCAGCACAACTCAATCTGTATCACTGCCTAGGGTGTGATACATCCCTGTTGAGATACAACCCATCTCAACAGGGATGAGATGGTTTGTGAGAAAATTTCCACTGTAGGGCTAAAATTAAAAATGAATTTATGGTGTTTGTATGATATCTCTAATGGTTTTGTGCTTTTTTTTGCAATATCTTTTTTCTTCATGAATAATTGTGAAGAAAATTCACGACCATGTTTACTATTCTTTCCAACTCAAAGAAAATAGCTGTGACATCAGAATTCTTAAAATAGAAAATCAATTGTGGCTGCATTTAATGTTCTCATATCATTCATATTAGCAATTATATAATTGCTTAAGCCTTAGTCCTGTGCTTAGAGTGGCCTGATGACATATTGGGCACCATATCATTACAGAGAAGGATGACTTCATGCTCTAACTTCCTCGAGCAAGCCAAAAACTTCCACATTGGATTACTTGGCCATAGCTGTGAATATGAGCGTTGTTAGTCCTTAGTCTTTATCTTGTCTAAGATATCTAAGTTGAACTTTATGGTTCATGGAGGACAAAAGGTATAGAACATAGATAGATGGATGGATGACTTGCTATGGAGCTGTATTGATCATTTTTTATTGTGAAACAGTGGACAAAAGCGCTTACCTGCAAAACCCACCATCCAGTTGACACACTCCTCAGGAAGTTGTGCTTCCGGGAATGTGGTCCTCCTCTTCTATCACCCTTAAGCTCTATTTTAAATCTTTAGTGGTGGATGTGGGCCAAGAAAACGATTGCAGGAAAAGCCTTGGCAACAAAAGTGTTTCAAAAGGAACTGAACTATTCCACCCTTTGTTGTCATTCCGTATTCAGGGAGGAAAGCAAGACTCATTCCAGCAGTGGGAGGTTGTGCCTATTGAGGTGTGCGACGTCCGTCAGGTAAAGAACAGCTTTAAGAAGCTGATGAAGGCCTGCGTGCCGAGCACCCTCTGCGTCTATGACACCAACATGAATTTCCTGCGGTGCCTGGAGGAGTCAGAATGGATGGCGCTGGTTAGTGATCACCATGACAACTGTCTATTTTGCTGATGCTTATCACATTTTCTTAAAAGCTGGCATGTAGTACTCTAAGGCAGCGATAGATAGGTGATAGTACGGAACCAGAAATACCAACAACACAAGCGGATCACAGTTATTTCCTGTTTTATTTATAAAAAATAGTGATTGCCAAAAAGCCCTGGTTATACTAAACTTTTAGCAAAAAAATCTAAAGGAACAAGCTGGTCCTTTGAAAAAAAGTTAAACAGCCCTAATGTTATCAGAAGTTAGTTTTTATTCAGACATCATATTTTCAGGACTTCTGCTTTCCATATTCTCAACTTGCCTTAAGTTGTCATTCAAAAGGCCAAAAATTTGCAGCTTGTAGTTAAAATGTTATTTTTACACACACTGCAAATATGATTCAGTCTAGAGATTAGCTTGAGAGGCTTTGGATGATCATGCAGTTTGCATCAATCACTTGGACAGGACACCATGGTTACCTCACTCTGTGGTCATCCTTGTAAACCAAGCCCTGCGATGTCCATTTGAGCCTGTGTGATACAAGCTAATGATGGCAAAGTATAACTGACAGAGAACAGGAGGATTGATCTTTTTTTCTATGATATGAACAAGCTTGAAGAATATTTATGTGCAAAGATAAATGAAAGAGGAAATTTGTAAGAATATGGAAGCACAAAAAGACTATTAAAATTAAAAATTTTGACTATTCAGCGGAGGGAATTAGGGTAAGATACTGGAGGGGTAGGGAAAGGTCAGATTCTTATATGTGTTGGAATGCACTACGTTCATTAAAATAGTTAAAACCTATACACAAGTCAAGTGATCGTTTCAGCTCAGATTTTAATATGAACTTTGTGTGTATGTAGCTCCACAAAGTGCTACAGGTGTCAGTCCTGGTGGTTGAGCTACTAGATGGAGGCTCTTCTGTGATGGTCAGCTTAGAGGATGGCTGGGACGTTACCACACAGGTTTGAACCGCTAAAAATGTCTTCTATAACTCATCCAAAGCTTTAGCTTTAGGCTTCAGTTTCTGAAAGTTCCCTGACCATCCCTGTGTCTGCAGGTAGTTTCGTTGGTGCAGCTGCTGTCCGATCCCTACTACCGAACCTTTGATGGTTTCCGGCTACTGGTAGAGAAGGAGTGGCTGTCATTCGGCCACAGGTTCAGTCACCGGGGAGCTCAAACACTGGGCAGCCAGAGCAGCGGGTTCACGCCCGTCTTCCTGCAGTTCCTTGACTGTGTGCACCAGGTGAGTCTAGGCAAAAATTCTGTTCTAATGTGAAATAAGGCCAAATCACACACAAGCGCACAGAACTTTTATTATTGTAAAAAGAAAAAAACTGGACCCAAAATAGGACTTAGAATAGATGGCAACACGTGTAGACGCACATTTAAGGTGATTTACCATACTTCTTAGCGTATGGCGGGCTTTTAGCCACCAGCTTACAAGTACAGTCAGCAAGATCTGCTGAACATCTACAGAAGCCAGCCTCGTGACACGATGGACAGCTTACAAACCGAGACAATCAAAGAGCTCAGACTAAAGGAGGCGCCGCAAGCGGTGTAAGAGGAAGCAGAAGAGGGGGAAGCGCGAAGATATCCACGCTAGGCTAGCAGCTAAACCCTCCTGGTCAGCCATATCATCCGTCCTTCTGGTAAACGTACGATCTCTGGACAATGAAATGAATCATATAAGGCTTCTGAGGACAGTGAATCAAAACATGAGTAACTGTTGCGTCCTTGTCTTCACTGAAACGTGGCTAAATGACAACATCCTGGGCTTTGCTGTACAACTGGAATAACTAAGATGCCACCGAGCAGGCAGAGCACTTGTAAATGGAGGAAAGACTTGCGGCAGTGGAGTCTGTTTTTACATCCATGACGCATGGTGCTGGGACGCTGTGGTGGTATGCAGACACTGTTCACCACTGGCAGATTTTATGATTAAGTGCCATCCTTTCTTCCTGCCGGGGGAACTCACAGGGATTCTGCTAGTTGCTGTTTACTTCCCTCCCACCTCCAACAGTAGTGACAGGAATGTAGCACTAAGTTAACGCTATCAGGCCATCAGTGAGCAACAGCACACCTAGATGGATTCCTCATCCTTGCTGGAGAATTTAATCATGCTAACATCAGGGCTTTCCTGATTTCCCAAAACTCCATCAGCATGTTGATTTAGCTACAAGAGGAGACAACACCCTCAATTTGGTCTACACCATCCACAAAGGAGCATACAATCCCCCCACCTTGGACTCTCTGAACACATCACTATTACGCTAATCCTGGTTTACAGACCCACAGTGAAAGTCACCGGACTGGTTCAGAAAAAGATGCGGGTGTGACCAGATGGGACTACCTCTACCACACCAACACTGAGGAGTATACAGACACTGTTACTTCTCACATCAGCAAATCCATTGACAATGTAATCCACGCTAAAACTGTCATCACCCAAGCAAACCAGAAACCATGGCATACAGGAGATGTCCACCTGCTGCTGAGGACCAGAGACAGAGCCTTCAGAGCCAGGGGCAAAACTGGCCTGAGAGCAGTGAGAGTCAACCTGGTGCGGCATCAGGAAATCCAAACACAAATACACCAGCAAGATAACCAGCCGATTCAAGGATATCAGAGACGCATCGAGCCTGTGGCATGGCATTCAGACCCTCACAGACTGTGCCACACCTCTGTGATGACATCTCTGTTGAACAACCTCAACAGCTTTTCAAATAGTTTGAGGCTCAACACAACACTCATCCACAGAAGACCCCACTGCCCCCCACGACCAAACCCTTTGCCTGTCTGCCGCCTGCATGAAGAGAACACTCTCCACCATCAACACCTGCAAGGCGGCAGGCCCAGACAACATCCCTGGTTGGGTGCTGAAGGACTGTGCAGAGAAACTTCACAGACATCTTTAACACCTCCCTGAGGCAACCCGCTGTCCGTCAAACTTCAAATCCACTGTCATCACACCTGTGCCAAAGAAACCCGCCCCATCCAGTTACAATGACTAATGCCCCTGACCCACATCATCATGAAGTGCTTTGAACACCTAGTCATGGCACACTTCAGAACCATCCTCACACCTACTCTAGAAGAGAGTAGGTGTGCCAATAGCTCCACAGAGGATGCCATCTGCTCAGCTCTCCACCCAGCCCTCACCCACCTGGTCACCAAAGACTCATGTGTGAGAATGCTGTTCCTGGACTTCAGCTCAGCGTTCAACACCATAATCCACCAACAGCTGATCACCAAACTACAGCTGGGGCTTAACACCTCCCTCTGCAAGTGGCTGCTGGACTTTCTCTGCGAGAGGCCACAAGCAGTACGAGTTGGCAACATCTTGAGCACCATCACAGTCAGCACAGGGGCTCCCCAGGGCTGCCTGCTCAGTCCCCTGCTCTTCACCCTGCTGAGTTACAGTCACATGCTGAAGTTTGCAGACGACACGACTCTGGTGGGTCTCATCACCAAGAACGACAAGACCCACTACAAGAAGGATGTCGACCTTCTAAACACGTGGTGCAGAGACAGTAACCTCCTGCTGAACGTCCGCAAGACCAGGGAGATTGTGGTGGCATCCAGAGGGGCCACACCAAGCACTCCCCACTGACCATCAATCGCGCTGCTGCGGAGAGAGTTAGCAGCACCAAACTCCCGGACACGCTCACCAGTGAAGACCTCACCTGGACCACCAACAATGCATCACTGACAAAGAAGACACAGCGGCGCCTCTACTTCCTTCGCAAACTCAAGCCCCCACACCCATCATGCACACCTTCTACTGGAACACCATTGAGTGTCCTGATTAACTGTGTGGGGCAAGAGCTGCACAGACTACAACAGAAAAGCACTACAACACATCATGAACACGGCTGGAAGAATCATCTGTGCCCCACACCCCTGACTGAAAGACATACACACCACCCACCTCAACTGTTAAGCACTCTCAGTTGTAAAGTGACGCAAGCCACCTAGCACGCTGCCTGTTCAGCCTCCTGCTTTCAGGAAGACGGTACCGTATTTTCTGCACTCTAAGGCGAACCTAAAAGCCTTTAATTTTCTCAGAAACCGACAGTTCGCCTTATAATCCGTTGCGCCTTATGTATGGATCAGTATTGGTTAATTATGGCCACCGTAGTCAGGGGGCGTTGCCGAAGTAGCAGCTGTAAAAACAGTAAAGGGGAATTCCAGTCCTACATTACTTGTGTGACTAAAAAGACTCCAAAATGGCACCTTTCAAGAGACACGCTTACGACGCAGAGTTCAAACTCAAGGCGGTCAGCCACGCAGTTGAACATGGTAATAGAGCAGCAGCGAGAGAATTCAACATTAATGAATCAATGGTACGGAAGTGGAGGAAGCAACAAGATGACCTGCACCAAATAAAGAGAACTAAACAGAGTTTCCGAAGAAATTAAGCGAGATGGCCACAGTTGGAGGACAAACTCCAACAGTGGGTCGTTGAACAGAGAGCAGCAAGCAGAAGCGTCGCTACAGTCACTATTTGAATGTAGGCAACATCGCTAGCCAGCGACATGAACATCATTAAATTCAGAGGCGGTCCTTCTTAGTGCTTTTGTTTTTATGGAAAGCTTTGAACTGTGACAAATGGAGTCGGAAATACATTGTTTTCAACAAAGGCGATACAAATACCGGAAGAGCTACCAGTACTTACGGTACCGTATTGTGAATGCACCAACTTGTTTTGGGAGTGAACGGAGTTGTCAGAACATTAGTTTGTATTCCATTAATGAAGTTTGACTGACCGACTTATCTGTCTGTTTTGTTGACATTCCCTTTAGCGCACCTTCATCTGGTGGATGTATTAACGCAACCCCAGCCACTACAGTGGTTTCTATTCTATGTGCCTTATAATGTGGTGCGCCCTATATATATGAAAACAGTTTTAAAACAGGCCATGCATTGAAGGTGCGCCTTATAATCTGGTGTGCCTTATAGTGTGGATAATACGGTACCAGAGGCTCCGGGCCCACTCCACTAGACTCATCAACAGCTTCATACACCAGGCTGTCAGGCTGCTGAGCCCCCCCCCCCCCAGTCTGCATTGGACTCTGATTACATACTGAAACATTATCACTATCTTCTTTTTTTTTTTTTTTTTTTTTTTTTTTTTTGCAATACTGCTACTTTGCACTGAAAACCTTCATCCTGCTATTGTCCATATACAATCATGTTACTAAAATAGTAAAAAAAAAAAAATCTGCTGCTACTCAAATATCAGTCTATATCTGCGTGTACTTTACTTACTGCGGGATTGGGAGAAATCTCGATTTCTCTGCATGTCCAGACACTGTCAATAAAGCTGACTTTGACTTTGACCTCTTTTAGAGGCACATCCTTGGGTCCCAAGTCATCTGTATACCAAAGTGAATTTCATCATAAGACTTGTCGTTAAATAGGACCAACACACACAATTGTCCACATAGAGAGATTGTGTACAGTGAGCCCATTTTTAAACATACTAATTTGTCTGTGACTTCTGGTTTTGCTAATTATTGATCTGGGTTCTGCATCAAAAGTTTGATGGAAGACCCGGCTATGTTTTTTGACAAGATGATGATTCAGCTGAATGTTTTAATTTTTTTTTTTATGAATGTATTACAGACTAGCTGTATATATGTTGTTTTCTTTTTTTAATAGACTATTTGTTTTACAATACTTAAAGTTGTGTTGCTTTGTAACCAAAACTAGTTTGTAAGTACTTGTCGCAAACAATTTAAGATGTTTTTTTTCCCTTAAATGCTATGATACACTTGTACCATACACTTGCATCTTGTACCAACATAGCTGAAATACAGAAAAAATAAACATTCTGTTTCCATGTGCAGGCATCCCCTTGTGTAAGGGTGTCTTGTACATAAATAGAGTGGCACTGACTCCATTCAAACCAAACACGCTTTCTTTCCTCAGATTCACCTCCAGTTCCCCATGGAGTTTGAGTTCAGCCAGTATTACCTGAAGTTCCTGGCCTACCATTATGTCTCCAACCGCTTCCGCACCTTCCTCCTGGACTCAGACTATGAACGAATCGAACTCGGTAACAACCTCCTTTTGTCGCTTATCTTCATCAACCCTCTTGAACTGTGTTTGTGTGTGAAACAGATGGATCTTCATTATCCGTGTGTGTGTCTGTGTAACTATGTGTAGGGGTGCTTTATGAGGAGAAGGGTGAGAGAAGAAGTCCTCAGGTGTGCAAGTCAGTGTGGGACTACATTGACAGACTCAACAAGAAAACGCCCATCTTCTACAACTACATGTTCTCTCCCGAAGAAGAGGAAGTGAGCACGCCACACATAACAACACACACAGAGTAGACATCTGCAAGTATTCTGCTAAGTGAAAAGGAGGAGCGTCATGTGCTTGATCTAACAAGAGGGTTGTCTTTTCTACAAGGTGCTGCGGCCGTACACTTTCATCTCCAACCTGAAGGTATGGGACTTCTACACGGAGGAGACGCTGTCTGAGGGACCGTCTTACGATTGGGAGCAAAGGGGGCGGCAGGAGCGCGTGGCAGAAGAGGTGCCTGACAAACCTGACAGCAGCGGCCCCAAATCGCAGCGGTGTGTTGTGTGGCCGTGCTATGACAACCTGAGCAAGGTTGTACCGGACGCCATCACCAAGCTACTGCAAGACCTGCAGAGTCTGGAGGCCGAGCTGGGCCAGACATCAGAGAAGTGGAAGGACATGTGGGATAAAATCAAGACCACACAGAGAGCTGAGGCCAAATTGGAGAGCAAGGTATGACCAAAAGTTATTCACTGCACTTTTGTCTTGGGAAACTATTCATGGTATTCATTAGATATTAATTTAATTTCACTGGAAATGGCTTTTCGTTTCCTTCGAAGCACTGCTATCAGAAGAGTCTGACTTAAGCTTGGGACCCATAAGGAAGGGCAAAAGTTTCCAAAAAAAACAACACAAATGAAAACGAAAGTACAGCTGGCGAGTGTAAACATAGCTGTCCCACTCGAAAAGTGCTGTGGGATGAGGCACTGCATTTTTCTGCTCCTCATGCTAACTAGTTCCCATGGGAAATTTGTTTTAACATTGTACGTCAGAATGATTGAAGAAGACTTAATATATTTATGGGAGACGGCGACATAACCTCAAAACGCTGTAGGTCGAGGATGGCGTAAACCGTCATTAATACTGTAGAATCACAACATGAATTAAAAAAAAACATCACAAGTTGTTGCTGTCAATGAATGTCAGACAAAAATAGAAGTGATAATTATTATGGAACGGCTTCTTTCATGGTGCCTATCTCTTTTTCCCTCAGCCATCTTTCTCCAGTTCGCTGCTGATGTCATCCAACCTGGGCCACCAGCGGCGCTCTCAGGGCGTCTACCTTCAGGAGAGCGGTGTGGGATCCTCCATCAACCTGGCTCTGGACTGTGAGGCCAGTGCCACCTCCACACCAGCTGCCGGTCGGCCCAGCACCAGCACGCTCTACAGCCAGTTCCAGAGCACTGAGAGTGAAAACAGGTTCGTATATGGCCTTCTACGATGATTGGGTGTTTTTCTTTCTCCTCCAGCCTGAATCTCAAGGGTTTTGTTTTTTTTTTCTCCTATCAGAAGCTTCGAAGGCATCTTGTACAAGAAAGGGGCGCTGCTGAAACCATGGAAACCCCGCTGGTTCGTATTAGATAAGACCAAACATCAGGTGAGCCAAACATTTTTTTCGACTCAGTTCACAGATAATCTTTAACTTAACAGCTATGTAAATGAATGTAGCCTATTACCTGCACTAGAAGGGGGCAGGAGTATGCCTTAAGTCCTTTTGAACACGATTAAACTGCAGGAGAAGCAACTGTTCCTTCAACTACAATGCAGCTTCTCTTGTGTTGATCCAAAAAAAAATGCAATACTATAACTTTAGCATCAAAGCAGCTAGCATGTTAGCTTCTCAGTCCTCCTGAGATACCCCTCCTTCCCCCTCAGCTGAGATACTACGAGTCCCGGCAGGACAAAGATTGCAAAGGGGTGATCGAGCTGGCTGAAGTGGAGTCTGTCATACCGGGGGCGCCGGCAATGGGAGCGCCGAAAAACATTGAGGAGAAGGCCTTCTTTGATGTGAGTCGCCCTGAGGCAGTAAAGCAGATC
Organism: Fistularia commersonii; assembly: GCF_037954325.1. Lineage (NCBI taxonomy): Eukaryota > Metazoa > Chordata > Actinopteri > Syngnathiformes > Fistulariidae > Fistularia > Fistularia commersonii. The sequence goes on from NC_141288.1 coordinate 12,132,464, forward strand.
ATGCACACGGTGTGCATGCAAACGGTTTCGAGTACATACAACCCTGGAAAACCTAGAAAACTGAGAATGAGAGTAAGGCTAACTGTACCAAAATATTTTGAAGATTTAATTACTTCAATATTCCTGTTTTTTTTTTCATCAGTAATGCAAATATATATTTATATTATTATTTTCTAAGCCAATTCATCATATAGTTGATGGAATAACCAAACAACAATGTAATCAGAAAATAAATGAATTGTGCATTTACTTTCTCATGAACAGTGATGTCATACATTGTTTCTTTAAGTTATGGAAAGGGATCTTATTAAAACCTCAGGTAACACAACTAAAGAATCAGACACAAAACTTGTAATCTGTATTTTCATGCTCTGCCCTCTGACGTTCCAGCTCAAGACGACCAAGCGAGTGTACAACTTCTGTGCGAAGGACAGCTTGAATGCACAGCTGTGGATGGACAGCGTACAGAGCTGCCTGTCCGATGCCTAGACAGGATGCAGACTCTTCAATAAAAGGAGCAATGCAACCTGGAACAACATGTGCAGTGGCGACGTCTCTGCTGCCCAATACCAGTGGAGCGGGGAGGCCCAGGGGCCTTTCACCGCTTTACCCTCTTCTGTATTGAACAAATTACCCTGCATTAATAGTTCAATGTTTTTGGTATAAAAAATGAGGAAAAGGAAAAAAAAAAAAAAAAGTCCCCCCGGAAGACCCACTTGCTGTTGTGTCATGAAGTAGCTGCAGCCTCTCACCTCCCCGACGGTCTGACCACTATATGCGCTGGATGTCACGGCGTCCTGCCGCACGGAGCAGCATGAAGATCCTCCCAGACTCTCCTACCTGCTCTCGTTTTTGCTCGCCCTGCTTGCCCTTTAAGAAAACACACTGGGAGGTGGAATGACGAAGGAGCTGCGGCCTCCAGTCTGCCAAGCCAGATGTGGACTCCTCCGCTGGATTGGACTGGAACGGACCGGACTGGAACGGACTGGACGGCTTCTGACGGGAACTATTTTGCGGGTTGACGGACCAAAATGAACACGAGGAATACGAGGAGTGCTCTTCCCTTTTAAGATGAAGCCGGTGTGTTGCGGCGCAAAGGGTGGTGGGGTTGGGCCCTCTCTTAACAGGTCATGAAGGATTTTCTTTTTTCCAGAATCTCAAGTCAATATTTGGAAGGAGATTGTCGCCCGTCACGAGAAAAGGCAACGAGGATATACTGTGAAAACGGAGATCAAAGAGCGCCAGTTGTAGATTTAGAGTGTGTCAGGTATTGAGTGTGTCGGTGCGTGTTCACCGAGAGTGTTTACAAAGTACACAACACCTCCCTCACTAAGCTACACGTGTTCGGAAATCAGCACGACCACTATTTTTCATTCAGACGTTTAAGGGATGCTGAAGGACATAGGAGGGATCGATGTTGTAACGTCTTAAAAAACTATATAGGAGGGGACAGGATCCGGGGTGATTTGGAGACGGTGGCTTGAAGAGACAGGCGTGAACGAGTCATAAATGAAGGAAAGTTCTACTATTTTTTTTTTTTTAAATCAACCCCAGCCTTTTAACGTTACTTTATTTAACCACTGGATCCGAGTCTGGCTAAAAGAAAAAAGGATCAGTAAGAGAAAGCCTACACGTTGTACAGCTGCTTCCTGTGTCGTCTCTGCCCCCAGGAAGTTTGGCCGGGCTGGGAGACACTCGAGAAATGGCTTCACCGTGTCATTTAAACTACACCGACCCACAAACACCGCACATACTTGCATGTGAAAGAAACAGCTATCATTAATTTTGTTTTTTGTTTTTTTTTTGAACACAAAACTTGTTTAACTGCATGGTTACATCATTTTTCAAAGTATTATTGTCTGCCCGGTAGAGTTCACTATGCAGAAACTATACTTGAAGGACAAACATTTTGTTTTTAAGCTCCCATATGCTATTAAACCGCTCTCGTATTCTTAAACCACATATATGGACCCTCCGTCTCCTCCGTTATCGCCTGGTCACTGTTCCACATTTCTTGGTTTGTTCACTTATGGTGATTTTTTTTTTTTTTTTTTTTGAATTAGAAGAAGCAGAATTGCTTTTGTCTTTACTGTCCAATGCCACTTTGTGCAGTTTTCTGTCACTTTGCCGGTCCGCACTACAATAGAGCGGTAAAACTTCACAAAATGATAACGTGGAGACTCTGGAGACCAGAGGCCTGGCCAACAGTGATGTATCCAGTGGTGAGGGCAGCACAAGTCCTGGAACAGCTGACATTATTTGTCGTCTCCAAATTGATCCAGAAGAGGTTAAACTGTGTGGGGTTTAGTGACTCGCTGGCTTCATGACCAGCCAGCTCGCACATCTTGTTCGGCCAATTTGAACTCAACTTATCTAGAGTTTTTGCGACCAGGAGGGCACGGGGTTAAAAAAGAAATAGTGGAACCCTCCTTAAGAGAAGCCAGGGACAGTTTTGAGGTCGAACTCAGTGACGGTTGGTGAGATGCTGTGTCGTCACCAGTGTCTTCACTTCAGCGCCTACAAGCCTGAACTGGGGTTTGTACATAGAAGAGTCTACATCTGTTAGATTTGTAGAGAAACAGTATGTTTAGCTAGAAGGATTCCAGCATCAAGTCAGCCCCCCCCCCCCCCCTTTTTTTTTTTTTTTTTTTTTTTTAAAAGGTTACTTCACCCCCTTCCCACACAGACACACACACACACACACACGCACACACACACATGCACACACACGCACAACTTTTCCAACCCACTCTTGGTAACTGTGCTATGTAAAAATGGTTCTACTGCTGTCTTTGTTGAACATAAAAATTTGAAATTGTAGATTTTTTTTTCTTTTTTGCGTCTAACTCCTATGTATATACTACTCCAGATTTGTATGTAACGTTTATTGTAGTAATTTATTTAACTTGTCTCCTCCTTAAAGAAAGGTCCTCAAGCACCACTTTATTTTTAAATTAGGAAATCAATGTGCCATTTGCTCATTTCTGTATTAATGTGACTAATGCTTTTTTTTTATGTATAAGCAAAAACCCTCATGTCTTTTTTTTTTTTGTTTTTTTTTGTATACACAGTTGTCCTTACTCAGTCAAACCAGAGGGGTGTGTGTTTGTGATTGGAGACCTGTGGGCTAGTTTTTAAGGCTGGTTGGATTTCCCCACCCCCACCCCTTCCCACAGGAGGTGGGTGTGATGCAAGTTTTGATGGCAGTCTAAATAAATGACAGACACATTAAGTGGTTAAACCCTCGCTCCCCGCTGTCTGCTCATCTGACTCTTCATTAGATCGCCAGTGAGACAACGGGAGGGAGACTTTGACAGTTTTTGGAAACAGGGTGAAAAGTTGAAAATAATTTGATTTTAAACAAGTCCAGAATTTTTTTGGTGCTGTTAAAAGCCTGTTCCACTTTTCTTGTGCATCATTTTTGATTTTTTTTTTTTTCGCTAATTGTCTCTTACCTTTTCTTTTTTTAAAAGTTCATTTATAATCTAACTTTTTTTTGCTTATTTGTTCATTATCTTTTTTTTCACTCATTTCATTATGGGGGAAAATACAAGAATAGACTGAAGAGAAATAAATTTAAAGCCCTTTTCTCCTGCAAGACCTTAATTGAAATAATAAGCAAAAATTCCTCAAGAAATCCTTACAAGCGATTCAATCAAAGAAATTGACCAAAAAGCAGAAAAATCTTTGGAATAATAAATGATGTCTGTGCAGTTTGTGTGCAGGGCCCCCAGATGCTCCCACCTCAGAGGCTACAAGTAGCAGATGGAGCAAAGAGGAGACTTAATCTGTCCTTCTCTTAGACCTAGCTCATCACCATGCAACACACTTCTTTTTATTTATTTTTACCTTTTTTCCATTTTTTTTCTTACTTTTTTATATTTTAGAAATGACCTCCTGAGCCGGGTAATGTTGTCAATCATGTCAGTATAGTTTTTAGAATCAAAATAAAAACTGTGGGTTAAATCTTTTGTGTTCTTTGTCTGTTTTAATAGTTACAGGTTACTTCCGTTGAAATATTAACCTGTATTTTGACCATGAAAAAACATAAAAGAAAAAGTATGACAAAGAGTCAAACTTAAGGGGATGCCAGGTTGAAAATATATTAAGACTTATTAGACAAACATCCATATGAAACAAATCAATTTAGATATTTGATGTTTGCTATTTAATCCAGCCAATAAGCACATGATTCAAAGTGAAATCTTTTAAGCATGTTGTTGCAAGTTTGGTCTTTGTGGTTTATAACACCTTCTCAACACGATAGCAGCTTTTTTCTGACATCCAGGCTGCTGTGGCCTTCAGCCAACAGAGTTCTTGTCTTTTTTTAATTTTATTTTTGATATTTATTTTAGGTCAGCTCAACTTAAAAAGCAAGCATGATAACCGGAATGGAGTGTGGAATTAAATAAAATGACAATGAAAAGAAAAAAAACATTTGAAAAACTCAAGTCTTAGAAAAAATCTTATATCGGTCCATACTTTATCCAGGTCGAATGTTACAGAACATCAGACATATCATTGATATGTTGAAATGTCAAACAACAGCTGTTAGTGGCATGGTGATAGCTTGAATGGAAGCACCAATAGTATCAACAATATGTCAGTTTCTCCAGAACAGTGATTCCAAACCACTGTGCTGCAGCACATAATTGTGCCATGAGACATCATGAGATGTGCCGTGGAAAAATTCCCACTTTCACCTGATTGGTTCAAGAATTATTTATTCAACAGAAGTAATGTGTCTTTGTACGTATATCTATGTGGGCAGCATGCAGTGACAGGCAGAGCAATTAAATGCTCTTCCACTAGATAGTAACAGGTTGTGAATTATTCTGTGTACAGGACTGTCTCAGAAAATTAGAATATTGTGATAAAGTTCTTTATCTTCTGTAATGCAATTACAAAAACAAAAATGTTACACATTCTGGATTAATTACAAATCAACTGAAATATTGCAAGCCTTTTTACTATTTTGATATTGCTGACTATGGCTTACATCTTAAGAAAACTCAAAAATCCTATCTCAAAATATTAGAATATCATGAAAAAGTATTTTTTGTTTTTGTAATTGCTTTACAGGAGATAAAGAACTTTATCACAATATTCTAATTTTCTGTGACAGTCCTGTATCTATCTTGTTGCTCAAAACAGCAGAGAAATTAGTGATGTGATTCGAGTGAGACAGTGGCAGTGATACGCCATGGATAAATATTTTAAAAGAAAAAGTACTCAATTAGGAGCCTCTGATCCACATTGTGACCCAGATGAAGGCCCAAGTATGAGCAGTGTTCAGAAGAAAGCCAAAAAGGTGATCTCAAAAACAATACAAAAGTTACATTGCATTTGAATTTACTTGTACTGGGGGAACCAACAGTGCCATGGTTTCAAGCAAACTTAAACGCCATTTCCAAACTAAACACCCTTCACTTCAAGATAAGAAAACAGACTTTTTTGTTCATCTGCGTTAATGGACTGAGAAACGGCATTGCCGATGAAAACCACCAAGATGAGTGAGAAAGCTCTGAAAGCTAGCTACAAAGTTGCTGAACTCATTGCTAAATCCACCCAATGTGGACAGAGACATTAATACCACCTTCCTGCAAAATCATTGTAGAAGAAATGCTCGGCCCTGGCGCTGTTACAGATATAGGCCAGGTCCTGCTCTCAAATAATACCATTTCCGGACATATTGATGACATGTCTGCAGACATTGAAGAGTGTTCTGGAAAAGTTGCACATCAGTGGGAAATTTGCATTGCAATTCAACAAATCTACGGTAATTCAATATATTTTCACCCCGAATAAGTAAATTGAGACGGCATTTTGATTCTACTTCATTAAAAAACGTTTTTGACATATGTATTTGGTGGTGTGCCGTGTGATTTTTTTTTATATAAAATATGTGCCGTGGCTCAAAAAAAGGTTGAGAAACAGTGCTTTCTAGAAGTAACTCCTGTTTCATCATATTATGTTGTCACGGCAATGACCCCATATCCAGAAGCAGGGCAAAGTTATTGCTATCAAATGACCTTATAACGCTATTTCCAAGCAGATGATTTGAAAGGGGCATTGCCTGTAACATACGAGCGCTACTTGTTATATGGATAAATATAGTGTGTCACACGTAGCCTAATTAAGTCACTTTTCTACATCTGAAAACCCTAGCTCGTCTTCCTGTTTAGTAAGCTATTTCCTGTTATTCTGTTAGATGCTGTCTTTCACAAACCTCTTTGCTTTTCCTTCTTTTGTCTCACTTTGTGAGGCATGAAGGTCTCATTGTGGCTCTGGATTTTCCTGGGGACCAGGGTGTGTTCAGTCTCACTGCCAGAAATCACTGATGGGAAGTTCATTGAAGAATGCGTGAGCGAGCACAACAAGGCGAGGTCCTCTGTCAGCCCCCCTGCCAGCAACATGATTTACATGGTGAGTAATGTTAGCAAATACGTTATCTTATCGAAAAACATAATGTGTGCAAAATCATTCCTTTGGCATGAAGTTAGAATTTTACTGCCTTGGACAGTACTATAGATAGATGGTGGACAGTCAAAAAATATTATTATTATGATTGTTATGATTATTATTACTGTTGTTGTTATTATTATTGTTACTACTATTATTATTATTATTATTATTATTAAGTGAAGTAAAGCTCAGCATGAGCTGGGAATTGAATTGGGCTCTGTTGGATGCCACAGTCTTTGATAGTTCGACATCATGGTCCAACATGTGGCATTGTAGCCTGAAAGAAAGAAAGAAAGAAAGAAAGAAAGAAAGAAAGAAAGAAAGAAAGAAAGAAAGAAAGAAAGAAAGAAAGAAAGCCTCCCCTCATCACATAACAGTTGTGTTAGAGAAAGGCCAGCTGATGAGCGGCTGGGGCTCGCACTTACCGGCACTCAATTGATGCACCACAGCGCTCATATTGCATTGAGGGACTTGTAGTATTAATGGTGCTTGTTTTGCCGAGAAAAGATGGCAGAGGTGTGGAGGAGTTTAATACTTTAATAAAGAACCCCCCCCCACGCGTGACACGCTCCCTACACATGCCCATGTCCAACGCAAAACTCTAAGGTCCACCTCCAGCACCATGAGCAGCCCATTGTATGGGGGCTGCAGAGGCAAGCAGTGAGGTCATGCCTAACGGACACAAAGCGATCAAACATGAGCTCCGCCGGTGATCCAAGAACACAAAAAAGCCGGAGACATGTCCGCAGCAGTTGTGGAAGACAACGGGACCACCTCCGGGAACCCACCAGGGGCTGGGGAACCCACCAGGTCGACTTAGACGTGGTCGAAACGCCTGGCCAGAATTGGAAATGCCTCAAGCGGTACCCTAACACGCCCACTCCTTGACATTCCTACGAATACCAGGCCGGACAAACTTGGCACACGCAAGTTTCACCGATGCTCAGACCCCCAGGTGTGAGAGCAAGTGCACAGTCGAAAAGTCGCCGCTGCCAAGCTATGGGAACCAGCAGACGGAGCCGGCCAGCAGAGACATCGCAGAGAAGGGTGGGGCCACCGTCCTGCAAATTTTCCAGCTCAAGGCCAGTGTGGGATGACTTCAGGGCGAGGATGTCTGCGTCTCCCAGCTGGTCAGTGGCCGTAGCCACAAAATCAATCCCAACATGCACAGGACAGACAAGAACCCATGACAGGCAATCTGCAACATGTTTGGCCTTTCCAGCCACAAGCCTAATGTAAGAAAGCGGAAGTTTTGCCTTGCCAGATGCGGCAGTGCCAACAACTCAAAAATGCTGTATTTACGTTCACTGTCCTGCAATCTGAGGCTAAAGAACACAAGGGGCTGCCAGGCATTCACCCCCTGCTGTTCAACCACAGCCACCACGGCAACATCACATGCATTGGTCGTCAATGCCATAGGAGCCATAGACGCGGGATGGATGAAGAGGGCCGCATTAGCTAGGGCCCGCTTGGCCCCATTGAAGGCCCGAACCCACTCCGGAGTCCAGACAACCGCTTCTATGGCCCGTCAGGACCACAATGCCCCATGAAGTGGCAGAAGGAGGTGGGCAGCATGCGGGAGGAACCGATTGTAAAAAATTGACCATTCCCAAGAACTCCTGAACTCCTCGACTGATGCCAGGTCAGGGAACTCAGACTCAGCCTGTACCCTCGATGCGCCCTGCGGTGAAATGTGGTGCCCCAAGAATTCAATCAGACAGGCAAAATGGGCACTTAGCTGGATTGATAATGAGGCCATGCTCATCTAGACAGCAAAAAACCTGAGTTAGGTGCTCCAGGTGCACAGCAGCTGATATGCTGGAAAACATTAAATCAACATAAAAAAAATGAATAATTCTTAGAATAGTATAGTATAGAAATATACATTGTTTATTTTTGTTTGCACTCCTGCAGATGTGGGATGAGGGCCTGGCTGTCACGGCACGGGCTTGGGCCAGGCGCTGCATATTTCAGCACAATCCAGAGCCGAATGATGGTGGTCTCTTCACTTCTGTGGGAGAAAACATCTGGGCGGCGGGATTCTCCCCGTCACATTTCGACGTGAGGAGCGCGATTACCGACAGCTGGGTGCATGAAAAACTCCTCTACAACTACAACGACAACAGCTGCCAGGGCATATGTGGCCACTACACGCAGGTGCGTGGGCTTTTCCTCATTCACATTAAACGCTGTTCTCGGACCCGCGGATGCATGTGTGTGTGTGTGTGTGTGTGTGTGACACAGTGTCAGCCATGACCCTTGTGACCTCGGGTTGTCCTGCAGGTCGTGTGGGCGAGGAGCTCCAAGCTGGGCTGTGCGGTGCACTGGTGTGAGCATGGGATCCGGAAAACACAGTATCGTTCCACGGGGATCATGTTCGTGTGTAACTATGGGCCGGCGTAAGTGGAAACCGGCTCGAAACACGGCTGTGTTTGTGTCGATTTAGGACAATAATATTTAAGAGCACATGTGTGTGAATACCGAGTATTTAAGATAAGCACAATAAATATGTGTGAATAGGTATGTAGGTATGTACTGTATATAGTTGTACACATATGCACACAATCGCTTAATACTAAATTCTTGTCAAATATGATGTATACACACATATATTCATATTCATGGACAAAAACAAATTTGTTTTGTTATGTTTTATGTATGTATGCATTCATAATTCTGCATACATATATATAAATGCACACATAAATATATGTTGTGCTTCTGGACAGAGTGAAATATCAGTGTATGTAAGTACAGGCCCAAAACGAGAGTGGAAAAGAGAATATATGCAGAAGTGAACAATACCTGACCGGAGCTGGATGGTGGCTCTTGCAGGGGGAATATGAATGCACGGCGGCCGTATGAATCTGGGACGCCCTGCACTGGCTGTGAGGGGACCTGTGAGGAGAGCCTCTGCCGTGAGTTTCCAATCTGCACCATACAAAGTTCACCTTGTGAGAGTTAAATTTGAGAGATTTTAGACTTTAAATGCAAATGCTTGGACTAGAATAAACATGTAATTAGAAGGTTATCGATTGGGGGATGAATGCAAATCACGAGTAGTGAACACTATTAGAAGTTCTTTATAATGTCCTTGCAGGAAGCTAAGAATGGGATTCAAGTCAGTTCTGTAGCTCCAGAATAACTGCATTAGTTAATTTATATAACAAAAGACGTGATTAAATGAGTAAATCCATTTTGTCCACAGGCTATAAAGGGACTCAAGATGGGGAAACATCCACCCTGGCTGGTCGCTTCAGTTTGGCTGCTGTTGTGATTTCGCGCCTTATTGCTCTAGTCCTAACCTTTCTTGCAGCCTTTGTCGTTCACTACTTCTATCCTGACATCTTCTATTATGAATAAATCATTGAAAATATGGTGCAGAACACAAGATTCAGTCAGAGACTAAGAGATCTATACCACAGACTTAGAATATTGATTTGTCTTCACATTGCAGATGTCCTATGTCAGACGCTGATCAACATACATAAGAATCAGTGTAACAAACTAATGGCTCTGATATTTTATTAACTGATACTTCCCCTACAAATTAAACTTTTATACTGCATCAAGAATGTTGGTTTCCTACTTGAGGACCAACATTACTCTTTTGACTCAGTTAATTACCTCATGACACAACATTCTGTTTGACATATTTAATTGTTTAAATTCAAAAATACTTGTATTGCAGGCGTGTCACTGTTGTCCTCTTACCCGAGACAGCATTTAAAAAAAACATTTGCTTTATGAGTTGTTTGATTTGTGCTTTCATGAGGCAAATGTATTCAGCAGTAATGCAAAATTTAGAAAAATATTTCTAAATTTCTAATACGTGAAAAAATATTTCACGATATATTAGGCTAATTACATTTTTGGTTATGAAGTTTAAGACTGCAAGACCGATGAATTGAATGCAAATCCTAAAGAAACATTGACCTCATGCATTTGTTAACATGGAAGCAATGACAATGTTAACGAGTGAAATGTTAATTTATTTCTTGTCTGGTTCAAATGAATCTTGTCAAAGTTCATCAAAATTAAAATTCAGACCCAGAATTGTTTTTTTTCTAATTGGAGACCTTACTCTGAATCATAACTTTTGGACCAATAGGAGTATGTAATATGCATCTTCTATACTCAGTGTGAATATTCTCTGTTATGGTATATGGAAATTAATGTGAGCAGATCAGTTATTTATTTGTACTTCCAAACAGGAGTTTATGTTATCGACATGTGCATGGTGATTTCACTGTGCTCTCCGTCAGCAAAACAGCCTCCGTGACATCGCTTGGAGAGAACCAGTCCGTGACTCAGATAAAATAATGTGACTTGGGCCAGTGGATTCTTAAACAAAAGAGCCTACCAAGAAGGACCCATGGATATAGAATGATGTAAGAAAAAAAAACAAAAAAAACAGCTGTTATCCATCAGTCCCTGGTGTCCTGCCGGTCATCTGACACAGATGGCATCCGAAAATGTCACAGGACAATATTAGAGTCCCCTCCCCTGCGAGCTTCCAGAGCCCTGACTCTGTCCCATCATGACCCAACCAGCACTATTCAAGGTTTGAGTGTCTGGTTGCCGGTCACCCTTGGTTTTTTAATTTGGTCTTTTTCTTTTTGTTGCTGCTGGTGGCGGCAGGAGGAGCTGGTTTCACTGGAGGAGCCCCTAGTTTCTTCGTCTTTGCTTTCTTCACTTTGTCCTTGATCGCCTCAATGTCCAGCTTCCCCTCCGTGGGGGCTGTAGGGATAAAATCATGTTATATATATTTACAGTCTTAGTGTGCTAGGGGATTAGCCTGATGACTTCAGTCTGATATTTACCTTTACCCTTCTTCTTCATCAATGGCTTCTCTTTGGGAGGGATGAAGGCTTTGTTCCGCTGTTCTTGCTTCTTGGTGAGTGCCTCTGCTTGTTGAATCTGAGAAACACACATTTGACACGGTTAGTGAAGCGCCTTGAATTGCCAGATGTGAGTTACCATGTAGAAATACCAAACCTAATGAACACGTGCAAAGTCTTGAGGCAATCTGAATGACCCATGAGAGCAGTTCAACAACTTCACAACAGATAGAAACCTTATGAATGATGCATACCTTTATTTCCTCCATCCTCTTCATCCTCTTCACACTTTCCCGCAGGAAGAATTCACCTGAGGCCAGCTCTTTGTCAACCTACAAACAATCACATTTCAAACAGAGAGGGCTGTCAAACCATGTCGGAAATTAAGCTGACATAAGCTCTGTTAGCTCTTTCTATCGTATTTCACTTGAGAACATAATACTCGGCTGTCTCGAGGCAAAGCAGCAGGTAATCAGGTGTTCCTGCAGCTTGCGTTTGACTGAGGTGAAACTGATGTTTTCTTCAGTAAACGAGACCCTCAGGTTTTCTTTTGCTGACCTGGCTGTCCGGCTGCTGTGGAGGGAATGGCGTGTACTCCTTCTTCTCGCTCTTCTTCTTGGGCTCCTTGCGCTTAGCCAGTGTCTTCTGGCGGAACTTGGGCAGGAAGCGCTCCCAGCTCTGAGCCCGTAGTTCGGGGTCTTTGGACAGCTCCCGTTTGATCATCAGGGTCTGATGGTTCCAGTCCACAGATGAACAGATGAAGGAAATATTTTGAGTCCTATCTGAGGTGATGTTCCTTTAATATGATACATTTTCAGTTCTTAGGAATGTCATGACTTGCTGTGATAAGAAGAGTGAATATGGCATCAGATACTTTGACCAGTAATACATTTACAAATAATTTATAATAATACATTTATTGATCACTCCCTCCTACATAGTGTGACCTGAGTCAATAGCGTCTAACTTACTGTTCTCCATGAGTCAGTTTGGACAAACTGTCCAATGATGCCTTCAGAGTGTATACACTGTCACTCACAAAGGCCATCTTCGATTATACTGGGCAAACAGCGCTAAGGCATTTTAAGATTTTTCCATCACTTTTGCTAAATTTGGGAAGAAACTCTGTTTACATGTGAAACTCCAGGGGTGATTTTTATGGGGAAATTCAAAAGGTTTTATCTTACTTCTAATAATTTGGTTTTGTTGACACTATAATTTGTCAGAACTTTCATGCCATTAAGTTCAAATGGCCTTTACGAGTGGGATTTGTGAGACAAAGAACTTAAGATTGCTTATCTTTTGTTCCCGTAAACAATATCAACTTAATGTGAGCTGGAATGTTAAGAGCAGAACATGAACAAAAGGAGAATAAACTGTTCAACATACAAAAGCAGCAATGTAATGTCCTGTTACTCTGAGACAATTACAAATTTTAATATTTTATCAAACTGTTGCATTTTGCTCTGCATTTTTTTGTGCCCTCAGCTCCAGGTTGAGCATCAAAACCCAGAGAGATGTTTCTTTCAGTCAGAAAATCCTGAACAAGGATGGAAACCTCTTCATCGGGCAGTGGCGCTGCAGCCTGAAAGAAACCCTGCCAGCAGCCAAAGGCAAAACCTACCTTGATGTTGTAGATGGGATGGATGTTTTTCATCGTGTCCATAACCACCTTACGCACCTAAAAAATAAACAGAACACTAAATTCTACATTCTTTGACATTGCAAGCGCGGGGACAGCAAAGTTCTCACCTCTTTAAGGCCGTTGTAGGGCCCAAGAGCAGACACTGTGTTGCCCTGCACCATTACATAGCAGTTGGTTAACAACTCCAGCGCCTGGAAAGACAAAAAAAAAACTGTGAGCAAAAGATGTGACTGAAGAGATGGACCTCTTAGGAGGACACGGATAACTAAGATTGCATTAAAGTAATGTGTATCTGTGTTTGTAGCAAATGCTACTGTGTGTTGCTGTGTCCAGGAAAGGAACAGCGATAGGACTGAGAAATTAAACCAGCAGAAAATGATCTACACAGACATTTCATGCCTCATTCCAGGACAGAGTCCACTGATCTGCAAAGCTTTATGCCTCCTCACCCACATATTTAATGATCCAGTTCAAAAATGTGTTGAGCAAGCAAAGTGAAAAATTGAGGTGATCTCATCAAGTCAGTACAGGAAATTCAAAAACAAAACCGATCAGAAATAACAAAAAGGTCAAGCTCTCTGTCACCTCGCCTTGCAGTCTGAGTTACCTTCCTTCTCCAACCTTTTTTAAACAGCAAAAGAAATGACTCACTTTTAATGTGGAACCTTTTGGGCCTATCAGTCGCTGTCTTCTTTTGACAAACCGATCTCTGTTTCGCACCAAGGTCCCAATTTTGATGATGTCACATGCAATATCATCCTGTAAAATTCGTATGGCCTGGAGGTAAGAAAAACAAACAAACAGAAAGTTAAAATACAAACTTTGCTATTATTAAGCTCAATGTTCAAAAGAATTGCTGCAGAACATAATAAAAAGTCAGCTTGGCAGAAGAACTTGTGAGTGAGCAGAGAGATCATCACCTGTTCGAAAGGAACACTCCTGGCGAGCAGCTTGATGAGATCTCTGGCCCTAATGATGGCATACGGGTCAAATGTTTTCCTCGTGGTGGAAACAGTCATGCTTCCTTCAATCAGGTCCAGGGAGGCTTTTATGTGCTGTAATAAACATAAAACATGTTACATAGTACCTGACTCTGCACGGCTGAGGCCAAATAACTCAATAATCCATCAAAGTAATACTTTAAATTAAGCGTTCATCAGAGATTTTCTTCACTGGACATGGCAATTGCATTAGCTTTTTGTCAGAAGAACTTACTGCTTCTCCCAAAGCTTTTTCCACAAGAGGCCAGCAGTCCTTTAGGTAGACTTCTCTGTATTTGGGGAAGAGGGTAGCGAAGCTGCTCTCCTCCAGCAGGCCGCGGGGGTTGTCTTCTTTGGTGAAAGGCTGCTCTTTCCATCCATCAGGAACAGTCAGCAGCTCCGATTCATCCACTGAAGGGATAATATCAGAACTTTAGCAGGATTCAAGACTCATATGTTTGTTATGTACCTTATGTAGTTTGTTACTTAGACACAAGTCACTATTTAGGTAATGGACATTTAACATGGAGGTATCCAGGACAGTTTATAGGTACATATTTATTTATTTCTCAATTACTTGAGATCTTGCAAAAATTACCGGAGGGTGTACTGTAGAATATTGACTGTGGACACAGTAATATTGAACAGTTAACCATATATGTTTACTTGCAATCTGCACATGCGCAGACTCGCTGTAGGCGGGGCTCATGTCTGTTGGTACGAATTGCTATTATCACCTGTGCTCTGCTCTTCAGTAAAACCTTATCACAATATTTGTATTACAAATGCGTACTTCATATAATATTGAAAATGGTATATCATGCGGAGGAAAAGCATGTTGGAGAACATTGAGAGTTGCCTTTTTTTTTGGCGTCTTTGCCGGGAGACACAAACACGTGAAACACGTGTAGCTGTCTGTATGTTTCGTTTAAACACTACGACATTGCACTTTTAGTGTAAAGATGTAAGTGAAAGCAGCGAACCTATCAAACCTTTGTGGTTTTCAATAGCATAGACTCGGAGATGTAATATTATTTCATAGTTGTTTCAAAGGGAACCACACTGGCCAAACTTAGCTTTGATGCTAGTTATAGCATGCGCGTCTCCCATCATGTCAACATTTAAGCAAACACACACACCTCCACTTCCGACAATCTAGGTGGTTGTGGACAATAACCCGTCGTGTGGCAAACAGAATTTACCTTCATTCTTCGTCTTTTTCGATTTTTTCCCACTTCGTATTTCATTCACGCCGCTTTCAGCCGTGTCGGACGCCATCGCTGACCAGAAGCGGAAGTGACGCAGTAAGTCAAATGTTTTGCATTACCGCCACCAGCCGTTGGAAAGCGGCACTCAGCACACCGAGAGCTCAGGGTTTTTCTAGAAAAGGCAAAGTATACCGAAACGCAACCCCGTTTCCCTATAAAATTAAAATTTTATAGGCATTCCAAGAGCAGAAGAAGGCCCAAAGAAGCTTGAAAGGACGTTCTGCACCATCCATGGTAGCAAGGAATGCATGGAACTCCCAAGAGGGTAAACATAACCGCTTTACGGATAAGCCAACACAGCAGAACAAGCGCTTCAGATATAACCATTTAGTCTTTTCAAAATCATATTTACTATATATTTTTACCGTCTCTCTTATGTGGAGACGCCGACCTGTACTGTGCCTTATTGCAGCGGTCCTTTGGGGAGGTCAGGAGATGCCAAGGGGTCACTACATCACTTCTAAAACTCAGATTAAAAACTTGCCACCTGTCAGTTTTCACACCAAGGACAGAGTATGTAGTTCAATTACTTGGAAAATAGCTGATAATGAGATAATGTCAAAAACTTAGAACTTGCTCTAACAATGGCAACTACGTTGTCTATATTGAAGCGTATGGCAGGGACTGGCCCACGGAACCCCAGAATCCTTTGCCAATGATGACTGTTGGGAGTTTCTCTTGGTTTTATGTTAAAGAACTCCATGGCAAATCCCGGTTCGCCACAATATGATACAATGATACAATGATTTCCATTTACCTGAAAAGTTGTCAAAAAAAGAAAAAAAAAACACTAATGAACTGGTTCACACACATGACCCTAGATCTCTTAATACAGTCTGTCTTTCATAAAATTTCTTTCGATGAATTCTGATCATGGCTGTCTACAAGTTAACCAGATTTAACTGTGCAGTATTTCCGCACTATCTTTTTGACTGGTGACAGAGATCGAACAGTTTGGAGGTGAATCAACTGAGTTGTTCAGTTTGTTAAAGAATGAAAAGCTTGTGTGAATAGGTTAACTTTGGCTCCCTTCAGCAGACTCTGTTTGCACCTGATATTAAACTGTATCCTGGGATAATCAAAAATGAACATCAACAGACCAAACATATCCAAGATGTGTCAAATGCACTATAACATTCCATCACTCAGGCCAGAGTTTGTTGAGAACTTTATTGACATACAAAAATGACTTGGCAGACACAAAAGGATGTGTTCATAATTTCGTCTCTGTAAAAATTTACATGGGAAACAATACGATTTTCTTTAATAGACTAAGATTCAAATTTATAAATTTTCAACTACAGAAATTTAAAACAAAAAATTCAGGGACATGTGAGTGGTGTGGTTGATTCTACAGCCAGTGATGCTGTTTTCAGGCGAGGGTATAGAGCTTTTATTAGCTTATTGTATAGAGCCGATCATGAGCATTTTTCTGTTTAAAGAGACCCATTTTATAATTAAGTAACAGACAAACTGACTGTGTGCAAATTACATTTATTGTCTCTGGCGGTGTTCATAGTAGGAGACAATGGCTTTAACTGCACTCAGCAAGAGAACGGTCAATCCCAGCATGCCTATCAATCCCACTGCGATGGAGATCCTAGTGAAGTGCTCGTCCACTGCAAATGAAATTTTTCAAAGTAAATGAACCTATTCAAAGAGGGCACCAACATAACCCTGTAATAGCACCCCACCCATTTTGTGTTAAATGAATGAAAACACCAGAAAAAACAAAACAAAACATGACCTTTAAAGTGATGTTCAGTGTGTTCTGTAAAATGAAAATAATCTCACATGATGTTGGCTGGAGTGGTGGCCTATCTGTGCTGACCACCAGGGGTCCGGCAGACACAAGGGCCGTTTGTTTCCTGCTTTTGTCCAACGCCCTCTTTCTGCGCTGCTGTTGAGGACATGTCTATATTCAATAGAAAAAAAAATGTTAGTCTTTTTTCACATTTAATTCATCAGTGCAATGTTGGATATCAAAGCAAATTATGGAGTGAAGGGTTTAAGGACAGAAAATCATCATCATCATGCGCCATATCAAATACCAAATTAGTCCGATGTTAACAACCAGACATAAGATTATACTGAAGCTTTGATATGCAAGTACCTAAGCCAAACAAAAAGCAGAACTGTAAAGTACTTGGTCCATGTCAATTATGATCCGAAAACAGATATTACTAATGTTTTCCTGATGGAGCCAAGCATTTTACAGATTTTGGTGGTAAACCTTTGAGGTCAAATACTGAACTATGTACGCCAGTCAAGAATCCACAGTCAGTCAAAGGAGGGTTTGAGATCACTTTGGGCCCTCTTACACACAGTACTTTACCTTGGTACAGGGCTCTTTATGGTCACATATGTTTGCCAGACAGTGAAAGAAGAGCGGCAACTCTTGGGGCATGCGGAACATCTGAAGGGAAAATCGTGTCATCTGTGCCAAGCCGTTATCGGTCAGCCACCAGAATGTGCTGTCGGTGGGACAACTACAGTGAAAAGAGAAGAGAATAAATATGGAAGTGCAGTGCTTCCGGTACTTGGAGCAGGATATTTCACACATCCACCTACCCATCCTCAAGAAACATTGCCTTGACGTTATCCTGCGGGTCAGAGGTCTCAGTGGCCCAGCATGAGTCCACCTGCAACAGGACGTGTGAGGCAAAAGTGTTGTTGGTCTGCAGAGCCACCTGGAAGAAGAGGATGTCGTCGGGCAGCAGTTTGGGGGATTCTTTAAAACTGTCGCTGTAGGACCGATCTTTGTACAGGGTCATTGCCAGCAGCAGCTGCAGTGTTGAGTTAAACTCCACAATGGAGAAAGATCTGAGCCTGAAACACAGGGGGGGAAGAGGGGTGTCTTTACAATGGGTTCCACTAACCGTCTCATAGGAAGCTGTGAAAATGGCACACCTGGGATTTGAGACACAGTTTCTAATGATAGATAGAATATACACCCGTGATCCCGGATACAAACTGAGACTTAGGACTGACTCGTAAAGAGACTTTAAATGATAATATAATCCTGTATTAATTCCAAGTAAGGGAAATTGTAGTGCAATAGGACTGAGGTTGATAGCATCCACAGAGGGCTCTGGCCAAAGGGCTACCTATTCTGACAATGTTAGCAGGGCCAGTATTTAATTGGTTCAGTCAAGAGATAGATCAGCATCACATTTAAAACAGACAATCCAACATAAATTGAAAAAGGACTGGCTCCAAAGGTTCAACAATATCAATGTTGAATGTATAATTCATCTGTTCTGGCTAAATCTGTCAGTGCAGAACTGCAATGGAACCGTCAGCATCTCCTTGCACTCCATCACAACATATTCAAATAAAACCTTAATCTGTAATCTTCATATGAATATTTCCAAAAGTAAGTAAATTCAGGAGACATATAAAGACATGGGTGTACACTGTTTGAGCAAAGACTTGTGTAAAACTCTTTATTACCTTACCTTTGTTTTTTTGGGGGGGGGTCCTAACACAGTAAAACATTTTATTGGTGCTTTTAATGAACCACAGTGCTGAATAAGACCTTATAATGGGCTTTCAAATAGAACAGCCAATAGAGCACAATTATGTTTGAAGATGGATTATCAGTGAATAAAACAAATACAATTAAGACCTTGGATTTGCATGTATTCATGCAATCAGCTTTGAGATCATGGACCTTTTCCAATTTTGTATTTGTGTGTGTGTGTGTGTGTGTGTGTGTGTGTGGTGGGGGCAGGCAGCAAAATAGCAAAGCTCACATGATTTTCAAGGCCTCGATTAGTCTTGTGGCAATAAATAAATGTAAAGGCTAAATAACTAAGAAAACAACCACTTAATGAGTCCAGGCCTTTGTAAGAAGTTCTTGGAGAAATGGTTTAACTGATATTCCTTGGCAGCTGAGAATTTGGTCATTTGTTCAAGCATTTGTCAGATTTTGGAAAAATCGGATTATGATTTTTAAAATACCTATTAAAGACATTAAGAAGAATCTTCATTGCAGTGAGTGAAACCTGCGTTATAATGGGTGTATATTTTTGAGATTATGTGGGTACAAAAATGCACGCGCTTCAGAAAAGTAACATGTGATTTTTCAAGGACATGTTCTGGTTGAGACTCACCAGTCTGAATGGACCCTAACTTCAGCGTTACGTATATAATGAAGTGGGTAGACACACTTCCAGACAACTCTCAGATCCCGTCTGCTGATGGTTTCCTCCTTGGTCAATGTCACCGTGAAAGTGTTTTGAAACTCTATATGAGTTTTGTTGACCTGAGCAAACAAAACAAGTTGGGCTTGACTCACAGCACATTGAAATGCAAAGACAGGTTGCACTGCATTGGCCCTTTGGGAAGTGAAAACGGTCAGTGTAGGATTTAGTGAGTCCTAATTTTCCATCAAATACCAGAATATTAAAATTCAACCTTTGCGTCAAGGAGGAACAAAGCTTGAGAAATACTCGAAGCAATCTGATGAGCTTAGAGTGCTTTAGACACAATAACCATCAGGATGATGTTCTCAGGTCATTATCCTGATCAGTTTATTGCAATTGAAAAATTCAGTGCTGTTTAATAAGCATAATTGTTTTACCGAATATGAATGCACTTATGGGATGCACATAATTGTTGTTCATCACTTGCAGGCTGTGAACATAAATGACACCTGTGGTTTGTAGTAAATGCTTTTCTGTCCCAGACTTATAGCATAGTGTAGTTGATCTGAGTAAAATCTTCGTGTTGAAAAGGCAACTTCTAAATTGAAATATGAAATATGTTGAATCCTTAACTATAGGTAATAAAAATATTATACGAGTGATAACAGTTTCCTTCCACACATCAGGAGGTAAATGTCATGGCTGCAGAGTTAGTCATCTCAGTCTGCTTATGGCCCACTTGAATCTATAGAATTGTCAGATAGGCTGGATTTATTCTGCAGAACTGTGACAATGACTACAGACTAGAGGAATGTTTTTTATATCTATTATGAATAAAAGTCACCTACATTTGCACATTCCTGCAAGTATATATAGATTCATGCTGGAACAAAACTTTCAGAGGAGATCAGTAACAGTTTGTCAATGATGATTCAAGGCTGTTGGAAAATTATGAGCGGTATCAGATTAGCATAAATTAATCTTCCCTAAAAATGTGTTAAGCTGTGACGCAGCATTTGTCAATGCGGTGCCTTTGTTATGATGTAGAGAAGGCCACGCACTCACTAGCATCTCTGTTCCACATTCAGAACCTCGTCGGGAGGTGCGGAAGAGGTAGAACGTCTCGTCCTCACCCACAGCACATCTGCCGTCATTCAGCTTCACATCAACCTTACCACCGATGTAAGATGTCAGATGTTGTTTTGCGATTCCGCCAGTCATTACTCGATCCAGACACTGACTGAAGAGGCCCTTTTCTGTTGAGGGAAAAAAAAAAAAAAGTTAGCAACTGGGGGAAAACTGAACAAAAAACGTGTCTGAGTTTCTTCATAATAACAATGATTTAGAACTGGCCCTGGCAGGAGAGGGCCTTGAGTGTTATTTTGGACCTGGACATCAGGCAACATTTCATTAAGTTCTAGAGCAGTTCAAGTTCCTACCATGTGGCACACATTGGTACATTAATGATGAACTGGTGAAAGGAGCAAAAAAAAAACCAAAAAAAACTTTGAAGCCAATATTCTTAGATCTCTTCAAGCTTCATTCAGATGTGAAATCTAATTACATAAAATAGAAGGAATTTTTTGTGGGATTGAAGGATTTTTTTTCTGTAGATCACTGGAATCCAGCTTGAACAAGTGTCAGCAAAAGGCTCTCCGTGTGTCTTTTTTGTAATAATGATTTTCTATGGTAGTCTGAAAACAAAGGCTACATTCTTCTCAGATACATCCAACTTCATTGAGCATCATCTGATGTAATTGCTGCTTTATTCTATTACCTATAGAGGCGGTATAGAGGCCATGGAAAGCTTATTTTAAACTAGGGTCTGACTGAAGGCCTTACTTAAACAGGCATTTCAGAGTACTTCTGTTGGAAATCAAAGTCTAATGTCTGATAACTTTACTGCCTCGAGACAAAATGTGATCAGGACTGATCTTCAAGCCCTGACTAAAATACCTGCACAGGTTCAGTTCAAAGGATCAGAGGTCATTCTGTATTGTTGGAAATCTGAAGATTTAAATAAACATTATTGCATAAGTTGCTCAGAGGTTAGGATTGTTTCACATAAAGTAACTTCTATCCTTCATAGATAAAGCCAGTAATGGGTTCTGGAAACATAATGATCATGCACATTTAGCGGTTTTCCTGTCATGCAAGTAAAATAGTGACTCTAGCCTATTTATGAAGTGCAGAGGATCAGGAGCCTTACGAAAGGAAACAACCCCCTTTCCCCCCCAATTCCCACTTTAGTTTATTATTAAGTATACAATCCAATTATCTGCTCTGCTGCTGGAGTTGGCACTGAACACTTGTTTGCTGGTATCTGCGCTGGTTGATACCCAACATCTGCTTTTACCAATGGCAGATTGTTGAGGTGGTCTTGAAATGATAACCATTTATCACAAGCATTAAACCCACCCCTCAAACCCAGGCAAATTCTGCTGTTGGCTACATTTTGGACAGAGGAATAAAAATGTCCTTGTTTTCTCATGAGGAGATTTTTAGTTTGCAATGCCTCATATTTCATGTCCTAAAATTTGACTAAAACTTCAAGTATTTTAATGCATTTGTGCTTTAAATATTGGATGCAGATGGGAAAATCAGTAAAACAAGCCACGGTGCTGCTAATTGAGAAATTCTTCCATGAGGAAATCAGAACTTATTCTATTTTAATTTTCAGACATTCCGTTTACAGCTAGATATTTCCCTAAACCCAAGCCTCAGCTTTAAGCTGCCAAATTATTTAATTGCTCTGACTTTGAAATAAAGTTTAATACTTTGATTGACTGCTTGCATTTGAGCAAAACAACCCTGCCGGTTCTGTTTCAGGATATGTATTCTTTATTTAACTGCGTTACAGTCTAAAGCAATGCTTAGCTCTAATAGTAGCAGGGACAAGTTTGTTCAAGTTTATTTTGTCCTTCAGGCAATGAATGATTGACTGTCTGGCTTTGGCATTTCTAAGGATTTAAAGTCCCATCAGCCTCTTGTCTGATATCTGCAATGCAGTTTCTGATCATTTCGTGATGTGTGACCTTACCATTGCAGACCGGGCGTCTGAACTGCGGTAGCTGGAGGATGCCGCTTACATCATAGTAGCCATGTTGACACACACAGGTGTAGGAGCCCAGTGTGTTGATGCACCAGGAATTGGGGGGACACAGAGTTTGGGCAGACAAATCACACAGATCGGGACCTTACGGGACAAAAAAAAAAAAAAAAACGGGTTTGGTTATGAAGCATTTTGCATGTTCTAGTTGTTCCAGACATTCACTTAATTTCCATTGACACATACTGTCCCAGTAAATGACCCCATCTTCAACTGTGACCTCAGGCGTGTTCAGGGATCGAATGTAATCCAGTTGCTCGTCGACAGGCAGGGGAAGCTGTTTTTTCGTTTCAACTGGGTCAAAAGACATCAGAAAGAACTCTGTCTTGCCTGCCTCCGATGCAGGTTGAAAATACAGCAACTCTATTTGGACAGGCTTCTCAAATCCACTCAACAGATCTTGCAGCTAGAGGACAGGTAGACATGGACAAGCACAGCAAAACCTTAATAGTTTCACAAGTGTTTCAGTCCTGTGCAAATAATGTAACATCCTTAATGTCAAGCAAAATCAATAAAAGTAACCTTGTGACACTACTGTGTGTGTATGTATGTAAATACATTAATTATGATGTAAGCAAAATTGACCATCACACCTTTTTCTGGACAATCCCCTCTATCACAGTTCTTGAGTCCGAATCGCTGTCTTGCAGGTCATCAGGGAGTGACCAGGGGACCACCATTGTGAAGCCTGTGTCTGAATAATCCAACTGCATATCTGGAGTAAAAATATCAGCATAAATACATGTGCATATTCATATCTTATGATAAAACTCAATCACAGATGTGTCAAAGTGTTGCATGAGGTGCCATGAGCTTCCACCATGACTCAACAGAATACACTTCTGCATGATAGAACTTGTTCACCTGGATCTAGAGGGATATCGGCTGACTTCACCATGAATCCATGGGAGGAATTCTTCACCACAAAATATAAATGGCTATGGTCTGATTCCCACTGTCCATCACATTGCTCCCGCACATCCAGGATATAGGTCTTCCCCTCTTCCAGCCCTGGGAGGTGCAGCTCCGTCTTAGTCATGTTGCTGATCTGCAGGGTGGTGCCATTCTCCAGCGAGAGCTCATATAAATAGGCCACTGCTTTTTGGTTTGAGGTTCCTGAGTTCCACAAGGCTGTGGAGTCACTGGACCGGTACCAAAGGTCAGACACGCCCCTTGGACCTGAATCCAGACATGGATAAAATAAATAAATTAAAAAAATTATATATATAAAAAATAAAAATCCAAAAAAGGATAATTAAAAAAATATGAAGCAACAGCAAACCACAATTGACTCACAATGTGACACACTCACACCCTAATCTTCCAGCTGATCAACCGTGTGGATTTTTTTTTCCTCATTCTTTTTACATTTAAATTGTTAGAATGAACATGGAGGAATTAATCACCAAAACTATCACAATATAATCATTTTGAAAGTATTGCATGGAATTTTCTTAAAATTTTGAAATCATTTATGGCAGCTTCATTGCAGTCTGTGGCATTTGAAAGTTTATTTTTCTCACTGTTTTCTTCCAGCTTTGAAAATTGTGGTGTAGAGAAGATCTTTTTCTAACCCTGAGGGACTGTTCAGGTCTTGAATCACATCACTGACTATGGTTTCACATAACTAACG
The DNA here is from genome assembly GCF_037954325.1 of Fistularia commersonii. Classification (NCBI taxonomy): domain Eukaryota; kingdom Metazoa; phylum Chordata; class Actinopteri; order Syngnathiformes; family Fistulariidae; genus Fistularia; species Fistularia commersonii. The sequence goes on from NC_141288.1 coordinate 12,156,553, forward strand.
AAAGAAACTGATCTATATATTTTTCTAATTTCTTTTTTGCAATTTTAGGGGTTAGTCTAAATGCATAGTTAAAGGCAGCCTCAGGGCATCATGGGCCGGTGTCTCCCTGAGCTCGGATAAATGCAGAGGGTTGCGTTGGGAGGGGCGACTGGGGTAAAACTTTTGCCAAAACCAAACATGCGAATCAATCATAACAACCAGATCATACCGGACTGGTTGAGGCCCAGGTTAACAATGACCACCATTGGTAACGATGACCTAAAGGGAACCAATGGAAACAGAGAAGAGGAGGAAGGCATGTTTGGAAGCAGAGAAAGAGCAGGAAAGGAAAGAGTCTGGGACTGAGAGTAGGGACTATGGCAGCAAAAAGCAGAGACTTGGTCGAAGGAAAGAGGACATACTGTGTGTCAAGGAAACCAGGTGGAGAAGTAGTAAGGCTAGAAGCTTAGGAACAGGCTTTAAGTTGTACTATGATGGTACTGACAGGAAGAGAAATGAAGTAGGAATTATCTTGAAGGAGTTTGTTATGAATGTTCTGGAGGTGAAAAGAATGTTAGACAAATGAGTCTGAAACTGGAAATTGAAGGTGTGATGCTCAATTTTATTAGTTGCTATGCCCTGCAGGTCGGATGTGAGTTTGAGGAGAAGTTCTGGAATGAGCTAGATGAAGTGATGCAGAATATCCCCAGACATGAGAGTGGTAATTTGTGCAGACTTCAATGGGCATCTTGGTACAGGCAAGAGAGGGGATGAAGTGATGGGCAGTTTAGGTATACAGGATAGGAACACAGAGGGGTGGATGGTGGTAGATTATGCAAAAAGGATGGAAATGGCTGTAGTGAACACCTTTTTCCAATAAAGAATGATAGAAGACTATCAGCCAGAATGAAAGGTGTACAAGACAGCGGTGACACAAGTGATGCTGTATGCCCGACAAACAGTTCAAATGATGAAGACAGGAGGCAGCTAGAGGTTGCAGAGATTAAGATGCTAAGGTTCTCTTTTGGGAGTGACCAGGGTGGATAGAATCAGGAATGAGTCCATCAGAAAGACGGACTATGTTAGATGTTTTGGAGCGAAGGTCAGTGAAGCCAGACTAAGATGGTTCGGTCATGTACAGAGGAGGGATTATGAAAATATTGGTAAAAGGATGCTGGAATTGGAGCTGCCAGGCAGGAGGTCTAGAGGAAGACCAAAGAGACGATTTAAGGATGTAGTGAGAGGATATGAAGGTAGTTGGTGTGAGAGAGAGGGATGCAGAGAATAGGGTTAGATGGAGAAGGTTGATTCACTGTGGCGACCCCTGAAGGGAAAAGCCGAAAGAAGACTACTGATTGCGTAGTTAATTTCTGTGCTCCCCTATTCAGACTGATAGGCATCCCCCTTGATGCACTTGTGATCTCAGCCTTCTGACAAAAATTCAAGTCAAGCCTCTCAACTGGAACAGACTTCTCTGCATGTCACAACTTTTCATTGGAGTACCCATATCTAAATTTAACTCTGCTATTGTTTGTATCCCTGCGCCTGTCAGGCAACAAGCAGTAAATTCCGCCTGGCCCCGTCAGTCACATTTGACTTCCTGGTAAATAAACTACAACAGCCTTTGCTTTCAGGATTCCACATCAGCAGCCCCATGTTCTCCCCAACCGCTACATTACCTGTGTGCACTGTGACTGACGTCGCACCCATCAGAACGCTGTCCCCACAAACTGCTTCCACCCTGGCCTGGTATCGGTGGCACGGGTCCAGCCCCACCACAGTGTAGTTGTTTGTGAGGGTGGTGCCCTGAAGCAACTCCTCGTGGAAGACCATGAACCTGGAGATGGACGAATTGTCCCTCACAGCCCAGGTCAGGGTGTAGTTTTCAGGACCATGCGATGTCTGACGCAAGTCCTCGATGTGAGAATGATCTGCGTTGCAAAGAGTACTATGTAGTAATGTAAGTAATTTACAGTAATTTGTATAGCTTAAAATTGTCCAGACTACAGCATTTTGGTAGTTCAGACCTTATTGCAGAAACCTACCTGCAAAAAGTATCCCACATAATGTCAAAACTAATGCAGGATATCAAAGATTGCTACATGTATAGTCTAACAGCTAGTCAAACATGTACATTTTTTTTTAGTGATAGATGTCAGATTTACTTTAATGGTTGAAGCTGATCACCTGAGTATTTCAGCTTGATTTCACTGAATTAAAAATCGTTTTATATTGCAACAAAACAAATTCATGATTTGCTCACTGATAATACTGACCATTTAAGTCTGCCTCTTTTTTTTTTGAATGTTGAAGACAACTTGAACTTTAAAACTAAGCAGGATTTGGCCTTCGGTACAGTAATGACCATTACCTGTCAAAAGGAGTCACTGTTTCTCATTATATGGAATTGTAGAAGCCTCATCAGGACAGACTGCTCTGACCAAGGCAGATTTTTAAAGGCCTTGTTTGAGTATTTGAAGTATGCAAAATACAGTTTGACTTAAACACTTTGTCTGAAAAAGTTGAGATAAGCATTGCTTCTCAAACAAGGATTAATTCCCCAAGAGCAATTTCTCATGAAATAACATGTCAAGTTTCACTCAACAACCTCTGGTTGATTCATATGAATTACGAAAAAGGATGGACTTTTTTTAAACGATAACAGCTTACCCAGATTTCCATGGTTCAGAATCATCTCACTGTAGCGGGATTCCATCCCTGCCTGGCAAACCGTCTGAAGGCCAAACTGAACCCTGCTGCAGGGCTGCAGGTCAGATAGCATGAACTCAAAGTTTTCCATCTTGTGCCAGAAGGCAACCTCTTTAGTGACATGGTTGGTGCCATTGAGGTAGAAGACCGTCAAGAGGAAAAGGGAGAACTTCTGGTTCTGAGGAGGGTCCCAGGACAAGGATATGCTGCTGCTGTTCCATGAAGTCATTTCAAAGTCCTTGGGAATGTCAGGGTCTGATGGAAAAAGGATGTCATGTGGTTTCAGTTATTTCATTCCTCATCAAACGCCCTTTTAAAAACAACCCACGGCACAGTTATACCAGTTATCGTAAAGAGGCAGGTGAGGGACTGAGTTCCTGCAATCGCCACACAGGCCGCATAGGGGGTACAGGAGTCCAGCCCTGTGAAGTGATACTGGCTCAGAGTGGTGGAGTTAATGCCGAGCTGTCGATAGGATGGGCGCTCAGCGCGGTAGATTGACACGTTGTGTCTTCTGGGAGTAGCTGGTTGGTTCTCAACCCATGAGACCAGCAAAGTTGAGAGGGTCCAGGACTCCAGGTGGACAGGTAGCCGCACAGTATGTCCTGGGTTGAATGAAAACCAAAAGGAATGATGGTGAATATGATAAACAACATTCAGGAGACATGAATAAAAAGCAAATCTAAAGTCAAATCAAGAACTATAAATGAAATCATTCATGGTCTTTACTGTCCTGCACAGGGTCTTGAGGATACTGGAACTGCAGACATTGCAGTGAGAGGCAGGTTAGTCAACCACAGATTGAGAGACTGTCTCTTTGTACTCCTACAGACACTTTACAGTCTTCAGTTAACCAAGTGCATGTGTGTGTGTGTTTGACCAGTGACAGAAAACCAGAGAATCCAGAAAGGGTCAGGGATAACACACATACTCCACACACTCCCAGTCAGCTGGGGTAGAAACAGTGCTGACCGCTGCATAATAACGTCAATCACCAGCAGATTAAAACAAAATGATCATAAACATAGCGTCACCCAGAGTGAGGATGAAGTCTTCTTCTTGGTGAAAGAACAGCGTGCCATTTTCACAAGCAAATACTTCAGTTGGACTCAACATCTGAAGGACAGCCTGTGGACAGAGGGGGTTGTAAGATGGTGGACGACTGCAGCACTCAGACTATTTTATCAGGTTATTACCTGGGTAGAGTTTGTTGGATAGTTTTCCGGTTTCTTCCGCCCTTTAATTTTCGCAAGCTTAGTACCTTCAGGGGCGAGAAGAATAAATCAGCCACCTTTTTTTTTTAAAAAAAAAAAAAACCTCAAGATTCCTGATGGGCAAAACATGAAGAAAAAGCGATTGTTTGCTCACGTGAGGAGATCGTGAAAGTCCAGGTTTGAGTGGTACCTCCATATTTAAGAGTGAGTTTGTTTTCTACACCTCCAGAAACAGTCAGGGATGTCAATATTCTTTCAGTCCGGATGGATTTTAGTGCAGAGTTATTGAGCCATATATTGTTATTCTCCCTGCAAGGAAGACATGCCATACTATATTTGATGAAGCCACATTATTGGAACATTTCAGGTTCAATCTATATACTAAAAGTGCTTATTTATACTCCTATCTAAAACTGTAATATTGATCAGAAGGAGGAAATGTCCATTCGATTTGTATCGTTTGGATAGAAAAAGACTTATAAACTCTTCAAACACCCTCTCCCGTGTCTCTAGATTCAAAAATCTCTCCCACCAAACTTTGAGTCTAAAGCTTTTAATCAGACCCAAAGTTTTTTTTTTTTCCCCCCAAAGTCATTCTTGTCGTGATCAGGTTAAGAAAAGTCAACATTTTTCAAAGAGTAAACAAAGTGTAAATTGGCCTTTTGTGAATTCAGTTTCCTGCAGGGGGAAACACCATTCGACGGTGTGCGTCTCCAGCATTTACCTTGCAAAGGCACGGTCCTTGCTTAACCAGCATATGGAGAAGGAAATATTGTCGCAACGTACTGAAAGGAAACCATTGCATCTTTTCAAACGTTGCTGGCTGTATGTGCTCTGTTAGTAAATACCACGTGAAAAGTGCGACTCACCGAGCAGTATGGTGTGAGGTAACAGTATGAAATAGACCAATGTAAACTCTATGGGGTTCCTGGAAACATTGAAACAACAATCACATGCAATCAAGTCAAATTAGTAAGAGGTAAATAAACAACTACCGATTCTTCTTCTCGTACATTTTTCTTTGTGGAAAAACAGGAGCGACAGCAATGGATTCAGTTGAGGAAGAGCTGTGAGACAGACTGCTGATGAGTTACAGGTGTGACTTCCTGTCCCTCACCTGTTCAGACTCGCAATCTCCTGAGCAAACTGCCATGGCCTTTATGATGTCATCAGGGATACAGGGTTCAGTGTCCACTTCCGATAAAATTTTCTAGAGAAAAATGTAGCTAAGATAAACAACCAACAACTTTTCAGTCTTTAACTTCCCTTCAGCTGAGTCAACAGAAGTGAAAGTGCCCTTAAAGGTCAGGGAGGAGGAGTAGAACATGGAGTTGACCTGGCAGAAAGCATGTCTCTGAACACAAAGTGGTTTTAGGGAAACATATGGAATATTACCAAGCGTGAAACTTTTCATCACAAATAAAGTGTGGAAAAATATTATCATCATCATCATAATTTTGTGGCAAAATCAACATTTTATTTCATATGAAAACTTAGGATTGGATTAGTTGAATTTTTAAATTCAATTTTTTGGGGGGAGGAAGGTTTTGTAAAGAAAAGCCTCCAAAAATGAATGGTGAGGAGAGGCTACAAATGTATTTATGATCTTTTATTATTATTGATCTTTTGGCTGGTTGGATGGTTTTATTAACCAGAGACATTTTTTTCTGTTTATGAAAAAATTAACTCTTTAGTAAAAGCAGATTGTTGCTGTATATTGGCATCGCTCACTGTATCTGGGGAAAAACAGACCTTTCAGTTCTAACTTCAGTAAATAGCTTTGCTTGTGAAAGTAAAAAAAAAAACAAAACACATATTCGACATGCAATGGCAGTTTTTCCACAAGCATCTTTCCTCCCTCATTGCTCAGTAAAATACCGCTGCTCTTCAACAGTCCACCATAATGAAATTGTTAGAATTTGTTGAATCTTTGGAAACCCGTCTTTCAAGACATGAAAATGTTAAACTTGTGACTTCCTGAGATGAGTTCTCCTCTCATAGCGAGTTAAATATAATTATGAAAATTCAGTGGAATGCTACTTTAAATGTATTCACACATTTCTTATTGAGTTAATTTGAAAATATGGTACATCTGACATCCGTTTTGATCCGGACGCCTGATGTGGATTCTAAATGGCCTTAATTGTTTTATCATTTGCCGTTATCCTTTAGCTCTTACTTACAACTTCACTCTCAGACCTGCTCAAATTCCTGGACTCACAGGATTATAGAAAAGTTTGAGATAGTTTGATAAACCATTTATCTAAGGACATGTGTCTACAGTCACAGTGAAAAAGGGCCAACATTCAGTCAGACTTGTCAGCTAGATTTATTCCATCTATTTGAAATAATAAATATTATTATACAGAGAACTTACAGAACTTCTCTGAGGCGCCGATTATCAGTATTCTGGAAAATAACAACTTACAGTGACGGACCCTGTGTGTCTGGAGGCCAGCCAAGAACATCTATAAATTATACCATATTCCATGAAAGTCTTTTCAAAGAAGCCAAAGGTTCACGTGGCTCTTTATGGTCTACATCGCCATAGAAAGCTCAAGGGAGGTGACGCACCTCAGTCTGATGTGTTCTGCTGCTGTTGCCGATTGTGGTTTACTACGTCCTCTTAACTCGGAAATGACAATAATAATTTTACTTATGTCGGAATTTCACGCAGGCTCCTGGAATAATTTGTCATTGAGCATTTGGATCGATATTGAAATGGATTCATTTTAGGTGATTATTTTCACAAAGTGCCAATGTATGCTTTCAGTTTTTTATTTAAATAGCTGAGAACGGCGGTAAATATTTTACAATATAGTTTTTATTTCATATTTCTTTTCCTCATGACCCATCTATTAGACATACTTGGGCCCCTGCCTTCCCAGCTACCACTAGAGGCAAAGAGTGTCTTTTGGTGGCAGCGTTATTGGTCATGCAAATTTCCAGTTCACTATCTGCTGATATTAACTTTTTTTTAATATACTCCAACAACGGCATTAGGCCACCTTGCTTGAAAAGGGAAAATGCGAGAATGTTCTCCCTTATATATCCAGCTGCATGACCCATTCCAATGTATTTTGCATTTTTCCTTATTACATTAAGCAAAGCAAAGACAACCGGTCCTCAATTAGCGCTGCATTACAGTGTCCATGTTCAGCTCTACTGAACAGAATGCAGCACAGTCAGACAGAGCTACTTTTGTCTGATAAGTTTTTAGCTAAATTGGAGTCACAAGTATAGAGTCTGCAGAGAGATCGAGGTTGTGCGATAACGGGGGCTTTACCTCCTCTACCTCTGCAGGGAAGGCATTGAAGTCAAACCATGATCTGAACAGCGGGGTTTGTCAAACAGATCATCCAATATGGGGAGCTGGCGCTGTTGGTTGCTGCTGTGCACACAAAGTTTAGTGCTGATCTCAGGAGAGACGCTCAAAAGTGATGACAACATCGACCTTTTCAGCTTTCTGAGAAGAATCTACCCTGGGGTACTGGTCAGAGATGAGCTGTTTGTCATCAACCAAGACTTTGAATTAAAGTCCCTGCAGGAAAGGGAACACCTGGAGGTCCCCTCTTTCCAAGAGGAAAAGGAAAACAAGGACAAAGCTGACAGTGGCAATACAGATGTGACTCCTGGACCTGTGGTGCTAACAAAGGATGGTCAAATCCAGGGGATTACAGTGGATAAGGCCCATGTGTTCTACGGGATACCATACGCAGCACCCCCTGTTGGAGCTTATCGCTGGAAGCCCCCCAGACGTGTGAGTCCTTGGCAAGGGGTTTACGATGCATCGGCCCCCAGGGCAGCATGCATGCAGGCCTGCAGTGGACCCATCACGGAGGAATGTCCACAGAAAGTAAGGAATATCTCAGATTATCACCAATGTTCATGCTGTTGTGAAATCTGACGTTATGGCTGTTTGTAAAGAATCACAACAGAGTTGTTGCAACCAAGCAAGGGCTGCCTTGCAGTTCAAGGCTGAGCGGTGATATATGTTTAATTAAAAACAAGTGCTTACTGGTTCTTCGCCTTAAGAGGTGAGAGACTGTGGTCTGAGCTCATTGTTTTTTATTCAGAATTTCACGGTAGATTCACACAGGTAGCCTGGGGAACGGTCTTCTTCCATTTAATCTTTGCTGGTATAAGCGATCGACTGCATTTCGAGCGGCTTCATCATTATGCTGCAGAACAACTGAAACCAGGTGAAATCTAGACCCCCATCGTAAGTTGCAGTTGGTAGTTTCAAGCTGAGGGCTTTTGGCACAATAGCAAAATTCTGGCATTACTAAATGTTAGTCGTAATATTAGACAAGACCTGTTTAACAACATTATTATCAATGAGCCGCTGTTCTTTGTGGTATCCTCATCTTGGTACGATGGGTCTCAGTCAGGTTCTGAAGTGAAATCCTTTCTTAGCTCATCTTAGAAAAGAGATTGGGTGCTGACAGGACAGTATGAGGCTTGCAGTCCCGCATACTCACCCTGCACCTCTAGATCCTGTCTTTCTGCTAGAGCTAACACAGCCTTTTAGGCAGAACAGAATCTGGACACAGCTTAGGAAAAAAGGAATCCATTAATTTCAATGAAAAGCTGCTCAGTGAGGCAGAACACTGTCGGAGAGTTTTCTTTCGATTCTTGAAAATGTGAATCCACTGTTTTAAACAGTTTCTCCCTCAGCCTGCTCATTGTGTCCACACTTTCAACTTCAGGGTTCGATCACGACTTAGAGCTCTTATCAAAGCTCAGACCAGAATCCATGGCAAAATCTGATTTTTGATCACACTCAGGGAACTTTCAAAAACATGTTATCATCAAAAACGTAATATGAAATGCAACTGATGGAAGTAGTTCCTGTGCTGCTGTAATTTTGGAATCGCCCTCCATATTTTTTCATAAACATCCCTTACTGGTCAATTAAGTTATGGGGAGGTGATGAACTAATGGCCAGATTTAAATGGTGAGATGAAACCATGATGTCGTTATAATAACACACAAACACACACCAGCTTTTGTTCTGATAACTTCCTAATATTTTCTGGTCCAATAATTTCAGGTGATTGCAGTTTCAAAATGACCAAATTATATCTCAAAATGAAAATAAAACTGGAGCTTGGATGATCAAATCTGTTTATCTGGAGGCTCAGTAACCAGGACTAAGTCGCCTGTTGATGGAGGATAATTTTTATGAGATTTAAATGACCAACTGGTTGGTTGAAAGCACCAAGTATGAACCTGTGGCTGCGTTACCAATACTTGTTCAGTTCTCATTAACATAAAGACTTTAAATAGAAATGTTCAAGAATTTACCCCCAAGTGATCAAATTAATGATTATATCCGTTGTCATCCCCATCAAGGTGAGTGAGGACTGCCTCTTCCTCAACATCTTTGTCCCCTTGGATGTGAACTTCAGCTCACCCCTGCAGAAACCGCTGCCTGTCATGGTTTGGATCCATGGCGGGGACTTCATTGCTGGTTCTGCTTCCAAACGATTGTACGACGGACGCTTCATCAGCAACTTCACCCACACCATTGTCGTAAGCCTGGAGTACCGGCTCGGTGAGGAAGTTATTATATTGTTAATTTTAATTTAAATATGATTAAACCATTCCCAGTCATAGGAAATCCTACTGAATTTGACTTGGGAACAGGAGCCAAAAATGATACTGCCACACATGACTCATTAATGTTTTGAATAGGGGGCCAAAAGTTGGAACATCTTGGAAGAGGTTGAATACATTTCTAAATTTATATTGATTTTTGTGTTTTGCAGAGAGTACAGAAGACTGTCTCAAAATAAATTTTATTTAAGGCACTTTAATTGACACTTAAACAATAAAAGGTGACAAAAATGTAATAAATAAATAAATAATAAATAAAAATGTTTGTCACATGTTCTTCAGTGGAGAGCTCAGATCCGCTCACATCCGAAACCCTCCCATCAATCCTCTGTAATGTGGGCAGGGGGTTGTTCCGTTTTTTTTTTAAATTGAATTATGATTTAATTATGACCTGATTTAAGGCAACACGTTGCTCTGAAATCAAATATTCAAATGTTATATTCTCTCACTATTTGCTCTCTCAGTCGGTTGAATGACTAGACACTCGATTGTGGGTTTTTGATGATTAACAATGCAGTTGTTTCTCACAGTCCTTGGTCAAGACAAGAGAACGTGCTCTCAATGTCCTCCTTCAAAAATGTCTGATTCAGATTGACCTCGAGGGTGTCCATCACACAGTGGAACCGGATACATCGATGATCTTCCGGGGACATTTGACATCACACTCTCTTTTGACGCTTACATTTTAACAGGCATCGGTGGATGAAGCTCCGTGTTGTACTTGATAACGTCATGAAAGATGTCCGTTCTCAGCCTGAGCCAATTTGGTTCCCTGAAAATCATGCATGGTTGCTGGTGAAATAAATAGCAAATGGACCCTTCGAATTATTGGGAGGGGGGACTTAGTGCCGACTTTACGCGTTTGCTCATTTGTGCTGCAAACAGTGACAGTAAGAGTTTTCAACATCTTAATAAAAGCTGGTTCGCCAATAAAATTGTGAAACCTTTCCCAGTCGTCTTTTTAAGGACCACTGTTTTTTATTCATTTCCATAATTTTATCATTCATCAGATGACAAAGCCGTCCTGCTCAGCCCGGCATTAATCTGAAAGGACACAGACTTTCTGTCTCTTGTGCCGAATCATGATTACAGATTGCTGTGAACATAAATGGTGTTGAGTTATTTATAACTCTTAATAAGTAATCAAGTCCATAATTCCAATCAAACTGACAAGAAAAATTGTTTGCATTGTCTACATTGAAATGAAGGTCAAACTAAAACCAATGATTTCTTTTCAGCCTTTTCTGGCTGTAATTACAACAAAATGAATTGTGTGATATTTTATCCACCTTTTTTATTTGTAGATTCTATAACTGGCTTAAGTTAAGTTCAGGAAACTGGCATTTATTAAAAAAAAAATTAATCACTCTTTAAAAGAATATCCTGTGGGTTATATGTGTGTGTGTGTGTCTGTGCGCGCGCATGCGTGTGCATGAAACTGGATAATGTGTATCTCATTATCTTAAATGACTGATCCTGCTGGTAATTACTGTACTGCAAGCGAGGAAAAAACATGAGCATTAATACAAAACTGTATTAATATATTACTGTATTAAATTACTGGAATCAATTATATGCCATTGATCATGTCACCTAAAATGTAATTTAAGGTGCCTTTGGATTCCTTGTATCCGGCAAAGACCCAACCACATCCGCTGTCGGGAATTATGGCATTTTGGACCAGCAGGCGGCTCTTCTGTGGGTTCAACAGAATATCGCTGTGTTTGGAGGTGACTCCAGTAAGGTAAGCAAGATACACACACACACACACACACACACACACACACACACACTCACACTCTAAGCATATGTGCTTTCAGGTGATTTGCATTACCTTGACAATTGCTGTTATTATTTGGCTTTATTCCAAATTATTGAAAAAGTGATACCGTTTTAATTCACTCAAACTAACCAATTGAGAGTGATGACACAATTTGCATTGTGTTAAGGTTTTAAGGAATTCAAGATGATTTTGATGCCTGCAAAGTACTGTAGACAACAAAATCCATGCATCTCTCGCTGATTATACGCTCAGGGTCACGGGGGATGCTGGAGACTATCTCAGCTGTCACTGACTGGTTGCCAGTCAGTCACAAGACAGAGAACATTCACCCACTCACTCATTCGGGGCAATTTTCCCAAATTTTCCAATCAACCTGCTTTCCAACCTGCTATTTCCATACCAAGTTGATGGATACACTTTCTACCTTGGATTTTAGCAGGATTATGAAGATGAGTAAATTGTAGATTATGTGGTCCAAATTAGCAACAAACAAAATATACAGGACTGTCTCAGAAAATTAGAATATTGTGATAAAGTTCTTTATCTTCTGTAATGCAATTACAAAAACAAAAATGTCATACATTCTGGATTCATTACAAATCAACTGAATTGCAAGCCTTTTACTATTTTAATATTGCTGATTGTAACTTCCATCTTAAGAAAACTCAAAAATCCCATCTCAAAATATTAGAATATCATGAAAAAGTCATTTTTGTTTTTGTAATTGCATTACAGAAGATAAAAAACTTTATCACAATATTCAAATTTTCTGAGACAGTCCTGTATATTCTTGATTCTCTATGTTAGAGATCAAATGTAAGTAATGGCCAATCAGCTGATCCATATTTTGGTTATCAAATAAAATTATGAGATATAAGCCTCTTGCTGTGAGGTGGCCGAGCTAACTGGTGCAACGCCGTGCAACTCTTTGTTTTTTGATTTTTGGATTCCAACTCAATTCCTATTAAGGAATATTATCACCACAGATATTTTGCAATTCGGTCTCCCAAGATTCAAGAGCACTCAGAGGTTATTCAAGTTTTTATGCAAAAAGTACGAAGAAAATCTCTCATTTTATGCATGTTATTGTGTGTGGCGTGTGTGTATCAGGTGACTATACTGGGAGAAAGTGCGGGTGCTCAGTCTGTGAGTCTTCACCTGATGATCCAGAGCAGCAAGCCGCTCTTCCAGCAGGCTACCCTGCAGAGCCTGCCCTTCTCCATCCCCATGAAGACCAGGTGAAGAAGGCTCAGCTTGGGTTGTCTCCCACATAGGGGAAAGCGGGCTCTTTTAATAAACTACAAACACATTATCATTTTTTCTTAGATTATATTCTGACTCATGGTTATTTTCTTGAGCTTTCCCACCCTTCCCCCTCGAACCAAGATACCTTTCTTTAAGACTTGTAGGGACCATTCTTTTTATAAATCTCTCCCTCTCTCTCTCTCTTTGTCTCACTCAGACACGAGGCCCTGAAGCTTGGAAAGGACTTTGCTAAACAGACCAACTGCTCTGTCAGCGACATCGTCTGCCTGCTGTCTCTCACTCCGCAGGCCATCCTCGCTGCTCAGATGAAAACAAGTAGGGATCCACAAACACCAGCCCATATGCACCAGAATTACAGTGACGCTAATGAACTCTGGCCACACGGCTCCAGAAGGCAGAATGTACTGTTATGTGTTTATCTGCAGGAAGGAAGATTTTTATCTTGAGTTGTTACTTATTGCCGAACTGCAGGGCCAGTGCTGCAGAGGGTCTCTAAACTGCAATGAGAGACATTATTTTGCTTCACGGCACAAAATGACAGTAATACATCAACAGGGTTGGCAGCGTTATTGATCAATACCAGTGACTTCATCTCTTTTTCCTCTCTTATTTTGTCCAGTCACTTTTGGGTTCTGAAATGTCAAACAACAAGGTATCAGGAGGTTTCAAACACAACAGCACAAAAATCCAATCAGAGGCAGGGTTGTTACTTCCATTTCTATACAAAATGGTGCTACATGCTGCTTTCCTATTTGTTTACAGGACTGTCTCAGAAATTAGAATATTGTGATAAAGTTCTTTATCTTCTGTAATGCAATTACAAAAACAAAGATGTCATACATTCTAGATTCATTACAAATCAACTGAACTATTGCAAGCCTATTATCATTTTAATATTGCTGATTATGGCTTACATCTTAAGAAAACTCAAAAATCCAATCTCAAAATATTAGAATATCATGAAATAGTAATTTTCGTTTTTGTGATTGCATTACAGAAGATAAAGAGCTTTATCACAATATTCTAATTTTCTGATACAGTCCTGTATTTATTTATCCATCTATTTATCTATTTATTGTATTAACACAATGTCTGTCTCCCCCTCCCAAAATGGTTCTTTGATCTAAAGGCTCCAAGCTCATAAATCCGTTCAGGTTCCTGGAGGTGTTTGAGACATGGGGCCCATATATTGATGGGGAGTTAATAAAAGAGCAAGCTGTTACTGCCTTCCAGAAGGGCCACTGGCAGAGAGACAAACCCGTGCTGCTGGGTGAGACACACACACACACACACACACACACACACACACACACACACAAACACACATTTAAGCTTTTCTTATATGCAGAGGGGAGAATGAAACTGTCAAGTAGAATCATTAAAGTGGGCCCATTATGTTCATCTTCAGTTCTGTATTTTATAATGAGACTCCCTCAGAATACATTGTGTGATATAAAAAAAATATTTAAAGCACTTTGTTGGTTTGTTTTTGTCCAGAAATGACTGCTGTTTTTCATAGTTGTTTGGTAAAATATGTTTATTTCTGATAAAAAAAAACGTTTAACTGGCACATAAACCCAGCTTGCCTTTCCTCATCGAGACAATTTATGACAAGTGGTTTCTCTTCCTGCGGTAGCTTAAGTATCTTAACAGAATAAGGACTCACACATTACCAGTAGACAGGAATTCAGAGATATCTTTTAAATGCAAAAAAAAATAGCCTCTCAAGATGAACTACAGAAGGCAAAAACAGAAAAAATCTTTAAAACATCAAGACACCGAAATTGCACAGAATAATTTCGAAGTCCCAGGACAGAAACCCAAGCAACCAATTTCACCTGTCAAAAGCAGTATGATTGGCTATGATTCTCAACCAACCAGCAAGTCTGAAAATAGACCGGACAGTTTTATAATGGAAAAGTTTAATTTCAGGCAAGTTCAGAGATATTATGCCTAGTTTGCATTTATAATTTCCTGTAGGCAGATCAGTGAGGTGAGAAAGGGGGAACAACATGAACACACCGGCGCTCAGAAATTGCTTATGCTGTTGGAGTTTCATCTGTTAGTGCATCATATAACGGACATAAAATATTGTCTAGATTTTTTTTTTCTAACTTTAATCCATAGAAAAATTAAATGTGGCTTATTTGTCTGTAGCAGGCAGAATGTGGTTTAAGTTTGTGTGGACTGCTCCTGCATCTTTTTAGCACAGACTGCAATGACACTGACTGGTTATTACATCTGAGCCATCCTGTGGAGAATTTCCTGAAAAGTTGGCAATGCCACAGTGAACAGATCAATTATTGTGAGAAAAGAGCCAATATGGGCATTTAATAGATCAGACTGCAGTTACTTTTGGTAAAATGTATGACCATGGACAAAAATGATCCCTTGCAAACTGCTCTACAAACAGCACCTGTCACTTATTCTGGGTTTACAATCATTATTTTTTTTTTTGCAAGTCTGGGGGATCTCACTGTTCTATCTGCTGAACTCCCTTTGGTTCTCATTAAAAACACCTCATACTCAAAAGAAAGCTGAAGGCGATACATTTTAATATGCGGTGGAAAAAAAAAATTGGTCGTGAATCAAGGTGAAAGCCGAAGCAAGTTAATTAGGTTTAAAACCCTTCTCCTTGAAAAAAAAAAACCACAGAGGTAAATTATTATAGAAATTAGACAACATGAAAGTCCGTTCATTCGAGGCTGTGTTTACCATCTTGCAGGTACCACCTCAGAAGAGGGGGTGCTCTTCGCTTACGCCGTCTTCAATAAACCTGTCTCGGCTGTGGAGTCGACCGTGTACATTACGGCCATCTTTAAACAGCACGCTCTGCGCATCCTGCACAAGTACCTGCCCCTGTACAGGGACTTGGACCGCAGGGACATGCTGGCTCAGGTAAGAGCCCAAGACTTTTGATTTATGTCACAACTGCAGCTTCCAATCTCCAAAAGTGCGGAGTTGACACTGCAGGTGAGGTCTGGCTTCTCACCAGCAGATAAGATATGATATGTTTGACCAAATTTTCTGACGCAGAATGAGGTGGACATCTTTGCCTCGCGATACCGTGACACTATAGTTGCTTGTTTGTCCTGTGACTCCTTAACCTTTGGATTTCGTGAACAATGCAGCTCCATTCATTTCACAGAAAACTGCTCGCTCAGCCTTCATTCTCAATGGTTTCCTGTGTGTTACCTTCTATATATCTATTTATCTATTGGCTGCAACCACTGAATGATTTTAACATGGCACCAAAAACAATTTAAATTCCTACCGAGGATTCTCTTTTAAGAACATTGGCACTCAACAGTTTATAACCATGTGTAACCCTATGTTTAAGTACCATTCGCAGGACCAGACAGTACCTGACCAAAGAACAAATATAAGGAATAACTTAGTGTCTCATTGAAAACAAAAATACCAAAACATCTGCCTGCTGTTGTGAAATGCTAGTTTTTAATGCACCACAAAAGATAATTTATCCATTTCTAAATGTATTGATGAGTAAATCAATATTCCTTTATTTCAAACTCTACTTCGGTTAGTAACATATTTTATGCTACAAGCAAATTCATTTGTGTTTGGTCATTTTCTGCAGGAAAATATACATGATTAGAAGCCCTTAAAAGTAATTCAACGGTATGAACCTGTATAGGAAGCAGAGGTATAAATACCAATTAACTAGATTCCTAGTTGTAGTGTTCAGTGGATAATAAGTACTTGAACCAATGAATATGGGGTCATTCTCATCTTGTTATACTTCTTTGTGTTTCAAGAGCCTGTAATGAGGGACCTTTGGTTGCACCAGGATGCTGCACCTATCTCCAGAGCACTTTACCTGTTAATAATAAGTAATGAAGAGAAAAAAATTACAAACTCCAGTTTGTGCATTCTTATTCTTATTATATAAATACAAATATTTTATTTAAAAAAAAACAACGGAATTTATTTCACATTTTTACAGTGCAATTATCACTAGTCCACGTCTATTTGCTTATTCAGACAACTCTATATTTGTCCACTTTAGTTCTATATGTGCTGTGCTTTGCAAGAAAACCGTAGTGGCTAATTGCCTCGTATCTATCTTTATATTTTTATTTCTGGATATGTAATATATCTTTGAGTCTCAGTTTAATCCTTTGGGTGGAAATCACTTTTTCCTTTTTCATGCATGGATGAACCTTGGGGTCACCTACAGGTCAGTCAATCAGCACAGAGAAATCCACCGCTAGTCTTTTTTGTTGTTGGGCTTGCAGTTCAATTTTTCTTGATATTGCAGTCCATTTTTCATTTACATGCTGCCACATATTCTTAATTGTGATGTATCGTTTCCTGGCTCTTTATAAACTCCTATTTCTCATACATTTTGCCAATGTACGAAACCGATATATATAACACACCATGTTCTCTAGTAGGTATTGTAAAAATACGATATCTAAAGTTTCTGTTTGCACAATGCAGGAATATAACATTGAACTATCTTTTTTAAATGCTGTATATCAATAACTTAACAGCTTATCTACTAGTTACCGAGTATTACATTACTACTTTTACAATGGTGTGTATTTTAGGTGTCTGTAACTGTAACAATGCATATTCTTAACATAATTATGTCTTTTAATGAAAAATCCAAGAGTACATAAAAAATGTTAATAAGTATGTTAGATTATTAAAAGTATTTCAAATAATGGTTTTGTAAAACTCTCCATTATTAATCTACTGAAGGTGCAGCCACTCATATTTATGAGGATTTGTTTTCAGGAATCTCAATACAGGTCTTGTTAAATGGGGCTGTTTTGTTCTTATTTTGTTTTATTGTTTAAAAAAAAAACATTTCAATTGCTGTCATTTTGTTTAAATAACTGTGTAACACCTTTCTTTCTTCATTCTGCCATGTAACTTCTAGATGTTTGTTTCTCATCATCAGCCACTAAAAAAAAGACAATATTTGCATCCATCCATTTTCTTTCGCACTCAATCGCCAGTCGATCACAGGGCCACATACATACATACAGGACTGTCTCAGAAAATTAGAATATTGTGATAAAGTTCTATATCTTCCGTAATGCGTTAAAAAGCAAAAAATGACTTTTTCATGATATTCTAATATTCTGAGATAGGATTTTTGAGTTTTTTGAAGATGTAAGCTATAATCAGCAATATTAAAATAGTAAAAGGCTTGGAATATTTCAGTAGATTTGTAATGAATCCAGAATGTATGACATTTTTGTTTTTGTAATTGCATTACAGAAGATAAAGAACTTCATCACAATATTCTAATTTTCTGAGAGAGTCCTGTAGACAAACAACCATTAACTCACTCAATGATTCGGGGCAATCATCCCTATTGTTTCCAATTAACCTGCATGTTTTTGGACTGTGGGAGGAAACCCACACAGACACGGGAAGAACATGCAAACTCCACACAGAATTGTTCCCTGTGCTGTGAGGCCGAAGCACTAACCACTAACCACTGTGCCACCATGCTGTCTTAGATAAATTAAAAAAAAAAAAAAGAAAAAAAAAAGACAAGATATTCAAAAAGAGCAGAACACAAAGTTAAAACATAACTGAAAATATGCAGACCTGTTCTCATGCGAATGTGTTTTTTTTCCTTTGTGATTATCAAAAACCTTCAATTCTCTGCTGTGGCACAATTTAATTTAAGCCCAGTGATAAGGGAATATTTAGAAAACTCTTGAAAAACTTTAGTTTGGAAACAACTGAAGTTATTGGAGCATGTTGCTGTCCTTCTAGCTGCAGCAAACCTTGTGTAATTAATAATCTCCCACTCGATGTAGCTTTGTCTTGTCATTCTGTACTATCTTATGAGCGCAGGAAGTCTCCCAGCCGCCTCACACTCAGTCATTTCTCCAAATTGGAATATTTGCAAGAGTTAGATTTTTCTCAAAATCATAACACCAACTCATCTGCACAATATAGGTGCATCAGCAGCCAGTCATGCTGAAGCTGAGACAGACAGTCAGGTCACGCATGGATCAATGTCCCTCCCCGTCAGAGCTTGGTGTGTAATGAGGACCCAGCTGTCGTCTGTTCTTTCTCAAGCTTCTCTACACTTTGAGAGGGCTGATGAGGAATTCTAACAGTCACACAGTTTATTTTTTATCCCATCTTACACTCAGGAGAATTTAAAATTGCCTACATGGCTAATGGGGGCGTAAATGTTCGCGCTTCATCACTGTCACTCAAGGCTCCGAGCAACAAACACAGCAGTTGTTGACCTGTAGGTGGAGCTGCAAGTCCAAGACACATCGTTGTCTTGCATGACCTAAGTATGTTGACCGCCAGGATTCAACCGCAGAATTACCTTGATGTGCAGTCTGACTGCTTCGTCCAAGGAGTGTCTCCTCTCTCATGATTGGCCGAAGTCAGCGATGTCAGCCTTTGAGTCAAAGATGACAAGACAATGACGGGATGAGGCAGAAATATAATACTGTATCTATATATATACACATAAATATACATATATAGTACATATACGTACACAATTGAATTTCAGTCTCGAATCTCAGTGGCCGAACAGGTCATGCGTCCTACATATGATCTGTAGTTTGGAATTACTCGGAGGCATCAACATTATACATCTTGAATTAGTTCCCGCAAAAGTAGAAGCCAAATACACCATATTGTTGATTTTATTTCATTTCAATGCCTCATGGAATGAGGAGTGAAAGGTCATCAAGAGGAATTGAGTAACAAAACCTTGCCCTTGGCTCACTAAGGATTAATAATAATTTAACGCAGAAACATGAAAAGAATGCTACTTGATATGGCAAAGGAAATGAATACACTAGCAAAGACATATGAGTCTCTGCATCCCTCAGCTGAAAGTTGACAGAAAGGTGAAATTGGTTGGAGAGTTCGGAAGAAAAACACGCTGGGGTTTCCTCTCAAAATATGTCTATGTCCTGAAAAAAAAAAACAACCAAAAAAAAAAAAACTTTTTTCATCATTTTTCTTTATTTCTATATTTTTCTGGAGCATCCAGACCCTACGTGTGAATGCAGACACCGAGTGCAGTGACTTCACTGCATCCAGCAGTTGGGATGGCCGTTTTGGCCCACAGAAAAAAAGCCCATTTCCTCTGTTGTGCTACAGAGAAAGTAGCAAAACTTTCTGCTGGGAGCAGCAGACTATAGGAGACCTCTGTCATGATGGGTCTACCCACGTTTTCAACCTTGGTCTCCAATGCAGCAAAAAAATAACAAAAGCCCAGAAATGATGGCCTTGTTTCAGCCTATCTTTCATCATACAAGAAGAAAAATATACCAAAATGCTTACAAAAATGAAATGCACACATACGAAGAAGTTAGTAACTGGATGACAGCATCTTCACTGTTGCAAGAGACAGCCCCATAGCTACTGACAAAAGAATTAGTATGTCAATATGAAAAAGTCCATTTCAATGTTGTTTAAAATTACTGACAACAAGACTGTGAGAAACAATATTAACAAATAATTATCAGCGAGCTGCATATGTAAAATAGTTTACAACTTATGGAGGGGGCAGAGGTCAAAGGGTTTTACAAAATGGAACTGAAGATTGAATATTCCAGAATGAACAACATTTTTGCTTTTTATTACAAAAATATTTTTATCAAAATGTGATGAGAAAATTCTCAGAATGCACATTTTCATGGCAGATCACCTCTTACATTTCTGTCTTCAGTGTGTGATTTATTTATTTTCATTATTATTTTAGAGTCTTATTATTTGATATCTTAATATTTAATCCACAGTGACTGCCTCATAACATCAGTCTGAGAGTGTGATATCTAACAAGTTTGTTGACGTTCCAAATAAGTGAAACATCAAGAGTGGAGTTTTAATAAGTCTCGGGCTGAATGTTGATGAAGTTATCTGATTTAAAACTGAAAACAGTTGAACACAACCTGACTTTGCATACAGCTAAATGAACAGTAGCTTACATAATTTATTTCAAGGTTTTTTATTCACATCTATCAGTGTGAGAAAGCAGAGGCAGGTGAAGAAAACCTTTACCATTCTTGCCTTTGCATTTCCAATGCAAAGCGCAAGGAGGCTGCCTGGGAGAGCTGCGGGGGGTCAGGAGGTGATGGTCCCAGGCATATTTAGTATTCAGAGCAGTTCATGGTGCAGAAGGCAGATGATGGAGTCACAAGCATCACCTGCCCTGTCACACACATACACACACACACACACACACACACACACACACACACACAGGCACATCTCTGCACCTCTTCATAAAGGGCACTTCTCCAGGGGACTGTATGGGGGGTCAGCATAAATGTCAACCAGTCAACATGGGAGGCTGATACTGAGAGTGCAGCAGTCTGTTTTTTGTAGCATCCTGGTTTGTTCACATTTGTTCACATTATGACATTATGAGTGTACCTGGAACAAAGAGTTATTTTGAGTGGAACAGATGTGCCACTTGAGAACATCTCTGAGCGGAACACAAAACACTTTAGGTTTATAGAAGTATGTGGACAAATAAATTGAGATTGAGAACCTTTGCTTTGCCCTGGCAGAGCTCAAGACATTCATGTGTGTAAACAATTTGTCATGCAAAATTTTCAGTTTTTAGGGGAAGAGATTTCATTTACATCACTGAAATTTTTCTATTCAGGATCGATCTTTCTTTAATTTTCCAATTGTGTCATCTTATTGTGTTTTGTTCCGCTGTAACCAATATATTTCCTCCTGGATACCTGACATGTCATGTGATTGTAAAACAGGAGAATCTGTTGCAGAAACCTCACAATGCATGATGAACATCCAAAGTCGATGAAAAGATAATTGTACACCAGGACAGAAGAAAAACTAGTTTCATATTGCTGGACTAAAAAGTGAAGAGAAAAAGCAGATGGAGAAGAATACAAACTATCTCTGGAACACTATGTTAACCTCATGGTGCCCATTACATAATACTTGATTCCTGTAGTTGCAAAGGAATGCCTGCAGATAAAAAGTGAACACTTTAATCGACCTGTTTGTGGATGTGCAAACTCATTCCAGTCTATTTGCTTTCAGATGTCAGGCGAGTGGGATCACGTTGCCCACTATTTAAAAGTACACATTGGTTTCCAGGTAACAGGCAGAGTGAGACAGTCTAACTCAATTTTCAGTTTTATTTAGTTTCTTTGCCCTAAGTCTGTGCAAGAGCTCAACTAATTGGGATATTCATTTTGTTTCAACTAAAACGGCTAAAACTGAAAGTGAAACTGGAGAGCACCAACCACAACAGTTTGAGGGATTTGCACCATGGAGGCCTCAATAAGTGGATTATATTGGTTTATCTGGTCGGCGACTGGCCAAATATAGCAGCGTGCATCCTCGATTTTGTGCTGTACAAAGCGGTTGCCATTCAAAACTCCATATTGCAACAATCTTTTTGAACTACTCAAGTCCATTCTGCTTCAGGTGGAACAATTTTCTTACAATACAACAAAACAATTTCTGAAAATCTAGAAAATACAAATGACAGAAAAATCATTCTAACCCCTTTATTCAATGACGATGATATTAATGAAACACTATTTTTCCAGGCAATTTATCGTGACCTATTTTGGAGTGACTTTCTGACTTCACATGCTTATTAGGTTGTAACATCAAATAGATTGCCACCATCCTGTGTTGTGTTTGTGCGTGGGTGGATGCAAATTTACTAGTGTGTAGGTGTGGGAAGTTGAGAGAGTGGACCACACGGTCATGTTTGTATTAACTCATCTCAGTTTGTTACACTGTTTGGATATATTTTCTTTTAGAGAGAAATTATGTGAAATGTATCACCGTGACCATGAGTTCTTTCCATTTCTCTTTTCAGTAATAATTCTTGGTAGCACAAGTAAACACAGAAAATGCAAGCATGTCGGTAAGCATAACAAAGGTAGAAGGTTACTGTCTTTCCATCGTTCATATGCACTCCCAAGTGCCAATAATGTGACCATTGACCATCATCATGGAGATGCAATTACTTTGATATTAACCCTGTGTGAATACTATAAACTATGAATTTTATAGAAATATATTTCTTCATCTGCATTTTTACCAATTAAAAAAAGGGATTATGTTCATGTCAGTCATGGATGATAGAAAGCGTGGACCGTAGTGAAGGAACTCATTTGAATGGAGCTCTGAAAGCAGAGCGGCTTTGATGAATCGGCCAAACATCCCTAGACATGGAGCCTCTGATGTAATTTCAGAAAAACATTGGGCTTTGCTCCAAGGCTAGAGTTTCCATTTGACCATTCACAGATAAACAGAACCTGATCACAGCAATCAGGACACTGTAGTTTAGACCTTTAACTCGCTTGGACTTTGGGCTCTCCGTGGAACTCACTCATCAGGTGCCGCTGTAACTCACTTAGTAGAATGAGTGTCCCTCCGATAGAAAGGTCGGTAGTTTGATACCCAGCTCCTCCTGTCAGCAAGTTAACGCGTCCTTGGGAAAAACACCGAACAAACTACTCCTGATGATCTTGTTTGCACCTTGCATGGCATCGTGTGTGTGAACTGGCGAATGTAAATTGGTGTGAAAGTGCTATGTAAGCGGAGACTATTTTCTTTCCCTGCTGAGACTACACCAGCTGTCTACTCTTTTCTGTTTGTACTGTCGACCAATAAAAGAATTGTCAGAAAGACCCCACGGTCGTCGTGCTACAAGTGGGTCTGGCTTTCACACCCCATGAAAAAAACTACATCCAAACCATATTTGTCGAGTGTTGTTCCTCTGCCTGCTGAAGAATGTCAGTGAGGCATCACATCCTTTTCTGTTTTGACTCAGAGCTACATGACATCCTCCACGAACCCAAAACCTGCCAAAAAAAATAAAATTCTCGAGAAATCTTTAAATCATATCTAATTAATTTCACAGAGTGTAACCCGTTTTCCATTTATTGCTTGTTTCAGTTTCTAGCAGCTCCTTCCAAACCGTTTTCCTCCCTTCCAAATTGCATCTCTAACAAACCACTGGTTGTTTTCCATCACTGCCTAAAACATATTCTGAGATCTTGTACACAGTTTCACCCTGGAAGTACCTCATTTTAACAGTACATGTTTTACTGGAATGATTCCGCTAGTTTTTTTGTGTACTTTGTGAGTCATCTCTTTGATTTTTCCATAAGCTGACTATTTTCAAACGCAAAGTGGGAATTATACTTGATGGGGCATAAACTGGGTTTCAGTTGTACCAGTACTGATCAATCGAGAACAAAGAGTTGGCTATTGAAGTGGTGGCTTATGTGATTGTATGCATTTTATATCGGCCTTTTCCACTGAAAGAGCTCTGAAAGAACGATGTAATCTTAATTGTTTTGATTGTAAACTAAATGTGAACTCTCTGTCTTTAGATTGTCACAGACTTCATCTTCCTGTGCCCGTCCAGGAGGTCAGCTCGCGCCGGTACGCCAACAGGAAGCAAGCTGTGGATGTATGTGTTTGACCACGTGGCCTCAGACCATCGTGTCTGGTCAGGTCTGACTTTCTGCTACGAACACGTGTGTCACGGGGCCGAGCTGCCCTTCCTCTTTGGCTCGGCCTCAGTGGCCAACTTCACACTGTCACCTGCAGAGAAGCTGCTCTCCAATCGAATGCTTTGCTACTGGGGCGCGTTTGCTCACACCGGAGAACCTTCCTCTCGGGCCCAGCAGACGAAATTCTGTCGAGAGCAGCGTCTGCCTGTTTGGCCGCGCTATTCTGACACAAGCGGGTGGCTGGTCATGAACTTCACTGTGCGTTCTCATGCACAAGTGGAGACCAGGGACCATATATGTGACTTCTGGGACAAGCTGGGTATCTACTAGTAAGGTCAGAGTGGGCTGCTTAGCACTTAATTACCACAAATACATGCTATTGTATTTTTGCAGAAAATGTGAGTTTCAAATTAATTGTAGATCTTGGAGCATGAAGTTGCTGTTATAAATCACAGAGTTTTTCATCAGTATTAAAGTCTCCTTTTTGAAAATGTAATATTCTGCCTTATTCTTCCTCTAACATCAACACACTGGTACGATACTATTTATAAAAAAAACATAAGATCAATATGAAGAACTAAATTTGGTGGTTTTATTTATTAAACTCATTTGTCTTCTCTATTATTACCTCACCTAGACATAAACCACAATTTGATCCGACTGACAGTTAGGTCAGAGATTTCAGGTGTTGTGTGATTGAGATTTAGAGAATCCTCATGCAGCTGGTTTCTAACTCACAAGGAGTAGCAGGAGAACAAATGTGTTCAACCAAGAGCTGCCACTGCATCCACTGCCCAGGGTGTTTATCAGTGTATTTACCCTAATTGATCTGAGCAAAAGAGTTTCTTGAAATATGAATTCTATGATATTTCTAGCTTGATAAAGAGGTTTTTGATCTCAATGGGACTTTCCTTGTTAAATAAAGGAGAAATAAAGAAAATATGATTGGCATGAATCAGGGGTTGAGTTCGTGTGTGTGCAGCAGTGTCGACCAGCGGAGATGTTAATTTAGTTTAATTGGATTTTTCTCTATCAGGGTGTAAGCTTGTGGTGGAGAGTGCATAGAAATGTCCATAAAGAAGAAACTGACCCAAAAATGATCTTAATGAGCTGCTTGGCTAATAGCAGGAACTGAGCGAACAGTTCCTGAAAAGGATCTAAAATGGTCCCCTGGGTCAAGCCACACACACACACACACACAAACACACACACACACACACACACACACACACACACACACACACACACATGCACACAAACCGACATATTTGGAAAGACACCTAGAAGATTTGTAGAGACTTGTCGAAAGTACAGATACTCTGACATTGGTGTTAACACAAATCAATAATTCAAGCTATTGCCACACTTAGACTCAAAGTTTAGATTATGAGATTTCTGTCAGTAAATTAATGAAAACATGAATCAAAGTTTTATTTGCTCCCAGCCAGTAATAACTTCAGATTTCTGGCCCTGGACTCCTTAATGCTTAGTTTTAGAACAACTCCCTCTTAGTGAGAAGCTGACTTGTCTTCTTTGGATTTCCTGTTAACGAAGTTTCCATAGATACCTGGTGGTTCAGGCCAAATGGGCATGTTTTTATTCATTCATTTAAAAGAAACCAAACCCAAAGTTTCAAACTAAATTTGAAAGATAAAAGTTTCTTTGAATGGGTTGGAATTTTGCAAATCAAATAAACAAGCTGTCACCTGTGCCTGTATTTTAGTGATTTGACTGGGTAATAGGTTGTAGGATAGATGTTGACAACATATGTTTTACATCAGCCAAGTCATACTAGTATTCATCCATTCAGTCATTATCTATATGGCTTAACTTGCACTCGGTGTCGTGTGACTGTGTATGTGTGTGTGTGTGTGTGTGTGTGTCTGTGTGTGTGTGTGTGTCTGTGTGTGTGTGTGTCTGTGTGTGTGTGTGTGTCTGTGTGTGTGTGTGTTTGTGTGTGAGGGGGCAATCCCAACTCTCATTGGCTGAGACCCTGGACTGGTTGCCAGTCGATGCTAATATATATATATATATAATATCATGCTTATATATGATATGCAAAAACATTTCCCTGCAAATGAAAAAATTGTCTTTAGCTAAATGTCTGGTTAGTAGGGTGGAAAAAACTCAGTGATGATGAACATTGGCTACTGGTGAGTTTGGTTCTTAACACACCAAGTTCTGTATAAACAACTTGAATAATCCATTAATGTTACGTAATCAGGAATCCATAATCTACAAAATGCACTTTAAACAGCCACGCTTCTCATCTGTGGTGACTGATGGGGGGGTGCCTGCTGACAAAGAGCATCTGTTCAGATTCATCAGTGAGAATAACTGAGAAATATTGACCCTCAGGACTGAAAATGACAATGTAAAGCCCAGTTAAACAGATGTAAATCCAACTCCACATCCAGCATGACTTTGATGAATGTCACGCGAATGAGAAAGGTATTTTCATGATAGAAAATGCATATTTGTAATTTTGGGATCTTGGTTGACCTACAGCTTTTTGCAGCACGCAAGTAAGTTAGGATGAGATTTAAGGTTCACCCACTTGCTGTTCTTGGTTTTCAAGTAAAATTATTCCTCCATGAATGATTTTTTGTAGTATGTATGAAAAGTATTGATAAAAAAAAAAATTAACCACGGCTTTGCAGTGATGTATTTCCATGATGTATTACACAAACATAATATTTGTGGGGCTCACAGCCAGCCAGATGGATTAGTACATGCAATAAAAAGGGGGAATTGCCATCTTTTTCTTTACTTATTCTTAGATATTCTCTTTTAGCTATGATCAAGCATCAGTGACAAAGTCTTCATTTCCTTTCACTTGCCGCAGGGACATAGTATTTCACGTGCGTGTTAGAAACAGCCAACCAGTTCTGGGATTTTTAAGAGTCCATCTTCATAGATGTTGATTCAAACTGAAATGTTTGGCTCCCACAAAAGGGTGAATATTGCATCATCATTTGAAAGCACAGCCGATGATGATATTTATCTCCCAGTAGATTTGTTAGCTAAACAAGCCCACATCCAGTCCACATCTCTGTCAGACGTTTTTTTTTTTTTTTTTCCTGCCCATCCAAAGGCCTCTCCCAGCTGTGGATAACTTTTTGGCATGGTTTCAAATGGACTGCATTTGCACATGAATACACAAACACATGCAAGCTCAATTTTATCGGCTGTTTACACATGAGCATTGATTAGTCGAGCGCTGACATGGAGGGCGTGTCGCGGACACCTCATTATCTCAGCAGACATTTACTTTGCTGTCATCCAATATCAATAAGTTTGGCACCTGCTGTAACTGAGCTGTCTGAAATGACCGCACAGCCAATCAATTGCAGTTCATCTTATCTTTGAGCTCCCAGAGTCTCCTACATTGTGCTCCCAACTCCAATTCAGTGCTCATTATGGTGACAAGTGATAAGGGGACAGAGAGAGAGAGCAAGAAAAACAAGACTCATTATTCTCTTAGTTGCCTGGATAATTTAGGAAGGTTATGGTAATGAGTGAGCATCAATCTGCGGTGCTTGAAACCATCGCTTAAGAGAAATTAGGTACACTGGCTTTTCATGGATACTTTTCATGAGTATCTGATTATTAGTATTGTGGACACAAACAAAAGTCAGATGACAGTTATTCCTGAGAGTCTCCAACTTACTTCTGTATTTGTATCTCGATAAAGCCATCGTCTTAGCCGGATATAAAGGCTGGAAGAAAATGTCAGAAATGCACAGTGAAGTTTGATCAAAGGCAACAAAATACGCATTTAATATCCTGCATTTGTGAACTAACCTCTTGAATATATCGGACGTTATTCAGCCGTGACCCACAACCCATTCAAAGTCATCATTAATTTGTAGATGGTACATTGAACATGCAGGAACATCGGCCTCCACCAGAGAGGTCTTCATTGGTCTGAATATTCATACTCCTGACCAAATTACCGTGAATCTACTGCCTGGGCTGCAAATAGACTCATTGCTGATGTGAAAGCGTGGATTTACAACTGAGATATTTTGAATTGGAACTTAACCGGGAGACACAGAAACAATTCACAGTTCACATCTGACAAGGGGATCGTACAAAACTCCTTGAACATCTTATCTAATGTTTTTTTTTAAAAAGCAATAAAGGCCCAACATCTTCAAATTAAAGATGGGCACATAGTGGAACAAATCATCAAAATAATATTGAGTAAATGATATTCCTCAAAAACAGATAGGATGGACAATTCAATTTTGCTGGGATGCCCTCATTTTTCAAGTCAATGTAAATACACCTCACAAAAGCAAAGCTGCAGAAAGGTCTGATGGCAGTGGAGTGCGCGTGGTGCATTTTGAAACCCAAACTGCAACAACAAAGACTCAGCACCACAGGATGCACTGAGGCTTGTTTACAGAAAGATTGGGATGAAATAGCAACTGAAACACTTTGTCACTTGTGTCTTTAGCCCCTTCGATGCCTTTTCAATGGTAGACTTTTTGAAATGTGCAACTTCCCGAGTGGTGGTGAAAAAAATTATCATTCAGATATGAAATGATGTTAAAATATGCAAAGTACACTTAAAAACTGAGAAGTGAAATTAATCTTTTATATGCCATTTTCAAAATGATTTGTTAACTTTTATTTATTTATTATTTTTTGTACCAAGGTTAATAATGATTAATTCCCGCTAAAGGTAGAATTTGTAATTTATTATAAGTCGTACTCCACAGCACCAACCACTTATTGCAACATAATGCCTGCCAATCATTTGATTTATTCAAAGCTCTAACAGTGAAAGTAACAACTGGTGAAACATTTGCATGATGGTAGGTAAACTCCTACAAAAAAAACACCAAAAGGTTTAAAGCAATACATAACCTTCATTTATTTCAAATGTATGAAATTACTTTTATTGGTAAAATACACAAAATAACTTGGTCATTAAAGTGTCACAGAGTTGAAGCCTGACTTACTTTTCCTTTGGAGGTGCTCACTGGACCCATTAAAACCACAGACCATTTTTAATAGCTGCATGCAACTCTGGCAGGACCCCATTAAACTGGTATCACAGAGGAACAGATTTCTACTATGGCCAAATCAATGAAACGGGTACATGTCGCTGCCAGGATGAAAAGATCTACTTTGACTCATGACTGTGACCATGTCGGAAAACAGATAAACATTGGGAGGTGATAAAAATCTTGTGAAAAGATTCCTGTGGTGCATTCACAAGCTCCTTATAATCCTTTATTGAAAGACCCAGCCTGATGGCCTGATCTGAACCTCCTTCAAAAGCACCCATTTGCACCACACATGTCGCTTCTTCTTGTGGAAAATACTCAGAAAGTGAAGGAGAGGAGAAGAGAAAAAGCCTTATATGTATTGATCCACTAGACCTACTAACAGAATCTTCTTCTTCTCTTTTGGCACTTCCCTTCAGGGGTTGCCACAACAAATCAGCCTTCACCATCTACCACTATTCTCTGTATCCTCCTCTCTCACACCAACTACCTTCATATCCTCTCTCACTACATCCATAAATCTTCTCTTTGGTCTTCCTCCAGACCTCCTGCCTGGCAGCTCCAATTCCAGCAATCACTCTTCTAGCATCTGTCAGTACATTTTTCCTTTCTATCCTTAATCACCCAGACCTGCTATACATCCTTTCCATCTCTAACTCTCTCTTGATCTTTCTTGTCACCAGAGTCATCCTACAAACCACCATCCTATGCTGTCTGGCTACACTCTCACCTACAACTACTTTGCAGTCACTGATCTCTTTCACGTTACCTCATCGATACAAGATGTAGTCTACCTACGTGCTCCTAACTCCGCTCTTATAAGTTACCCTATGTTCCTGTCTTTCTGGAAAAAGGTGTTCACTACCTCCATTTCCATCCTTTTTGCAAAATCTACCACCATCTGTCCCCCTGCATTCCTATCCTGTATACCAAATCTGGCCATCACTTCTTCATCCCCTCTATTACATGCACCAACTAGCCCATTTAAGTATGCACCACTTAACACTCTCAGCAATGAGGATATTCTGCATCACCTCATCTAACTCATTCCAGAACATCTCCTTCACCCAAAACTAACATCCCAACTGTGGAGCAAAGCCACTAACAACATTGAGCATCACACCTTCATTTTCCAGTTTCAGACTCATAAGTCTATCTGACATTCTTTTCACCTCAAGAACATTCCTACAAACTCCTCCTTTAACATAACTCCTACTCCATTTCTCTTCTTGTCAGTACCATGATAGTACAACTTAGAGTCTGCTCCTGAGCTTCTAGCCTTACTACCTTTTAACCTGGTTTCCTGGACACACAGTACATCCACTTTCCCTCTCTGCATAATGTCGACCAGCTCTTTACCTTTTCCTGTCATAGTCCCAATATTCCCTACTCTCAGTTGCAGACTCTTGCCTTTCCTCTTCTCTCTCTGCTTCTGAACACACCTTCCTCATCTCCTTCGAGTAACAGAAGCCCAATTTCCACTGGTACCCTGTAGGTCATCGTTGTTAACCCGGCCCTCGACCCATCCAGAATGAGATTGTTAGGTTTGATTCGCATGTTTCGTTTTGGCAAAAGTTTTACACTGGATGTCCTTTCTTACGCAACCCTCTGCATTTATCCGGGCTTGGGACCGGCTCAGGGAGACACTGGCAGTGCCGCCCTGAGGCTGCATTAGACCTACTGACCAAATCTATTGATTAAATTAAAATGAATTTACTAAACAAACACTCTTATATAAATTCTTGCTCTCACATACTGTCAGCAAAAGAGCCTACAACTCCTGCACCAACTCAGACAAGATTGAAGACTTTGCAGTGGCTTTGGGAGCAGACAGGACTGCAGCACCTTGCTAAAGGACACAATCATTGAGGAAGCTACAGACTGGAATCGTATCCCTCAAACGGCTAAATGAGTTCTCCTCAAACTGAGTCTTCCTTCCCCATCTTGTCCCCATCTTGTGGACTTTACTGAATTATCAATTGCGAGATGAAGCACAACAAGGAAGGAAATCACTCAAATAACAAGCACAATAGGCTGGACAAAATACAAAAACAATATGGAACAAATATCAAGAGAAAATTACAATTTCCTGCCTGTCTGGGTGAGGCAAATTGCTCCACTCCTGAAATTCTCCTGGTGGGATGTGCAATCACAACGTGGCCGGAGTAAAATCACAACAAAATCATAAAACAGCACACATAATCCTGTTGGATATGACCCCCAGCATCTGTCAGCAGAATGTCTGAGAAGATACATACTAATATGCAATATATAATTACACCAAGGTACAGTTACTTATAGGGTGCATATCAAATATGCAGCATCATGATTCAGAGTGATTGTTTGGAACTCACTTAATAAAAAGAGAAGTCTTGTTTACTTTGGAGATAGAAAAACATCCCTCTGCATTGAGCCTCATATTTACACCACAGATGTGCTATTAAAAAGCACAGTATCAAAAAGATTGTCGGAATTCACGAGACACAGATCTAATAAAAGCAGACAAATCTGCAATAAACTTGTCTGGTCTGTTATTTTGTACAAAAGAGGAAAATTAATTCCCAAAATGTAATAAGAGAGCAGATAGATAAGACTTTAAGTCTCTATAAGAAACCCTAATTATCAAAGTCTTCCTCCTTGGCTCTTCTTCTCCTCTGGCTTTGCTTTTTTGGCCCAGCGACACAAATGACAACCAACGTAAACAAGCGCACATGCTTGAGATTTGTTTCAACGCAACCAAGGCTCAAAGGCACATGTGAGGGGAGCTGATCAAGTCTGAATGGCTGTTGCTCAATTTAAGGCTTAAAAGCAGAAGCCTGTGGGCAGATATGGCACTCATTGTCATCGCTCTGAAGAGCAGTATTTAGTTGTATTTTGGCAGGATGCACTTGTTGTATTTTGCAGGATGAACTTATGTATGTATATATATATATATATATGTATGTATACATATATATACACGTATACATACGTATATATATGTATACATATACATATATACATATACATATATGTATGTATGTATGTATGTATGTATGTATGTATGTATATATGTATGTATGTATGTATGTATGTATGTATGTATACATACATACATACATATATATATATATATGTGTTTTAACCACTTTGTCACTTTTATTGTTGTCTTTTTTATTACTTCTTTTAAATCTGTATTTTGTGAATATGTGTATGTCTGTACGGTGTCCTTAAGTGTTGAGTTAGGCTCCTTAAATAAAATGTATTATTATAGTTATTATTATCTTGTTTCGAACAAACTCCTGCTTAAAACATGCTGGTTTCTGCACTCTGGACCAAACTGCTTCATTTTTCTCTGTGCAGATGCTGTGGACTCTGCAGATATTTTACAGATGGCAGGAAGACAAGCTGGTACAGGCCCCTTACACATTTTCACCATGTCATCAAATGCTTATGTCATATAGGCATATTTATAAGCAAGAGATGATACCTATTCTGAGATGATAAAGTTGTGTTTCTGTCCACTTGCACTGAGGTATATTTTAAAATATAGCATAAGAAAACCTGCATGGATGCTTGAAAAATAGATGGTTTTATAGAATCAATGAGACAACTGCAAACGATTGTTCTTTAAGCGGCGGCAGGAAATGGACAATACTGCTCGTACCCTTAAACCTCTTTTCATCTCTGCCATCGCTTTTCTGAAATGAATAATTGAACTCTCACAGTCTGTTAGTTTTCCCTGTGTCTGCACTGTCTCACCCTCAGCTGTGTATGAAGGAACCAGGAAACCTTTACATCCGGCGACATGTAGCATCCAAGTAAAATAAAGGGATGGAGAACGGATTTCACTGGAGGATTTCAATTATGTGGATTATTTTGAGACAAAGGTTTGAAGCCAGTAAGTCTGTTTCACAAAAGCTGTTTTGGCATGTCACAGCAGGGAGAGGAAATGAAGATTCAATTAATAAAATCAGTTATGATCCTCTTTCATTTTCTTGCTCAATGCAAGCTGGTTAGCAGGAATGGTTATGACAGTAAATAGGATGGACCATAATCATACAGTATTTACCAACTGCACATGCATTTAATCTGCTTTAAAAGAACATGAAATAAAAAGCTTGTTCAGAGAGACCCAGACTGAGTCTGGGATCCTATCCTCAGTGTGCCTGAACAACACTTTATGCGTTGCTATGGGCTTTGTAGCAAATAAGTGTCAGTAGGTTACAGTGGCGCACTGGGATGAAGAGTGATGAGTCCCTGGAAAGAGGACACTGTGAATGGATGATGAGGATTTAAATACACTATTCATAGCACACATGGATTCATCCTTAATTTTCTCAGTCCTCTACATGACTGGGTGCCATGAAAAATCCGCATTGACGACACTGGTCATTTTTGACAAAAACAAATATTAAACTAAAGCACTTGCAGCTGTTCTTTTCATTTTGCCTTTGTTTTTGAGGTCTAAAGTTGCTCCTTATTTGTGGCAATTGAGAAAAAAATCTCTGAACAACAATAGGTGCTCCATTCAACTGCCCTGAATTTCTTGACACTTCCAATGCCAGAAAGTGTTGCCATGGACACACAAATGTGACAAATGTCTGAAGTGACTAAATTTTGCACAAAAATGAATAGTGCACATAAAAAGATATGAAGTCCATTAAATACGAACAGGTCTTCTGTGATTTCCATAAATGTCTGATTCAAACACTAAATTTGCCATATGTCAATTTTTATTCTCTTTTGTTTTTTACAAAACCAATTTAATCTCTCAGATTACCATTACAAAGATATAGCCACACACTGCAGCGCCTATCTGTTTATCTGTTTCATTAAAAGATCTTATGGCCAAAAGCCTGGCGTTAAAATGAGATAAATTTCGCAATCATGAATTACTGTTATCTAAAGACAGAAATTCCATATTTTCTGATATCCAAGCCAAAGTCTCCCAACATAGCACAGGTTTCATGTGAAACTATTCTCTAAAGGTGGTCTTACAGTGAGTAATTTGTGTGAAGAATTCTTAACCCAATCTGAAGTAACTTATGTAATACTACCTACTATCACTGTTAACTGCAAGGCAACAAAGTATATGTTTATTCATTAAACAGAGGGCCGAGGAAAGCTGTTTTTAACTGAGATACATGAGAAGAGGGCTGCATTTTCAGTGGTCAATACTATACACACACACATGCATATACTGTATATATATATATATATATATATATATATATGCATATAAATTGCTGCTTCCAGATGATCTGGGTTTCCGCTGACTTGCGGGCTTCTGTCTCATTCTCCAGAGATTTACCTTGGTAATGGAAAAGCTGTAGCTGGAGATTTTTTTTCTCTCCCCAACCTGAATTGCATTGGTCCCAGCAGCAATCAGAGTAAATTCACAAGGTAGACTACAGCACAATTTGCTTGTAGATCACATAAATTGTTGTCATTCTTAGAGAGGGATTATGTATGTAGCAGTATATGTGTGAGTGGCAAGAAATACTGCAGCTGCTTTGCAACAGTTTGACAATTTTTTTTTTCTTTTTTTTCTGTCCTGAAGAAAATACTAAACCTACAGCATCAACATGGCATTAGAAGAAAACATGA
Organism: Fistularia commersonii; assembly: GCF_037954325.1. Taxonomy (NCBI): domain Eukaryota; kingdom Metazoa; phylum Chordata; class Actinopteri; order Syngnathiformes; family Fistulariidae; genus Fistularia; species Fistularia commersonii. The sequence continues at coordinate 12,191,207 of NC_141288.1, forward strand.
TGCAACTTCATGGGATCATTGGTTTTATAATAATGTGCATAATAAAGAATTTTAGATTAGAAAAGAGTGTCATCCCGGTATTTGTTTTGTGAGCAAATTCCCTTTCTAAATGTCACAAAAATGTATTGCTTTAAACGCAAACCAAATGCAAGATAATTAGTAAAATGTTGTTTGCACAAACAACTAGAATATATACGGTGATGTCACATTGCTTTACGTAAATCTGGCTTTTAAAAATATTCATTTACTTAACAAGCAAAGATGTTGGTTTCAAAAATGACAAACTAGTTAAACAGACACTTTTTTTTCCTCCTTGTTAAATTCAAATGCAGGCGGATGATTGGGCAGAATGACACGTGCATATAGACATTGACCATGATAATCGAATCTCAGTTTGTGACACCTTGTAACAACTACTTCAGTCTAGACCAGTATTTGGCAGATCCAAGATGAAGGAACCTTCAGTCTTCAATTCACAAGCAGTGAATACATTAGTTTGTGTTGCTCAGCAAGTAAAATTATTAAATCAATTTGCATATTCATATATGGGAGCACTTCAGTGATGGAGGAGTAGTGTCCATCATAACGAGGAATATTAATGTTCTACCTATTTTAATAAACAATCGGATGCAGTTTTTGGGTCAAAGAAAGAGATGAGGAAGGCGTATACAGAAGCAGAGAGAGAAGAGGAAAGGCAAGAGTCTGCAACATAGAGTAGGGAATATTGGGACTATAACAGGAAAAGGTAGAGACTTGGTCAACATGATGCAGAGAAGGAAAGTGGATATACTGTGTGTCCAGGAGACCAGGTGGAAAGATAGTGAGACTAGAAGCTTAGGAGCAGGATCTAAGTTGTACTATCATGGTACTGACAAGAAGAGAAATGGAGCAGGTGTTATCTTGAAGCAGGAGTTTGTTAGGAATGTTCTGGGGGTGAAAATTATGTCAGATGTATGAGTCTGAAACCGGAAATTGAAGGTGCAATGCTCAATGTTGTTAGTGGCTATGCCCCACAGATGGGATGTGAGTATATACAGATGGGATGTGAGTTTTGGGCGAAGGAGAAGTTCTGGAATGAGTTAGATAAAGTGTTGCAGGATAACCTCATTGCTGAGAGAGTGGTAATTGGTGTAGACTTCAATGGGCATTTTGGTGTAGGCAATTGAGGGGATGAAGAAGTGATGGCAAGATTTGGTATACAGGATAGGAACGCAGGGGGACAGATGGTGGAAGATTTTGCAAAAAGGATGTAAATGGTTCTAGTGAGCACTTTTTTCCACAAAAGACAGAAATGTAGGGTAACTTATAAGAGTGGAGGTAGGAGCACGCAGGTATAGATGAGGTTATGTGAAAGAGATCAGTGACTGCAAAGTAGTTGTAGGCGAACGCGTAGCCAGACAGCATAGGATGATGGTTTGTAGGATTACTCTGGTGACAAGGAAGATCAAGAGGACAAAGGCAGAGCAGAGGACAAAGTGGTGGAAGCTAAAAAGGGAGGACCTTTGTATGGTTTTCAGGGAGGAGTCGAGACAGGCTCTGGGTTGTCAGGGAGAGTTCCCAGATGACTGGACAACCAAAGCTAGTGTTATTGGCTAGACAGGTAGGAAAGTACTTGGTGTGTCATCTGGAAGGAAAGTAGATAAGTAGACTTGGTGGTGGAATGAAGAAGTGCAGGAGTATATACAGAGAAAGCGGTTAGCAAAGAAGAGGTGGGATATTGAGAGGACTGAGGAGAACAGACATGAGTACAGGGCGATACAATGTAAGGTAAAGATAGAGGTTGCAAAGGCATAACAAAGGGCGTACAATGACTTGTATGCTCAGTAAAGAGGGAGAGAATGATCTGTAAAGGTTGGGGAAACAGAGAGATAAAGATAGAAGGGATGTACAACAGGTCCGGCTGATTATGGATAGAGGGGGAAATGTATTGACAGATGCTAGAAGAGAGATGGGAAGATGGAAAGAGTACTTTGAAGAGCTGATGAATGAGTAAAATGAAAGAGAGGCAAGGGTAGATGAGGTGACTAATGTAGACCACAAAGTAGCAGAGATTTGTGAAGTGAGAAAAGCATTGAAGAGGTTGAAGAGTGGAAAGGCAGTTGGTCCTGATGATATACCTGTGGAGGTGTGGAAGTGTCTTGGAGAGTTTCTTACAAAATTATTCTACAGGATCTTAGAGAGAGAGAGAGAAGATGCTTGAAGAATAGAGATGACGTGTGGTGATGCCCATTTTTGAGAATAAGGGGGATGTGCAGAATTGCAGCAACTATAGAGGATAAAGTTGATGAGCCATACAATGAAGTTATGGGAAAGACTAACGGAAACTAGACAAGAGCAGAAGTCAACTTTTGTGAACAGCAGTATAGCATCATGCCTAGAAAGAGTACTACAGATGCAGTATTTGCTTTGAGAATGCTAATAGAGAAGTACAGAGAAAGCTGGAGCTGCACTGGGTTTAGTTAGACCTACAAAAAGCTTATGACAGGGTGCCAAGAGAGGAACTCTGGTATTGTACGAGGAAATCTGGAGTGGCAGTTTCCAGCTTGGGTGCATGGGAACTTTGACAATGCACAAAATGTTTTTTTTTTGACTCCATATACACTAATTTGCATACATTTTAAACACAAACATGAATTAAACTGAATTAAAGTTATTTTTCCATTCAGATTTGTTCTCTAACAGCAAATGAAAACAGGCCTGTAAAGTGCTGCTAAAGAGGAGCTATCTAGATCAAGAAACAAATCGAAATGTTTTTTTTAAAGAAAATTATAACCATTTTGCAAATTCAATCGGTTCATTTTCAATGATTGAATAGTAAAAGTAATGATGTAATATGGTTTTGCTTTACAGCTTCATAAATGTGGTTTGGGAGGATTTCTGTCCACTTGAGTGTAAGAAAATGTGTTAGAAAAGCAAAAACCTCTGAACTGTGCAGCCGATGAAAAATCTATTTCTTCCTCCAGCATCTCAGATAAAAGGCCACCTGAGGTGTCTGACTTCTTGAGCTTTAAAAGTACCCATGTAGTAATACTTCTCCTGGTCTGCATCGACCTTGCTCAAAGATTCTTCTGAGACGCCTTAATATATTGACCAAATATTTGAAGGTACAAGTAATCTTACTTACAAGTAAGATTTTAAATCTATGAGCCAAATGCAAGTTCAGCACTGAATTTATTCTCATTTCTGTCTCCTTCTTAAGCAAATACACTGAATAACGCATAAGAAGTTTAAGGTTTCACCACTTTCATCAGCTGAAAGTAATATTTCTGACAGGTTTAGTACCTTGAACCAAATGTGATGAGAGCAATGAGACCGAACTGAAACGGTAAATAGTCGCAGGCCAGCAAGCTGACACCAGAACTTTCCACCCTTGTGTTTTAACCAGGCTGCTCTATAATTTGTCTTTCTCCTGTTGTCCACTTTGTCCAGTAAAGCCAGTGTGAATGTTGGTTATAACAATGAAGATGAAACATTTCGGCTGATAAAAAAATACAAGTTTTCATGTCGAGTGATTTCATCATTCAAATCTAAAGCATTTGCAAGCAAAAAAACAAAAGCAATCACCAGCCTCATGGAAATGGCAAGCGGGATAAATAAAGACGAGACATTTTACTAAATGTCCAACAGCAGTTAAGAAATTTTTATCCAGCATTATGATGCATTGATAAAGAGTTACCTCGGGGATACTTGTGAAGTGAACTTGCAGAACATGAATAAAAACAGGTAAAAGTCAGTGTTGGCGATAATTGAAAAATATTTATTCTTAATTGAAAAATTGGAAAAAATAGTGGTAATAGAATTGTCCTCACAGCATGCATTGATGATGCATAATTTTTCTTAGAGTAGCTATTATTTTGTAACAAAATAAGTTCTTATTATAAAGTTTATTCAGCCAAAATTAAAAACACTATATAATTTTAATATCGCACATTAGAATTATGCTACAGCCATGAGGCAAAAAAAAAACAAAAAAGGGTAATTCAATGCCTGCGGCCAATAATTAGATGGCTCTTTCTTTTCCACCTGTCAGTGGCACACCTAACAAGCAGCACGGAACTTTTCCTCTATTTTTGACATTTCATGGCAAATAAAAGTTAACCAAAGTTAACAAAAATGAAACGCACCCAAAGGTATAAAAACAGATGAGTAATATGATGAACCGTTGTAGAATTATCATTCATCCATTCATCCATACATTCATTCATTCATTTTCTATACCCTAACTGCTTATCCAGCACCAGAGGGTGCTGGAGTCTATTCCGGTTGTCATTGGTGGAGAGGTGCGATTCACCCTGGATAAGTCACTGGTCAATCACACGGTCACATGGAAACACGAGCAACCATTCACTCTCATTCACACATATTTGGGTCTCCAAAGAACCCACTGGATGTTTTTGGATTGTGTGAGGAAACCAGAGATCCTGGAGGAAACTCACACAGACATGAGGAAAACATTCAAATTCCACAGAGAGAGGCTCCTTGTTGGAGTCCAACTGGAGACCTTCTTGCTGTGGGGCCGGAGCCACCGTCCTGCCTAGAATTACCATAATCAAAACTATCTATGTTATCCACATAGTGTTGTATGTTAATAATCTTTACTGATTTCTTTATAATCTGTTAAATGGTATATAATTTGAATATCTGAGTCACTTGAAGCCCTTGAACAGAAGACTGTTGAGATTGTGGCCTGTCAAAATCGAGAACCTCTCAGGACCTGAGATTTGAGATGAGTCCAATGGGAGTTATTGATCTACATTATGGTAAATGGAATGACCATAAAGGAGAGGGGAGGAGCTGGTAATGATTCACTATGGGAGACACAGAGCCTGTTGAGACGACATTCGTGCAGATCACAATCAGGCTTTAAATCAGCAATGAATGGTTCTGCTGTCAGTGAAAGGAAAAAAAAAGGGACCATTGAACCGATTGGAACAATGGCAGCAACCACTGAGAAGGTGAACAGGTAACAGCAGTGTCAGTTAGGTCAGACAAAGAGTGAAAAACATTACTCAGTGCTTTTTTTTTTAACTGTTAAGATATTTTCTTTCCTTCTGAGTGGTTTTGACCTTAGAGAGGTTCCACTGCATGATGGGTAGGCCTCGTCAATTTGCCCAAGAGCTTACAACAGTAGTGAGGCTGAACTCTATGCAAATCATGAAGTGCAGGGGGGGGTTCCCTGATCTGTCATTACATCATAGGCCATGATATTAAGCTTGTATAATTAACAGAACTGCAATTCTACCCCTAAAATCATGCATAGTGCTGTTTGGGTAGGTAGGAGTTTATTATTATTATTTTCACTTTAATGAACTTTGAGCAATTGGCATGCATTCATATATGCAGGTTTTTAGCAATTTATTTTAGATAGCTTTTCTTAAAGGTCTGCTGGTAAAGCTGTGATGCTATGCAGGGATATAGATGGGAGACAGATGAGTGAGATCTTAGTGTGGTGTTAAGTTAACCTGCACAGCACAGTGTTTCAACAATCATCATCAGGATCTAATGAAACCGCAGCACTGAGGTGCAAAGAAAGATGCACAACAGGATCGATACATCGGACAAGTTCAGCACTGTCCAGTACATTTATTGGTTGGTTTGCGCATCCAAAGCTCTTCTACTCACCACCAAGACAGTTCAAGGTGCACCTGGCTGCTCCTTAACTTAACTGCACTGCTCATCAGACACATTCCCACAGGCTGTCGATTTTATGGACCTTGAAATAAAGTTAGTTTATTAGGCCATTTCCTCTTTATGCGGAATAATCATGTCAGTAAGCACCCGCAGCAGCACAGAATTTTAATTCCCGGTCTTAGCAGCTGCAGATCGCTCCTTGAGGTTGAATGAAAATGACCGGCAAACACTCAGATCTGTCGACAAGTATTATCATCCTCCAGGGACACTTGTTCCTCCGGGGATAGAGAGGAGCGCTTACGCAGGCGGCGGGAGGGTGGAGTGTCAAAATTTATAAGCAGTATGATATATTAATTGTATTAAATATAAAAGTAAACAATGGTAAACAAAATTGGGAAGAGCTTTCCATCTATATCATCGCATATGTTAGTATAATCTTCTTTGGATATTTTCTCACATAAAAGAAGGCCCTGGATTTAAGCCATTCATTCACGCAAAAATTTTCTCACCTGAGGATTTGAAGCCGAAAAATCTGAATTAACTTTCAAGGGATATATTATTCAGTCACATTTTCCGGCAAAGGCACTTTTATCTGTATAGTGATAATGGTGCACACAGAAATCCTGTGTGCACTAGTTTTTATGGCAGACATTTATTATGTTGCAATGTTAGTAGCACCTGACAAGGTGACAGGAATGCAATTCTTCTTCTCTCGAAAGTGTGAAAGCAATAATTCCCCTTTTTTAACTCCTAAAAATAACTCATCATCTTGATCTCATTCACACGAGACCTTATTTATTAATCGCAACATCAGCTAAATTGTGCAGCTATACACTTTCCTGGCCCCTTTGATTTCACATTTTTGTTTCAAGGTTAAAATAACCCATACCCCGGTGTGCGTATAAATATCTGGAGCCCGAAACAAAACTTTCAGCTGTTATATACTCAAATTCAACCAAATTGAAAATAAACAGCATTTGAATGTGAAGCAGGGAAGACACTCTGTAGCCCGTTTCCCAACCAGCACCGGTGTTGAATAGATCCGGGAAAAAGCAAGATGATCAGATATATGACAAAGAAGAGAACATTAGCTGTAATTACAGCTCATCCTCCAGAGACAAATCTACTCTGTAGAATAGCTACCATATTTAAGCCAGTTTCCAAGTCTCTTCTGACTCTAGCAAGTATTTTGCACCATTTAATAAGTTGACTTTTTCGCAGACGATCCAAAATCCAAACTGGCGAAAATTAATCAAAGGCATTTCTTGGCATGTTTACAGCAGAAACAGCTGGAATCGAATCATTTTTCTGACTGCCAAAAATGAGAGAGGTTGGGGATGGGGGGGCGCAGATTGCAAGCAATCATAAAAAACTTAAATAAAAATCCTTTTGATCACTTTCACAAATGCCTAACGGGAGACTGCATATGTCTGTGACACAGAATACTCACGTAATGATCTTCCATGTAATTCATGCAGGTGGTGTGTGATTATTTTGACGAAAAAAAAAAAGAAAAAGGAAGAAACTTTCCTCAACAGGCTCAGGTGGTGGTCTGCTTCCACTAATTAGTAGTTTATTGATTAATCTGCGGTTCCAACACAGGATGTGTCCAACATACTTTCCTGCAACTGTTCTTGACATAACCGGTGTGTGAAGGCATTTGTCAAATTTATCAGTTGAATTTGGTATGAAAATACAAGTTAATTGACAAAAAAAAAGTTCATGTTCAAAAATGGTGTTTTTATTACATTACACAATTACATTATTACAATGTTATTACAGTTATTAAATTCATCATGATAATTTTTTTAAAATGCTTATTTTCTTCATAGACAGAAACAATTCTGAAATATACACTTGTGGAATTTATACCATTTGGTCTGTGTATCAGCTCCCGTGTAAGTCATGTCTGAGATCTTAGAGAGCCACCCTGGAACAGAATCTTGGTCACTAAATATTTCAAGTGGCAAACGGAGAAAAGGGAAAAAAAATGGAGATGGACAGATGGATGGGTTGATGAAGTCTGGCAGAGGATGTCTGATGGAAAATGTTCACACTTAAATATCTGCGAAAACATCCTATCGTTCTCAAGGGTTGGACCAGTAAAGGCTAAAGTTAGAAATCAGAGGGATCACTAAGATCTTTCACCAATTCCTGAAAACCCGTGATCTGTTGTGACCCTCTCTGCTGGCTACTGCTGCTTCATTGGGAGCTGATTGTGCTGTTTTGCTGTCATGTCACTTTTCGTGACCTTGGAGAAAGTTGTCTAATTACTGAGTCGCAGCAGGACGGAACTGCTGGGAGTCTGGGTGTTCTCTCATCCTTCCCAGGAGGAAATATGTGTGCTGAGCGGGAGTGAAATAGAAGACGGAAATGCCATTGGCATTAAGGCTCTGATATTACCAATCTTAACTCCCCCCAAGCCACCTTACCCCCCTCACCAACACAGGCTTCTGACTGAAAGGAAGAACGTCATATATTTATGAGCAAGCAATAATTGATCTTAAACATCACAAAAGGCCCAAACTTAAAAGAAAATATCCAAAGGAGGATTCAAAGGAACCCAGTGGATTAACCAAGGCAGAGCTTATTAAGCAGGCTTTACAATTTTTCACTACAAATGCTACGAGGACCTACACAGATCAAAAGCGCATGCCTTTTTTGGGATATTATGTTATGTTGCGGCTTTTGATTTGTTCATTTTGAACACCTAAAGCAGTAGTCATTTATCCAAATTTATTTCACTAGAAGGATTTTTTTATGGAAATGTGTTTGTCAAATTAATTACGATTATACCTTTCTGTTTTTATCTGTTTTGGGCTGTACTGTCCTTATTTTTTTATTTTAAATTTTTGAATAAATTCCCCAGATTCCCTGGTTACCAAAACATTATTGTGCTAAAATGATAATAAAATGCCTCAACTTATATTATTTTGTATAAAATCGTAAAAAAAACAACTTTTCACTTGCAGTCCACCATTCTTGCTTATGTTGTCTGGGTAGTGACATCACAAGGTTGGTCTGAGCTCTGTTCAGTTCAATTTACTGTTCCGTGCGAAAACATGTCATCTGTGCAACCCTTCCTACTGGAACCTGAGATAGACGTGAGCAAGGAGGATAATGCTGAAGACAGAAGTCAAAACGAGTTTCAAAATGCGTCCGAACAAAGATGAGGCCAAAGTTGCTGCTGTGTGAGCTGAAACTGCATGGCTGTGCTAACAGAGTGAGAGCGACTGTTGTAAGAAACTCAACTTTTTACGATCGGCTGTTCACTATAGGCTCGGGGACCGCGATGCTGACTGACCGGGTAACTCGTCAGCTTTCTCCGTGATTGTGGTGCTGCTGGGTCTTGCTACTTCTGCAGTAGCAGGCTGTTGACATCCTCACAGGAGAACATCCAACGTCTCCTGACTGTGATGTTTCTTCCAGCGGGCTTCACTCGCTTCCCCCAGTTAGTGACTGTTAAAAAACTAGCAGCATGTGTAAGCTCTTTCAGCAGCTTAGCCTAGCTGAATGCATCAAATGCAAATGAAGAGAAGTGGCAAGAACATCACTGTGGGTCCTTGAGAAGTTGTGTAAATCCACAAGCAATTTCCCACTCCTTTCTTCTCTCCTTGTCTCTTGGAAAGCTATGTAGACTAACATCAGTCTCTTTGTTTCCCTTGGACAGGAAACTGCATACAGAAGCAGCACAATATGCCATTATAACCATATATAGTGTACTGTACCAGGCGAAAGTTACCACTAGTGGAGAGCCAAAGTTAACAACGCAATCTGTTCAAGTCATCAACTATGTTGTGAGCCATTTCCAAAGCATGACTGGAAAACCTCAAAAAGGCTGGTTTTGAGAAAAAAATTACACAATTGATTTGTAAGACTCTTAGGAGTGAAGTGGGTTTGTTAGAAAAAAGTCTATAATTAACGAAAACCTCTTAATCAAGAGTGGGCTTTTAGAGGAGGGCTTAATTACAGCTATGGCTGCGGTACATGGCATGTTTACAGAGACAAGGTCATTATATGAAGGATAGTATTGCAAACAAACAAAAACTTCTTTGTAGCTTGGATGAACAGGAATCTAACAGATATGTAGTCCAGATGAAGAGATAGTTGAAGAGAAGGATTGTAGACATGTGTCTAGTCTTTTGGGTTCCTGATATCGATGCATGGATGGATGGATGGATAGATACAGTAGGTAGGTAGGTAGGTAGGTAGGTAGGTAGGTAGGTAGGTAGGTAGGTAGGTAGGTAGATAGATAGATAGATAGATAGATAGATAGATAGATAGATAGATAGATAGATAGATAGATAGATAGATAGATAGATAGATAGATAGATAGATAGATAGATAGATAGATAGATAGATAGATAGATAGATAGATAGATAGATAGATAGATAGATAGATAGATAGATAGATAGATAGACAGACAGACAAGATACAGTAAGAAAATAAAAGGTCATTTCAGTGCTAGTCCAGGCGGGGCAGAACTTCATTAAATTTGTCTCTAATAAGTAATATCTTCTTCATCAGAAGATTTATGGATGTCGTGAGAGAGGATATGAAGTTGGTTGGTGTGAGAAATACAGAGAACAGGGTTAAATGGAAAAGGTTGATTCACTGTGGCCACCCCTGAAGGAAAAAGGCTGAAAGTAAAAGAAGAAGAAGAGTTTAAGTTTTAAAACTCTTGTTATTCAAATCCTGGGATTTAACAGGCATACATTAAACAAGAACAATGAAAAATGCTCAGTATGGCTCAGTGGCAGGGGATCAACTCAGAATGAGAACATCAACTCGCCAACACAAAACACCTCCTATCACCAGGGTAGAAATAAAATCCCCCAAGTTGCCTGTTGAAGAGAAGACATCAAAATCCACTTTTAGGCGAGTCTTAATAAGTGCTTTTAAGACCGTCACTGGACTCTCGTTCCCTTGATTGCAAGCCTTCTTCTTCCAGGTCTGCCAAATGGCTAATTTGGCAGAGCCCAATAAAAAGTTGAGCATAACTGACACCCTCTCGTTGGTCTTCAAATATCTTGGACCAAAAATAAATAATTGGAAGGTAAAGGTAACCTTCAAACCAAGGAATAAATCCTTCAAGGAAGAAAACAGTGGCACCAGCCTGAGGCATTCAATAAATAAATGAGGCAATGTTTCAAGGCGTGTACAAAACAAACAGTCTCACCCCAGGCTCAAATTGTGCCCTGTACGTGTTTGTGGCTATAGCACCATGCACAATCCTCCACTGGAGGTCACCTGCCCACTTTTCCAGTGGTGGCTTGTACAGGGCCCGCCTGCTCCTCCTCGGGAAGGTGTTCAGTCCAAAGAAATTTTGCCACTTTGAGAACTTCACCTGTGAAAGGGATTGTAGGTCTATTTTGTCTGTAGCGTGAAAAATTGTCAAGCTTGGGGTTCCAAATGGCAGTAGTCGGCCGTTCTTGTCCTCCCACTCCACAACCTGTGGCAGGATGGCCAGCGAGGGGAACCTGTAGTCGATGTTCTCGTTCTACAGTTCGTGGTGGGAGTGATCCGACACGAAACTCTTCAGCCGTGGAGGGAGAGAGTCAGCGATTTCCTTGGTGACCCTGGTGATCAACCTGGCAGAGGCGGCACGTCCAGACTCCCTCAGTGTGATCCGGGACAAGGGCGTTAGCTGCAAGAGGTGACCCAGCTTCATGAGCCCACCATGCTAAGGCTGAGACCCAGGCCTGTGGAACGCAGAGACATGGACCTCAGGAAGGTGTTAAAGAGTAGAGGCTCTTCCATCACCCACCAGCCTGGAGGTTCATCCAGCACCTGCCAAAATGCTAGAACCTGCCAAGCTTGGAGGACTGAACCATAAAACGATGTGAATCCGTTCAGGTTGAGAACCTCCGGCTGCATCAAAAAGGGCTGTCCAACTGCCCAACCATTCGCAAAAGTAGCTTCCCAGTGACTTGCCAGCTGGATCCACACTCATACAGGATCCAGAGGATAGAGGACTGCCGCTCGGTCCAGCGTTTTCAAGACCAGTAAAAGTCAGATGAGCCTCTGGATCTCCTCTAACGAACCCCTTAATGACACTAGTGCAAAGAGCTTATGCCAAAGTATCAAGGCAATCAGGTTATTGACAACTAGCACCCTTCCCCTGTAGGACAGGTGTGGTAGTAGCCACCTCCACTTTGACAGCCCTGCACTAATCTTTTCTTTCACTCTTTCACAATTATTTCTCCTGAAGGCATCAGTCCCTAGGTACACCCCTAGCACCTTAAGGCCTTCCCTCTCCCAGCTGAGGCCACCGGGTAAGGTGGCCAAAGTGTGGCCACTCCATTGGCCACTCAGTAGAGCTTTGCTCTTTTGACGGTTCACCTTTGCTGGGCTCACCCTCTCATATGGGAGAGACCATTCACAAGGTGCTGGACATCATTCTGGTCAGAAACAAATACATGCACATCATTAGCATAAGCTCACAGGCTAAAGGAGTGCTCCTTGCAGAGACCAAGGGGAAGCCGTGGAACCCATTCTTGAGTTGTGAGAACAAAGGATCAACTGCAAAAGGAGAGAGCTGGCTGGAGATGAGGTAGCCTTGTCTTATTCCATGTCTAGAGATGATCAGCCGGCTCAGCCCTGTGCCCATTTTGACCAGGCACTGTGCATTAATGTAAAGTAGGCGCAGCCAGGATACAAAGTTATTGCCAAAGCTGAAAGCTGTGACTGCTGTAAACAATTATCAGCGGTCCACCCTATCAAGTGCCTTGTCTTGATCTAACGCGATGAAGCCAGCCTTCCAACATTAACTATCACTTACATCAAGTTCAGCCCTCATTAGAAATATGTTGTCCTTCATAGTCCTGTCCCCATCACCAGAGGTTTGATCTGCGTGTTACCTAGACAACCCCTACAGCCTACTGGAAAGCACCCTGGAAAGGATTTTGTAATCTTTGGATGAGTGGGGGAAGAGAGACACCAGGGTGAGAAACTGGGCACAAAATTCAACAGGGTTGATTGAAAGAGCAAGCGTGATACATGGGGTTCTACTTTCTTTTCCTTGTAGTTTTCCCTTTCACCTTCCTCAGAAGTGTGACCTGCTTCTGCAGGTGGTAACATTCCCTCTCATCCAAAAGGTACGGATCTTGCGGTTTGTTGATGGCGCTGACCGATTCAATAAACTTATCAGTGTCAATAAAGTAATCTGGGACATCAACCTCCTTACAGAAGGTATCCTCTAAGAAGTCATGAATGTCCTCTTAGGAGTAAAAATCTTTCTGTGCCTTATTGCTGCAGTTAATTGAAACAGTGTCTGACTACGACTCACATTCCATGTCTTCGCCCTCACCCTGTATCCGCAATGGTGTCATCATGTGCATGACTAGCAAAGCGAGTGCTTCCGACTTCAGGAAGGCAACCACTGCTTGGTTCATTCTGGACGCTTCTGTCAGATTCTCGTGTCCTACCTGCTCGCTGACTGCAAGCATCATACCCAATCAAAATTCACAAACATAAACAGAAAAAAACACGAACAGAAATAAACTAAATAAACAAAGTACATATACGGAAAAGGGTGAGTGGAGAAAATGGCCCAAAAGACCAAAAAAGACGCTTTCAATCTCCGCTTCTCTCTCGCACATCTGCACCAGAAGAGGAAGAAGAAGAATTTCATCATTGAAAAACACATTAAGTGGTTACTTTTAAGGCTCAAATGGAACTCTGAGAATTCAAGCAGAAATACCAGGAAGTACGATGAGCTGCTGTCTTTTTTTCAGGCACATAGTGAGAGACTAAGCAAGGGCTTCACATGAGCTATGGTTAAGTTTCGGTTCGGGACTGATCAATAAATCTGAATAGAAGATTGCAGCCACTCCTTGGGACTCCTTGGGCACTACTCCTTGAGTAGTGTTACAATTGGCAGGGGTGGAATCATTTAGGATCACATATCTGCTAGGTTATAGTATAGCAGAAGAGCTAAATGTGACAATCTAATATCAAATCATTAAAAACTAATATGACTTTCAAAGATAGAGATCCAGTGTTCAGAAGGTTACATTTATTTTTACTGTGAGCCACTACAGCAGCGCTGTTGATTTTTATTCGATTTTTGTGTAAAAATGCTGTTTTAACCTTTTATTCAATCCGATGAGATGGGCGGGCGCATTCGTATAGTGTTAGGATCCGGGGTTATGCGTCCATGTGCATTTCCCTTCACCTCTGTTCTTCACCAGACAGCCTGATTTGGATGTCAGCTGGAGGCAGTGCACGCCCGTGGCTCATCATGCCTCATCAGGCGAAGGATAAGAGGAGCCTGCTGCTCGCCCTTCAATGTCAGATTGTTTGTCTTGAGTGGGTACTGCCACATGGACCCGTCTCCTGGATTCCAGTTGTCGCTTCCTGGTGGGTGTTCATCATTACAATGCCATTCACCCCTTCCTGGCAGATCTTCATCTCCAAACTACCAATCCCTGACTGGGCCATTTCCTCGTTCCAGAGGGTGGACGCCTGTCCTCGCCACTTCCCAAGTCTCCCCTGACATGACCCCAGAAAAAACTAAGACCCCAGTAAGTGGAATAAACCCTTAAACGCCTGACATCTTGAGTGTCCTTGCGTTTGGGTCAGGCACACCCTTCCAAAATCATGACAAGTGTAGTATATGTATTAATGTATAGTTAATCAATACTGAGCTCCCACTCATAAGCAAACCACTGTTGTTTTTCCAGAATATTCAACTGGTCATTTTCATTGTACAATTTGATATCCTTTATCAGATTACCAGCTGTTTCTGGGAACCAGTGTCAAATGGCTGTTTAATGTGTTCAAAAATTCCATTTATTTTGAGTGTTCATGCTTCATCCAATTTTTTTTTTCCACCTTCAAAACTGTAAAACGCGGTATAATTTTTTAGAGAGATACTCAGGTTGCCTGAAATATGATCATTCTTGATCCCCTATGTGGCAGAAAATAAAGAACAGGTGAAATTTTGTACAAGGCAGTTCTCAGACTAGCTGAGAAGGGGTTTATGGAGTGTGCAAGAATGTTGCTGGGAAATCATGTTTGTTATTTTCCGACAGGATGTTCTGAAAATAACAAAGCTGAATTTTGACAAAATTGGAAGTCTGTTCATCTGACGACCATGTCCAAAAGGTCTTTTCAGCACTGTGTCACTAAATGCTGATTTATATTTCTGTGCTACATTTCTAAGTTAATCCAAGCACTCCAGGGAAAAACCAAGGGCACTGTCTGAAATACACCTAAGAAATGCATCTACCAGTGGCACAATACAGATCTTGCTCAGAATGGAGTAATTCAAACTCTGCCATCTGGTCCGCCTCGAAATATTAAACACCTCCTTTCCTATCTCTGCGCTCTCAACCTCTGTGTTCGGCATACCAGTAATTTTGTTCAGCGTAAAACCATTCATTATTTACAAGCGCCATCTTCAAAAACAATCTGGGTTGTCTCAGCAGCAATTATGGAAAGTAGGTAAAGAAAACAAAGCATCACTTAATTTCCAGTGCCAAATAGTGTGTTGTCAGTATAGTTGCAGCTGAGAACAGGCGTGCCGTTGAAGAGCTATGTCTGCTAACAGTGTCTGGATCAGCAACATATTTGACAAAAAAAACAAGTTAGGCCATGAAAGTACACTCAGCAACATTTCTACAGTGCAGTAATAGAGATCACTCAGCAAGGGTAGTGACAGTGACTTCCATCAAACATTAGCTGAACGGGGCTCGCCGCTGATACCAATACCAGATAAATCAGATGAAGTTGTTTTTTTTTTAAATACAGCTCAGGGACATTGAAGTAAGTTTCCAAGGTCAGAGAGACCAAAGTTCTCAAAACAACCCTTACTTTGTCAAATGATGGGGAGGAGCTCGGAGTAGAGTCGCTGCCTCCTCCACATAGCGGGGAGCCAGATGAGGTGGCTCAGGCATCTGGTCAGGATGCCTCCTGGGGGGAGGAATTCCAGGCATCTCCATCTGGGAGGAGACCACGGGGAAGACCCAGGACACGCTGGAGAGACCATGTCTCCAGACTGGCCTGGGAACGTCTTGGGGTTCCCCCAGAAGAGCTGGACCATGTGGAGGGGGAGAGGGAGGTCTGGAGAGATGTATACATGGATGGATGTAAGTCGCTTTGGATAAAAGCGTCTGCCAAATGTAATGTAATGGATGGATGTATAGATGGATGGATGGAGTTAATGGCTGACTAAATAAGGACAGAACATTTAAAACAAAATTACATTTTGACACTGATTCACTGACTCCCTCATTTATATTTTAACTTTTCTACACAAATTATTAATTTGCAACAAAATGATATTAATCTAAAAGTACAAAATCAACAACACACACATACACACACACACACACACACACACAGCTATTTACATCATGTATATTCTTTGTATTCTTATGTTTGAATTACAGTTACCATAACACAAACGTTAAATATTACGTTTCTCTTAATAAATAAACATCCAATATCTAGATTGGCATCTGTAAACAGTTGTGGCAATTTAACTTTTTCCCCATAAGGGGACACATGCCGAACATAAGAGCTCAGATACTTCGACATCTCAATCCGTGTGATTTCTTTTTTAAACAAACACAAAAGCGATAACAGGAGGTCCAGTGAACATCAACATTTCTTCATTCCCTGTCTGCCTACAGACTCCCACTCCCACCCACCGGCACACATTATCTCCCCTTGAGGGAGCATATTGATTATTAATGGTGTCAGCCTCCTGCAGATATGTCACTCTGAGATAAAGTCCAGTAAAAAAAAAAATCATACTTTAGGCTATTTACTCCTGGACAAATGTCCTCCTAAAACTGTCCGGCACCCCGAGTGTTTCCCACCCACTGCTCTCCTTTCTTCCTTGTTCAGCCTTGAGCATCTATCAAAGCACATTACAGTCTCCAGTGTCAGCAGTGCCGCCGCCGCAGCAGCCCACCCACATCTGCTCTCTGCAGCGTCTGCCTCTGTTTACTATGGTGCCTGTACCCTGAGCCCCAGAGCCCCTGAGCCCCCTGAGCCCCTGAGTGTGTGTGTGTGCGTGTGTGTGTCTCCTAGGGGACGGTCAAAGTGAAGCTCGACTTTCCCAGACTTGCTTGGAACAGACCAAGACCAGCAGATATCAAGGCTGTTGGCATAACAAACACCGAAAAACACACACACACACGCACACACGCACACACGCACACGCACACACACACACACACACAACACACAACACACTCTGAGTAAAGATTGTCTGACAATACCTCCCCCCCCCATTCAAAGTTGACCGACCGTAGCGTTTTGCTATAATTCAAATTCAGCTGTTGAAGTTTGGTCATGCTTTTACTCAGCCAACACACACACACACACACACAACATATGTCAGGCACGTATTGCTTTTGCAGTCAAAGTCAGCCAAAAACACATTGTAAATAATGCAAGCACTTCAGGTCTATAATAATCGGAGCCATAAAGCGGGAAGCCGGCAATTCATCAACCAGCCTTTTCCACCTCCCCCCGTATCTATCTTCTAAATCTTGTTTGAACTTCCAAACTTAGAGAAGGGGATTGCCCGTACTTCCTAATGATCAAAAGTTATACCTTCAAGTAGATTAAACGTTGCATCTTATGGCCTTACCCATGATCCGCATATCATTATATCATTAATTTAAAACCACCATCAAGTAATTAATTACACTGAATTACCAATCATTCATAATTTGAGGTGCAGCAGTAGATGTGTGATCCATTCCATCTGCCCATACCTGATTTGTGTGCCAATATTTGTAGCTGAGATGATGAAGAGTATTAGAACCGTTAAATAGCGGAGAGTTACCATCACAAATAGCACATTAGCAGGCTAGCATTCAGCTGAACATGCTGTACAGGTGAATGATGACTCATGAATGAATGTTAAATGTCTGATTTTGTCTTGGGTAGTGATTGGAACTGGATTACAATTTCAATTTTTTTTGACGCAGACATTGTTGCAAAAACGAAGTCATGATGTGGGTAAATGAATTGAAAACTGACATGAGGCATCGCAGATGTTATAAATGTGTAATTGTAATCTGCATTAATTTAGATTATCTGCCACTTAAACTAAGCTTCTGTTTGATTTGCTTTTTTTTCTATTCCCTTGGATATTGTGGGGTAAGCAGGAAGGAAATAAAACTAATGAATAACCAGTTTCGGTGAAAACAATTTTGGAAGATTTTTGGTTTGGATACATTAAAATGCATAACAAAGAAGGTGTGTACATTTCCAAGGAAATGGGACAATGAACAAAAAAATATGTGATCATATAATGCATTATAATCAAAATAGAACACAGTAACTTGCTCATTTAGTTATTAATAAACAAATTCAGCTTGTGTATCCTCATAAAATGAACTAATCCAAGTCCCTAAACAAATGAAATCATCTGATTTGTTTTTCTTTTTTTTTTTAACCGATTCTAAATTATGCAGCTTCATATAGGTGCCCAGCGGGCAGCAGTGTAAACTTGAAACCATGTTCGACTATGATGGCAAAAGTATTGTGTTCTCTCCGCAAACAGCTGCCCATCGTGTGAACAATAGTCTCCC
Organism: Fistularia commersonii; assembly: GCF_037954325.1. Classification (NCBI taxonomy): domain Eukaryota; kingdom Metazoa; phylum Chordata; class Actinopteri; order Syngnathiformes; family Fistulariidae; genus Fistularia; species Fistularia commersonii. The sequence continues at coordinate 12,209,393 of NC_141288.1, forward strand.
CTCTATAAGTTCCGGACTCACAGAGGAGAATCCCCTGGGGACGCCAGCTGCACACAGCCATACTTTATTCCCACTTACATCCCCGCTACCTGATCCCCCCCTTAATTTAAACCCTTCAGTCAGCATCCATTACTGTAACTAAGGTCTTCCATCTCTGTTGATAACGTGTGAACGAAGGCCAGGGGACACTATTCATGTATATTTAAAACATTCGTAGCCACTTGTTTTTTTTTTCTTTGGTTTTCTAAAGACAACTTCCTCTTTAATGAGCCTGTCAAGAATTCCTGAGATGGTTTAAAAATTAATACATAGAATTTTAGGGGGGGGGGTCCCAGTCATTTCTTACCCTGAAGAGGTTACTGTCATATACGGCTGTAAGTTGAGCTGGCACAAAGAGCTGCTGCTCAGAAAGGTAAAACTATACTCAATGACCTTTGCCCTCATTTATTGAGTTTTATTATAATGGCAGGGCAAAGGGAATGAAGCCAGGTGATTCACAGGCCTCTGTGGATAATCATCCCAGGAAAGTCACCACCCTGTCTTTATCTGTGTAAGATCTCATTGCTGTGTTACTCAATACCACCACCCGATGCGCGCACACACTCACACACACACTCACACACACACACGCACACGCACACACACCACAATGCCAGAGACTGAGACATTATACTGGTGGGAAACCATACAGATGACAGAGGGAATGTATCCACCAGTGATACCCCAGGGTTTATTTTGTGAATGTTTTGTACTAAATATGCTCATTGAACTAAATTAAATAAAATCAACTTAAAATTATGATGTGTTTCAGTTTTGTCCCAAGCAGTAGGAAGGCTTGTGAGTGTGTGGACTCACTTGGCCAGTGCATACATGTCTGGAGCCATCCATCCACCAAGGTTATCGACTAGTAAAATCAATATATCTAGTTCGGCCCAGAACTATTTTGACATTGACACAAGTTTTGCTATTTTAGCTGTTTACGAAAACATATTTAGGATACAATTAAATAATAAATATGGGTTTAAAGTGTAGACTCTCAGCTGTAATTTGAGAGTATTCACATCCAAATTGGAGCAAGGGTTTAGGAATTACAGCTTTTTACGTAGCTATTACGTAGCTGTCTCTTTTTCAAGGGACCAAAAGTAATTGGACAATTGACAAAGAAGGCAGCAAAAAAATAACAAGTCTGCATGGGTTCTTCCTTCAGTAACCTGTCATCAATTAAGCAGTTAAAAGGTCTGGAGTTGATTCCAGGTGCGGCGTTTGCATTTGGAAGCCGTTTCTGTGAACACACAACACGCAGTCAAAGGAGCTCTCAATGGAGGGGAAACAGACCATCCTGAGACTGGAAAAAAAGAAATCCATCAGAGTGATAGCAGAAATGTTAGGAGTGGCCATACCAATAGTTTGGTACATTCTGAGAGTGCACTGGTAAGGTTGGGAGATCAAAAAGGCATCTTCTGTAAAACATTGTGGAGGCAGTGTGACGGCATGGGCATGCATGGCTTCTAATGGCACTGGGTCACTTGTGATTATTGATGGTGTGACAAATGACAGAAGCAGCTGGATGAATCCTGAAGTGTAAAGGAATATATTTTCTTCTCAGATTCAGCCAAATACAGCAAAGTTGACTGGATGCCACTTCACAGTAAAGCTGGACAATGATCCAAAACATACTCCAAAAGCAACCCAGGAGTTTTTTAAAGCAAAGAAGTGGAATATTCTGCAATGGGCAAGTCAATCACAAGATCGCAACCCGATCAGGCATGCTTTTCACTTGATTTCAAATTTGGGACGCTGAACGTTGCATCTGCAACACATCTACATCACTAAAAGATTCAGAACTGGTATGTAGTGCCATGGAAGAGGAGCAGCAGCTGCCCACCAACACCCTGGGCTGGATGAAGCATGTGATATACACATCATGGACTTTAGCTTACATGCAGGACTTTTCAAATAACAATTGTCTATCTCTCTTTAAAAACAGAATGTTTCTTGAGTTCAAAAGCAGATGATTTTGGTCTTCTAATGGGTCCTGTTCACTACACTTCTTCCCTCCAGCACTCTGACTCTGCTGAACAGATCTAAAGCAAAAATGTCAGTGATGAACCTGACCTCCGTGTCAGCAGGACGTGCTCAGCTTTTAGGCTCAGTTTGAAGAAAAAATGAAAAGAATCTCAACTTTTGACGCTGGCAGGAAAACCTATCCGATCACAAATGCAGAGTTTTTTTTTGTTTTTGTTTTTTTTGTTTTTAATTAAAAAGAAAAACTTAAAATATGCAGCAGTGTCTTGTTTGCTTTAACCTAAAAAAAAAAAAAAAAACACCACCATCCTGGCATCTTTATCCCTCAAACAAACTGCACTCAGTACGACTATCCGAAGTTATTATTACTCTGCTCACTTTTCACGACTAAATGGTGATGATTTATTGATGTTCTTTGCAGCAAACAAAGATTCCATCAAATCTGATGTCAAGGTGGAGTATGATTAAAATGAAAAAAACAAAATAAAACCAAAAAAACGAATGATAAATTTATTATGGGGGTTCAAATCTCTAGAATAACGGATATTTGAGTTGGAGTTTGAGAGTGAGATGTAGCTTGTTGGTTAATCCACTCTGAGGTCTTTAAAGGACAAATCTGGTACTTTAACACCTCATAGACCCAAATCTGTCACATTGGCATGTCACTGGAAAAACAGCATTTAAAGTAGAAAGAGTTTGCAGGCCAAGTGGTGCACATTATATTGAGTTTACTAAGCCTTGTACATCAGTGCATCTAAAACCGTATTAGTATCCAAATATAAAAACCTTTTAAGACTCTATATGGAGACCTTTTTGCATCTCCCAACAGCAACATAACCAAAAGATACCCATCCGTCTCAAAACAGTACAGTACTGCAGTGTCTTCCGACTGCAAAGTAGACAAGAAACAAACTTAATGCTTTCAAGGATTTCAACAGGAGGCTCAGCAATTGTTATATTCTAGGACACAATGTTCCACAATAACAGAATTATTTCTTTGTTAATGGCCTGCCCAAATATCCCAAATAGAGTATCATGAGGTTAAAGTGTTGAAAAAAAACAATAAAAAAATAAAATACAGAAGATAATCTTGGTTGTGCGCCCATCAAAATCCACTTATAGAAAATCATGTGTTCTTATATAAACCTTACTTCCACCCAAAATATTGCAATAATGTTACAAAAAGTTAGTAATACCAAACACTTCAAAGAAATTCGCAACATGGTAACAATATCGTACTACTTCTAGCAATGCAGCTGATAAATCAAGACATTTAGATACTAAATAGCCTTTTAAAAAAGGGATAATTGTGTTGATTATTGTCTCAAAAAAATAAATAAACAGCTGCTCCAAAAGGTAGAAACACAAGTGGGCCTTTATTTATCCAAACAGGCTACCAGCTGCTGCAGTCTTTCGCTGGTTCTTCTTTAAGGACTAAAACAATGCAAACAAATTTTGGGGCGGCTTAGTGATCCGCTCGGCAGAGATGGATGGACAGTGGTGTACGTCGGGTAAGCAAGCTGCTCAACAGCTATTAGAGGAGGCAAGTACATTGAGGGAAGCTGATGTCAAAACGTTTCACAATTATCTATGTAGCATAGTTTCGTCTTACAAGGCAGGGAAATAAAGGCCAGTTTCTCATAGAAAACTCCCCCTCTTCTTGCAAATGGATATGACCATAATATTTCAAATTCTTTCCTTCGGCCCTCTCTCCCCCTCGACTGGTCTTAACTTTTCCGGGAAAGGGGGGATTGTGAGAAAGATAGTGTTTTTGTAAAATGGCGGGGGCCATTGGCACCTATCAACCTATTTAGTTTCAGAGTGTCTTCACACCTCAGATGGCGTGAAAGAAGAAGGACGGCAAACACACCTGCGTCCTCCTCATCCGCCCCCCTCTGCCTGAAGATATCGGATTCAGCATGGAAAGTTTACTCCTAGTATTTGACCCAATTGCTTCTCGCCCCTGGGATTGACTGAGGTGTGTTAGGGTTGGTGTTGGTGGGGGGTGGTGGTGGGGTTGTGCGCCTATCAAACAGTTTCCATAGCAACACCTAGGGAAACTTTAGCTGGTGCAGGGACAGAGAGGCTCAAAGGAGCTGTTACCTCAGTGGCCTCGGAGTAAACCATCCAAAGCTGGCTGACTAATGAGACGGGCTGGAGTTTTGATTGAGGGTTGTTGGGGGGGCAGAGCTCCTCCTCGGGAGGCCAGGGACACGAGGCTGTGTTAAGGGTTGATAGAAAAATAGCAATTGATAAATTGCCTACAGATACGGTTTGTTCTTGACCTTATAAAACCTCATTTTGGGGGCCTGGAGCTGCAGGTCATTATTAGACTGGGTATCAACGGTTGTAGACACAGTGATACACAAATATTGTTTAGAAAATGTATACAGTCCACAAATGATCCACATAAACATTTTGTTACATCTTAGTGCTTGTCTACACTAAAGATCATGCAATAATCTTTCAGTACAGGACACACATATCCACATACACGTACACTGCAGAAGGGATACAAGGCGCATATTGACACACATATTACATTTTCTTTTGGTTTGTTAATAATAGCGTTGTATTCACTGCGATCTCTTTCTGTCTTTTCCTCTCAGTTGCTCCCTTCAGTTGTGCCACAGAATCTTCTGCCTCCATCTAACCCTCTCTTCTGCATCCCATCCATAGGACCCATCCATATTTATTCCTCTGTAGTTACCACAGTTCTGCACATCTTGGCGCCAACTCACTTCTCCTCCACTCCTCAGGCATCCTCTCACTCCCCAGTTTCCCGTTGAACAACTTTGTCAAAAAATCTGCTGGACACTTCAACTCAAGTATATCATCAGGGGCAAACTACCTTTCCAGTCTTCCATTTTTCCACTCTTCATCTTCTTCCATCTTCAACGCCCTCCTTTCTTCACCTTTACTTAACTCTATCACCCCTTATACTTTGTGCTCTCTCATTTTCTTCATTCATATCCTCTTATAAGCACTCTTTCCATCCTTTCATCATACTTCTGGCCCCTCTCAGTCGAAATCCTTGTCTATTCTTATCCACCCTTACCTACTGCCTGTCCTTCCCATCTCTATCGCTCTGCTTCACCAACCTGAATAAATCAGTCTCTCCGTTCTTACCGTTCCCAACCTATTATGCAAGTCATTGTTTTGTCTTTGTTTGGTCTTTGCCACCTCTACCTTCACTCGATGCTGCATCTCACTACACTCCTGTCTGCTGTCTTTAGTCTCCTCCACTTCTTTGCAAACTGTATTTACTCCCGCACTTCCTCCTTCCCCCACCAAGTCTCCTTATCAATTTTCCCTCCAGACGACGTACAGAATTTTTGTACATAACGATTAACATCACTGAACATTACGCCTTCAGTTTCCAGTGTCAGACTCTTCAGTCTAGCTGACACTCTTTCCACCTCCAGAGTATTCCTAACAAACTTGTCCTACTCCATTTCCCGCTTTGCTAACTTTCCACCTGGTCTCCTGGACAGACAGTACATCCACCTTTCTCCTCTGAATCATGTCAATCATCTTTCTCGAGTTTCTCATCATAGATCAGACATTCAAAGTCTCTGTGTCAGACTCTTGCTTTTTCCTCTTCTCTCTCCGACTCCTGACATGGCTTCCTCTTCTTCTTCTTTGACCCACAGTGGCCCAATCTCCACCGGTACCATGTGGGTTATCAACACCGCTGTTGGTCGTTGTTAACCCAAGCCTCAGCCCATCCGGTGGGAAAATACCAGGTTTGATTTGTGAATTGTTTCTGGCATATGCTTGTAATCAGATGCCCTTCCTAATAATAAAAAAAAACCCTCTGCAAAAATCCAGGCTTGGAACCTACTGAAGGAGAACACACAAGGCTGCATTTACCCCCTTGTGGCTACATTGCATATTTACTGCAATCATTTATTGTGTTTACTGCACTAACTGCAGTCATGTCATTCTGAGGTGCAGGTCTCTGCCCCTTGGAGCAGGACGGCGGTGCAAAGTGCATTGTATACATTAACCTTATCCCTGACCTAAAGGTTTCTGTTTTTTTTTTGTTTTCTTTTTTTGAAACCCACAAAGTCTGCCAAGGTTTTGTGGGTATAGCTATTTATTTCAATGTCAAGAGAAAGTGTGGTGCAAAGGAGAGAGACGAGTCCACGAGTTCAAGTGCAACACTTGCGACTTGGAAATTGTGGGTATGTTCGCTTGTGCGGAATAGCTGGATAGTGAACTGTTTTTCTTTATTCTTAAATATTCAGAATAAAGAAAAAAACATTTGTAAAGAGTAATTGATACATATAGAGACATTAGAAAATATAAAATTCATATAGAAAACTATATGAATGGAGTGTCAGCTGTTTACTATCCAAGCTTTCCACCATTACCTCTGTGCATTTTTGTGTTTGTCAGTTGTTGGTTTGCTTGTGTTAGGTTGTGTGTGTGTGTGTGTGTGTGTGTGTGTGTGTGTGTGTGTGTGTGTGTGTGTGTGTGTGTTTGTGTGTGTGAAGAGCATATATACACAGAAAAACAATTTGTTAGAGGTCTAAATTAGCTTTGACCCTCCCCTGGGAGGCACACACCCACACTCCCCGACACATGCATACAAAAACAACTCACTCTCACAATGGACTTTAAACAGAATCAAGACAAGGAGTTAACATGTTCCAATGATTATAATTAGTTGAAGCCAGCTGTTTTGCGGCACAACAAAAATTATTTTCAGAAAGTAACAGCAGGCAATTAAAACTTTCATACCAGTGATTGATAACCTTCTAAAACAGTTTACAAGCTCCATGTCTCAGAAAATTAGCAGTTATTCCACATGATATAATATCCGCTTCATGATATAATATCCAGCTCTTTTTAAGCCAGAGTTTAAAATTTTTGTTTCACTCAACAACCCCATCCACCACCTGTATCTTCTGCTACAGTACGACACGAAAGAAACTTCATCGGTCTCTAAGGAGGAACACTCAGGACGTGTGCATTCGCATAGAAACAATGCAAGCTTGCATGGAAAAAGGGAAGTTAATATTTACCACCCTCGTAATCACACAGACTGTATGCATCACTGCCAGAGAGCCGAAGATACAGAGCAGACAGTAAAGCGGCATGCACTGCCATTACATCATCGACAAAATACGCCCAAAACAGTGACAGGTCTAGTAATTGCATTCAGTGGTTCATAAAATTGCAGGAGTTGCATCATTCTTGCCACGTTGACAGAGGAGGTGGCGAGGGAATGCAGCCCAGGTTTGAATGCACAGCGCGTTCAGATGCAGATTCACTTAATTAAAAATCAGGGGGCGCCGCATGCATAGTAATGCGTCACCTCGACACTGGCCTTCCCTGAAAATCCCTCGCATGAGGAGTTTCAATGGGCTATTTGCGTTCCTTTGCCGTATTATCACCTCCAACCCCAGACGCCCACAGACTCCATTAATTGCCAGAGCCCCAATCTGTGTAAATATAACAGACACATATAGATATTTGTGAAGCAGAATCAATCTGGTGCAGCGAGGATGAGGCCAGCTAATTCTCACATCAGTGTCAAGGAGGCAATGCGGCTGTTTACCTCGACACATTAACTAATTATCCTTTTTGGGAAAAAAAAAGAGTAACCTGATGAAAGACGTCCCTTTTGGATTGACTGGTTATTCAGATGGATATCTGAAAATGACGACTCAGCATGAAACACGAATTGCACACTAATCAGTGAAATGTATTGATCATGGAATATCCCCTGCTCTGATCCATGTCAGTGATTTTTACTTACAGAACTAAACATCACTCTCACCTCACTCAGCAGCCTCAGCAGTTTGATGTGTGCTGATAGTAACCGGACAAACTGCTGGGCTGAATGTGTCCGACACCCAGGGCTGTCTGACCTCTGTAGCCACCCAGACTCTTTTAATTTTGGCCTCAAAATATCCTTTTTCTAAATATTAAATAAATGAACTGAGTTTCACAAAATTAAAGAAGGCGGCTTTTACAGTATCACTGACCTTCAACTAATCCAATTTCAGTCTTTTTTTTCTTTACAAACTTTTTTTTTTTTTTACTAATTTATCTGAAAAAATGTCCATGATATTGAGTTATTTTATATAATTGTATTATTTCCAGGAAAACTAATAAAGTGAAGCTGCAGAGGAGATAAAAAGAAAAGACAAATGACCAACCAAATAAACAACACACTGACAAAGCAACACATATTGAATTAAAAGAAAATAAATAAAAAAAAAAACAAAGCCCAGCAATCCAATACCTCCCTGGATTTCAAAGCTCTGTGTCAGGATCAGAGAGTCCCTGCCTACTATTGTATGTGTCTCTCTGTCTTTCGGTTCACATTCACTCTGTCTATGCTTGGTCCGTGTAGGTAATTGGTCAGATAATGAGGCCTTCATGTAATATATCTGATGCTTTAACAACCTTTTGTAATATAGTAATAACTGAGGCATATCCTTGCTGCTGATAGGAGACATTGTTATCAGATGTAATTCACTGGGCTTAAATGTGATAACATAAATTATTTATATTTGATTAATACAATGTTCTTTTCCCTCAATCGTTCGTCCCCTGTGAGTACGTTATTGTCAGATGGTCCGCTCATTAAAAGTAAACTCAAATAGCCTTGATCACATTTATCCGGACATGCGGCGCTTTGAACACACAGTTGGTTTATAATAACACACACATGCACACACACACACACACATACGCACATACCTGTGGAGTTTGAAATGTACCGGAATATGGTGTTAGTTGAACACCCTTCGGAGTTTCTCCGAACCACCAGCAACATATGGTACGATGAGGTTCTTTTTGTTTGTCTTATTTTTGTCTTTCTCCTGTTCTATGTTGCTGCCTCTGGTGGTTTCTGATTTGGCGAAGGCCCAATTACAGTATCCACAGGATTTAGGGGCTTTCTTAATGTGTTGTGCCTCGGTCTTGTTTCCTTCGGCGGTTGATGGGATGTTCTTGGCCCAGTGGTGTAGAGTCCTGATCACCCCCTGTTTATGCACAAGGGGGTGGTATGAGTGGAAAAGTAGATATTTGTTGGTGTGTGTTGGTTTCCTGTAAATGTTGATGTCCAGGCTTCTGTCCTGTTGGGTGTGAATGCAACGATCCAAGAAGGGGAATTGGTCAGCAGTGACTCCCTTGTGAATTTGATGTTGGTGTCGATCATATTTAGGTATGTGGTGAACTCTTCTACCTCATTCTTCTTGATCTTGACCCATGTGGGTTGGCAGTGTTCCCCTGAATGAAGCGAGGGTCTTGCTCTTAACCTCCTCAATGTATAGGTTTGCCAAGGGGGATACAGGTGAGCCCATGGTGCAGTAATGTTTTTGCCAGTAGAAACCGCTGTTGAACTGGAAATAGGTGGTCTGCAGACACAGATCCAGAAGGGTGCAGATGTGATCTGGGGAGAGTTTTGTTCTGTTTATTCAGGTGTCGTTCTTCACGAGGCGTTCCCTCACTGCTGTGATCGCATCCGATATGGGGATAAATGTGAACAGTGAGGTTACATTGTACAACAACATGGTTTCATTCGGGTCCAGCCTGATCTGCTTGACCTTACCAGCAAAGTCCTGTGAATTCTGGATATGGATTTGTTATGTTGCCAACCAAAGGTGACAAAATCTTTGCCACATGTTTGGCAATGTTGTATTTGACGGAGTTGATGCTGCTGACAATTGGTCTGAGAGGAGTTCCTTCCTTGTGAATCTTCAGTAGTCTGTAGATGCAAGGCATGGTTTCTCCTGGGTACAGTTGATAATAAAGTGGTTTGCTCATAAATGGCCGCATCCTTTTCTAGATGCTGTAGACAGCTGACCACTGTCTTCTTTTAGGTGTTGGTTGGGTCCCGTTTCAGGGTTTCTGACATTTGATTCATATGAAGGATCCCGTCTTGTCCTCTTCATTTTTTCTTGTTACCTTCATGAATGAGTACTTACTGAATTACAGCCTGTAGTTAAGGAGACTTTCCAGACATCAACAGGCAGTTAACAAAGACTTCATAACAGACTGCTATTTTTCTGCCGAGGGGAGGAGGAGGCTTCCCAAAGCGCAGATAAAATGAAAACACAGGCGAGGCTGCCGAACAAAGCAAATGGTCTCTTTTTATTTCAGACACCAGGACAAAAGACATATTGACAAGCATAGACAAATGGCTGGGTCTTTGCTTTTACTAAAGGCTCTGGGTTTTCAATCAAAGATGAGGGTGCACGCCAAGACTGCAACATTGCCAGGGAGCCTCTGGCAACTCGCAGGTTTTCATGAATTTATCTAATAGCAAACCCCAGCCTTGTCCATGAAAAGGACATACCTCGAGCAGGAATATGAAACAACCTTGTTCTGAGCAAGTTGTGTCCATTAAAGAAAAAGAAGTGCTTCACCGAGAGACACTCGGTGAATAAATCAGGATGTGATGGAGCATCCTTCATGCAAGACGCCCACATGCATTTTGTCATTCCTTGAAGCCATTTAATAAAACAAAAGGCTCCTCTGCAACATTTGGAGTGTTGCCATTTCCATGGCAACCACATGTATTGTGGCCATAAGTTTTCTGAATGCAGCCTGGATTTCATAGAAGGTCGGGGGGAGGAGTAGAGGAGTAGGGAGAGGTACTGGAAAAAAAAAAATGAAAAGAAAATGAAAAGAAGAAGAAAAACTTCCAGATTTCAAAGGCTTATGATTTCATAGACTTACATCTTGAAGGAAAAGTGAGGGGAGAACAGCTAAAGCATTTAATATTCAATGATTTGAAGACATGGTTCTGCAGGAGACATTGCGCAAGTTAGTCAGCCTTTTAAACAGCATTATAACATTAAACTTATATTCTTCTTCTTCTCCTTATTTTCCGTATCTTCCTCTTGGAGTGTGGGTGTATGTCTCCTGGGGAATAGTCAAAGCTAATTTAGACCTACTACGAATGTTTTTTCTGTGTATATATGCTCTTCATACATACATACATTCACACACACACACAAAACCTAATGTAAGCAAACCAACAACTGACAAACACACAAATACACAGAACTCATGGTGGAAAGCTTGGATGGTAAGCAGCTGACAGTCCATTCAGACAGTTTTCTAAATTAATTTTGTATTTTCTAATGTCTCTATATGTATCAATTACTCTTTACAAATGTTTTTTTTCTTTATTCTAAATACATTGATCTTGTTCTTCTTTTGGCTTTTCCCTTCAGGGGTCGCCACAGCAAATCAACTTTTTCCATCTGACCCTATTCTCTGTATCCTCCTGTCTTTTCATCATTATAACTGTTTCTAGGCCATACAGCATCACTGGAGTCACCACTGTCATGTATACCTTTCCTTTCATTCTGACTAATAGTCTTCTATCCCATAGAACACTGGCATTGACATTTTTCTCACCCATTCCAACATGCTTGGACCCGTCTCTTCACCTCTTTTCCACACTCTCAATTGCTCTGGACTGTTGACCCCAAGTACCTGAAATCCTCCAGCTCCTTGATCTCCACTCCCTGTCGCCTCACTGTTCCACCTGGGTTCCTCTCATTCACACACATATATTCTGTCTTGCTGTGACTAACTTTCATTCCTCTCCTTTCCAGAGCATACCTCCACCTCTCTTGATTTTCCTCCACCTGTTCCATGCTCTCACTACAGATCAAAATGTCATCTGCAAACATCATGGTCCATGGAGTTTCCTGTCTAACCTCATCTGTTAGCCTGTCCATCACCATTGCAAACAAGAAGGGGCTCAGAGCAGATCCCTGGTGAAGTCCCACCTCCACCTTGAACTTCTCTGTTACCCCTACAGCACACCTCACCACTGTCTCACAGCTAGTATACATGTCCTGCACCAGTCTAACATACTTCTCTGCCAATCCAGATTTCCTCATACAATATCAGAGCTCCCCTCTTGGCACCCTGTCATAATGGATTTGTAGTACTCTTTCTAGGCATGAGGCCATAATGCTGTTCACAAATGCTGACTTGTGCTCTCAGTCTAGTTTCCACTATTCTTTCCCATAACTTCATTGTATGGCTCATCAACTTTATTCCTCTTTAATTGCTGCAATTCTGCACATCCCCCTTACTCTTAAAAGTGGGCACCATTACACTTGGTCTCCATTCTTCAGGCATCTTCTCACTCTCTAAGATCCTGTTGAATAATCTAGCCAAAAACTCTACTGCTGCCTCCCCTAGACACTTCCACACCTCCACAGATATATCATCAGGACCAACTGCCTTTCCACTCTTCATCCTCTTCAATGCCTACCTCACTTCACTTCTACTAATCTGTGCTACTTTGTGGTCTACAATAGTCACCTTTTCTACCCTTGTCTGTCTTTCATTTTCCACATTCATCGGCTCTTCAATGTATTCTTTCCATCTTCCCATTACTTTTATAGCATCTGTCAAAACATTTCCCTCTCTATCCATAATCAGCCAGACCTGTCGTACATCCCTTCCATCTTTATCTCTCTGTTTCGCCAACCTTGATAGAGCATTCTCTCCTTCCTTGCTGTCCAACCAAGCATACAGGTCATTGTACACCCTTTCTTTTGCCTTTGCTACCTCTATCTTTACCTTACGTTGTATCTCCAGTACTTCCACATGACACACCAAGTACTCTCCCACCTGTCTCCCTGATAACACCACCTGTTGTTGTCCAATCATCTGGAAGCTCGCCCTGACCACCCAGAGCCATTCTCAACTCCTAAACCATACAACACTCCTCCCTTTTCAGCTTCCACCACTTTGCCCCCTGCTCTGCCTTTGTCCTCTTGATCTTCCTTGTCACCAGAGTCATCCTACAAACTATCATCCTATACCGTCTGGCTATGCGTTCACCTACAACTACTTTGCAGTCACTGTTCTCTTTCAGGTTACCTTGTCTATACAAGATGTAGTCTACCTGCGTGTTCCTTACTCTGCTCTTACCCTATGTTTCTGTCTTTTCTGTAAAAAAGCGCTCACTACCAAATCTGCCCGTCACTTCTTCATCCCCTTTATTGTCTTCACCAACATGCCCATTGAAGTTTGCACCAATTACCACTCTCTCATCTCTGGGAATATTCTGCATCACTTCATCTAGCTCATTCTAGAACTTCTCCTTCTCCTCAAACTGACATCCCACCTGCGGGGTAGAGCCACTAATAACATTGAGCATCACACCTTCAATTTCCAGTTTCAGACTCACAAGTCTATCTGGCATTCTTTTCACCTCCAGAACGTTCCTAACAGACTGCACCTTCAAGATAACTCCTACTCCATTTCTCTTCCTGTCAGTACCATGGTAGTACAACTTAGAGCCTGCTCCTAAGCCTCTAGCCTTACTACCTTTCCACCTGATCTCCTGGACATCCAGTATATCCACTTTCCTTATCTGCATCATGTCGACCAAGTCTCTACCTTTTCCTGTGATGGTCCCAATATTCAAAGTCCCTACTCTCAGTCCCAGACTCTTGCCTTTCCTCTTCTCTCTGCTTCTGAACACACCTTCCTCCTCTCCTTCTTTGACCTACCTACTTAAAGTCTACTCCTGATAGTTTCAATCCATGACTCTCTGTGACTGTGCTTCAGAGAAAGGAATAGATCTCCATTTATAAATGGATGCCAGATGTCTTCAGGCTACAATGGAACAATGTGAACAATCCCTTAGAAACAGTTCATGTCTATAGATAATGTGTTTGGCCAAGCACACACACACATACACTCACCAAAAGCATACAAATCATACACTAGTCATTGAACCTTCAGGATGGTCAAATTTAAATTTTACATTTTTTGATATATATTATCGCAAGCTTTTCAGTCTTACGGTGATGTAACACAATCAACAACCAATAGATGAGCTCTAACAAAACGATAAAAAGGAATCCTGGTGGGCAAACAATCGGCAAAACAGTATTGGCAGCAGCAGGGTATTTGTTGGCGGTATGGATGAGAGTGAATGGTGAAGGACATCACTGTCAATATTGTCAATCCAGAAAGAGGAGTTGATAGTTGAGCTGTGGGCAGAACAGCCCAGCTAGTACAATGTCAACTCTCCAATGAATCACAACCGTGTGGAGAAGGAAAAGCGATGGACTGAGATGTAGAGGCTCCGCAAATATCCTGTGAAAACATTGCATGGTCAAAAAAAATTGCTGAAAGAATCTAGTTCTAACGATGGTTCAATTCCGACAGGGGACTTTCTGTGCAGAGTTTGGATGTTCTGCATGTCTGCACGCGTTTCCTCCAGGTTCTCTAGTTTCTTCCCACAGTCCAAAAATATGCAGCAAGTTAATTGGAAAAATTTGGAAAATAACCCAGATGCCCAGTGTGAATGAGAGACTGAATGGTATTCTGTCTGCTAATGTGGCCCTCTGATTGACTGGCAATCAGTTCTGGGTGCACCCTGCCTTTCTATCAATGGGAGCTGGGAGAGGCTACAACATCCGCTGCAACCCTGAGAAGGATAAGCGATAGCAATAGATGGATGGATGGAATCTAGTTGAAGACTTGAAAATAGTGACCCCGTAAGATTCACAATCTTTGTAAAATCGAGGTGTGAACAGCTGTATGAGGGTAGTTTTCCATCAGTCTTACTCAAAGCTTTTCAAGTCTGATGTATGGGTAGCTATACCTGCATGCCTGAGGATCCTGGAGGCGTACAGGTCCCGCAGACATGGCAGATTGTAGCCAATCATCTTCTCTTCAGAGTGGATGATATGCTGCAGTCTTTATGGGGATGGTGGCGTGCCAGATGGTGATTGAGGAGCTGAGGGTGGACTCGATGATGGAGGTGTAGAAGTGCGCCATCATCGTCTTTAGCAGGTTAAACTTAACTCCCACAGGAAGAACATCCTCTTCTGTGCTTTGATGGAGCTGATGTTCATATCCTTCCTGAGTGATGATCATCCGCAGGAAGCGGCAGGACTCCACAATTCCAACTAGTGAGTCTCTCAGGGAGATGAGGGTGGTCGGGGCTGCGTTCTTTCTGTGGTCTACCACCATTTCCACTGTTTTTAAAGTGCTGAGCTCCTCATTGTTCTTACTCTACCAGGTCACCAGGTGGCCAATCTCCCACCTGTAGGCAGACTCATCCCCACCAGAAATGAGTCCAATGAGGGTGGTGTCATTCATGAACTTCAGGGGCTTGACAGACTGTTGACTTGAGGTGCAGTTGTCGGTGTAGAGTGAGAAGAGTTGAGAGGGAAGAACACCGCCTTGGGGAGAGCCGGTGCTGATGGTCCAGGAAAAAGAGACATGTTTTCCCAACTTCACATGCTGCCTCATGACAGCCATGAAGTCGGTGATACAACTGCAGGTGGAATCAGGTACGTTCAGCTTGGAGAGCTGGGACAGTTTTTCACAAGCCAAAAACCCATTAGAAAGGAGAAAAAAATAATGCATTGAAAAAAAAAAAAAAAAAAGAGTAGAAAAGGCAAAAAAATCTCTTATATAGCTACATTCAATTACCATGGATCAGAACATGGTGGCATTAATGTTGTTTTGATGCTCCAACAAAAATCAATATCCTGGGGATAGAAATGGTTTTCTAAATTGATTATGTCCAAGTAAATCCATGGTGGGTAAATGTGCAGAGGCAAAGACCCCTCTGTCAACTGATTCCAGTCTGTGACGACAGTGATGTTGCTCCCAAGCGGCTTACATCACAAGGACGCTTTCGCAACAAAAATACAATTTTTTGGAAATAGAACGCACAGTATAATTTTTCCATGCTAAATCTTAGGTTTAGAAATGACTCAACCATTGACTCCGTTTTAATTTCTTTACACCATGGGGATAGTTTGGGTGAAAAATATCTATTAACTATTTTTAGGCTCTAATAGGATATGGCTCCGCAGGTATAATCACATTGATCTTATTAATTGACTGAAGTCATGAATTTTAAATGAAAAGAGCATCAGTATCTTGGTATTGGTTTGATATTAGGAAGCCTCAAACGGAGGTGGGAAGGTTTGGAAATATAATATCTGAAGTCTAAAAAAGAAAGAATGCATTCTGATTCTGATAAGGGTGTCCATCCTTCTGTATCCTTTCACCTCTTGTGTCAAACAGACTGAGCTCTTTTGTAACCTGCTCCGCACCTCGCTCACTTTTTATTGATTTTTCCTGAATATTTACTACCTGAAGTTCTGCCTGGGATCACCCTAAAAATGTCTTTGTGGTATGGAAAACAATAGATGGTTTGTTTGAACAGACAGCCTGAGGGGAGTTCTGCCCAGACACAAAAATTGTTTTTTGTATAATCTTACTAAAGGATTTTATCATTGACCTACACCATAGCTGATGCATTATATGCACACATCTTTCAAATGTTGTTTGTTTTTCCTGGTGCAGCTGTTTTTTGAAAACTCAAAAACGAAAAGATAACATACATGAAAGACAGAATCTTCATGGTCGAAGTCAACGAAGTATCTAAAAAGTTAAAATAGAGAGATAAAGATATTTTTTCCATAAAGGGTTTCTTCAATGAGTCTTAATTTCTACATTTTATTTTTACTTGCTGTTCTTTAAGCACTATTGGTCAGTAATATTTGGAAGTGACTACGTTTCTTTTTCAACATCTTTCAGTGCACTCTTTTGATACTGTTGCCTAAATCAATCAGCAATACAACTTTCACCATCCTGCATTGAGATTGAATAGTTAAAACACTTATTTCCAACACGTTGAACAGTATACTTTGCAAGGGGGACGCACCGATTTTACCTTTAAATTAATATAATTAGCAATCATTGGAGATAATGAAGCTGGATTATCATGAAATTAAAGACTTAAACCCCCATTTTTTAGTTCTCTTTACCCAGTGGGACTGAGCCAGGGCTCAGAGACACAATTAAGACACCAAAGGAAATGTTGTGTATGAGGACGACTGAGCCAAGGAGTCTTTAACCAACAAAGATGATTTGAACCTATGCAAGATGCAAAGAGCTGATTCTGTATTCCCTTTGAGGAAATTATGGGAAATAAGCTGCCAGGGTCCAGTCTCTTTGATAATGTGAGTCACTCTATGAAGTCTCGCTGCTCTGAAGTGTGGCCAAAGGCTCTCCAGGAGCGGTTGGTAAAAGAGGCGAGAGCTGGAAGCCCCAGTGTTGTTAGGGCGACTAAATAAACAAACCGCAATGGACATCTGATTCTTTTCAGAATCTAATTTGACTTCTTGTAGAAGATGTATGTTCGCAGAGTCTGTTTGGTCTCCGAGTTTGTATTCCGCCGAGAACAGCAGCAGGAATCAAACATCTGGACGTTTCACCTCATAATAACAAGGAAATAAAAAGATTTCGGTACAAAACGCGGTTGTGTCTGACCGTACGGTTGCGTGAAGAATTCTCCGCTCGGATGGATTGTTTCTCTTTTTAATGTGCAAAGAGATTAACCTGCACACGTGAGTGCAGGCAGTAAAGAGGGGGAGCAGCGATGCAATTGTAAAATTGTTAAATGTAATTGAGGGCAAAATAACTAAGTGAAATAGCAGAAGTGGGGACATAAAGTAAACAAGGCTGCTCTAACAGGTCACATGAATTAATGCATGAGGTAGGGAAGAGGCAAAGGAATACATGTATTTCTGCCTAATCTGACTGTGGAAAATCATACATGGATCGACAGTAAGCCTTTCATTTGCAATTCTTGTGACATTTCCGATTCACAGCTGAAGAAATGGCACCCGGACCGGTGAATCAGCAGCCGAAATATTTACAGAGCAGTTTTGAAATCCAAACAGTGTAAAGTATATATTTCTATATGTACCTCTGTGTTTTTATTGTTGTTTTTTTTTTTAATTGTCTTTTCTCTCATTTTATCATGCTATGTGCAAAGATATTAATAAACAGAAAATATGAGTTTTTGCATATGCAGAGAGTAATTCCCTCTGGTGGCTGGGATTGGCTGGTGTCAAAATGTCTGCAACTGCAACATCAAACATCCATTTTTGCAAAAGATGCCAGCACTAAAAATGTGAGCTACAATAGCAGCATTGTCTTCACTATCAGTGAACTATAAATATTTATCATACTTCAATCTGTGACTGTGTGCTTTTTGTTTTATTTATTTAGACAAACCACTTGAAAATGCTCATCTCCTAGGACTGTCACTTTGCATAAAAGGGGAAAATATATGAATTTGATCATTTTTCAGCTTATAGTGTTTACTGTCCATAATCAGCAGTTGGAAACAGTGAGGTGAATACCGCCTTCTGACATCTGAGGGACTGAAGCAAGTAAAATAAAAAAAAGAAAGAGGCTGTCTTGGCTGAAGACTTTTACTTGATAAGATGACCGTTTGCACATTGAATATTTTGAGTTATTGAAATGAGGAATAAATCATACTATTAGGTTCCTTACTCACCCTGGATGGGGTGAGTCTGGGTTGGGTGAGCCTGGCTTCCCTGTACTGAAATTATATTTTAGTAATTCTAGCTGGATGACGTGAGCTATTGGATCCAATATTTGCAAGCTTGGCTCTAATATGATCCAGTTAACAGACATAAATTGTTGAATCCACTGGGACTCATTTTCTGTCTTACTGATCTGCTTGACTTGTTTTCTTCCTTTTTTCACCGTAATTAAACAAGGATTCCAGCAATAGAGCTGTTGTTTGGATGGAGCGGATGTTGACATAAAGTTTTTTATGCAGACACAGCCAAGCAAAGGAGTCATACAAGTTCGGCTTTTCGACACCGCTTTCCTGAGCTTTTCGGCAGAACATACGCAGCCAGACACTTGTCATACTGTATATCTCATGTGAATCAGCAAAATAAGCTGCTGCTTTGCACGTGTGTTCTGTGTTTCTATTAAAATGTCGATTCTTTGGAATATCAAATCACCGTCTTTTCTTTTTACTCCAAACAGAGCCATGTTGTTTTTACGCCCCTCATCGCCTCTTAGTCCCGTTTTTTTCCCTCTCACAAATATAACCTCCAGTGTTTTTGTCAAAACCAATTCATCTTTCGACTGTACGAGGATCTGAACCTGGAGAATATTACATTAAAAAACAGAGCTTTTAGTTTCAGGGTAAATAATGGAGTGGTCCATCTTCATCCACTCTGACAAGCACAGAGAATTTGGCTTTTAGGCAAAGTAACTTCTTTTCAGATTAAACAGACTTGGAGAAAACACGAGTGTGTCGATGTGATGAGCAGGAACTGTGTCTCAGGTGCGGTGATCTTGCCCCGGAGCATCAGCCAGAGCAGCAGTGTGAGCATCATATGACATAGACATCCAGCGACTTTTTACCCCGCATATCGACCGCCCACCTCTCTTTCTTCTTGGGTGAATTATTTTTGTTGGTTCAAATATAACAGAGCCCCTGCAGCCAATTAAATAAAACAAGGCTGCCAGAAAGTGTCACCGTAGGATGTGAAAGCGTCGTATGAGGGCATGAATGGAATGATGGATGTTTACGAAAACTGAAGAGGACCAACACCAGGTAATACAGCGGCAGCAAATCAACAGTCGATTGTTTTATGCTTTATGAAACAGACATCTGGGAAAATGCTGATTTAACTGGAACGAGCATCCAATTGGGAGATAAATTGAGGGGTGAAGCCACATCTTCCATCCACATCTGCTTCCAGATTGCATGACGGGCGGCGTCGTTAATGGATACCAGATATGAAGTGAGCCTCAAGCTGCATTGCTGAAACACCCAGGTTGTATATTTACAAAGATAACCATCCATTTGCACAAACTGAGGATGGAGAGTGGATCTGAAAAGAGCCAGTTACATCTACGGACAGCCTGCTTATTGCTTCCATCACTTTGGGATCTAATTATTTCAACGCCAGTTAACTTTGTGGGCCTTTTCCATTACCTTGTCAGGAGTGTTTTGACAGGTATTTGCCTCGTAGTGTTTCGTCTGACACTTGAGTGAATGTGGTGGGCTGGAACTATTGACATTAGGTAGTTTTGTAGATGGTTGTTATTTCCCCCAAGGCTCTTGCGCTTTTTTTCTCTTCTTCTTCTTCCCTACAGCCAACAAACACTGTGATTGAAGGTCGTTTGACATCGCTAATACAGATGCTTTCTGTAGACGCTCCGCCAATACGCTGGCCTTTGTCCTTGGATTACAAAGAGTAACGCAGGGCTCAGGGCAAGGATGGGGTTGGGGGAGACCAGACCAGATCAGACCAAACCGGACCAGAAAGCAGACAATTCAGTCCATTAATATATTCATGCTCAAAAATGCAGACCTTCAAAGGTGCCTTCCTGTCATGATTATTCACACACATCTGGACATTTTGGAAACTTGCAAAACAACCAACAAGGAGAACAGCCAATGAGAGCGCAGAGGACATCACTGAAAGGCTAGACCCCGAGAAAGTCTGTCTGCTTGGCTGGGATCCATCGTACGTTGTTTTAGAGCTGCTTTTGCGAATGCGGTAACAAGACACCAACACTGAAACAAACACTTGACAAAAACAAATGCGCGTTTCTTCTCTCTAGTGCTTTTGTGAGAATTCATGGTTTTGAGAAACGATAGACTCATCTGTCATCGCTTAAGATGAGATAAGATAAGAAGATAAGATAAGAAAAACTTTATTTATCCCAAAGGAAATTGTTGTGCCAGAGTTTCAAGCAAAAACATAACAATAATAGATAACAGTAGGAAGGGGGGAGAATAAGAAATACAATAAAGTATCTCTTGAGTTAAAGTGTGTGACTCTCGGTGTCTACTCACTCAAGTGTTTTGCGTACCCTTGGGAGTAAAAAATGTGCGATGTGACACCCTCGTTGCTCCCTCGAAATTTAACTGTGGGCATAACAAACCCTGAGTGTCATGTGACAGAGACTATATTGAACAGATCCTACTATACATGCAGCAAGACAGATGCTCTGCATTGGCTGTTTCATCCAGGGATTTTTTTTCCCTCAGCTCTACACGCTGAGGTGAAGTGCCGTTAAGCAAATAAGAGATTATTCAGTTTGCTTGGCATAATCACCATACTGGTAGGGACAAGCACTTTCCATTCATACGCAAACTCACACCCTTGGATGTTATTATATCCCCTGATTCAGCGATCAGGATGTTTCCTAAAAATCTAAACATACCTGTTGTTCTAAGAAAAAACTGGTTAAGGGCCATTTCACCTGTGACACAGGTCCTGTTGTGTATTTTAAAGAATTGTGACCCGCTAGATCACAATAATACTGGATGTCATCTTAGCCCATGTTTGGAGACACTTCCATCTTCTCACTGGAACTGATGTTGTAAAAACCTGGAATGTAAATTTGGAGGGTATTGGCAGAGTAAAGTTTCAGCTGTTGCAAAAAGTTAGTGTAACATCTGGTGGGGGATTATATTCATGCATTTGGGTCAGTTTTACGCTCATCATTCCATTGCAGAATTTCCAGAATTCAAATAAGAAAGGCTTCAATTCTGCTCAGGATGGTAAAATTATAAAGTTTATAATACCTCACAATAAAGGATAATTTGGGGAGATAATGACTTCAACTTTACAAGCGCGTAAAGGCAATTTAGGAAATTCTACCCAGCTGTCTTTTAAAATACACCAAGAATAATGAAAATCTTGTGTCAAAATGTAAAACATATGTTCAAAAAACATCTAGAAAGAAAAAAAATCTAAAATACACATAAAACTCTGGTAGGAACAGAATGATAAAGACGGTGTGCATGTGGGAGGTTGGTTGCGCGTGTGTCTTTTTGTCTTATTTTTCTTCACATTTTTACATTTTTAATCACAGGCCCCTGCATTAAAAAAAAAACTACCGTGAAAGTTGAATGCAGCGCAATGCTCTCTAAAGTTTTCAACATTTGAAGCTGCTCCTTTCATGCAAAGAGAATATTTTAGTTGCAAACACTGAAAACTGGAAGTGGGGGACAAACCTGCCACTGCTCACAAGAGTCAACAGAGGCCCAAACTTCAGGATCACTGATGCCTCAGAGGATTACTGGTGGCTTCCTATCTCGTGGTTTTGCGGCACTGTGTTGCCTTCAACCTTAAAGTCTTTGTGATTGATCAGAATAAAAACTGTTATTTAGCGAACCCAGTTTTGATAAATTTGTACGATTTTGTAAGAAATGAAGGGATTTCTACATAGGGCAGAATAGGGCAGAATAAGGCCAGAATTTAGCAAGCTATTCAAAAGAGTCTCTCAAGTTTTTTGGACTGAGATACGTCACTGAGCATACGTCATGTTGTAATAATATAACAATATACACCTCATCTAATGCTAACATTAGAGGGACTGGGCCTCACCTTTGTCTCCAGTTTGCAGAAGCAATATTCTTGTTATTTAAGTCATGAATGTAATACAATGAATGATGGTGGTTTGGAACTCCCAGGCATGATGTTCTAGAGCAGGGGTCATGAACCGTTTTCACTGGGAGAGCCATAAAAGTTAAATATTTCAAAATATATTTAATTGAGAGCCATATAGTATTTTAACATACCTGTATAATACATTGGATATGTCTTACTTTTAATGCGACCTCTGGCGCTGCATGGATTTGTTCGAAGTGCCGCTTTACATTTGACCTTTTCATCTATGCAATTCTTCAATTCCATTTTAGACATACCGCAGATCCAAATGCAAATTCCTTTGTCCGCGCACGCAGCCTGGAATCCACGGTTATCATCGTCTTTTTTTCTTTTCGCCATCTTTTCCGTTAGAAGGGTTGCAGCGGATAAACTAGTTGGCTATCTGATAAAATCTTCACCTTTACAATGACCCGGACATACTCGCAAGCCATTGGTTCCCAACCCAACCAACGGGTGACCCGTGAAATTTATCTTCAAAACGAATTTTTGTTTACTTTAAAATGACACAGTATTATGAAGAAATATTACAAATATTTTAAAATAAGTTCCGAAATGATTTTTTATTCAACTCAAAATTATCTGGGAGCCATATGCCGTCACCGGAAGAGCCATATATGGCAGGCAAGCCATAGGTTCCCGACCGCTGCTCTAGAGGAAGACAGGGGGAGAAATTAATGTATTGACCACAAGAGGACAGGTAGTGTGCATGGCGAGGATGCAGAGAAGAGGGTTAGAAGAGGGCCAGCTTCCCCTGAAAGGAGTTGCCAAAAGGAAAAGAAGAAGAATGAATGATCAATGGAACCATCACCACCCCCCGCAAGCTATTACCATGGCTTTCTAACAATACCCAATCTAATCCAATAGCAACAAACCCATGTTATATGAAAATGATAATCAATCACAAGCTGCTTGAAAAGACGTCATTTTAATCTCGAAACCTATTTTTCCCGAAAAGAAAAGGCTGAAAAGTGGATTTTCACTAACGGAGTATTGTTTTTTTCTGGTGGTTTCCCCTCTTCTGCTGCTGTACGCCCACGTCCTTTTTAGTGTTGAGACCATTATTCACTATGTGTTAACCCCCCCCCATTATGTATGTGACCAGAAAAATAGAACACAGCCAAATCTGTTACATATGAAGATAACCTTATTGCATGTCTATATAACAGTTATAGAACATACATAATGCGCTCATTAAGATCCGTCCCATTTCATTTTCCCATTCTGGTGCTCAAAAAGGAATACTGAATTCATTCTTTCATAAAACTCGGTAAAACAATTTCAACAACCCAAAGGCGTTTTTTAACAGCCACTACTATAAAGATCAGAGTCTTTTAACAGTCGCTTAATGTTTGTAATTTGTCGGTCCTGCGGTTTTAACAAGTACATTATGGTTCAGTCCCGAAATTTTTTTTGTCGAAATCCCATCGCATGAACTTGCTTAATCACTTGAATATTCTGAAATTTCAATAAATGCATCCTGATACTGTTTGCTCATTCTTTTAACAATCTAGTATAAAATATGTGTTTGTTGCTGACACCCAGAGCAACGACCACAATTGCTGCATTATGTCTGTTTTTACAGATAAAACCATTAACATAGTTTATTAGGACATCAGCTGAATGGTTACACTTGGACTTCACAAGAGGCTGCAAATGTGTTTTGTGCACACTAGATGCCTAATGCACACAAGAATGTGCACTTGAAGCCTTTGGGAGATGACAATATTCAAGTAAGATATAAATGCGATCCATTATTCATAATGTATCTGAAAGATGTGGCAGGGAAGAAAAAGCATCTATATTTTTAGGTCAGCATGCAGAATCCATTTTCATATTGTTGAATCACAAAAAGCTGAAAAATAGCAGATTCCCACTTGTCCCTTACCAAAGAGACTCAGGGATCCTATGTTTTAGAGGCGAGCACAATTTGGCTTGATAAGTGCAAACGACTAGTCCATTACCGAGTCTCTAAGTGTTCATGGCAGGAGGAGAGCGGGCAAAAGAGAGAGACGGAGAGGGAGACAGAGACAGAGTGAGACAGAATCTTATTGGATTCATAAAACACCATCAATGTCACACTGATCCAGTTTTATCCGCTGGTCGACGGGTTCATCAATCACAGATGAGGAGCTTCACTGAAGACATACAAATGTTTCCATCTTCATTTGCCAAGTTACACACTGCTTGCTTTGAGCAGACGATATTCACTGAGGATTATGTCTTGTAAAATTAATTTATCCAGTGAAGATTTACTGAATATGTATGATTTCCCTCTGATTCCAGTCGCGAGCTGGGGCATGAACACAGGCTTGGCCTGATCATCAGGCTACGAGTGAGTGCATGTCGGCACCGAGCTACTGGGCGACATCAGAAAAGCAGGTGACTTTGGGGATTATTCTGTAATATACATGGGTATATTTTCCTGTTTTTGCATCACTGGTAAGTGTGATCGGGCTCTAAGACGGAGCGAACATCACTAACTGGACCTTTTAGCTTGCAAGATGATTTTTCTGTTCTAAATTGTCACACCATGACAAACTCTGTCCTCCCTGCTCGGAAATGTCCTGCTGCTGCTTGCTGCTTGAGCGAACATGCTGCTGATGAGCTAATTGCTCCATCTCGGTGGCGGGTGGTAAAAGAGCTATCATGATAGTAATGATGATGGAGAAGAGAATTGCATAAATCATGAGAGTTGATGTTGGACACATATCATCAACTTCAAGGTTTCTCTGTAATTTCATTGGATGAATATAAGGAGAAGGAGGGAGAAGAACATTTTCTGTGGATGAAAAATTAAAAAATATATATTAATGATCATAACATTTTAAAAATGTTAAATTAAAAAAAAAATATATATATATATATTAATGATAACATTTTAAAAACATTCAATAAAAATATATATACATATATATATATGATAATAACATTTTTAAAATGTTAAATTTAAAAATTAAAAAAATATATATTAATGATAATAGATTGGTGAAAGATGCTGACTGAGTGCTCTTTTAACTTTTTTACTGCGGCTTGCCGTCCATCTGTAACGCAGCACTATTTACAGATGTCGGTGGTTGATCATGTGATCTGACGATGTTTATTACAGATGCTCTTGTAGCCAACATCGCTCCATGTCTATCTACATCATAAAGTAATTTACCCTAAACTCCTGGTATTCTGTTTATCAGCAAAACTAATAGGTGAAAAAACAAACGCTGCAGGTAGATAATTTTAGTTGACCTTTTTTTTTTTACTAAAAACACAATCCTTTCTGCAACAGTTGTTGTTTTTTTCATGGGAAAGAACATTGGTCACTCGGGAGTAGCATCATGTGTTAATCCATCCCTGTGTTGGTTCTGAGTTCATGCTCAGAACACAAGCTGAGAGTTTTCGTGCCGGCGGCAGGAAGTACAACTACACAAAGCCTCTACGGACATAGCAATGTGAGTACAAGTGTATCAGTCAAGTCATGTATCACTAAAAACTTTGATGCTGTACATCTTGACAGCTGTTCAGCCTAAGGTGGCCCTAAAAATCATACCTATGCATTGATAGAATTTGTTAATTATCTTTTTTTTAGTTGTTTTAGCTGATGCAATCTAGAATTAAATCTTGAACCAAGTCTTCGATTTATACATTTTTTAACAGCTGACCGCAGGAGACTCCCTGTCAGGCTAAGGAGAGAGAAGCTGACCTGAACACTGCACTGGAGCCCCCAGTGGTTCTGTCTATGAAAAAAACTTGGCTGTACATCTCAAAACATCTGTCTGAAATAATGGGATTTTGGCCTCTTGATTCTCCCTGCCAGTGTGTCTTGTATGGATGACGCTTCTAAGGCAATACATGATTTGATTTGATTTCAGTTACATGATACACATAAATGTAGTGTAACATTATGGTGCAACTTCATATAATGTTTGTGATGTCCAGTTTATTTGTTTCTTTACTTTTCAACGCTATCATAATTCATCATGGTTCCGGGCTTTGTGTCTAAACCCGAAAACATTAGCACAATGGTATCCACTTCATTTTTGTAGTTAATTAAAACTTGATTTCACCGAGAGCCTAAAAGTGTTTTATTTTGACTGGTGCAATATCCAGTACGAGGCAACCAACTGTGATGTAAATAACACCTCAATGACACTTCACTGAGTGTCTGAGATTTAAATGCACCTTTCCTTCCAAAAGTACTCACATCATGAAATAGTATTTAATTTTTCAAATGCTGATATATTTTATTTGTGACCACTTACTGTACAAAAGAAGCGATTGCTTTTTGTTACTTTTCTGAGTTTCGCTTTGGTGATGGCCTCTGGACTTGTCTCGTACTGCATAACTCAGGGAACGGTCTATGGGTCCACCCACAGTCTGTGGGTGGACCTTGGTTTCAAAAGGAAATCTACAAACAGAATACTGTATGTACAAATAGATCTTCAGTGTCAACTCCCCCTTCTCCTGGTCTCTGTGTAGCAAACCTTGTATTTAAGTACTGCCAGTGTATTAACATTGGTTTCACATGTAACCCCCCCCCCCGTGATACACTACATCCATAAATTGTGACACATGACGAGACAAAAGGAAAAAGGGAAGACACAATTTTCCTCATTTCACAGAAATGATTGTTGCACATCAGATTTTTTGTCCTTTCTACCTCACTGCGAAAAAAAGTTAATTTTTTTTTTTTTTGTAAGACATGTCTGTGAGCACAATTTAATAGACTCAGTGCTGCAATTCATTTCTCAGTCTGGTAGAGCTACAGTTTATCACAGGCTTCGCATAACTATACAAAAATATTTTTTTAATAATTTAGTTCACTTCACAAGTATGTTCCACACATTATTTCTGTTTGACAGTATTTCAGTTGTTGAATTTCATATATGAAATACCAAACATGAAACCGATGCACAACATTTCTCTGATCGAAGTCAGACTGTGAGGGGAAAAAAGCAAGCAAATACACAGGTTTGTATATTTGATCAGTCTTCAACCTTGGTTGAAAATATTGATAGTTGATGAGTAACCTTATCACCTAATCAGAACAAACATCTGATATATTTTTTGTACCAACAACTTCAGCAAATTGACATTTGATCAGGAGTAAGAGAAAAGCACAGAGATGTGTGATTTCCCTCGCAAAGTCATACTTTTTTTACCTATTCATGGCGACTGTAAATTTAATATATTTTCAGTACTTGATGAGGAAATGCAAACTCTCACATGAATATAAATGAGGTTTAATATTTCCAAAACATCCCCCACTGTTGAGAGGGGATGTGGAGAATTTCAACAGGGAACAGCTTCAGTGACAGCCAAACGCATGGCAGGAATGCAGACGACGGGCTTAGACCGCATCTATTTACTGGTTCCTGTGTCAGCAGGCTGCCTGACAAGGTGAGTGAAAGCATAGGGAATTTCTTCAATTCCTTTGTGAAAAGCAAGCATTTTGAATTTTCTCTTCTAGAAATACAACACAATGGCTCTGATTTAATGTTGCACATTCCTAATATATCTAGTATGGGGGCTGTGACGCCAATGCATCATACACAAATACACTCTTGTCTTAAATATATTGTTTGCATCAATATAGATAGGTGGATCGGCGTTGCAGTTGCTGTTCTGTAAAACTAAAAACAAATACGACAGATCTCGCCCTATGCTCTTGCCCGCATCCTTGAGCAACGTGCAGCCAAATTAGGAGGAGAAAAAATTCAAGAGTAGAAAAATGGAGCTCACTGGCATTGCTGCATATAATAAAGACTCCCAAGGCTCTATACAGGAGAATCCTATATTTTAATCCTATATTTTTAAGATAGGACTTCCTTTATCTTCCTCAACCACCTCGGCAAGTTGTTTCAAATTCTGGTCCACACAGGCTTGATCATATAATTAATGATTGCGCAATTCTTTCATTTCACACCCCAACTCGTTCTGTAATAAACAGGTTCAATGACAAGGTCAACTCCTGGGAAACACAAAGTCTTACACTTCAGTGCATCAGTTGCGGTGTTCTGATCAGATGCAATCTGAAATCAATCCCATTTCCCCAACTAAGAAATATTAAGAAACTGAACAAGATCCACCAAATGCCATTAATGTAAGAATGTCTTAACATATCGGCCAAGACCTACTGCTTAAAAATCGACTATTCAACCAGTGCACTGTGTCCACACCCTTCTGGTTCCTTATATCTCTAAAATCCTCATGCAGCTGCCAATCAAACAGATGGATACAAGAAAACTATTCACTCTGCACTATAGAACACTCTTGTTTTTATTTAGGTATCACAGTATTACACTCACACACACACATGCACCGATTTATTATGATTTTATTCAAGTTTCATTTGTCTTCACTCTTGGAGAACTTCAAAATGATGAATTTTGAAACTGGAATGAATCATCTGAAGGATGGATGATTTGGGGCCATAAAGGTGTTGAAATCATTGGGAAGAAGACCAAAAATCTGAGGCATTCAAGCAACGAGTACCTGGTAACAGCCACAAAGTCCTGTGAGAAAAAAACCCACGCTATTAGACTTGGTCAGCGATTGATCAGGACATTCTTAACGTTTTCGTCAGAAGCGATATTACATATTTTAGTAACATCAGGCAAGCCTGTTGCCACCGCTTGGAGTGAATTGCATCAGTAAGTCATTTCTGTCGGGAGCAGATTCCATTTACACACTGCAGATCGAATAGGACACCAAGTAGGATCCTAAAAAAAGTAACCATTTATAGATTTTCAAAATAAGGCTCCTTTCTATATTCAAAGGGGTTAATTAGTAGCCCCATTCAAACCAGTTGCTACAAAATGTTTATACGACGAGTACTACAAGCTGGATGACAGGGAAACTTCAAAAGCATACGATTCAGGTTGCAGCATCACATCAGAAATCTAGCCTCTGTCTCTGTGGTCCAACATGTCGCCAATTTATAGAAGCTCTTCTGCTCAGCCCAGTCTCGCTGTGCTCGTTTGTTCTTTGTCCGGACCAGCCGAGGCATTTGATGCTTCCAAATAGTTCATCACCCTCATCAGCCATTCCTATTTCCACCTGCAGAACTGACTCCTGCTGGGTGCTTTACCCAGCTTTTCAAACCAACTTATCTGTGAATAATCGAACCGTCATACAAATCACACGAAAGTTTCCCAGGTATCAATTTGATCCCCTCCTTCACTTGATAATTAAGCCATTATCAAGACATCATGGCAGCAGTCACAGTCATGCCTGATGGAGCAATTGGACTGAGATGACAATAATGTTGTCATCCAGCTCTTTGCTGCCCTTAGCAGCCTCTGGCAGGCGTGAGTCTGCCTCTGCCAGGCGTGAGTCTGCCTCTGGCAAGGGATTCTACTTGGCAGGTATTTCCCTCTGACTTTCAAGCATTTGGAGTTGATGACTAGCCATCGTTTTTTTTGGTTTGAGATGGTTAAGCACTTGTTGAAAGTGTTTATTGCACTCAAAGGGGTGTTACAAGATGTCGCAAACTCAGTTAATGTGATCTTCACTTGACCTGTTTCGCCTCAGTGCCGTTTAACAGCACATTGCCTGTGTGCGTGCTCGCGTGTGTGTGTGTGTGTGTGTGTGTGTGTGTGTGTGTGTGTGTGTGTGTGTGTAAAACCTTGTCGAGACTGAATTGTGATCTTTTTTTGATTCTGAGACAAAGTGCTGCAGCTGATCTACTATATAGTCCATCGTAAATTTTGCTGTTTGTATGTCACTCTGTTGACTATAAAAAGCATTATTTTGCCACATGGTCGAAGTCTGCAGGACATCAGATGGACCCACATTGGACAGCAGGGACTGTGTGACGCTGGACGGCTTGGACACAGATGGTCCATTTCTTTGTGAACTGGCCCTGAGTATCCTAATTATTATTCGTGTGAAGAGAGGCTCCTCTTTGAGTCTGATAGCATTGGCTGACATGGCCTGAGGCAAGGCCAAGACTGACCTCGAAAACACCGGCCAACAACAGTTCCATTCTCTGTGTGTGACACACACACACACACACACACAAACACACACACACATACGCTATTTCTCTGATATGTTCCATTTAAAGGGCGGGAATATCAATTTTGTAGCTCTCCATGTAGAGACACTTTAATGCAACATGTAGGCATCTGAAGTGATGGTGAAGAATGTCTAGTGTAACAGACAGTTAAAGTCATGTAAGTACACAGATTGACAAACATCGTCACCGACTCCTACGCTTTTGTGCGTGAACGCGAAGAAAAACAGTCACATGCTGTGTCTAAAATAGCAGCAGTTAATTATGTTAGTGAATGAAACTTTTATAGTCACGCTGTCTTTTTATGCTGATGGCTGCACCGCTCTTTGTTCATTTACACCGCACACTTTAGCCTACAATGAACACACTGTGTAAGCTGTCATACTTACACACAGTACAGTGTGAAATTATGCACTGCGTTAACCTCAGTTTTAAAACCCCTACCAAGTGAAACAAAACAAACTGCCAGCTGTATGCGCCTTCAAACGGAATACTGATGACTATTGATGACACTTTCCACAATTCTAACTCATTTTATTAGCCTCCCAGCCAGAAACAATTCTTACTATTCTCTGCAACGAATTACAATTTAAAGATGTTCAATTTTCAAGTTGCTTCAAGAGCTTTGAGAAAATATTGTAGGGGAAAATTCCACGTGTTTTGGTTGTAAACACTGAGATTCACATCCAGTTGTTTTATTGCTCAAGAGTGAGTGGCATCCAGTGGTTTTCATTGGAATTTTTGAAACAATCATCGTATTGTACTGTTACACATTTGAATAAAGAGAATATTTGTGGATGTTTGACCAATAAGATCTATTCAAGGGTTCAATATTCCCAAATACTTTCCAGTATATTCTACATATACATATACTCTTATATTGTCTTGCTTTTTCTCTTTTATTCTCTTCTTTTAACAAGATAAAACTGCACAGCGTCCAATTCCTTCCGAAACCTTAGCGTGAAGGACAGCGTGGCCTCAGATCCCTAAAATTGAAATGTGTATTCTGTTTTATTCCTCACAGATGAACCAGTTCAGGCACATAATCAGCAAATATTATTATAGCCTGAGATCAGATGATCTGCAGACCTCTGTGAGGACAGCTCATAGATGAAGAGGTCATAGTGAAGGTCATACAGAAACAGAAGACACTGTCATAACCTTTTAAAGTGTGCATTGTTGGTTCCTCGTACTGTCTATATCAGAACATAGAGCTCAATGTCCCATTTTACTGATTGTCCCCGATTGTCACTTTGGGAAAGTCTTTGATAACTGTATCTTTATTCCAATTAAACTTCTTAAAAATTGCTCATGTGGGAAACCTTTTCCTGGCTTTAAGTTAACTTCTTGGATGCCTCAAAAGCAGCTGCTCCTCCTTCAAAAGTTGTGTTTTGACCTTACCGTGTCAGTCCTTACCAGTCTTATCAATATTGCGACAGTAGTGTTATACAGTATACCCTTGTTTTTCGCGTGGGTTACGTTCCAAAAAGAACCCGTGATAGGCAAAATACGTGAAGTAGAAACCTTTATTTTTTTTTAACAATTATCATACAATTGAATGGATACTCTATTATACATTGCTGCTGTCGTCCTTATGTTTTTTTCCTCCTTCTTTATAGAACACACGGAAGATTCATTAATTCCATAATCCCGACCTACAGCCGCATAGCTTTTACCTTCCCTTAGCATGTCCAGAAGTTTAACTTTATCTGCGATAGATAGCATCTCCTGCTGCCTTTTGGGCCCTGCCGCAGGTGCTTTTGTCGGTCCAGAGCTTTTTTCTCAACATTATGGGTTTTAGAGAAACTCGAAATTGCAAGAGAATTTGCACGTACGTAATATAAATTTGGCAAGCTC
This sequence comes from Fistularia commersonii, assembly GCF_037954325.1. Classification (NCBI taxonomy): domain Eukaryota; kingdom Metazoa; phylum Chordata; class Actinopteri; order Syngnathiformes; family Fistulariidae; genus Fistularia; species Fistularia commersonii. Next base: position 12,241,553 of record NC_141288.1, read on the forward strand.
TTTTACGTACGTGTACATATTAAACTGCAATGTTATTGACGCACAGGTAGAGAAGAAGCGGAGTGACTTTTTAGCCAATCAGAATGCAGAACACAATGCATGATGCAAATCCGGGAAGTAGCGAAACCGTGAAAAGTAAACCGCGTTATAGCAAGGGATCGCTGTATTGCATTAAAACCAGTGGGCCACAAGTTTTGTTTGTTGAGATTGACAGTGTTTTGTATTTTTATAGTAAAAGGTGGTTGATTCCAAGGTGATTGATGCTAATCTGCATGTCCCTTTTATTCATTCTGAATGGGACAAAAAGGCCTGTCATATTCATTTTAACAGAGCCTACACAATTGTGCTCAAAATTAAAAACATGAAGCAACCTGCCAAAGTTTCAAAGGTACTGAACTGAAAAAGGATATGATTTTTTATTGTTTTTTTTTTATTCCTATTCATGGGAAAGGGAAAAGCATGATTGTCTCTTGGCTCATACACTTGTTATCATCGCCTTGACCTCGGCCTTTTACGTATAAAATCTTAATCCGTTGAACTTTTGCACTCATTAAAATGAATGTCTCTTAGGGGAGATATTGCACATTATACAAAATTTCATAATACGATATGTTTTGAGATCTATGACTGCAATGATCAGTGTCAGATAATCAGGTTCACAGTGGGATGGGTGAACTTCTGGTTGGAGTAAAAATGAAACTTTTACAACTTGAAATCTAAAATTTACTGCCTAGGTCCTGTCAGTAATACCAGCATGTGTTGGAAAAATCAGATGCATTGTAAACACAGACATGAACATGAGATAAATACAGATACATGTTTCTGCATGGAGAAAAGTCAAGGACATAGTGGAATGTGGCATTAAAACAGTGCATAGTTATCCTTCCAATTAAATTTATAACCCGAATTAACTACATTCGGCAGGCCGGGTCCCAGAAATTGAAAAATGGTAGACGTGTGTCCTCAGGCACGCTCACTCCCAACACACACACATACACCCACATGCACTATGCTCCTCAATCAAAGCAGCAGCAGCAGCTGTAAGCACCATTTCAGGGGATGCCATTATGCAACGAAAATGTCATTAGTGATTTTACAATTTCACGCATCAGTGCTGTGAACATGTCTCTGGAAGACGGCAGGGCAGGAGTGAAAGGTAAAAGCCCAGAACTTTTGCAGCAAACCAATGAGTGATGGCAATGAAAGTGAATACCCTGCAGCAAACTGCCCGCAATACTTAACTCCTTCAGAATCGGGGCGCTTCACATGTGGACATTACATTTTTATTTCTCTCAGAGATATTCATTCATCGGCTTAACTTTGACTCTGGACTCATTTACTGAGATTTTCTCGGTGGTCTTCTAGTTGTAACGAAAGCAACTACTGTTTATAAAGGTAGGTGGCACGGTGTCTCATTGGTTGGCGCTACCACCTCACAGAAAGAAAGTTTGATTCCACAAGGGGCCTTTTATTTTTGGGGTTTGCATGTGTAGGTGTGGGTTTGCAGTTCTCTTGTTTCCTCCAGCGGTCCAAAAACATGGTTTATTGGAGACCCTAAATTGCCCAGATGTGTGAATACAAGGGTGAATGGTTCTCTGTCTCTTTATGTGGCCCTGTGATTGATGGACGACGGCCCAGGATGAACCCTGCCTCTTGCCCAACCAAGATCCAGCCAAATCAATAACGATAATGAATGAATGTTCATAACAGCAATTGTTAAATATCTTATGACTACCGTATTTTCTGCACTATAAGGCGCACCTAAAAGCCCCTAATCTTCTCAAAAACCGACGGTGCGCCTTATAATCCAGTGCGCCTTATATATGGATCAATATCGAGCCTCAAGAGGTCTCGCAACTACGGGAAGAAGCCACCAACTCCATTTTCTCCCGTAGAAGAAGTAGCGTGCGGTGCATTCTGGGATATATGACTGCGCAAAGCATGCATTTTCATTTCCGTTTGTGTATGTGTGTGTGCGTGTGTGTGTAAAGACCCCAAAACAGCTCCTTTCAAGGGACACGCTTACGAAGCAGAGTTTAAACTCAAGGCGATCAGTCATACAGTAGAGCATGGGAAGTGAGCAGCAGCGAGGGAATTCAACATTAACGAATCAATGGTGTGGAAGTGGAGGAAGCAACAAGATGACCTGCGCCAAGTAAAGAAGACTAAACAGAGTTTCAAGGGAACAAAGCGAGATGGCTACAGTTAGAGGACAAACACACTTCCATCAATGAATTTAGAGGCGGTATTTCTTGGTGCTTTCATTTTATGAAACACTTTGGACTTCGACAAATTGAAATGAAAATAAATTGTTTGAACAAAGGCAGCACAAATACCGGTAAGAGCTACCGGTACGTACGGTACCGTATAGTGAATGCACTAAGTTGTTTTGGGAGTGAACGGAGTTGTCAGAAAGTTGGTTTGTATTCTATTAATGAAGTTTGACTGACTTGTCTGATTTTTTTGTTGACAATCCCTTTAGCGCAGCTCCATTTAGTGGATGCATAACGCACACCCAGCCTCTACTGAAGCTTCTATTTTATGTGCCTTATAATGCGGTGCGCCTTATTTATGAAAATTTATTTTAAAATAGGCCATTCATTGAAGGTGCGCCTTATAATCTGGTGCGCCTTATAGTGCTGAAAATACGGTAATTACATCACAGTCCCTTTATGTGTACAATTTTTGCTCCTACAACTTCACAATCAAGGACAAAGATAATTATTTAAACCATGCAGATGTTGCTTCACTGATCCAAATCACAAGAAAAAAAAAATTCTTGGAAATGAATGGATTATACCGCTGGTCCTTAATGAAAAAAAAAGTGACTACTTTTTTTCTGTCTTCCTTAATTGTGGTCATGGTATGCTCTAAGGGACAATTATGCTGGCGCATGTTATTGGTTCTTTCTTTTTATATTTTTTCGAGATATTCCAAGAGGAGAGCAGAAGGTGTTACCCACGCAGAGCAGAGCTGTGGCACGATTAGACAGGTTGCATCATAACTCAGTACTAGAGATTTACTTTGACCTGCTGTTCTTGCCACCATCCTGCACATATGCCCTCTGCAAAATCCAAATGTAAAAGCACTTGGTCGTAATTTTTTTTTCAGTTTTTCAGTTTATTTTCCCTGCCACTGTTCCTTAAAGAGCTAAATGAAGTGCAGCAGTCCCAACCTACACATCTATTTTATTTCCAAACATTTTGTAGCATTTTGCTGCATCAGCAAACTGTATCAACATCAACTTGATACAACGGTGATATGAATAAGGAATACTGCTCTTCCTTCAAGTATCCTCCTGGTCCTGAATGGCAACTTTTAAACGATGATATTTGCATTTTACATCCCATAGTATCTGTTCAGGTGTATTTCTGAAAAAAGGTTGCTTTGAGTCAGTCATGGCCTCAGAAGGGCGACAGGAGACTGTGAAAGTGACAAAGTGACATCTGTTGATTTGACATCAAGTGGGCGTTTTAAGACAAAGGGCTCTGTGAAAGCAGTCACTGATCATAAAGGGTTCCTTGGAGAATTCATTGAATTAATAGGTGTAAATTAAACACAGAATAATCTGGGCAGGAAGCCCAGAGGTTGACATTATCAATATGTGTATTTGGGAATAACATGAATGTTAACAATAAGTCATTTCCTTTTGGCATCCAGCTGCACCTGAATCTTAGCATATTCTTAATATGTTTTGTACTTTATAAGTTCAATAAACAAAATATTTAATTCTCCACAAAGTACTCGTTAAAGTACGCGTTAAAAAAAAATCTATATCTCAAGGCTTAACTACATTTCCTGCAAGGTCTTGGTTCTCGCTGAGGCAGCCATACTTACCACTCCTTTCTAACTGGAGCTAATAATTGGAAAATACAGACTAGGAAAAGTTACTGATATAAAACTGTGTCATTTCGAGTTATTGGACATTAATGTGGGTATTTTGAATTGCAACCTTCATCGGTTGATGTGATTTGTCTGCCCCTCTTCAAAAATTCAATAGTGCCTGGTTCTGTCTGTTTACTTTTAAGGCTGTGTCATTCAGACAAGTTGTAATCACTGACAATCAGCGGCCATATAAGCAGTGACACTACCTGCTGCTTAGTAACCCAAAAAATATCACCCATACACCCCGATCATTCTTTCTTCTTTTGTATTCTAGATAAATAATTCCTCTGAAATAATATGCCTGGTTTATCGTCCCCATCCCTGCCGAACTTATGATCACAGGTATCCACTTCTACATCTGTTATATCTCCAACGTGTACAGTTTTACATTTCTTCAAAAGAGGGATGTATGTACTCTGCAAATGAGTGTCAAAAAAGGAGCTGTAGATGGAAGGCTCCCTGCTCCAGCAGGCGCTAGATTATGGCAGAGTTAGTGGATGAAAGGGGGATACAATGAGCTACGTCCTCACAGATGTCTTGCAGGGATCAACCAACAAGCTGTCAGAACTGCCACTCTGTTCCATGACAACACAGCATCATAATTGAGTAGAGATAAAAAACTACAATGGGACAAGTTTGACAAGCGGAACCAAATTATAGATTGCCAGATGCACAAAAGCATCGTGGGAGGCAAGTGTGACATTTTCACTGAAATTAAAAGTATTTAGATATAAATTGCGATTGAGCGCATTCTGAAAATCGGTGACATGTAACTTCTTCTTATGTGGTTCAGTAGCCTCGGCTTGCACGGTGTCAGGTTCGTGACGGCTCGTTGTTTGCAGAATTATCCCTGATTACCCAAATGTAAGTGTGATGATTATGAAGACAAAACGCATTACATAAAGACAATCATGTTCCCAACTAATCACTACGTAGTACCTGAACAACTGAATTCAAGTACAAGAACAAGAGTGATGCGCTGATGCCCCAGATCAGGTTAGGCAGCAAGTTAGGCTATGCAGTGTGTGTGTGTGTACGTTTGTGTATGTCTTTGTCAAAAAAAAAAAAAAACTCTCACTAGCCCAAGCTTACTGTTCTGTATATTTCCTGTGTATTTGCAAGTGTATTTGCAGTCCCTATGTCCTCTATTGTAAGTCGCTTTGGATAAAAGCGTCTGCCAAATGCAATGTAATGTAATGTAATGTAATGAAAGAAGTGAATATTTTGGTTTGATTCTGAGCGGATGTAACTTTTGTGTTTGGTTCCCGTGTTTTTCGTCAACTATTAGTTTCGTACGATGATATTTTCCCCTGATGGCTTCTTGTTGTGCTGTGGTACATGAATCAAATGTAACTTCAGATTGGTTTTATGCTCATTAATAATTGAATAAGTTAAAAGTAAATTTTGTCAGATGTATACACCTGAGAGCTCCATTTATCAGCATACAGTTATCCTGGTGGCAGCAGTCGTTTCCATATTTGTTGTAGTTTTTGTAATTTTTGATACACAAAATTGTGCCAGGGCACAAAATCTTTCTCCATGATGACTGATGATCTTCTCAATTTTAATAATAAAGAGTCTTTCAGGAACCCGACTCTTCCTGACAGCACTTTCTCCCAAATCTGCAGTTCCCTTTTTATCAGAGATCTGTTCAACTGAACAGGATTATTATGTGGTCTCCATAATTCATTAAAAATAAAAACAAAAAAATTGAATTATCACTGTTGTGACTAGACACTTACTTGGCAAACTAAACCTCTACTCAACTACTGCTTTTTTTTTATACAAATGATAATTGATAATGTGATGATATGTTACATTAATATTGTTTAATTAAATCTATTAATATCCTTGTTCAATTCCTATGCTCCTCCAAGGCTGTTTTTGATCAAGAAGCTGAACTCCTAACTGCTCCCCTGGAGCCGCTTAATGGCACTACTTATGGTTCATCCATGATGGGTTAAATGTCGAGAAATAATTTTCTGCAAGAAATGAATAAAGTAAGATAAAAAAAATGATTAACCCAAGGGCATGTCAAAATAAAAAATCTGAATTAATTTCTGACATAAATAACATAACATAGTCACCAAATGTCACTCTCCTTCCTTCAAGTCCTACCAACCATATCTATCTAATCTATAAAGCATTTTCTATTTTCTTTGTTTTAAAATCGTGCTAAGTAACTTGGGGCAGGAAAATCCTCTAAATATTCCATGACATATAAAGCTATTAGATAACTCATAATGTACCCAATGATAATTACCGTGAAATGCTGGAAGCAAAGCAAAGGAGGAGCACAGACAAAACAAGCTGTCAATTCTGCAGTTGGTTTTTGATTAGATGCTTGTATGACACTGACATCACAGAAAGGTTAAATTTTATACTAAGTCAAATTAAGACTTGAAAGTTGACTGGTGTTTGTGTCACTGCATGGAAAAAAGAGGTGATGAAGCTGCTCTATCATCACTACAACCTCTGAGCTATTTAACAACAAGAGCACAGTGATGAAGAGTGTTTCTGCAGCACAGGCTTATCCCAGGGGCCGCACACGAGCCGCGTGACATCGGAACCCATGGCAGCAGTACGCTGGCTGAGGTATCAGCAGAAAAACCTTTGCTGGTTTGGAAAAGATCACTAAAGGACAAAGCAGAGTCACTGTTACCCCTGAGTGTTACAGACTGACCTCAATGTCCGCATTCAGGAGAAATATTAGCCAGCTTACATTAGCTGCAGGCCAATTCCCACCCACCAGTGGTTCCCCTCTCCTTGAAGATTCTCGACGGAGGACATTGTTTTCATTTTCTTTTTTTTTTTTTTTTTTTTTTCAAAAATTCAGATGTGACGAATAGGTGAATGAGTGAGGGACGTGGTTGCATGTCTCTATATGTGGCCCTGTGATTGACCGACACTGGTTTAGGGCGAACCCTGTCTCGCCCAATTGAAATCAAAATCAGCTTTATTTTCAATTTCTCCACATGTGCCAGACACACAGAGATTTGAAGACGTTCCTCCCTGTCCCACAGTGACAAAATAATATAATGCACAACACAAAGACAAGATATTTCATAAGGGAACTGAGTGAACAATGAGTTAACAATAAAGTGCGCAGTACATTTCCTAAAAAACAGTATAGCAGCATGGGGCGGTGTGGCACAGGAGGTAAAACAGTGGTCCCCAAAAAATGGCCTGGGGGCTGGATACGACCCGCCTCCACATTTTGCCCAGCCCCTAAACAATACCAGAGATGCATTATGATTTTTTTTTTTCATACTGGCCACATATACGTGACTTGTGCATGCATAGAGCGTGACATTCTATTCCACCCTTCTGCAGCCTGTGACTTATCTGAAACTGCTACCTCAAAAAAAAAAATCCTGGACACACTCCTGTTAAATAACACGGAATAATGGCGAAAAGATTAGGTAAGAGAAAAATAGATTCAGAATGCAGGGTATTTGACCTGCAGTGGACATCAATAATTTTTTTGTTCAACTCAAAGAAAAGGCTGTTTGTCTCATCTGCCAAGAGATGAGACAAAGACATTATTCATTACTAATGTTATTTTCAGATTTTTTTTTCCTGTCAAGATCGCAAAAGGGTTAATTTTTGATTATGTTTGGCTTTCTGGAAAACAATAAATGTTTACATTTAGACACCTCTGCGAGCGTCACTCTTTTTGTCACAAACTGGCCAGTCCCCCCTGTCAAAGAAGGGAAAAGTTATTTGGCCCTCGCAAGAAAAAAAAGTTTGGGGACCCCCTGAGGTAAAGCAACCAAACATTCAACATTCATCCACTGTGTTGAAGTGTTGTTGAGCAAGACACTGAACCCCTGACCAGAGACAGACAGTTATCCACTCCCCAACACACCTGTGGATATAATTTCCCTAGTACACACACCTGTGGGGAGCCGCTACAGCCCCCACACAGATCATCCCCACCTCCACGGCTGTTAGCGGAGAATGCGAAAACTGTCATCTAGCTGATACAGTGGGGTCATGACACGCTCAGCAAATTGGCCAGAGGTGCCAGGCGGTTAAGGTAAACAAACTGGCAAATGGCTGAGTGGAGGCAGCGAAGCACGCACAGTTTTGAACCCCCTGCACTCATACGCAGTCAAAAACCCGAAATCCCTTTGCTAGCGTGGACAGTAATTAGCTGCCTAAGCTGCCTAATTGGGTGCCCAAAGCCAAAGAGTTTTATTATAAATAGCAGTATAAATTTTCGTCAGGTCAGCGAATAAGAGATTCTTATTGGGGGATTACTCCAGGCAGATGTGAATATCACATGACTTAGAAAGTGTCAGTGGGTGCTGGATTTATTCTCTGCAGCGTGCGAGTGGGATGTAAACTTGTGGTTTAATCTGTGTTGGTAAGAAAAAGGAGCAAAGCTCTTTGTGATCACAGTGTTGCGGCGATGGGGAATGGAAATCTATTCCAAGATCCTGACATGACATCACAGCTTAGCAGTTTTAACCCTGGTGATGAAATATCACAATTCTGATTTTAATGGTGAGTAATTGTTCGTGGTAGTGAAGTTGTCATATCTCATTATTTTTCCAACTGGAATATAAGATGGGTTTTAGTCAACATTAAAGTGAAAAAGGTGGAATTATAATTAATTTCCTGTTGACCTAATTTCAATTAAGATTCTCTTAATTCTATTACGGTTTACAATTTTTGCTGAAGAATTCATGTATGCCTCTCATGCATGTGTTCTTGATAAACCAGTTGCAAACAACTTTAGATAAATTAGTCCGCATCACTGAAGACGCTGCACCGATTCGCCTGTCGATCTCTCACGCCATCCTTCCCTCACTCGTGAACAAGACCTCAGGATACTTGTACTTCTCTACTTGGGGCAGGACCTCTTCCAAACCCAGAGTGTCCACCCGTTTCCGGATGAGCACCACGGTCTCGGATTTTGAGGTGCTGATCCTCATCCCGGCTGCAAACCACTCTTGCAAGAGCTGGAGATCATGGCCTGAAAAAGCCAACAGAACCATATCATCTGCAAAAAGCAAACACTCCAGCCTGTGACCATCAAACTGGATCCCATCAGAGCCTTGGTGCGCCTAGAAATTCAGTCCATAAAAGTGATGAACAGAATCGGTGACAAAGGGCACCCCTGCGATGTCCAGCTCTCACCAGAAACTCATGGGTCAAACTTGCAACCGGCAATGCGAATCAAGTCCTGACACCGACCATACAGGGACTGAACAGCCGGTATAACAGGGTTCAGTACCCCATGTTCCCAGAGCACCACCAACAGGATTGCCCGCAGGACACCGTTGAATGCCTTCCCCAGATCCACAAAACACATGAACACAGAAGACCACCCATGAGGTGTGAGGACTCTGGTGTGGGGTCTTGAACCAGGCCTCTTGAGAGAGGCTGGACTCTTTTTTTACTCTGGAGTTGCCCCCAGTGAGAGGTGCCGGGCAGGTGTGGGCATATTGATTGTCCCCTGACTCAGCGCCTGTACATTGGGGTTCAACCCGGTGGACGAGAGGGGAGCTTCCCTTTGCCTTCAGGAGAGGGGATGGGTTCTGACTTGTTTGTGGCTGTGCACCCAACAGCAGTTCAGTTTACCACCCTTCTTGGGGTACCTGTTGGAGTGGCAACCCTTAATATTTGTTTCTCTCAAATATATAAGATATTTCCAGTTAATTTATAATATGAGTTGAAACAAAACAGTTGGCCAATAGCACATATTGGCCAGCATCCAGGATCAACAGCATTATGGGTAAATTAATTGTGAGCTTGATTAGTTTTGATAATGAATTCCCTTTTTCTTTTACATTTGTCTGAAGCAAGTCTTTACTTTCATAAAATTGCAATATTAAAGTGCTGAGGTCCCTCAATTCCAGTTTAAATCAAATTGCCCTGGAACATAAAAAAATGCTTCTTTTTTTTTTTATATTTCCTGTATATGTAAGTAATAACCAGTTTCCTCTTCTGAAAGGGAAAATTTAGAGTGTCTCCAACAAACACTGCAGATGCCCACCTTTCATTTATTATCATTCTTGCCATACTTGCATCCCTAATTAGCCGGCACTAAAAATAATTAAAGAGCCTCTTCCAAGTCTAATGAGAGAGTCAGAGGAATTAAATAAGGGGCTGATGGCCACACACACTTTGACATCAATCCAATTATCCTGCTGCCGGCGTCACTTCTGTTCCTCCTTGAACAGACACAACCATTAGACTAGCCTTTTAAAAACACATCAAAGTGTCGCATCTACTGTGGCTCACCTGCCAAGCCCACCTGGTGAACCGTTGCAGTTCCAATAGGCAACTTGGTCATCGAGGGTAGGGGAGGGGGGTGATTATATTTTATCGGTATGCTCCCTATGTTGGTGGGATTTCCATCCTAGCGTGCAACGGAGTGCGGAGACAGAGCCTGAATTCCAAATGCTGCGCGCTGACCTGCATTTAAATTCAGCGCCGGTTCTCCTGTCACTCCTCCGAGACGCACGCTCTTCAAATACAGCGCAAGCTGAATCTGTGTGAAGAGCGCCTTGAACGCATCGCCATACATTGGAGACACATGCATGAATATAATATATGTTCTCATCCTGCAAAAAACATCAATGTCACTTGTCCTATTATGAGATGCCATCCTCAAACTGGAGACACAATAAACCCAAAGTCAATGTGAAGTCAGATGTAATTGTTTCTATAGCCGCGTGATACCGTGTCGTGCATGACACTCTCTTCATTTCCATAATCGCGGCTGAAATTTACTTTATGTGTGCCGAGTCGGTCAAGCATGAGATGGCCGAGGAGCCCAGAGCAGCGGCGATATTCAAATGAATCCATAAAACTAAGATGTGCTCATCCACTGTGAGACGATATTCCTGTACCCTGAAAAAATGTCACCCACGAACGTCTTAACGAAATGTTTGGCTGACTGATATTCTAGAAAAAATGCAAATCGCTGACAGAGATATGACTGAAGCTCTGCCCGGATCACGTTACATCATTTTCAAAGGTCAGAGCTGCATTTTTCCTCAATCAACTAATTATAGTATCGCTCTGGGGTCTGAGGCATCAATCTTGGATGTGGGTGGGCTCGGATCAGCCATGTTTCCACGATCACACTGAATTTTGGTAATGGACAACATACCTCCACCTAAAAATGTTTCAAGTAAGAGCTTTGATATGAGGATGTATTATTGAACTAGACATTACATGAGGCAGGGCTTCCATTCATTTCTACTCGACTCAGAAAGTAATGGAAGACAGGTATAGCGGAGACTCAGCAAAAGTACTAAGTTTAGTACTGACTTACTTAAATAGTGATGAAATAATGTCATCATGGGCTTTATTACAGTTTTGAAAAGTTCAACACATGAAATAAAACAGGTTAGATGAAAGTTTCAGTTTCTCCTAGATTGACTTTGTTTATCTCTGATCCCCTATCCAGCTTTCTTAATGTGTTCATGCTTCATTTCCCTGCTGGGGAGTAAACCTCCCACAGCAAACGTCCTTCGGCTTAACAAATCCCGACCTTTATGATAATGACATTACTTAATTGTTCTGATAATCAAACGATACTATCATCAATCTGCCCCAGCTTGGGGATTTACATGGTGACGCTGCATCTGGTAACTCAGGTCCGGTATGTTCTATGTGCTGTTGGTCTGCCTGTTCCTGACACAGATTCAAGGCTACGACCAGAGCAGCTGCAGAAAGAGGCTGTTGGGGGTCAGCAAACATTCCCCAAAAAGAAGATATAACCAAAACCACCAAAGAGGTCATGTGCACAATACGCCTATCTGGTTGTCCATCTGTTGAATCAGAGGACTGGCAAAGGCCAACAGACAAAATTAGCAATTAACTTATCTGGGGGTAAAGCATATAAAAAATCATCACAGTTTAGAGTAGATCTTTTTAACACAGCTTTTTACACTTTTTTGACAATAGACAACAGGCCAACAGACAAAATTAGCAATGAACTTATCTGGGGCAAAAGCATAAAAAATTCATCACAGTTTGGAGTAGATCTTTTTAACTATGCTTTTCACATTTTTTTTGACATTTTCCCGGGAGACGCTGAGGAGTGCCCTTCTCCTTTAGTTATTCAAGGTACAGTAGAAGCTGGACTTACGAGTTTAATCTGTTACTTCACCAAGCTCATAACTCACTTTACTCTTACATCAAATTAAACTTCCCCATTGAAATGAATCAAAATGCTATTAATCTGTTTCAGACCCCCATTTTAGTTATTGCTTTAAAAATGAAAAATGTATTTTAGAATAAAAAAATATATATTTAATTATAGTAATAATAATAATAACAATTACAGTAATAATAATAATAAAAGGAAAAAAAATGTTTTTATTAAGTGTATGAATATTGGACATAGATACAGGTGGCGGAGGAGGTTGGGGGAATTTTTCCATTTCATGCTCTTTCACTTAAGCAAACTTACTTACTACACACTTAATGCTACAATGTCTTGCTAAATTTACCTTGCACACTATGCTACCTTTTACCGCTAAACTTACTCTAGCAACTGAGTGAAGGCTGGTCCTCTTTTTAAAATGATCCTCTGTGATCCCTGCTTGGCTTTGAATGACTTTTCCAATGCTTCTTCCATTGACGTCCTGCCATCCGCTGCAACAAATCTATGTGTCGTGCCGACTAACAGATGGTACTTTTCAGTCATGGCATCTCACCAACAACAACTTTTCTATCTCAAGTCAACAACAACAGGCACACCTGGCTCATGTTTTTCCATGGCTTTCGCTGGGCTACCTCGTGGTGTGCAGTGTGACCCTTTGATTTTAAACAATTGGTAAAAAGCACACCAAGAAAATCAAACTATATCAGTAGAGTAGATGTTGCAATCACAGATCAGCAGTTGCCTAGATTGATGACGGCAAGAGTGTCTTTATGGATAGATGAAGATGAAGGTCATCACTTTTGAACAAGATCAACAACTTGGCTATATGGCAGTGTTACAGAGTGCAGAGTTAATACAAAAACATGACTAGTTGACGGATTGAAGAAAAAAAACACACAAACTGTCTTGGTTTGATGCTTAAGTCACAAAGTCACAAAGCACAACTCAGTGTTCAGCATCACTAATCTTTCACTTCTCTAGAGAACCTGAGGCTGTGTGAGAGACAGAGGGAAGCAGAGGGCAAGGGAAGGTGGGTGCGGGTGGGTGTTTTTTTTTGTTTTTTTTTGGGGGGTGGGGGGCACTGATCCAAAACAACAGAAACAAGGAAACAAATGGGTGGCCTCCCGACAGCTTCATTCCTTCCCTCAATCAATGGTGCATAATAACTCTGCGGCAAGGCCTTGAGGGGGATGGATGGAATCGTGGGTCTGCAGTGGCATCCCTGTCAAAAATAAAGGCAGCGGAGCAGCCACTGTTTTGCATTTAGAGGATACAGTTAATTAAAAGGCTCAGAGGTGTGTGTGTTATACAGGCAAACAGGGACACGGTGTAGGTGCAGTGGAAATCTGGCTTCAAACAGGGAGGGAGAGGGAGAACTTTTAATTGATGCTTTCCAAAAAGGCAGGGGACTTTGGTTTTTTTTTTCTTCTGTGCCATTCTAATGTACATTTCTTTGAAGAAAAACAATAACTTTTTTTTCCCCTGTCGCCACAGGGTGTTCAAGGCGAGAAAGGTTTGTTTATGTTCGGCATTATTATGGAAACACTACTGATCTGCTCCTCATGACAGCTGAAGATTAACATGTTCCAAAAAGAATTCTATAAAGACCGATATAGAAAAGGTTAAAGATGTAAAAATTTTTCACCTGTGTTATTTAACATTTGGAGTTTGATATAAATGGAATCATGTAACACACTTAGCAACAGTGAACTCTGTGAGAACGACAGGTGAGGATAGCGGAACAGTACAACTTTTAAGTGTAAGAAATGAGTTGTAAATCGTTCAATACTTCACTTAAAAGGTGCTGGCATCTCAAACACAGTTAAATATAGATTTGTTCATTTGTTTTTTCTTGAAAATTGATTAATCTTAAATTTTTTTAGTTGGGCTTATTGACCCTGAAGAGTTCAGAGAAATTAAAGGTTCCTATCAAATAAGGAAATAAGGTCCAATGTCAGAGGACACAAGGAATTAGCAACAGAAGACGTTGCCTTTGTTTTGAGTCTAAAACACAAACATTGTATGAAGTGCAACCTTTCAAACTGACAATTATTTCCTTTAACAAGGTCAAAAAGGGGCTGTCCTGTCATCGTAAAGTATCTATGTCCAATGTCTGGAAGTATAATGACCTTAAAAATATATACATGCTTTTGAATTTCAGGGATTGAAAAATGACTGTACAAAAGTGACCCAGCAAAGGGAAATTATCAGTGTATTATTTTTTTATTACTTAATTTTTTTATTCACTTATTTTAATTATTAATCTATTTTAACTATTATCTATTTTATTTTATTATTTATTATACAGTCGCCATCCAGCAATTGCCAAAAAATAAAAAGAAATTTAAAAAATCTATTCCTTTTAAATTCATTAATTTGATGCCAGCGCGCATACAAAATATGGACCCTTAGTGAGAGAATAATATTATTCAAAATAATGGCACAAACACCAAGCCCAGCTAACTTCTTGGAAAAACACTCCCAAACTATCCAGCAGGATTGTCTGTCTGTCTGTTTTTGATATCATTTCCAGACACACAAATTTCAAAACAAAGAATTATGGATATTCAACATTCGGATTTAGAAGAAATGCCTCCAAAGGGGATAGATGTGGAGCCAACAATTCCACGAGTCTTTCTCTCCTGAGTTTTGTGCACACTTCAAAATAATAATGACAAGACGGTTAAAAGGTAATCAAATATGGCACAAATTGTATTTCAGCACAGCACCAGTGATGTTGCAACATTATGCCATATCTTTGATCCTTCTCAAATCCACTTTGAACAGGTCTCTGAGCTTATCAGCTAGTTTATGACCCTGCTGAGCTTTGTATTGAACACAAGTCAGAAATAATCTCACCAAACACAATATTACACTTCTGTTTGAACAGAAAACTGTGGAAAATCCCTCACAGTCACATTTCCCGCTGGTATCCACGCAGACTGACAAACATTCCAGAGTTGACCGGGTAACTAGAGCTAAACTGCGCGCCAAGGTCACCCTCTAAAATAAACTAAGTATTACTAAATCATTCATCACACAAGTGATTGGAAAGTAAAACCATGTCAGGAGTCAGGAGGCGAGAGACTTGTGAGAAAATAGACGGGTGTTCTGACGCTGCCGGAGATATTGGGAAAAATAATAGTCCCGATATGGAAACAATGGTTTAATTTTATTGTTTGACAGTAATGTGTCAATGTCTTTCTCTCTCTTCAACCGTAAATAGTGCTGGGTCTCAGGAGATTATGGGAACGTTTTCTGTGATTCTGTTTTTTATTGACGTATTCGTCTGTGGATCAGTGGTTGGTGAATCAGACCGCCATGGCCTGCAAAGTCAAAATAAATAAGAGGGAAAAAAAATAAAGGCTTGAATCATGGCCAATAAAAACAAATATTAAGGAGAGGAGAATTTATAGATGTTTCGTACGGTTTGTTTGTTCAGTAAAATACTAATTCTTATTTGGGCGGCACAATGGCGCAGTGGTTAGCGCTTCTGCCACAAAGGTTCATTTCAGACAAGGGAACCTTGTTGTGTGGAGTTTGCATGTTGTCTGCGTGAGTGTTTTCCAGTTTCCTCCCATAGTCCAAAAATATGCAGCAGGTTAATTGTGAAAATTGACCTGAGTGAGTAAATGGTTGTCAAAACATGCAACAGGTCCACTTCGACGTCTAAGAATGGATAATATGAACAGTCAGACCTCGCAGTTTTGTACTATATGCACTTCCAGGTCCTTTGGCTGGACGTGCATATTGTGCATGTAATTAGCAATTTATTTGCAATTGATTGGAGATAAGCAAATGTTTCATTGATCCATATGTTGGTATGTATGTTCAGGTCCTTTGGCGTACTCTCACAGCACTTAATGAAAGAAGAGCAACGTTAATATCAAGTCCTGCCACAACTGATCAGTTCAAGCATCTAAACTGACATTAAATCCAGCAGCTCCGCTTGAAGTTTCAACTTTTAATTATCTTAAAATGACTTTCCATCCCCTTTTATTCCGCATCTTTAATTCCTATTGCAGTGCACTCACTGGGAGAAACATCTTGAGCAGTATTGTTAATCCTTTTCACGTCAACACTCTGCATAGTTATCAGCATGAGAGGACAACATTTCACGGAATAAGAATTATGGTTGCTCATATTGTGTTGTAAATTAGTTGAAAGTTCTGTCTGGTTGAGTTTGTGTTCGTACGTGCCGCTAAATAAGCAGCATACATTTCCTAATGTAAAACCCAGCAGGAGAAGAAAGAGACATCATGGTCCTTTATGTCCAGAAATCATATTTATGATTCTTGTGAATCTCAGACAGTTGGCTTAAATCCGGCCTTAACCTTTGGTCAGATCGGACTGACCCATCTAAAAATAGAAAAGGGAACAGCATCATTTCTGGCTGAGGGCTATGCACAGTACAATCAGGCACACAATGACTGTCCTTGTTTCCTGCTCAGAAGCTGGGAGCAAACAAATTATAAACATACAAGTCCACGACATGACAGCGAAGCTGAAGCCAGAGGATGAGAAAAACAGACTGACAGTGATGGATTGGGACATCATTCAACACTGAACCCAGACATATTCATCACTTTCAAGGCCTGCGTCTTCGAGAGAGTCGAGTTGACCCGGGTCTCACAGCTGCAGATGGGTTTGCACTTTGCTGCATATTCCTAATAAGGCATTATTTAAGCGAGTGTTAACCCGCAAGGTAATGTTTGCTCCATCTTGCCTTTCACTCCAAGTGTACTGCTAGGCTTTTGAATCCCATTAGTGCAGTAGTCAAGTCGCATGTGGTGAAACCCTGACTTATCAAATGCATATTAAAACACCTAAAAGTTCAAATTATTCCCCTTTAGTTCTCGTTACACAGTTTTGCAAATACATTTTGGCCACACTGCATAGATATATAGATTTATCTGTGATGTTTGGGTTGCATGAGATATAATGACTTTAAAAAAGGGGGAAAACTGCCACTGTAAGCTCATTTATCTTATATTTTGTTAATTTACTCTGCACATGCAGCGTCTACTCATTCTCCCTGAGTGTTTGGGCAGAAACCATAATTATAAAAAGAACAGAAAGTGAATGGAAGGAATCCAAAACGACGTAATAAATTTCAGTCACATTTAATGCATATGAAGTTTCTGTTGCTGCCAAGTAAACACAGAATATTATTAAGTATATCCCCATGTTTGCCATAAACTTTGCAGCATGATAAAGCATGCATTGTGTGTCCTCCATGGTATTTAATCATAGCTATGAACTAAATGAAAACTTTTGTTTCCTTACAGGACTAATGTGTTTGCATGCTGTTCAAAGCTTTTCCAGCGTGTCAGCATCAGTTGATTTTCTGCATGTGAATCTTGGCCTCAGATGAAATGCTGTTGTGGCCACATCCTGATAGACTGTTAACCACATATCGTGTGATACAACTGCACGTCATTATGTGTCAGAATTTTGTGTCAGGAAAATACAAGTTGATAACCTTCCTCTACAAAGTGCAAAAAGTATCCAGAGAACATGAGAAAATTCTCTGTAAACGGGCATTAATGCTGATGTTTTAAAGTAAGTTAATCCATTCACACAAGCTATCACACATATCCAAAAAATACATACAAAAAAACCCAGTGTGTTTTTTTTTTGCTTGGTAGCTATTGACCTAACCATAAGTCCTCAATCTGAACCCGCCCCCTTAAACATTACCTAAATAGTGTTGTTTGGCTCTGTAGTGAAATATTTATTGGCAATCAGAATGAGCTGAGGCAGGTAAAGTTGCATATTGAAACAAAATCTAAATCTTTGCTGAACTATTTGTGATTAATATTTAATGTAAACATGTAATTAGCAATTTATTTGCAGTTGATTGGAGATAGACAAATGTTTATTTGATCCATATGTTGAAATGTGGAAAAAAAGCTAATGCTTTTTTTATCGTTCTTAAATAGAGGTCATTAATCCGGCAGATGTCCAAGTTGTGGATTCCTGGGATCGCACACAAAAACAATTTGTTATGTATTTTAAAATTGAATTATCTTAAGTGGAATATGACCATTTTTAAAAGATGGATTTATTACTTTGTTTTTTTTTTTTTCATTTTGTTGTTTAAAATTGGCTGTTGTAGTGGAGCATTTTATAACTGTTACTTGGCCGTAGGGGCCTGGGAGACACTCAACACACGCAGCTCATGTTTATTGTATTCATATTTCTTTCCATAGTCACTGCAGGGTAAAGAGCCGGAGAGATGGTGCTGCATCTCCCGTCTCTTTTTTTTCTGCACCAGAACACAAACAGAACATAATCCATCCTCCTCTCCGTCGCATCCAGCTACAAGAAAATCACCCACTGTAGAAGCTTCAGGTCTTTATCACAGTAGAACCAATACCTCTTTTGAACAGATATGGTCACTATGTTCTAGGGATTAAATAGTAAAATGTAAATCCAAAAATGTCACCAAATGTTGGCGAAAAATCTCTGTTCTCCTTTAGCCAGATCCCAATCCCAGTTAAATGCAGAAGAGCATCGGGCGGAAAACTATGCCAGACTAAATATCCAAATCAACTGTACGACTTCCATGGATGGGTCGAGGCCAGGGTTAAAAAAAGCCGCCGGCAGTGTCTTTAACCTATGAGGTGCCGGTGGAAATTGGGCTGCTGTGGGTTGAAAAAAAGAAGAGGAAAGGCAAGAGTCTATGACCGAGGCTCGGGACGTTGAAAGTGGGGACTACGGCAAGGAAAGCTAGCGAGTTGGTGAAAATGATACAGAGGAGAAAAGTGGATATCCTGTGTGTCCTGGACACCAAGTAGAAAGGAAGCAAGGCGAGAAGGGTGAACAAAAGGGATGCGGAGCAGAGGTTTAGACAGTCAGATGATTCGCTTTGGGGATCCCAGAAAAAAAAAAACAGAAAAGAGAGAAGAAAAAGAAAAGAAGAAGACTGGTTTTATAAAGAGAGTGCTGTCTCTCACGGCATGTTTATAGCACTCATATAAACTAATTCACACACAGTGACTGTGCAAAGAGGGGCTGTGCAAAGAGATGGTGGCACTAAGACATACACACAGGTTCATATACTGTAGTTGTCCAGCAGTGGTCTTGCTTGCTCAGGGTTGGCTAGACATCATCCCTTAAACAGACAGAAGTTGATTGCCGGAAGGCCACTCAGTTTCACCTCAGTTTCACTTAGTTTCAGTTTCACCTTAAAACAGCAAATTTCATTGAATTTTCTCCGTCTAGGTGCTGGGCCATAGACATTCAGATTAAAAACATTGTAGTTAAGAAACTGAGGAAATTAACATGACTGAACCATGAAAAGGATCTTCATTTATTAGACGGTGGGAGATGTTATGATGCAGTCTAGCTCCTCACTTTGAATTATTTATTAGGGTGGAAGCAAAGAAAAAAAAACAGGGATCCTTGCTGCAGATCTGGAACAGTGGTTCTGCCTTAAAGGCTGTCGCTGGCCTGACTGGATTTTTATTGACCAAAAAAAAACACAGAACCAGCAGCTGCTGGAAAGTTAGAGTTTGCTGACCAGATGTTGTACACTACATTCAAACAAATAACATCTGTTGATGGTGGTGACAGGTTTTGATTGATGTTTTTTCAATGTTTCACCTTGTCCTCCAGACACATTTGGCTCTTTAGGTTACGTTACATATTAGGTTGGTTGTTGTTTTTTTGTTTGTTTATCTTTTTTCTGTGTACCAAAATATGTAAAAAAAAAAACCTAGGATTTACATTTGAAATAGATTTTGAAATTCCAGTGATCGTTTTATATCAGGTTATGCATATAAGGGTGAAAGATTATTAGCTTATTAGTCACTTTTGTTGTTGAGATCTGCAGTGCAGTGACCCCTTTATCAGCTTTTATTTGAGGAAAATGTACATACAATTTTTTGATTGATCTTTTTAACATATCCTTTTGTTTTTCTCGTTAAGAATAGTGTTGTTTCTGTATTAAAGTTTATAGGTTGACAGCAGTATTTCCCTCATTTTACAAATGTTGTCTTTTTTTTGTTTTTGCTCTCAGAACCTCGCCCACGACTTAGTCCTTGAAAAAAAGAATCAAATGAGAAAAAAAGTGCCTTCTGTAATCAGAGTGCGTGTGTGTGTGTTTGTGTGTGTGTGTGTGTGTGTGTGTGCGCACGCACATATCACATATAGACATGTTCTCCCCCTTCTCACCACAGCAGTACATCACTACCCTCTGACCTCCCGTTCTGTCAATTTGCCATTTGACCACGGAGCAGGAAGTGTCCGCCTCCTCGGCTGT
The DNA here is from genome assembly GCF_037954325.1 of Fistularia commersonii. Lineage (NCBI taxonomy): Eukaryota > Metazoa > Chordata > Actinopteri > Syngnathiformes > Fistulariidae > Fistularia > Fistularia commersonii. The sequence continues at coordinate 12,261,832 of NC_141288.1, forward strand.
CTCCGACCGAGCCAGAATAACGGCTGTCCCCTGTATTTAATCAGAAGTCAGCGGTCCCACACATCTGAAGAATTGCCGTACTATTACAGCGGTAACCACATCCCCATAAGTCATCGCCTCCCTGTAATTCAGCTGCAGGGGAAAAAAGGGGAGATTTATTGCCGCTGAGTGTCTGATAAGAAATTAATGAGGGTGATAAAGCAACTTTAGGCCTCCATACTTCCTGAGTGATCAAAGGAGCACAAGGCGCCTTCATCTTTGCCACATTCATTGTAGTAGATGTCAGCGCTACCTCTGAATTTCAGTGGAAGATGGTGCTGTAGAGGAGCTCATTAGATTGTGCTATAGAGGAGTCCATGCTGAGAGCACACACACACACACACACACCTAACAAACAAGCCGCCAGCCTTTTTGTTTTAATCTACTCTAAACTGCCTCTTATGGTTTATGTAAAATAAATCTGCCTTGAGAGTTCACAGCACCCTTGTTTTTGTCATTTGAGGAAATAACACGTGTTTCCAATGTGGTCTCCAACCCTTCGCATCCTGCGATGTGGCACGCTGGTGGTGGGTGCGGACCACTGCTCTCCAAGGGGGTTTATGACCACAGCTGAGAGTAACAGTAAACACATGTCGCTGTTGTTGTTGTTTTTAGAACCACAACTGGCAGGATTGAGATCCAGTCTGTGCCTTTAGTCTGTGTTTAACTTCCCATTATCCTCTCATTTGTCTTGTCTCGAGTCATTGGTCTGAATCGCTGAAAATCTCTTTAGGTTTGATCTGTTGGTAGGAAAACTCTGTCCCGAGCGAACAATGAGATGAAAGTTTGTTTGTGCTGAATTCTCTTCGCAGCACCATTCCTGTTACGCACCACACTTCCTATTGATTTATAAAAAATGCGGGAAGTTTCCAGTTCTCCATTCGAATTACAGATGATACAGGAGAATAAGAATAAGAATAAGAACTTTATTTATCCCGAAGGAAATTGTTGTGCCAGAGTTACAAGAAAAATATAACAATAATGAATAATAATAGAAAATTGTTTAAAAAAATGAACATTTGTACAGATAAATTATTACAATTTCGAGTTAGTGGGTGAGATTTTTTTTTTTTTTTTAGATTTTAAGATTCCCCTACAGGTACATTAGATATTTTTTTCATATGTTGTTTTTCTCAAGATAGATGTGCAAGATACAAAATGATGAGGTTATGTTTTTTAGCTCAGTCTCGATACATTTAGTGAAAATGAAGTCATAAATCATGAAAATAGTGTTTTGTTTAAAAAAAAGCAAATAAAACAATTGAATATCCTCAAAACATTTGTACTGCATAAGTAGAATATTACGCAGTATATTTCTCCAGTCTTTTCCTATGAATGATGAATTTAATGTGAATGTTACTAAATAAAGAATGTGTTTTGTAAGTAATGCAGTTTTTGAGATTTGTGTTTTTATAAAGTGTAAAGTGCAATTTTATTGTCTTTTTTTATTGCAAGAAATTGACTGTTTTGTTGTGTTGTTTTATATTTGTCATGCAATAGTCACACTAGGGAAAAGAGTTAAAAATTAGCAATAGCTATAAAATCAGCTGCAGTCTTTATAATGAAACTACACCACACTGCAAAGTCCCTATGTAAATTGAAATTCTATGTTGTTCTAAATTTTTCAAGAAAAAATAGAGGGGATATCTCTTTTCTGCAAGATTTCAAAATTTGATCAACTACAGAAAATAAGTGCATATTTAAAATACAGCATAAGCCTGTGAGGTTGCTTTCATGACAAATACATAATTTCTATCTGAAAACTTCAAAAAAGTCCAAGTAAGGAAAAGTGAGCGACCCAGTTACGTTTAAGCTGACAGTTGGAACGCTTTTATGTTTTACATTGATTTAAAGAGCTTCTGTTGTCATGGAACTTCAAAAAGGAATATACTAAAACACATCTTGCGACACTTACTGAGCTACATGACTGCTGAACATGATTCAACAAGCCAAAAAGTCAAAATACAATGAAAACCATCACGTTACAAACCACAAAAGGCAGGGGAGATCATGGAAGCCCATCAGGGGAGCATTACGACCTATTTTTGTTGAGACTATTTGAGTACAACTTTATTTTTCATACATCTAGTGTGTTCCTGAAAATGGATTAGTTCATTAACAATGTGTAATATTACTTCCAATATGATGGCTGTAATCTGATAGTCCATTCAACGCAGGTTGATGTTTGAAATCCCTAACAGAAAAATGTATTTTGGTAACATATTACAGTGTATTTTGCCTCAATAAATCTGCTTGTCTTGAGATCAGCACATCCAGGGATAGCAAATTCCTCATAAAAACTTTGGTTTCCATGATGACTCTAAGCAGGTACAGATATGCAAAACCAATAGATTACAAGTGATTTTATTTTCTTCATTACACCCAGATTAATTGTATGAGTTAGTATCCAACATAGTATAATCCATTACAGTTATAAACCTGCAGCCTCTCTTGATGGATATGTCTACATATCTGCTCCCAAGACACATTGGCCTTATCCTGCTCAGACATACTACCTTTTAAAAAGCCCTCTCAGGCTTCCCTGACTGTCCGCTGTGTCTGCAAAAATAATGTGTGCAATTGAGCTTTTTGTTTTTTACTACACAACTGTAATGGGATGGATAGCTGGTGAGAGCCGCCACGTCTATAGTGTTGGTGCCATGAATACAGTGTAGTTACAACTTTTTCCTGCGAGGGCCAAATAACTTTTCCCTTCTCTGACCTGGAGGCCGGGCCAGTTTGTAACAAAAAGTGTGACGATCGCAGACGTGTCTAAACATAAACATTTATTGTTTTCAATAAAGTCCACACATAACCAAAAATTAACCTTTTCTGGGATCTTGACAGGAAAGAAAAAAATCAGAAAATAAATAATAACATTATTAATGAAATAAATAACACTATTTATAAGATAAAAAAATAACTCTTTAAGTTTTTCACAGATAAAAAGACCAAGGAACATTAACTTTCTTGTAGACACAACTGTTTGCAGCTCTCTCATATCAAATTCACTGTGAAAACCAGAAAGCAAACAGGCTATGAAACCAAACTGATATTAGCACCTACTAGGTTAAATACCCTGCTTTCTGAATCTATTTTTTTCTTCCCCTAATCTTTTCGCCATTATTCCGTGTTATTTGACAGGGGGGATGTGTCCAGGATTTTTTTTTTTGCGGGAGGCAAAAATTGTGACTATGCATGTACAAGTCACAATTACGTGGCCAGAATAAAAAAAATAACAATAATGCATCTCTCGTATTGTTCAGGGGCCGGGCAAAATGTGGCGGCGGGCCGTATCCGGCCCCCAGGCCGTAGTTTGGGGACCACTGGTGTAGTTAAATGTTTAATTCTCAAATACAATAATTCGTTCAATCATTCACAGTGTATATATACCTTTGAAGCAGTGTTGGGGACAGGTGATAAATTTAGTGATTACGATAGTAATTCCCGACATTTGGTGGTTTGGTGTAAAAACCACTGAGACGCCATGGTTCTATACCTTAACACACTCTCTTTCTCTCTCTCTCCCTGCAATCCACAAACTATCTCAAGCTTAGGGCAATAAATCTCCTAAACTGGAGTGATGAGCACAACAGAGCCATGAAAACCCAGAAGTAGAATTCAGACTCATTATTTACCGCACTAATGAGGATATCGATGTTTTAGTTGCCTACAGTCCCATTCAGACACAATTACCTGGTGTTTTTCGGCAAACTCGTTGGCGGTGGAAGGACCGCAGTTTGTCTAGATCCTCAATGTTTCTCACATTCAGATCCATTTATCTATCTATTTCATAAAACCAAATTAAACTGACCCCAGTCTGACTAGATGAAAGAATTAACACGAAAATGGTTTGAATTTAATCAGGTTTGAAATAAACAGTAGTTGAACTGATGAGTGAAAATTCCAGGAAAGCTTATTATTATCATTATAATTATTATTATTTGTCTTTTTTTTCCCTATTTTTCAGTTTATCAACACACAGCAATATAATATCATTCATGCCTGTCCTTCCCAACTCTCCTGACTCCACCACACTCTTGCTTTCTATCTATAAATTCTTTTTTTTCTAGCTTATTCTACCCCAACTGCTCAAGAAAGGAAAGCGACTACATTGAGCTCGGATCTGTCCGAGGTTTCTGCCGAGGCGCCGTATAGATATAGCTTGATTGACTTGACTAAAGTGCCTGGGATTACTTTTAGAGTACTTAGATCGCACAATGAAACAACTCATCTGTGACCATACTTATCACCAGTGAAGTATCCTTACAACATACCATTTAGCTCAAAAAAAGAAAAAAAAAGATATATAAATAATCTTATGTGGGATAGGATGCTCTGTCTGCTCTGTGATTATCTGATTTTTTTCAGCCATAAATGGATAAACTTTAAAACATCTAGGAGGATGAGTTTCTAGTTTGCTGCCCACTCTAGTGTCCAAATCAACAGCTGACCGCTGCAGTAACAGCACCTAAACGATGGATCTTTCAATCCGATCCCAGAAGAGGGCTTCTACAAGTGATCTCTGCAATCTTGCTTCAGTCTTGAAGATGTTAACTCTTATCTATGTGCTTTTTGGGTTATAAATCTACGGCTGCTGGAATAGCGCTGCGGTCTGTGTTTCAGAGCCTGCGGGTTATATCTTTGCCAACAGTTCAGAAAGAAAACAGGGCCCTCAGATCTCCCCTCTCTCTGGTGGGCTCCTCCCTCCTTCTGCCTGCCAACACAAACGCCTGTTGTGGAAATACAAAACGTTTGAGGCTACTCGCGCACCAGACTCTTAGTTGAGGGTGAAACCAGAGCTGTGGAGCAGATTAACGACTTAACTTCCCAATTAGCCCGCTCAGCAGGACAGGAAATGGTTTCTGTTGGCCTATTGCTTCCTTTCTTCTTTGTGCATTGCTTTTCAAGTCGGACCGACTGCGCGTGTGACAGTTTTCTCTGATCTGATTCTGAATTGTGCGGCGCTGCTCTCACTGACAGCTGTCCACAGGCCCAGAGGCTGTCACATGTTACGAGAGGAGGGGGAGTGGGGAGAGTGAGAGCCTACCCTGCCACTGTGTTAAACTGTAAACACACAAAGGATCCAGAATGAAATTAAAAAAAAAAAAAAAAGGATCTGGATGGACAAAATAATGATCTTCACAGGCAAGTAAAACAACCTGGGTGGTGTTTTAAGCTAAACTGAAAGTGTTGCAACCTCTCCTCTTCAAACCTGAGATACTCTTATACACACAAATTGTTTAAAAATGTCTCTCAAATTTCCAGTAGAATGAAATCAATCTAAAAAAGTGTCCAAAGTAAAGATCTCTGTGACATCATCACGCCCAGCAAAAGTCATCGCTCTTAAGTCTTCTTGAATGATGACTCTGGACTGACACGGATGTGAACTAAACCTGGTTGCCAAGGGTAAAAGCATCCCAGAACAACCATTTGACCCCGGCAACATTTGAATTTGTGAGCAAAAGCGCTCCCATCAAAAAAGGTAAAAAGAGAAAAATAAATTGAAAACAATTAAGTGCTGCATTTTCAGCTCTTAAAAGAGTTATGATGGATAATTAATAAACAAAGCAGCAGTTGGAACCCAGTCTTTTGTGTGTTTGTGTATTGTCTCCTGCACCTGTCAACACAACTTGCCAACAGGAGACCAATAAAGATTTTTAATGTGAGAGACATCTGTTGAAATGAAGCCGGTACAAATGGACGCTGAGGTGTTGCTGCATTGTTGAAGTGTTTTGGTTTGATTCACTCTCTCTTCTCTAATGAGCGTGGTGCCTTCACACATAAATGTTTTCTTATTTTTCTCCCTTATTTTTTCTCGCTCGGCGCAATAAAAGGAGAAGGAAAAAAACAAAAAAATCCCATGCGGGATTGACGAGACGTGTGCTGAGATCTCCAATTAGATGCCACGCATTGTGTCGTTCGCGGCAAGACGCTCGGATAACACCACGAAAATGCCGGATGCCCTGTCTGGCATTTGGAAGCCCCCAAAAATATACATGATTACACAGGTGGGTTCATAAAAAGATCAGTGACTTCAAGATGAACTTTGACTTCAATACAGAAAATATCCTTTTATTCATCAATTCATTAATTCCCTATGCCACTTAGCCTAACCTCTAACCTCAGGGTAGCTGGGGGGGACCTTTCACTTTCATGCAACTCATATAGTCACATATGGTTACATATATAGTAATTATATGTAATTATAGTTAGGAAAGGCTAAAGCCCAACCACGTCTGGACAAACATTCTAGTTTATACATCATAAATTTGGAAATTATGGATAAAATGATATATGGTCAAAATAATTGTGTGCCTAATAATTGCACACACAGTGTAGAGTTGCTGCTCCACCACATAAAGAGGAGTCAGATGAGGTGGCTCAGGCGTCTGATCAGGATGCCTCCTGGACGCTTCCCGGGGAAGGTACTGTATTCCGAACACGTCCGTATGAGAGGAGGCCATGAGGAAGACCCAGGACACGCTGGAGAGACTATGTATCGAGGCTGGCCCCCAGAGGAGCTGGACCATGAGGGAAGTCTGGCCCTCTCGTGTCCGGCTGCAGCCCCCATGTCCAAGACTGATGGACTTTGAATCTTGAATATAGAGGTATAAACCGTTCTCCCTCTCATTCACATATCATGAGACACAACTGTTCACTCTCTCAATCACAAGTCTGGGTTATTGAGGAAAACTGGAGAACCCAGAGGAACCCCATGCAGACAGGGGAAGAAAATGCAAACTGAGCACAAAGGTCCCCTGTTGGAATCCAACCCGGGACCTTCCTGCTGTGAGATGGAGGCACTAAAAACTACACCACTGTGGCACCCCTACCCTGATATTGTATTTTATTTTTGTTCAGTGTCATTTCATTTGTAAATAAATAACCCTTCCCGCTGCCCAGTCCTGCAGAAGACTATGAGAATGTGTTGTCACATTTTCTATTTACTAAAGGACCCTGGGGCTTTTGGACTTGTAGCTGCCAACGTTCCAGATAATCCTTTCAGCAACCGGTACATCATACATGGCATCAATTTCTTCCAACAAAAAGACCTGACATTAAGATTTATGGCAACAGGATTGTTGTCTTTGACAACCATAGGTCTGGTTTATCCAAAGTGAATCCGAGCCCATGAGATAATCGCTGAGGAATGTGGGCAAAGATGGTTGCGGAGGACATCCTGTGTGCCAGCTGTGGTGGTCTGTCTGTTTTTTTGTTTTTTTTTTACAGTACTGTGGTTTATTACGTCGAATGACAAGAAAAAAAAGCTGCTGGAAGGAAACAGACTAACTAGTGCGTTAAACATTTTAAGCCCCTATAAATACCAAAAATAATGAAAAAACATTGCAGTCTGAATTCAAGAATTTCTCTTCAATATGTTTGACAAAGAAATAATCAGACCCAGTTGGACTATAAAAAGTTTTTACTATAAAAGTTCAGTGCCTGGATTATTCTAAGTATTATTAGTACATTAAGTCAAAGCTTTGTCACCAGCACACACAGCTACGATACACATTAACTATCTGTCCTGTCCTTGTTGTTACAATGTCAGTTCCCCACTTCAAAATGTATAAATGGCTGTATAATCTTATCTGACATTATTTTGTCTTTTCCAAGATCACAGTGCCAAATAATTATTCAGCAGACTGACAAAACCCCTCACAATTTGCTTCTTAAGTTCTAATGTCATTTTGTTGAAACGTAATGGGGAAAAGACATAAGTCCCTGATTCATAAGTGATGACAGTGGAAAAAACCTGGGAGGAAAAAATAAATAACAGCACTGGAAATGTCCGCTGTAGATAGCCAAGTACAGAGATGTAAATTATACCCACTGATATGCTCTTGACAAACCCAAAGCACGTGACCATCCTCATCCTCACCACAAATCACCTCTGCAACACCTCCAACCAGAAGGGTTTCCCGGACCCAGACAAAATGTAAGCTGAGCATATATATCTTAGAGACAAAGTTCTCACTCAAAAAAAGTGTCAACATACACTTGCAGCTTCTTACCCGCCAAACATGCTCTGAATTTGGCCCTAAAGGTCATCGATGACATAAACGATAAAGTGATTAAAAGCACTGATCTTCATCAACAGCTTCACATTTACAATAAATGACCCCCTAATGTTCCCTGCGGTTTCCAGTTGAGTTGTAACCTTAAATGGGAGTCCAGCACTTGGCCACCGGAAAAAAAAAAAAGCCAGACTTAGAGTGGACTTCTTGAGGAGTGCCGGAGCGGAAAAGTAATTCTTATTCTGCCCTCCTCTCATTCAAAACATCCTGTCATTATCCAGAAATGTCTGATATGGAAACTCCACTCAGCACGCAATAAACAAAGTGGAAAGAAGGATTCCAGGCCACAGACTCCCTGCACCAACCCTTCCAGGTGATAATCTCCACCCAGCTCACCAGATTTTCCCACAGCAGAAATGTTCTTCCAGTCTGATTCTGTGCCTTCTTATCCTCTTCTCTTTGATGATATTATTGGGATTATAGAGCTGTGTGTCTTTATACAATATTATAAGAAGCTTTAATCAAATTCCGCTCTGAAAATGTCCAAATATCAAAGTGATTGATTGATTCTAAACTGATTGATTCTTAAATAATTACAATTATTTAACCAAGTTAACATTCCTTTTTGAAAGTAAAATAATGTCATCCTGAATTTTACAGACAGCCCATTAACCACTTTTTTCCTTCTTTTTTTTTTTCTTTTTGACGTTATAGCTGTTACACAGCTGTGACAAAGGAATTTCCCCCATGGGGATCAATAAAGTTAATCTTATCTTATCTTATCTTGAGAAATTCACAAAAAATAGTAGTACTTGTGTCGCTATGAAGCTGGATTGTGTATTCAGTTTATTTCTATGTTTTGGAATTTATTGTTCAGTACATTGACTTTAGTTTAAATGCTTATGCACACTGTAATTACATTTAACAGAAAAAAAATAAGCCTTGAAATAATTCCAAATGTGGGAATATGGACTGTAACAATTTTAGTGGAAACGATTACCGATATTTGATAATGAGATATTTAAGGGATAAATAACTCAATATCTGTTCTTCATATTACTTAAAGGATTCCATTTAAACAACCAAACCACTGTCTGTACTGAAATAAGCAAAAGTGTGTGCTACCTTATGGGATTCTGCCTTTAAATTCCTATTAAATTACAATTTATTTATTTCTCCTGCCTTTAAATTTCTTAAGTTTGCATGTTCATGTTTTTTATTATTTTATGAGAATTTTAAATAGTTTCCAATAGTTTCTCAACAAGACATTTGAAATAGAACAGTAAGCAGCCATCGCCACAACTCCTACCTGCTGTTTGATCAGAATACAGCCTCTGTAAAAAATACATATTTAGGGTATGGAATTTGTGTGTATGTATATATATATAAATATATATATATATATATATATATGTGCATGAGCAGTGAATCAGGTGGTACGTTTAAAGACCCAGCAGTTCGAACTGTTCACTTGGCAGCAGCCGGAGCTAAGAATAAGCCTGAATCATGCAGCGTTCTTTCTGTTGAACTCTCCTCACCTCCCCTCCTCTCTACCCGGTGGGCTTTATTTCCTACCTCATGGATCCTTGCCGCCCCTACCTTGTCTGCATGACAGTACTCCGTCACAGCCCTGGCCTCCTCTTCCACCCCTCCGTTGCTATAGAAACCAGCAGCCATGGAAAAGTACAAGCCGGTGGACCGTCTGGGCGCTGCCACGCTGCACTGATGGAGACAGCCATCGAGAAAAAAATATGGGACGAGTTGGAGGATATTTTATCTCAGACCAAAGCAAACGTTGTTTTATGCTGATGAGTCTCACTTTACGGACATTGTTCTCTTCCTATATATCAGATGGGTTTTATTAACCTGAAGCGGGAATTAATCTGAACGGAAGGCAGATTCTTTAGTCACGCTGACGCTCTAAATTCACCAAGAACAAAAAAAGGGGAAAAAAGGAAAAAGTGTTTGAGTGAAGTACATGTTAATGAGGCTCTTGTTTTGTACTTTGTTACTTCTACAAACTTTATCCCTGGGATTTCAATGCCTGTCGGAGGACGGAGAACAAGGATAAGCACAGCAGCTGTAGGTGTATTAGGACCTTAAAGAAACAAGAAATGGTTTTGGAATGCAGAAAAGATTTGCTAAACGTATTTCAAATTCAATTTAACAAAAAAAAATTATAGTAATTTATAGACAGCATTGATAAGCCCCTGAAAGCAGCCATCTATCCATCCATCTTCTACCGCTTATCCAGTATTGGGTGGCAGGGGCAGCAACCAAAGCGGCGAGGACTAGATCTCCCTTCCTCCTGGCATTTAGGCCAGTTGCTCCGGGGGGACACTGAGGCAGATGAGACATAGTCTCTCCGGTGTGTCCTGGGTCTTCCCCCGGGCCTCCTCCCAGCTGGACATATTCAGAACACCTCACCAGGGAGGCGTCCAGGAGGCATCCTTACCATATGGCTCAGCCAACTTATCTGGCTCCTCTCCATGGGCAGAGGTAGTGACTCTACTCTGAGCCCCTTCCAGCTAGCCAAGCTCCTCACTTTATCTCTAAGGCAGAGCCAACACATCCTGCGGAGAAAGCTCATTTCAGCTGCTTGGATCCGCGACCTTGTTCTTTCGGTCACAACCCACAGCTTGTGACCATAGGTGAGGCTAGGAACATAGATCGACTGCCAAATTAAGAGCTTTGCCTTTTGGCTCAGCTCCTTCTTCACCAGGACAGACTGGTGTAGAGTCCGCGTCACTGCTGAAACAACACTGATCCATCTGTCGATCATCTTATCCATCCTTACCTCACTAGGGAACAAGACCGAAAAATACCTGAATTCCTCCAATTGAGGCAGGACTGCCTTCCTGACCTGGAATGGGCACTCCCCCCATTTCCAGCTGAGAACCCGGAGGTCCTGATCCTCATCCCAACCGCTTCAGATTCAGCTGTGAACTGTTCCAGCGAGAGCTGAAGATCACAGTCCAATGAAACAGAACCATATCATCCACAAAAAGCAGACACAATCCTGCGATCGCCAAACCAGATCCCCTCAACACCCTGGGTGTGCCTAGAAATTCTGTCCATGAAAGTTAAGAACCGAATCAGAAACAAAGGACAGCCCTAGCAAAATCCAAGTTCAACTTACAACCAGCAATGTAGACCATCCTCTGGCACTGATTATACAGGGACGGAACAGCCTGTATAACAGGATTCCCGGAGCATCCCCCACAAGAATTCCCCGCGGGACACTGTAGAATGCCTTCTCCGGATCCACCAAGCACATGTAGACTGGTTGGCCATGTGCCATCAAGGACCCTGCTGAGGGTCCATTGGTCCACAACCAGTGCAAAAACCACATTGTTCTTCCAGGATCCGCAGTTCAGCGACCCGTTGAACCCTCCTTTCCAGCATCCCTGAGTAGTCCTTTCCAGGCAGGTCAAGGAGTGTGATCCCCCTACTGTTGGAGCATACCCTCTGATCCCCCTTTTTTAAGAGGGGGATCACCACCCCAGTCTGCCAATTCTGTGGCACTCTCCTCTGCTTTCCATGTGATGCTGCAGAGGCATGTCAACCAGGAAAGCCCCACAACATCCAGAGCCTTGAGGAACCAAAGCCAGATCTCATCCACACCCTGGGGCCCCACCACCGAGGAGCTTCATGACTACCTCGGCAGCTTCATCCCGGGAAATAGGAAAGTCCATCCCAAAGTCCCTCGACTCTGTGTCCTCATTGGTGATATTGAGGAGACGTTGGAAGTATTCTTTTTACCGTTCCACAACCTCCCAAGTCGAGGTCAGCAGTCCACCATCTCCACTGTACACAGTGTAGACAGTGTACTGCTTCCCCCTCCCAAGCCGGCAGTTGGCAGACCACAATTTACTTGGTTGATTCTGAAAGTCGTTCGGCCATGGTCTGCCGCCTTGAAAATGGAGGCACAGAACATGGCCAACTTGTACACAATGTCTCCCACTTCCCCCGAGGCGTGGTTGAAGCTCTGCTGGGGGTAGGAGTTAAAACTCTTTCTGACAGGACACTCTGCCAGACATTGCCAACAGACCCTCACAATCTATTTGGGTCTGCAAGGTCTGACTGGCATCGGAGCTACCAGGCGGTGATCAGTTGACAGTCAGGTGCACACAAGCAAACCTTTATGTCTAAAGATGGTGTTTCTTATGGATAGTCCATGACAACCACAGAGGTCCAGTAACAAAACAGTGCCCTGGTTCAGATCAGGGCGACCGTGCCTCCCAATCATGCCTTTCCAGGTCTTGCTGTTGCTGTCCACGGAGCATTTAAGTCCCCCAATAAGATGAGGGAGTCTCCCACAGGGGTGCTCTCCAGCAGACCCTTTAGGGACCCCAAAAAGGGTATGTAGTCTGAACTGCTGTTGGGTGCTTAGACTCACACAACAGTCAGAACCCATCCCCAAACCCTAGGGCAGAAAGAGGCTACCATCTCATCCCCCAGGTTGAACCTGCCTTTACCCGGGACAACTCCAGAGTGGAAAAGAGTCCAACCCCTCTCAAGAGGGCTCGGTCCAAAGCTCGAGCCTTGCGTCGAGATGAGTCAGACTATATCTAGCCAGAACTTCTCAGACTCTTGCACTAGCTCAGGCTCCTTCCCCCTCAGAGAGCTAACGTTCCATGTTTCTTGAGCCAGCTTCTGCAGCTGTGGATCAGATCGCCAGGGTCCTTCTTCTCCGGTCACCACTCTGCTCATATTGCACCTGACCCCCATGAAAGTTATGATTTTTGACTTTAAATTTATTATTTTGTTAGAAGTCGACGATGTGAAAAGAGGAGGATGCTGACTTCAGACTATGTCCCCCCCCCCACACACACACACACACCCCACACACATACACACACACACACACACACATACACACTCTGTCAGTTCGAATTATGGAGGCTGAATCCATTTTGCTTCCGTAAGTTTCCAGCCAATCTTTTGGTAGACGATTCGAAAGCATTTGATTCATCAGTGAAGAATTTCCGGTGTAAACAAGTACTCTTAAGACGGGTTAGTGTTTCAGGAGCCCGCCTCTGCCCTGATTTTGCAAGTTGTCCTCTTTGTGCTCTTCTTGCCCTTGAGGCTACGGTCAGGGGTCCCCACCTGGCAAAGCTTTGTCTTTTGCTGTGGTGCTGGAAGGTTTCAAAGAATCACTCCTTTTCTTTGACTCTCTTTAAAAGAAAATAAATCAGACCTTGGTTTGATTTTTCTTTTCACTAGACTCTTGACGCATCTAGAGACTGAGCAGTGGTGACCCAGTGATCTCTGCTGTAAACAATACAGTTTACATAATAAATCCCACAATTTCATCTATTTATTCCAGTGCATGGGCGTGAACATTATATCTTTTCCCATCACTCAGCACAATTGCGTAAATATGTATTTCTGGTTCATTTTTCTTTTTCTGTCAACCAGCTTAAGAAGGACATTCTGATGGAAAATGTGCTTTGAGTACAGCAGCAGCCCTTACAACATATTTATTTCTAAAAGTTTATTGTCTCAATATTGTGCAACAGTGTTTTGCAATCGTCCTTGAGATTACAGAACATTGTTCAGGAGCTCATGTAACTTCTTTATATATCTGATCCTTCACACCTCATAATGAAATTAAATTGTTTTTGCTGACTTGCTGGACTGACCTTAATTAATTAAAGTGGCAAGAAGTAGCAAGAAGATAAACAATTGATTTTGAGAACAATAAAGAAAGAGAGGAACACTAAACATAGCGGCTAAACAAACACTTCCTGGATCTGTGAGTACTAACAAACTCGTGGAAGAGTCAGTCACGGTCAAAAAAAAAAATCTGCCGTCTGTGTCCATGCTGTCAAGACATCTTAACAACCAGTTCTAACTTCCAACTTCTAGGAAGAACAATGGAATCAGTTTCATGCACAGTTCAGTTTAGGCCATGTTGAGCAGAATTGGGAGTGGAACTGTTCTGCTTATTACAACTCCATGTGCCATTGCAACTGTTCTGAAACAGTGAGTTAATATTTAAATGGAAATCACTGGCCTTTACATTAAAAACCCATCACATTTTAAAATATATCAATGCACAATTCCATTCAGATACTGCACATGCTCAGTAAATCAGCAGTCACGGCAGTGTTGTAGCCCACTTTCACACACGCATCGGGTTTAAGATGGCAGGGCTTCATGTGGTGGACCGTTAGCAAAATACAGTTTCAGCAGACAGGAAGTGGGTCAGCGTGAGACTAAAAAGGGAATCGCTAATTCTGTGGTCGATGGAGTTTTAGTAGGAAAAGTTCAGCTGTTTTCAGAAAAAGAGAAACAATAAAGCAAAAATAATCAAATTAAATATTAATTATTATAAAGCATTAAATATTCCTACTGGGTCTGTTACGACTGACTCGAGTTTGAATTGAGATGAACCATCTGAATTATTTGCTAAGACCACTTCAATTATTCATTAAAGGAACAGCTTCAGAAACTAAAGACCATGGTAAGATTGAATATGAGAAGCCTGATTTTATACATCATTTTATAGGTAATTAATATTTGATTTATTCATTAGCTATACCACCTACCCTGCACTCAAGGTCATGGAGAGGGGCCCTGGAACACATCCCAGCAGGCCCTGGCAGGCAGGGGTTCAACCTGAGCTGTATGCCAGTCAACCATAGGGCCCCGTAATGAGACAATCATTAATATTAAGCAAAAACTAATAATATGGTATTTCTACCATTTCTACTATTTTGACTGTGCAAATGTATTCAGTGTTTACAACTTATCAACAGGCTCCTTTAGATCTTTCCTCAAATGCAACTAAATAAAGCGAATAAGCCAACCAAACAAACATAAATAATATAAGCAGGGGTCAGGAAATTGAATAAATACTTCATATACATCCATACTGAGGTTAATAAATTATCATCTGTTGCCATCAACAGATGATAATGTTGCTGGTTTCAATTCTATGCCATCAATTCATATGGTGGTTCATTTTAACAAAAACAAATGACTGTAGTGTCATATTCTTGTGAACATACTGTCTGCAGATGCTGAAATTAAATTATCCATCCATGTTTTACAGCTTATCCTGCACTCAGGGTCGCAGGGGATGCTGAAGCCTATCCCAGCTATCATTGGGCATGAGGCGGGGTAAACTCTGGACAACTATTCACTCACTCGGGGCAATTTTCCATTTATATATCCAATTAACTTCTATGAACTGTGGGACCTGGAGGAAACCCACACAGACACGGGGAGAACATGCAAACTCCACACGAAAAAGGTCCCCTTGTCAGAATCAAACCAGGGTCCTTCATGCTGTGAGGCCAAAGCGCTAACCACGGCACCACTGTGCCACCAATATAAGAGTTCGTATTTTACAAAAAAGTATACATGAAACTGTTAAAGTAATATTTTGTCAGAAGACCAAGGAACATGGATACAACCGTGGCCTGGCTGAGGAGGTTGATCACATCTTGCTGACAACCAGGCCGTTCGTCGCCCAGAGTTAAGTGCCGGAGCTCCCCGCAGGCAACGGCAGGAGTTGCGGATGCAGACGTGGTGGCCGAGGTGTCCACCCCGACAAGACATCTGTTTTTTCCACCAGCGGTTTGGCAGCAGAGAACGGCGTTGTGTCCCCCCCCCCCCCCCGCTCGTTCAGGGGCCTGGGAAACGACGTAGCCAGCGCTCAGTAGCAGCTGTGGTTGCCGGCGGAAACACCCAGCTGCTGTTCGTCAGGGTACTCAAAGTATGGACTCAGATTTCTGGTTGACTCTGGCTCACAGAAGAGCCTGCTTCCCCCAACACAGGTGGACATTCGGGCCTAAGGCAGCAGCCTGCTATTGAGTGCTGCTAATGGGTCCATCATGGACACTTGCAGTTCACAGTCGGTGTCCGTTTGCTTTGACAGACGTCATTAGGAGTGGGAATTTGTAATTGCCACCCTTAATGTCTCCATCATCAGCACTGATTTTCTGTGAGCCAACAGCCTGTTGGTGGACATTGAGAACCGCTGGCTGATTGACACAGTGTCTTTCGCCACCATGCAAGACAAGTTTGGGTTGCGTACGCATGCCAATTTTTTGGCTTTGGGGGATGTTTACTAACGGTTGTTAGTGGAAGTTCTGTCGCTCACAATGCCTACGTTTTCCACTGTGTCTATGAGACAGGGTGTGGAGCGTTTCATCCCCACAGTAGGGCCGCCTTTTTTCGTACAGGTGAGGCACCTGGACATGGCCAAACTAGCAACTGCTAGGAAGGAGTTCGCCATCATGGAGCGTCAGGGGATTGTGAGACGGTCTAACAGCCCGTGGGCCTCCTCGCTTCACATGGTTTCAGAGGCCGATGGGTCGTGGTGTCTGTGAGGCGATTTTCGCAGGTTGAACACCATGGCTGCAGATGATTGCTAACCCATTCCCCACAACCAGGACTTCTCTATGCTGCTATTGGGCACCACCAGCTTTTCTAAGGTGAACCTGGTGCACGGTCATCACCAGGTGCCTGTGCATATTAGGATGTACCCGAGACCACGGTGATCACACCATTTGGCCTGTTCTAGTTTCTGCGTATGCCTTTCGGATTGAAGGGAGCCGCCCAGACCTTCTAAAGTCTCATGCTGCATGAACTCCCATTCATCTTTGTTAATCTTGACGACATTCTAGTGGCCAATCCGTCGACTAATGTGCATCTGGAGCACCTAACACAGGTTTTCAGTCATCGGGACGAGCATTGCCTCATTTTCAATCCCGCTAGGTGCCAGTTTGGTCAATCGATCATTGATTTCTTGAGGCATGGCATTTCACCGCAGGTTGCTGTTCTGTTGCCGTTGAAAGAGCAGGCAGGTGACCAATTTCCCTTGCCCAGCATCTTGGGAACGGCATGTCGGGATTGATTTTGTGGCTATGGCTGCCAACCATCCCGGTGACATGGACGTCCTCGCCCTGAAGTCATCGTACACTGAGCTCGAGCTGGAGGATGTGGCTGTGCAGGGCGGTAGCCCAGTCCTTCTCTGTGATCCCTCTACTGGCTGGCCCTGCCTAGTGGTTCCCGTGGCTTGGCGGCTTCAAGTTTTCCACTTTGGTCACTCGCTCTCACACCAGGGGTCCAGACATCTATGAAATTTGTGTGCATGTTTGTCTGGCCTGGCATTCATAAAGATGTCAAGGAATGGGCGGCTGCTTGTGTGGTGTACCAGCATGCCAAGGTTCATCAGCACGTTAGGGCAGCCCTTGAGCTGTTTCCAATTCCATCCAGGTGTTTTGACCACGTCCATGTCGACCTAGTGAGCCCCCTACCTCCTTTGCAGGGCTTTACAAACGTCCTCACCATGGTTGATGGAACCACCAGTTGGCCGGAGGTGGTCCAGTTGTCCTAGACGACTGCTGCAGAAGTGTCTCAGGTTTTTCTGTCGTCTTGGGTTTCGGCACCCCGCCCGACATTACTTCAGACAGGGGTCTGCAGTTCATGTCGACACTGGCAGGGTCTTTGGGGACGACGGTGCACCGCACAATGGCATACCACCCACAGCCTAATGGTTTGTGTGAGTGGTTTCACCAATCCCTCAAGACAGCGTTGCAGGGTGACAGCTAGGGTGACAGCTGGGTAGACTGTTTGCCATGGGTCATGCTGGGGCCGAAGGACTACCTCAGCCCCTCACCCACCGAGTTGGTGTCCTGCCAGCCTCTACGAGTCCAGGGGAATTTTTGCCCGAGAGGTACGTCCCCGTACGTTTGCGGATCCTGTTGCGTCCCTAGGTTTGCATTTTCCGAGCCCCATCCACCGTTTTCCGCGATCCTTTGTGCTGGCAGAGCTCATGTTGGCTCATTTCGTGTACATTAGGCATGACGCTCACCCCTCGCCACTGCAGCATCTCCTCCGATGGCCCGTTCCGAGTGCTTGAGACAGGCCGAAAGAGTCATGTTGGACATGGGCAGGCGTAGGGAGCGTATAACGCTGCATCGGTTGAAGCCAGCACAAAGGGTGGTGGGTGAAGTTGTGTCCCCTTTCCAGATTCCCCGCTGTGGTCGCCCTCTATCCAGGCCCCCAGCAGCACCTCCGCAGGTCCAGTGCCTGGTGCCTCCCGCCATTGTGACTGTGGGACACCGCAACCATTTCGGCAGACTGATCAGGACTCCCGTGAGGGACTAGTTGTTTTCTCAGGGTCCCTTCTGGGTTTTTGGGGGAGCTGTGTGGCAGACATTTAAGGGTGTGGCCTCTCACCCCTCGGGGACTAAGGGCTATGGGGGCGTGTATAAATGTAACCCAAATGTTCAAGGTTGTTGTTGTTGGTGGGGTTTCTGTATTAAAATGTTAAACTCCTCCACGTTTCTTTGTCAAAACACCACAATAATGATAATTTGACACTAATTAATTTAAAAACAAATTTTGCAATAATTGCTGTTACAGACCGAGATGATGCTACAGCTGATAGTGCTGAGGTGCATCTGTTTTTCCGCCCTCAGGCTTCTTCAAATGTGAACCACAGCTCTCATGTTTGGCCCACGTGCGCTCCGCTATTTGCTGTTTACAATAATTATGAAAGTTCATTAAAAGACAATTAGCCGACTTCCAAGTTTGCATGCATTATTCAAATACAAAGTCGCAATCGTTGTTAAATCAAAACAATGGTTCATCATTCATCAAGTTCATCATACAACATATAATTTTCCATGTAGACTTACTAAAAATAGATATGTTTCAACGGTTTCGGCACCTTTTTATCATTTGAAACTTTAAGTTTTCTGTAGTCCTGTACCATGGGAGGACGTTCACACGCTCCCTGATGTGATAACACTCTTTAGCTGTAACTCCTGTCCGCTTCGTTGATAACATCCAAATGTTACAAGCACATACACAACGCTTAAACTACCCATATATGACCTTATGCATTGCAGATACAACTCCGTGCCACAGCTTTCCGAAACTGCTCATAAAACTTGAAGAACCTGCTAGTCGTTCTGCAGAAGTGAGTTCCTGTTTTGTATTTAGAGGTTTTCTTTGTGTATTTTAAAAGTAAGCGTGGATGCTGATTCTAAACTAACTTACATGTAATGCTGTTACCCTCCGATCTAAATATCACTATGATCTTAACCTACTATCCGCATAGTACAGCAAGGCTAGTTCCCAATGCCCCGCTCGCTCATGAAACCAGATAATGATAAAAAGATCACAACCAGCGCTGCGAAACTCCACATTATGCAACTACACTGTTCTATTTTAGGCACCTTCAGAGGGATTTGATCATCAATAATGAACGACTTTTCCCTGTTTCCGAGGATTGTTGAATCTTTACTGCACTATCTCGGGGAGGCGTGCTCACATTGCCTGAGTGCCAATTTACCTAAGGCACCATCCATACTGTAGGGTTTCCTGCTGTGCACACGTTACATCAAAACCACTTAATTTATCAGCTCAGCAGAAGGAAGTTATCTGTTGTCTTTTCTATTCCTCTACCATGAGATGAAAATGTGGCCTCTTTTACCCTTCTACTTTAATTTTATACTACAGGTATTTCCACAAAAATGTCCTTTTTTTCCTTACAACTCTGGTGAAATATCTATTTTCTCACAACAGCAGGTTGTCCACATCTGTCAGTTCCCACCTGCTGGAGCTCTCCAGTTTACGTTGTGTGTAACCGGTCAACACCCCGGTGTTGTGTTTACCTTGATTTTAATGAAGACACCCCGGTGTGAGTGACTTTGGCAGCATTTCCATTTGCGCAGAATTATCATGTTGACTTAAAATCTGTCAGCTTGTAAGTCTAGTATTTAAAATAATAGTCAGGAGGCAGAAGCGAGCTTTCACATTGTTTACTGAACATGAGGTTGCTGGAACACAATCTCAAAGATCCCTCTGATTTCTAGTCTATTGACAAATCTTGTGTAATAATACAGAAAATGTACTGATTTACATTGTGATAATCATCAGGTCAAGAAAGAGTTGGTTTCTTGTCTTCAAAGGTGGATGTGAAGTTCAGAGACACTGATGTCAGAGTCACTTTATCAGTAAACATTTTCAGAACCCAAAGAACCTAGAGATTGGACTCCAGTTCTGAATCACCACAAGCAACACAAAATACAACTAAATCAATTTTTAATCAAATGCATTTCATTCTTCTTAACACATGCTCCTCAACTGGTAAAGGTGAATGCCTCCCTCAAGGCTCAGCAAATAATTTTCACACAACGCAATCATGGCGAGCCTGCTGAGAACAGATGATTGTCCCTCAGCGTATATTAGGGAGATATCTATTTTCAAATTCTGAAATGAAAGCCATCACCATTAAAATTATAATGAAACCAAAGAAATTATTTTTTGTTCCAATGGAGACAAGAGCACATGAGTCATTGAATAGGGGCAGCAATAATAAATAGGAACAATAATTCAAAATG
Source organism: Fistularia commersonii (assembly GCF_037954325.1). NCBI lineage: Eukaryota > Metazoa > Chordata > Actinopteri > Syngnathiformes > Fistulariidae > Fistularia > Fistularia commersonii. The sequence continues at coordinate 12,282,260 of NC_141288.1, forward strand.
GGATATTTTGGGGCATCTGCCTCAAAGACTCAGATACAAAGTCTCCGTTGTACATTATTAAATGTGACATCTCGGTACCACGTTCTGAGCTGAATACCAATGTCTCTAACATGGTGGGGACGGATGTGGGAGTGATGGAGAAGAGAGATTATCATTGGGAATTACTTGTGAATGTGTACTGATGGCGGAGAGAAATTCCCAACTGTGGATTATGACATTCAGGTACAAATGTAAAGAAAATCTAACTTCTATAACCCAATCAACTCCCTTCCCCATGGTCATTCCCCCACAGCCAGAGCAGAATGCGGTGAGCCGTTCCCAACAACTGAAGTAATATTTCATGTATTTGCTACAAGATTATGTTTTTTTAAATGTCATCTGGAGTGTCCAATATTCTGTTTATGTGCAGCATGTTATTTCCCCCCCTCTGGTCGAATGTAATGAACCAGGGTCAGAATACATCATGCTTACAGTTTGGGTTTTACTCATATATTTGTGTAGAGCTCCTGCGTAAGGTGTCTCATAAAGCCTCACCTCCTAGTATGTTGTGTAATAACAGATGGTTGCATGATTTGTGTACAACTGCACTGTCTCGCAGCCAATGTATATGCTCAAAAAGTATTACGCGATTGCAATAATAGCAGGGCACCTCTGCATTGTTTCCATGTCTGTGGGTTAAATTTGATGTCAGTGCTGCATCACAACAGTTGTCTCGTGACACTTTCCATGTAGAGCAGGTCTGGAACGCAGTCTTTTAAATGATTTATAAAAACCCAACATTCCTCTGTGAGCAACCGCATGGCGACAGTGGCAAGGAGACGCTGCCTCTTACAAGCCAGAAACCTTGGACAAATCCAAGCTCAATGCAGGCGACCTTCTGTCTCGACCAGTCGGGGTGGAAAGAGAGAGAATACTTGAGAAAGACAAAGAGATAGAAGGTTAGAGTGTGATACAGATGGGATGGTATGAGGGTCGGGGGGACAGACATAACTGATCTCGAATTACTAACGGTAGCGCAAACAATTGCCAATGTTTTTCTTGCAACAAGTTTCCTTCAAGACGATAAAAGATCTTTCTGTGTCATTTCAAACATCTGCTCGGTTATCACTTCTTTTTGCAGTAGATTTCACTTTTTACTTTTACTGACTGCTTCTCTTTTGCATCCTCCAATGCACTCGTGCTATTTGCCCCATTTTCCCCAAACACAGATTTCCAGCCCCTCTGTTTGGTTGACCTGAGTTTTCACTCACAATCAATGTTTTGGACAAATCCTCTCATTTCCAAGTTCAACCGTGCATTTCTTCAAATCGGAGGTGCCTCATCAATCCAACATCTAAGTACACTCCCCCCGATAAAGCCTGAGGACAAAACTCATTACTGTAAACAATCTGCACCGAGCCCCTTTCTCTGGAGCCACAGCTCAATCCAGAGTGGTGGCAGCCCCCACCTGTGACAATCACAACATTTAAATTCACGCTGTCATTTTTTATTGTTATTCAAACCGCAACGTCTCCAGATCATTCATAAAAGTGACAGCATCGTTCCGGGAAGAAATATGCATGTACCTGTCAGCGAGACAGAACCATAGATCATTAAGGAAGGGGATGGGGGACCGCAGGGGTGGGAGCACATGATAGGGAGAGGAGGAAGGAAGTGATGAAGCACGCTGGATTGGATTACGGAGTGACATTGAAAGAAGCCTCAGTCGTCCCCCCCCCCGCCTCTCCACCTCTCTCACCACTCATTGTAATCTTCACCGTGAGCTTCACCTCCTACTCATCTTTCCATTCTCTCCAACCCGCAACCACACACACATTCACAGACACCCTCCCCACACACACACTCATCTGTGATGGTCCTGACAGTACTCCTGAGTGTCACAAACATTTTCCCAAGACAGCGTGAATGAGATCATTGTCCTTCACTGCAAAATGCATGAGGGGATAGAGGGGGTGCAGTAGAGTATGGCTACAGGGAGAAGAGAATGAGGAAAGATGGGGAAACGAGGGGAGAGAAGAGGTGGGGAAATTGGAAAATAGTTGTGAGAGTGAGGGACAGGAGAGAAGGATGACACGGTTGCTGGAAGTGGTAGAAGAGGGGAGGTCAAAAGAAGAACACAGGTGAGAGCAGGGGGAGGGATATGCAGGGAGAAAGGAGGTGGGGACATAAAACAAAAGAAATGAGAACGGAGAGGCCGATGGAGGGAATCAGAGAACAGGACGAGGTGTGAAATATCGGGGCAGGAAACGAAACAGGAGGGGGAAAAATAGGCAGAAAGAGAACAGCCACTGGGAGGAATTAGAGAGAAATTTTGAGAAATGACGAGAATATATTGAAATGGGATCAGGGATGGAGAAAGGGGTTGATAAAGAGAGGGCAGATTAAATGATAAAATGAGAAGTAAACAGAGGGAAGAGATGAAGACAGAGGGTGAAGGAAAGACAAAGAGGATGGGATGCGTCTATTTCTCTTTCTACAGTATATATATGTATAAACTGATTGATATCTCTCTCTCTCTCTCTCTCTCGTTCTCTATATATACAGTGTATATATATATACATATATACACACACACACACATTTATATATATATATACACACACATATTTATGGATACTCACACACATTTATACATATACACATACATTTATATACATACACACACACTTATATATACACACACGTTTACATATATATACTCAAATATACATATATATTTAATATTATCGACTTATCAGAAGCTGAATATCTATGCATTTGATTTTTAGTTGATAACATAATACTCCTCCCAAATATCCATGTTGTTCTAACAAAATATAACTTCAACAGTTTCAAATTGGAAAAAAAAACTGGGAAAAAATTGCCCTGAATGAGTGAGTGAATAGTTGTCTATTTATATACGTGTAGCCATGCGATTGAGTGGCAACCAGTCCAGGTTGTACCCCGCCTCTGACCTGAGGACAGCTGGGATAGGCTCAAGCTACCCTGAGTGCAGGATAAGTAGTGGATAATGGACAAAAATTCTTATATTACATCATAGTCATTTGGTTTTGATGTTTAAGACCAAAACTCCTTGCTTTTGAAGTGAAACTTCATAAAACACACACACAGGTACACATGTTTGTTCTTTAGATCACGTAGATAAAAATCATACTATCTCCCTCTGAGGTGAGGTCACATCATAGTGTATTACTGAGCTTTTGTCATGGTATTTATATGTCTGTTTCTCAGTGGGCTTAAATGTCCTGACGTGCAGATGTACATATGAGATAGTTTGCTTGTACATGAACATGAGGTAAAAGCACACAATTAGGAAGCTTTTCCAAGATGAACTATTCGCTCTCTGTCCGCTGACATTTTGTTTACACAATTACATTCTTCTGTTCAATAATGTCACGTCTAGGAAAGGAGAAAAAACATTCAGACACCATGATGACACAGGAAGTGATCTAAAGTTCACTGAATATTTTAAAATTGCACAATGCTGTGGTAAAACTAATGAGGAGCTAGGAGAGACCAAATGGGAAGTGTGAAATTCAAGTTAAAATAACAATAAACCTGCCCTCAAACAATGTTTGACACCAGAGACAGTCAAAAGTTTGAAACATAAAGCGCTTGAGGATAATAAATAAACACATGGGAGACTTGACTTGCATGAAATATGTCACCATGCAGGAGAAAAATGGAACGATAAGTCATTTCCAACATAACGGAGGAGGCTAATTCTGACAAGGACCAGAAGCAAAACAGAAATAAATACCATAAACTGTATAAAATACCTGGATATCAGCCAAAGTGCAAATACAATTGACCTACTTTCTGTCATCTGGAGCGTCTCCTCTCGACTGATATGTTTCTTTCAAATTTGCACTCATATCAAACAAGTATTTAGAAGCAATATCGTACAATAGAAGTTATTATAGCTTTGCATCTCGTCCTCTTTGTTGTCTCGCAAATTGCAAACAATTCCATCTTGTTTTCACAAAGCAGCCAGTCACTGCATCTCAAGATGTTGGGGACAAAAGTGTACTATTTAAAAGGTCTAAAGAACACTAAAAAGATTGCATTTGTTTGAAAATAGCTTGCTCAGAACACAATCACGTATCATACTTATGATTTTTGGAGCTCTGTTTTCTAAAATGGTAAGAGCAGTTACAACCCTAACCCTAACCCTAACTCTAACCCATTTAAAGTCAAAATATTTTTACTATTATATTTTACCCTTGTGTGGTGTTTGGGCCTGTGGGACCCGTTTTCACTATTTATTAAAATAAAAATGATAGAATTATTTAATTTTTCAAACTGAGACTCACTGACTTTGGCTCATTTTCTGTGAAGAACATATATCAGAATACATATTTAAATAATAAGTTACAAATGTGACCTAACACAGGTAAAGGGCAAATATTTACCATATATATTTCTTATACTAATTGTAATTGGGATAAGGTAAACATCTGTTCAGTATTTTAACATAAAAGTGTTTGATTGTGAGGCATCAAAAGCCACAAAATGCAACGGGTCCATCAGACCCACAAGCGCTGGCTGAGTTACAAATTTCCCCACTGAAGTGAATCAGATATCGAACCCCCTCCATTCTCCTGTAGCTGCATTACCCGAAACCTTGTATAGCCCTGACTACATTTTTTTGAACACCAAATACAAATAGAAGGTCTATTTCTAACATCACACTCATAAATTTATAGATTCTGAAGGATTAGTGAGGGGGGGTTAAAAATAAGACAAAGACAAAGGAACAGAAACCAAAAGGATAATGTGTCCTTGGGCTGTTTTCTATTGTTTAGTATGCAAACATGCACAGTGCAAAGTGGAGGGGAGGTGTCACATACACACATACACACATACACACACACACACACACACACACACACACACACACACACAGGCACAGGCACAAGCCATCACACGGCAAACAAAAAAATCAAATACAGCTAGAGATTAGGTCTACCTGAATAGAACCATTGCTTTACTACAGTAGCATCAGCCTGGCTGCTGAGTCAGTGTGTGTCAGTGCTTATTCACATTCCAGGAGATTGAACAATGTCTGTATCCATCTTGAATTGTGTGGGGGTGGGGAGGTGCTAGCCTGAGAGGAATCTCCTGTCAGGAAGGCCAATAAAGATTAGCTGTAATTTGAGAAGATTTAATGTCAGGTTATTGCCTTTCAAGGACAAAAGGCTGTGTTCGCACAAATGTTGCGAACGTCGGGTCAGCCGCCCCTGCCATTCGGGTGTCACGGCACCGAGAACATACACTCTTTCAACGTCTGCTGCACACAAACACATCATCAACTTATCTGAGTCATTGGCCAATGCCTGTCTGTGCTTTTCTTATTACTATGATGCCACTGTCAACAGGAAGATATTGGCATAGGAAATATTATTTTTTACTCTGCTGTTGTAAAAGGTTTTCAGTAACCTTTCTCATATTTCTGTCCTCAGTATAAACAGTCCTCTTTGTTTCCAGCACGCCTGTTGATGTGCTAAAATGTGACATTAGATTAGCCTGTGTGAAACGTCTGGGTCATGGACTGATGAGAAAAAAAAATTAAAAACACCACTTAACACAATAAATATAGTAATAGTGCGTTAAAAGAGAACAAAGAACATCTGCAGCAACAAACTTAATTTCATCATTTATTCAGCGTTTATGACAGAATGTCAGCTCATAGATTTGTAAAGGAATTCAGAAAGGACATCAGAAATGAGGCGTTGCGTCATTGCTATGAAAATGAGCCTTCCATGTTCCTCCTCCGAAGAAGGACTATCGCCCTTGGCTTCATAAAGTCAAACAATACATATGAATACCTTAGCTCCACTCAAAATCAAATACTAAATCTGATGAGTTTTGAGTCTTACATTTCCAAGGTCATTTCCCACAGAATGATTATCCATGAAGTCACAGAGGAAACTGAGCCGACTTTTCTCATTTAGCTTCTCTGCAAATCAGATGCAAGCAAAATGAACTAAACCAGATGTGTCTAATTGAGATTTGTGTTTCTACTTGTTAAATCGAAATAAAGTACCTATTTTGGTATATTTACTCATGAGAAAAGTGTCCTCCTCATTGGCCACTCAGCACCATTGTCATTATTTTCACACATATACAAATATGTGCGTCTGCATTTGACGCCTTAAAAACAACATGCAACTTTTAAAATCCAGCTTATATCGGCCTCCCCCTGTCTGCACTTTGTGAGGCCATTGTCAGTAATTCCAGCCCTCGGAGACGCTCGCGCTCTTCTCTTTCTCGAGGTTCTCAATCAAGATCAAAACTATCAGTGAGCGTTAATGTAAACAGGATTCAAAGTTTCTTTCGTACATTGGCACCAGTCTTACACTGCCCTGGTTTGCTTTAGCTTAGTCGTCTTAGATTGTTATAAGTAAAATGTAAAATGTTTCCCAAAAACCTGCCACTGAAGAGAAGTCCAGCAAGGGATCATTAGTATTCTCTGAGACCCAGAAGAATCCAGATAAAGTATCTCTGAAATGGGGTGGGGTTTAACGGTCTTATCTCAAGCATGCTTTCTGCCTTCAATCAGAGAGTTTTTGCACAGTGAAATAAACAATCCTCTGTCATCACATCCATCATTCCTCTTGGTGACGGACACGGAGGTGATATTAACTGAATGTGACAATGGGCCTCCGCTCGGTCCGAGCCATCAGCAGAGGATATTTATGTTTTCCATAGAATGATGAAGACGGGAGCTTTTTGTTCTCCCCGCAGATATCAAATGTATCAACGTATTCCGGTGTTTACCTAGCTTCTCGCTAAGCCCCTGCAAGCTCTTTGCCAGGTGTGTTGCCGAACAGACTGGCCATGAATCTGAATTATTCTCATCCCTTCATTAAAAGAAAGAAGAAATGCAAACACAACAACAACAACAACAAAAATTACAAAAGCACCTAAATCGGTTTGAAACCTGAGATATTATTCCATGCTAGAAGTAATGAATTTTCTCTTCACCAGCCAGCAGCTTGCAAAAGAATCAAATCTACTGCTGCAAAATGGGAAAAAAAAAAAAAAACAATTTATTTCAAAAGACCAATAATTACAGTTGCCCAACGCGTCCTGACAACTCTCCTTTTTAACATCTATTTGCCTGCAAAGTGACAAGGCATCTCCATTATTTTTAGCTGTTGGTGGCTGGTGCTGGAAGGACAAGTGCCGTAACGGAAAAAAAAACAAAAGGCCTTATCTCATGCAAAAGAGCCAGTGAGCCATTCATGCAAACAGGAGGAGGCCTGCCATTGGCTGAGGGACAGCTGTCCCTGCTGTTACCAGCCTATCAGTGACCTTGAAAAGTCAGAGGAAGATGGGTGACGCTCATGACTGCTGTTATCAGTGGCAGACACCATATTACCTGTGTGTACGTGTGTGTGTGCGTGTGAGTGTGTGTGTGTCAGTCGCTTTCTCCCACCACCTGCATATTCAGGCTGATAGGGGAGGGGATTCATTGTGTGGAAAATAAAAAATAAAAAATACAGCAAACTCGGCTTCACAAGGACACGCGGGTCCAGTATGATTTGTTTTTTTCTTTGTTCTGTTGTTTTTCTGTTTAAAAAAAACATTTTAAATGCCCATTCAGTGTGTCTGTGAAAGGCAGCATGCAAATTCACACCCAGTGTGCAAATGAGGAGGAAAGGGTTTTGTGAAGTTATGGCTTTTAAGAATCTGTGCATTATCCTCAGCGGAGACGTTGCATATTTTTATCTCCATACTTTAGCAACAGCAACGTAACAGCAGGTGTGTCAGACTTGATTCACTTGACGAGGTCTTTTCTATGGTTTGAGAGGGTTTGACTCACACACATTTTTTCACTTGATTCGTGTCAGTTGCAATAGATTAAGTAAAAAGACCAGGTGTGTCAGCGTCCTTCCTGCTGTGTCTGTGTGTCTGTGTGCCAAAACAGGAACCATGTGGAGGTGCTTCTATCACTCTCATGAGTAGACTACATCCAGGAGAATCTTCATGATTAGAAAATGTTGGGGGGGCATGACTGAGAGAAGGGACACAACACGAGAACATGAGAATGGCATGAGTGTATACGTCATTGTGTGTTTATGAATTTTGGGATCAAGGGGAGAAGAACACCCTGTGACATCCTATCTTCTTAAACAGAAGGTACCACAAGTGTCTGTCTTGCTAAAGCTCTGAGAGGCCTCAAAGCAGATTTACTTCAGTGTCCTTTATATTCCTAGACTATCCAGAGAGATTGAACATATTTGGTGGATGAAAAAGCGAGGGAGTGACATTCTGAGTTGAAAATACATTAATTTCTTCATTTATTATCTATACATTACATTAAATTACAGTCATTTGGCAGACGCTTTTATCCAAAGCGACTTACAAGAAGTGTGATTCATTCACCGAAGATCCGTAGTACCAGTAATCAGAAGTCAGACATGACAACTCAATGAAATAGCCATCTCAGAACCATATACATACATACATTCATTCAATTTTTTTTCAATTTTTCTTTTTTTTGGGGGGGGGATTGGAGGCTTAGTGCAATTAGTAGGGTAGTGCTTGGTAAAGAGGTATGTTTTCAGCCCATGGCGAAAGATGGGCAGCGGCCCCACTGTTCTGACGTATTTCATTCCACCATTGAGGAGCCAAGACCGAGATGAGCCGAGACCGGTTCGATCGGCAGCCAGGGGCTCTGAGTGATGCTGTTGACAAACGCCCAGAGGCGGCAGATCGGAGGGTACGGTAACTTGGAGATAAGACGGGGCTGTCCCATTCACTGCCCGGTAGGCGAGCACCAGGGATTTGAACTTGATGCGGGTGGACAGGGTAGTAGGGAGACGGGACTATGGTTTTTGACGTCAGATTGGTCAAGTGCTGGTTTCTTGAGCAGAGGGGTGACCCTCGCAGACTTAAAGGCAGATGGAAAGCAGCCTGTCTGGAGAGACGTGTTGATGAGGTGAGATAGGATGGGAAGAAGGTCTGGTGCTATGGATTTTAAGAGGGGGGAGGGGACCGGGTCGAGGGAGTAGGTCGTCGGTTGGCTGGATCTTATGAGTTTGAGGACCTTGTGGGGAGAGAGTGGGGTGAAGTGGGGTAGGGTAGGCTGAGGTGGGCTAGGAGGGGATGAAGAGGACGAGTTGGAGGAGGCGGGGAGGGTAGTGACTGGTGCGGTAGGTGGGGAGGGTGGCTGTGGAGCGGGTTGGATTGTATGAGACAGAGCATCTAATGTAATTTACTTTCTTTTTGAAGGAGTTTACGTCGGGAAGAAAGGAAGAGGTAGGGGGAGGGGGTCGGAGAAGTGTAGGTTTCGAAGAGTTTCTTGGGATTAGATACAGAGGATTGAACTTTGGAGCGATAGAAGGTGGCTTTCACCGTTGAGAGAATGGAGGAGAAGGTGGATAGGAGCGATTGGAAATTTTGAAGGTCATCAGGGAGTAGGGACTTCTTCCATTTGCGTTCGGCCACTCTGAGGGTCCGTCTGTCTCTACGCACAGTGTCAAATAGCCATGGAGCAGGTGGGGTCGACCGTACAGGTCTGGAGGTGAGGGGGCAGAGTTTTTCTATTGAGGATGAGAGGTTGGAAATCAGTGTGTCAGTAGCGGTGTCAGCGGGGAAGAGGGCAAATGAATTGATCGAGGGGAGAGAAGCACTAGTGGATGAGGCAAGATCTTTGGCATGCAGTGAACGGAGGTGTCTGCGTGTAAGACCAGGTGGACAGTGGACAGAGTTTAGGGAGGGGGCTAGGGTGCAGGTGATGAAAAGATGATCTGAGAGCTGTTTCTTATCAACAGGCATGACCGAGATGTTAGTCGGAGGGCAGTTTCTGGTGAAGATTAGGTCGAGCTGACGGCCGGCGGCATGGTTGGGAGGGGAGGGAGAGAGGTGAAGGTCGAAGAAGGGGAGGAGAGAAACTGGCGGTTCTAGCTTGTCATTTTCCCCACAGTTAAAGACACCAAGAAGAGTAAGGGCGGAGTTGCCGATGGGGAAGTGTGATATGAGTGCATCAAGTTCCTCCAGAAATACCCCGAAGGGCCTGGGTCAGGGGTCGGCAACCCGTGGCTCCGGAGCCGTATGCGGCTCTAACATCCTTACACTGCTGCTCCGAGTGGCTTGAGAAAATTAATTGTAACTATTTCATTGAGGTGTGTTTTATTTGTGTTAGTTCCTTTTTTTAATTTTAGTTCTAAATTGGAAGATTGTTGTGATCTTGAAATATCAAAATAAAATTCTATTTATTATTTTTCGACGCTCAAAATATATGTCACACTCGCGAAAGCCGGTATACCCGCCGAGACGCCGTCAATTTGACGAGACTTTCAACCACAGGTAGGCAAAATATGAAAAAGCAATATATACAGTGGTACATTTATTTTAGACGTCAAAAAGTAACTGCGGCTCCCGGTGTTCTCTTTTCCGTGGAAACCGGGTCCAAATTGCCGACCCCTGGCCTAGGTCATAGGCGTCAAACTCTGGCCTGCGGGCCATATTTGGCCAGCGCTGTAATTATATTAGCCTATTAGAGCTGGCCCGCTAGTATAGTCTACAGTGCATGTATTGCTAATTCTACAAATCCCAGAATTTTCTGCTGGTGTTTTGGCACGAAAATCACAACAGGACCCATAAACGCCCTCTCCTCTGTGTGCAGTAGTCATAGCGACCTTATGCTAATACTGGCACCCAGCTACTTAGGCAGAAAACAGGATTTTGCATGTGCGCAATATTAAGTTATGTATTGTATAGTATTAAGCTATGCTTGTTCGATATTTATTTTTTAAGCAAATCTTGTTTGAGTCTTTATAAAAAGGTTCATTGTTATATCTGGAGGAAGATTTTTTTCAATAAATATCAATGATGGCCCGAAACTTTGTCCCAGTTTTGAATTTTGGCCCACTGTGTATTTGAGTTTGACACCCCTGGCCTAGGTGGATGGTACAAAACTATAATAGTGAGTCTCACTGGGTGAGTGACAAAGGGGGCGTGGAACTCAAAGGAGGATGGAAGAAAGTGTGGGATGGAAACAGAAGAGAATTTCTATGCTGCGCAGACTAACAAGCCAGTTCCATCCCCATGCTCATTAGCTCTGGGAGGGTGTGAGCTATATTGCTTATCCTGCTATCCTGGACCATATCCCAGCTTTTATTGGGTGAGAGGCAGGACTCACCCTGAAACAGTCGACTGTCAATCAGAATACTTTATCACAGAGTCACATATCAAGTCAAAGAATCTTTCACCCTTTCATTAACACGCCATAAAGAGACAAACAAACATTCACTCTCTCATTCACACATCTGAGCAATTTAGGGTCTCCGGTGAACCTACTGCATGTTTTTGGACAGTGGGAGGAACGTAGACACAGGGGAGCACGCATATACCTGAAGGTAGCTGTCCGAATCGAACCAGGCACCTTTTTGCTGTAAGGGGGAATTGCCAGCAACTGCGCCGAAAAAGGAACATATTATTGCCATACAGAAAGATAAAATTCTTGGTACTTTCAATACATGGGCTCATGGGTGACTAACTGGCCTGGCCCAGGCCCAAGACAAAGAGAAAATAACAAAGAGGAAGGAGACAACGTGAGATGCGTTGAAGTGTTTTGAACTGCTGTTTCGTGTCACTAACAAAATAGCAGGAATTCAGAAGAACTTGAATCACGGAAAAGACGTTATTGTGCGGTTGACTTTAACCTTCCCCCACCAAAACAAAACACTTGAAGCCAACTTAATGGGAAAATCACTTGGAATGCATCAACCAGTGTGACTGCTCACCCTAGTTACTCATGTTGAACTACTTCAATCTTAATTTAGGCTAAAAACAATGTCTGAATGTTTTCACTGGGTTTATATAAACTGTCCCCCATCAGATCTTCTCCCTTTATTAAATGTCGGCTCTGGATTTGAGCTTTCTTTTTCAGTGGCTGCTCATGAAAAGACTCATCGCCTGCAGACGAAGCTTCCACGCTCTTTGCCTGAAAAGAGACGATAAGTGGATTTTATGGATGTATCCAGCTTGGAACGCTGGGCTGTTAATTGGCACCGTGCTCCATCCAATCGTATTATTCTTACGAGTGAATCATGCGATCATCAGTCTTAAGTCTCTATTAGAAATCAATTCTGTTCATCCATGGGGTCTTTGGTGAAAACATGTTGGGGTAGAAGGGTTTGTTATGAGGGCTGGAAGGATGTGTGATGAATTGTGGAAGGCACAGAGGGGAAACAAAATGAGATTTTGACAAAGCTAACAGCCTGCACATTTACCTTGACTAAATTCTTCACATCCATGTTTATTCCCATTTATTTATTCATCAGTATAGATCTGCGGGAGTGTAACTTTCTGTAAAGTAACAAAAAGTCTGTTGCAAGAATATCAGAAATGTGGGTCATGAGAGGGTCATGCAGAAACTGGAAGACTTCAGATCAGTATCAATGAACTTTACAGTGAATATTTCTCATATTGTGTCAAGGAGCCCAACTTGATATTTTAAAAATAAAGACTTGGTAGCATTCTATTGGTTTTTGAGAAACTGGCTATCATTTAGTTATTAATCCAGGTTGGGTAAAAAGCAAAGGGTCAATGATGTGGCAAATTTTGTGAAAGATCCTCCCAGGGTTCACAGGGATAAAGGCACATGAATGTGTCTCATTAAAGCGAGGTGTAAGAATTATATTAAAACCTCAGAATGAACCTGTATCAAAAAGAGACACATCATGAACCAGTCACCTTAAAGTTCTGTTATTGGATTTATTTAATCCTCCTCACTGAGCTGATGCTCTATAACTCTTAAGAGATGAAAAACTATTCAATAAAGCTGTTCACACTGCGTATGAATGTCTGTCAGGGACTTATGAAGAGTTCAGAAGCAGACAAAACCAAGATGACATTTCGTCTCTTATCACCGACTTCCTGCTGCAATCACTGAGCTGAGCCAGCTGACCAGCACTGCCTCTGCCTGCTGCTTTGGCAACAGGTGCTTTGGTGAGTGTGTGTGTGTGTGTGTGTGTGTGTGAGTGTGTGTGTGTGTGTGTGTGTGTGTGTGTGTGTGTGTGTGTGTGTGTGTGTGTGTGTGTGTGGAGAGATGGTCTTGAACTGAACTCAATAAGTACAGAGAAACTCAAGGGGGTAAGGGGACATAGGAGAGCCAACACAGCAGACCTAACACACTGCCAGTCTCACAGCTTCGTCACATGGTTATTTTGGAGAACAGGTATTTCCCATTAAGAAAGAAAAAAAAGAACAATAGATCATTTCCACTGTAGTATGATTAAAAAAACAAAAAATCTCTTCTAATACGAGAGTATCAAAATGCAACCTGAAGGTGGGATAGACTGTACGTATCTGCCTTAAAAAGGACATCTGCTTTAAAAAAACGGCCTGAGAAACAGATGCCATTTTTAAACAGGGAGTGTTGGCAGCAGGTGTTGGTTAAAGCGGTGGCTTCCCTTAATATTTCCACCCATTTGATGATCGCTCTTGAAAGGCTCTTGTGTTCTGTCATTTATATAAAAAGAAATCAACATGAAATAGCAGGGAATCAAATGAAGATGTTTAAAAGTTTTAATGAATCATAAAAAAATGAATCCCCATTCAAAACAGTTGTTATGTTTTCTCCTATGTATATTTTGGGGACTAGGATAAATAATAAAAGCAAACTAAATGTCTTCAGTGAGAAACAAGTCATTTCAACTGCTTCCCTGATTAACAAATGGGAGGTTATTATAAGTTTGCATCCAAGTGCATATGGAGAAATCCTTTATCCAAGAGACAGTGTTAAAGTAGTTAAGCCACGTCTTATCACACAAATGTGGAAGATAAAATTTCACTATCAGACAGTTGTTTCCACATCAAAAACACAAAAATCATGGCTGTTGAAAATTAATCTATATTTTGATCAGTGTTTGCCAAAAGGGAGTTTTTTCCTGACCTTCAATGGAAATTAAACTAAAACAAGAGGCCAAAAAGAACTTTCCAAAAAAACATTCAAAAGCTGAGTTTCTGCTTGAAATATTCTTTGTGGGAGACATCATCAACAATCTCATAACAGCAACTTGGATTGGGGTTTTCTAAATTATGAGCCATAAATGTATCAAATGCAGGTTGTAGAAAGCTAATTATGGGAATCTGCTGCGTTGAAAACCAGGGACTGAGAACAATTCTATTACTGCAGTTTAAGCAAACTGAGTCACCAACCAGACGTAGCAATATTAGTTATCGGTCGCAGATTTGGAATGACACTGGATGTAAATATTTTAAAATACTTTAAACACCCTGGAACGCTAGTGCAGTGGAGGTGTTATGGGTAAAAGGTCTGCAAGTCGCAGCCCTTATGCCACACGATGCACCATATATGTGACGACAAAATACAACTGGGTAGGTGCTTTCTGGAATGATATGACTTGATCGGACTTGATGCAGAGGTTACAAGAGGGCAGGGGTTCCATTGTGTAATGCACACTGGAATCCAGCGATCTGAGTTCAAATCCCGGCAGGACACGAGTTTCGGATGATCAGAAATCATCGGGTCACCTGGACTGAGGGGTTTGCAACCTAGAAGAATCCAAATGGTGACATGACCTGAGACAGCCGCTCGTGGCTGTGGCACTGAATTAGCCCAAGCACATACAGTCCACCGGTGATTTCTTGGTAACACCTTCACAGCTGGCTAATCCCTGGAGGAAGGTAAGGCTATTACAAGCATGGTTTACCCCAGCGGCGTATCATACCTCTGGATTCGAGGGCCGTGACACATCACACTGCAGAGGAACAGATGAATGCTGACCGCTGCGTCACATCATTTCCACTGAAAAAGTTCTCCGTGAACACTTCTCACAGATTTCAGCTGACAGTCAACTAACAGGTACAGCAGTTACCCACGGTTCCGTCAGTCGGAGGGTGTCATGATTCATCATCCTGAGAGGAAAACCAGAGGACATCTGGCTGATCATAGTTGTTAAGAGAGGAAATTTCCCAGATTTCACAGTATTTCATTTCTAGTTTCATAATATCGATACTTCCAATATTGGACTGATCCGAAAAGTTAAAATATGATACTGTTGCTGTCAGAAATGATCAGATAAGTTGAGTTTCAGCTGTTTTATAATAACTGCTCATTTTGTTGTCCACAGGATTCCATTCCTGTAGTTTTATGTGCCTTTGCCGCGCCATGCCTGGCCTGCTAATGGATCATTACTCTAAGGACAAGTGTTTAATTGTGCTGAATATTAAGAATGGAGATCTGAAGTGGGTGATAATATATTTCATATTCCACAATATCCTCAATGCAGAGCGCCAAAACTCCTCACTATTATCCGTTGCAGAAATCCGCACAAGCGCAGTAACAAGTTGTCGGAGAACCGTGAAACAGAAATCTTCCACGCATCTTGCCACCGCCTACACGTACAACAAAATGGCGAGGGTGTGAACAATCTGCTCCCTGCATTGATCAGCTGTTTCATTCCCTGATGAAGCCTATGAATGCCAGGTGTCCCAAAATAATAGGCCTTTCTTTGTGTACCCGTTATCTCTTTCCCAGTCACTTTAAAACGTGTGAGGGGAAAAAAAGCATTTCAATTCCCCCGAGCAAGCCGTGATTACGGAGAGAACGGGGTTGGGCTTGATGTGGGTGGTAGCAGAGTCCCAGTAGTAACACATGGCAATTAACTTGTATGTCTCACTAGATGCGAGTTCAAAACCCAATGGGGAATTAAAATATTGTGGAAAAAACTGCATGATCCAACTCAATGGCTCTTGCAAGGGTTGCCATAACAACCAATCAGGCCCGACGGATGCAATTTAAGTGGAAGAGACTGACATTTTTGTGAGAACTACAGTAGCCTGGACACTGGTGTGCCAAAGTTTTTCAACTTACTTCTACATAAATGCATCCTAACAAATGATCAATAAAATCCTCACACAGAATTTTTTTTTCACCAATTCAATACTAGGTATTATTAGTTTAGAAAGAATAAAATATTGGAGCCAATAGGGGTCAAATTTCACACCTGCTTGCTGTTTGTTTGCTTTCACAGTTACTTTCAGGGGTTCTGTGGTGTAATGGTTCGCGCTTCAAGCTCTGAATCCAGTGATCTGAGTTCAAATTTTGGTGGGACACGAGTTTTGGCTGAAATTTTTAAGCCCAACGTGCTGCTGCCACAAAGATTTTGAAACAAAAAGAGACACAACAACCGAACAACCCCATCAGAAATCAACAGGTCAACTGCACTGAGGGAACTGTAACCCAGAAGGATCCGGCTGGGTGCAAGGGCTGAGACAGCTGCTCGTTTTGGCTTGGCAGTGAATTAACTCACATAAGTACAGTCATCCAGCGATTTGTTGGATACACTTTCCAAACCATCTGAAAAGTATTTTTAGAGCGCAAACAGACCAGACAGAGGTTTAGTTTGATCTGGAGTGAGACACTTGCTTTTTTCGGCTTGGACCTCTTCCACATATCCGGACGAGAACATCCAGAGGGAATCCAAATGTCCAAACCATATATACTGTATTTTCTGTACAATAAGGCGCATCAGATTATAAGGCGTACCTTCAATGAATGGCCTGTTTTGAAACTGTTTTCATATATAGGGCGCACCACATTATAAGGCGCATTGGAATAGAAACTACTGTAGTGGCTGGGGCTGTGTTATGCATTCACGAGATGAAGCTGCGCTAAATGGAAGTCAGTCAGTCTAACTTCATTAATAGAACGCAAACCAACGTTCTGAAAACTCCGTTCACTCCCAAAACAAGTTAGTGCATTCACAATACGGTACCATACATACCGATAGCTCTTACTGGTATTTGCGCCGCTTCGTTGAAAAAAATGTTTTTCCAACTCCATTTGTCTCACTTCAAAGCTTTTCATAAAACGAAAGCACCAAGACGGATCGCTCTAAATTCATTGATGTTCATGTCGCTAGCTAGCGCTGTTGCCTTCATTCAAATAGTGACTATACAGACGCTTCTACTTGCTGCTCTCTGCTCAACAACCCACTGTTCGAGTTTGACCTCAAACTGTGGCCATCTCGCTTTGTTTCTTCTGAAACTCTGTTTAGTCTTCTTTACTTGGAGCAGGTCATGTTGTCGCTTCCTCCACCTCTGTACCATTGATTCATTAATGTTGAATTGTCTCACTGCTGCTCTCTTCCCATGTTCTACTATGTGACTCGCCTTGAGTTTTAACTGTGTCGCAAGCGTGTCTCTTGAGAGTTGCCATTTTGGGGTCTTTATACACACATAAGTGGTGTGGGACTGGAATTCCTCTTTACCGTTTTTACCGCTGCTACTTCGGCGACGCCCCCTGATAACGGTAGCCATAATTAACCAATACTTATCCACATATAAGGCGCATTGGATTATAAGGCACACTGTTGGTTTCAGAGAAAATTAAAGGCTTTTATGTGCACCTTATAGTGCATAAAATGCGGCACATGGAAAACAAGCTTAGTTTCCATTCACACCCACAGGAGAAGAACATCAAGAAGGCTTTGTGAAATTCGTAAAACACTGAAATGGTTGTCGTATGCTTCTGCCCAGCAACTCTAAGTAAAATGTCACATCCTTTTTTGAAACAGTGGAAAAAAAAACATCTGGACATTTGAGAAGCGGGAACCGCGCATTGGTAAAGGCTTGCTCGGAATATCTGGTTGCTGTCGGTCCTGGGTTGTGGTTCATGTCAAACCATGTTGCTAACAGATGGTGCGGCACAGATCGTGTTACTGTAAAACCCAGACATTACACCATCAGTCAAGGAGGTATGTGTAAATCAAATTGTTATCAATTTATTGTGTCTGCGGTTTTCCTGTGTAAACAATATCTGTGTTTCCCGGCTCTACTGAGCTATTACTTACACGCGTTCGCTGACGTGAAACGTGCAACTTGAAGTTGCATGTTTGCGTGCATTGAGGTTCATGGCTGGTGAGGCACTGACGTCATCACAGTCAGATTTACAAACATGGACCCTACAGAGTAGCTTATTCACCATTTTATTGGCAGCAGTTGATGTGTTTTGTTTAAAATATCATATCAGCATTCTTTACATAAACAGGACTGTCTCAGAAAATTAGAATATTGTGATAAAGTTCTTTATCTTTTGTAATGCAATTACAAAAACAAAAATGTCATACATTTTGGATTCATTACAAATCAACTGAAATATTGCAAGCGTCTTGTTATTTTAATATTGCTGATTATGTATTACATCTCTAAAAAACTGAAACATCCTATCTCAAAATATTAGAATATCACGAAAAAGTAATTTTTGTTTTTTTAATTGCATTACAGAAGATAAAGAACTTTATCACAATATTCTAATTTTCTGAGGCAGTCCTGTACAAACTGTAGCATACCAAAAAAGCACATTTAAAAAAAACGTTAGTATCTCTTACCTTTACTTATGAATGAAGTCCATGCGTGGCTCCTTCTGAAGAAAAGCATCGATAACTTGCTTGTAAAAGTCTTCCTTTTTTTGTTCTTCAGTTTTAAAAGTCTCTCTGACTCAATGGAAATCACTGCAAGAGAAGACAGTCGTCCTTGATCGATCCTGTTCCGACTGTATGTTATGAGTCTTTTCGGTGCCGGGAATGAGCGCTCCGCCGATGCTGTCGTAGCCGGAACGGTAACCACCGGCCGGAGCAACTTTGTCGCCTCAGGAACAGTTTGAATGAGATCCTTCTGGGCCAAAAAAAAAGTTGAGAAGCTGCCCAGGAGATTTACATTCATTGTGAGCTACACAGCCTG
Source organism: Fistularia commersonii (assembly GCF_037954325.1). NCBI lineage: Eukaryota > Metazoa > Chordata > Actinopteri > Syngnathiformes > Fistulariidae > Fistularia > Fistularia commersonii. The sequence goes on from NC_141288.1 coordinate 12,300,983, forward strand.
ATGAGATCGGGAAAAAATAACTGGATGGCTGCACTTGACTTGCTAACTGTTTACTGTAGCTTGCTATAGCTAATTCTATTGTTCCGTAGCCGAGTAGTAACAAGGATCCCTGGGATCAGCGTTGCCCTCTACCATGAGGCACCATTATTGCGTGCCTCACTTAATGTCTCTTTGCAGTCATTTTATGATTACGAGAAACACGTTACATTTGTTGACGAAAAACATTAGACACATCAGCTAAACTATGGAAATATAGCTCACATATTAAAAGTGTTTTTTTTTTAATAGTGACATCCACAGAGACAGCAATACAGTCTCAGTGCATACCGTGCCAGCACAGTTAGCATAATCATTGTGCAATCCATAGTGGGCTCAGCTGGTTGCTGTGTCACTGCATGTCTCTTCTTCATATTTGAATGGTAAATGTGAATTGTTTTTTCGGCGATTTCGAAAAAAATAACTAAAAATGGTGAAGGTAAGTGGAAAATAACTTTATAGAACAAATCACTGAATAAATATAACCATTCAATTTATTTTTTCATTTTTTTCTTTCCATGATGACAGGTGAGGCCCGGCCTCCCCTGCCTCTACGGACTGCACGTCACTGATTAAGTGATATAAATGTAACAAATCACTTTATATTTGAGCAATTCTTTACAGTAACTTAAATCACTCACAACCCCATCAGAGTATGAGTGTGTCACACACCAGCCCTTTTAAATCAACAAGACAGTGTTGCTTTCAGTTAAGGTATTCCAGTTACATTATTCATAAAATCATTCTGATGAATGAATGACAAGCTGCATAGACGTATCATCCACCGAAAGACTGCCCAAGCACCCTGCAGGTGTGAGCCCACCAAAAATGTTTGTTTGATTTCCTTAATATTATCTGAAATCCTGACAAGGAGCTCCTTCAAGCCAGTCACAGTTCCAAGCACCCTGCGTCACAAGCCCCCACGTCTTCCTGTGAGTCAGAGCTGCGTGCCAAAGTGGAGCTACACAGAAGCTTGTTGTGTAACATCTGAGAGCAGGTGCTGCCGGCGGCTTCAAAGAAAGACGCCGCCATGTTGAAAGGATGTCAACAGCAACAAAGACTGTAACTTTACCATGTCCTCTACAGATCCCTTTCGAAGGACAAACCAAACCTGAATAAAAGTTGTCTTTTGATAGTTCCCGTTTACATAAATGCCCCTTTTGTCACTGTTAAACAAACAAACTAAACATTGGTTTGCCCAGCGGTGAAAAAAAAAAAATCCATGATATGGTAAAACAGTTGATTGTTAGCATTTTTGCAAGCCGTACTTTATGTATCAAAATGAATTTCTCACCACACAGAAGGCCTCTATATTTTCCCATTTGGAAACTCTAATCTTGCACATATGGCTGCAGTTGGGCGGAGCTGGGCTGATAATGAAGAAGAATCTGGGTTAGGTTAGACCAGTAGGTCACATGTTTTTTTTCATCATTTTTCAAATAGTCTTTTGTTATTTATATTTTTAGATGCAAGTGCAACATTGTTTTTTTTTCCAAAAAAAAGGGATGTTCACTGAGCTCCTTTTTTCCCTCTGTGTTGGCCTGATGAGACTAAATGCCGGAGGAACTCACCTTCTGAGGTGTAGAGATGGACAGTAGAGAGCAGGGATGCTTTTTGTGCCCTAACGGCTTGTTCTTAAAAACTGTTGATCATTCACATTATGGTCAATAAAGTTACCGGCAGCCCCAACTCTCTGGGACACAAGCTCTTTTGTTTTGAATTGTATTGTCTCCTAGGTACGCGGGATCCAAAGGACCTCACAGCTCTAAAATCATATCTGAAGGTATAAATCTTTCAACCAAATTTATCCCCATGCGAGGGCAGAGGGGTTGATTTATTGTGAAGTTGTTACACAGAACATTTAGAAAGTTTATTTTTGTCCAGACCACCATCCTTGGCAACCTTCATAGTATCATGTGTGGTCCACTGTCGGGGGTTACGTGAAGTTCAAATGTCCTCAAACTGTTGTTTCCAAATGTTGTGCGCGGAAGCTGCTCACCATGGCTTCACATCAAAACCACAAATGCTCATAAACACGTTCAAACCATGAAATTCATCGGCTCTTCCTGTCGTGTCCAACTGAGTCTCGGGACTGCAGCGTCAATTCCAGATCAATTGCTGTCATTTGTACTTGCTAAAATAAGAGGGTTCACCATGATAAAATGTTGGATGTATATCATACAGAGATTTACCATTTTATTTGCTAAATAGAATTAGAATTCTATGAACAGCAGAGAGAGCATATCTGTGCTGTGATATGCTGCAAGCTAATCTGCATAATCAGATTTTTTTTACAAAGCCAGAAACGTCGTCTCACTTCTTCCCTTTTAGCTCAAATCAAAGTCCAATTTGAAACACATTCATGTTTCTCTATATTCCAGCGGAATCCTGACTGGACATCAGTTTTCTTCCTCGTTGACTGTGTTACAGCTTTCACATACATCAGTCACTCCTTTGAGGGGGCATTTTGCCCTCAGATTCAAATGTTCTTGCAGCATGAAGTCATCTTCCGCCAGACTTCAATCCCGGCACGCCGTCCCTCTGAGCGGTGTTCCTTTTTATTTTATAATGAGATTTAAATGCTCTCTACAGTTGACAGAAAAGGTCACTTGGGGTTCTGGGATTGAACGGATGTAAATCAAAATAAAGCTGGTGGATAGAAACTCAGATGTGGTTTTTGACGACCTTTGGTTCGAGTTGTATTACTCTCCAAAAAATGTCCTTGAATTTTTTTTTTTTTTTTTTAAAGAAAGTACAGTGACATTTTCAGGCCACTTTAATCCCCTCTTCTGAATTTGTCCAAAGTGGAGCAATACGAGGAACACGTCAGCTCCTTTGTGCCGTATTTTTGCATGGCTGTTTAGTTGTTTGCATTGCTATCACTTCAACTAAATGCAGGAAGTAAGGTCCGTGTCAGACGGTGATTGTATACCTTGCGCCAGATTATTAAAAATCCTTTTGAGGAACAGAAAGAGAGAAACATAGCTGGAGGGCAGCAGGTAAGTCTGAGGTCCACGCTTTTAAAATTCACAGTGAAGCCGCTTTCACGCTCGGCCTTGCTCCCTCTCAGCAGACACTTACCCTTCATGCATCCGAAACGATGCCGTCATGTTTAACTGAATTAAAGAGCGTCTAGAGCCACGTGCGCTTTTGACATTATGCTCCGGCGGTTTATCTGAGCAGCAACAACTGCCGGTGAAACCCAATTCTCAGCACGGCTTCTACTTTTAGACCAGGAAATGGGGGGGGGGGGGGGGGTCCCATGTTTGTGAAACATGAAAGCAGAGATTGAAAGCGCAGCAGCTAGTTAAACAGGTCGGTTAAACGACACCCCTGAACTGTGGGGCCCAGACATTCATCCGGTGCGACGCTGAATAAAAAGAAACCACAGGAGCTGTTATGTATCTTTTTAATGGAATGTATCTCCAGCTGTATGAAAATAGATCTCACGTTGAAATAAGAAATTGGACAAGGGCATGACGAGGACTGTGCATGTCAAGATGGCAACAGAGAGGCGTGTCAGGGAGATGAACCAAACCGGGCACCTCAGACGAAGGGCGCAGCCGGAGCCCCGTGCCGGGAGATGACGGCGACACGGAGGCATGCCTCGGTTCCGGGGTGGGGGCGACGCTCCCGGCAGACAGATACAACACGAGCTGGTGTGAAATAAACACATTGCAGAAAAAAAAAAAAAAAAAAACATCCCTGCGTTGTAAGAGAGCAACAGCGGGGATGTTTAAATAAGTAACTTGGAGAAGGTGGAGCTGCATGGAGACAAGTGTTTGGGTCACTTCTACCCAGTTAGCTAAGTGGAAGAGAAGCTTTCAATTGACAAAAAAAAAAAAAATGTAAGAACAATTCTAGAGTGACCTTTTTTTTACCACTGCTTTTGGAGAGAAACCTTCACGAGGTGACACGGGCGAAAAAGGTGAAGCGCTCACACCTGAGCGCCTTTCAAACACTATGCAGTCGTCTGGCCAAGCTGTGGCTGAAAGGTCGAGACATTGGTGAGAACGTTGGCTTGTGTGGAGAAATGGACCAAAAGCAGAGCGCTGGGGGATGGTGGTGGTGGTGGAGTGTAAGAGTTGCACTCATTTCACCATGGGGGGAAAAAAAAAATGCTGTGCATCAGAATTGGAGTGAAAACATTTAGGACTTCCATCTCTAAACTTTCAAAATCTTATCAGGGCAAAAGCTAAATAGTAGAGTTTATGATTCCAAACAAAATGTACTTCATCCAGTGAAGTAGAAGAAGCCAGGACACCTCAACAAACACAGTCAATCACACAAGTACGCTGGTTTTCACTTGGCTCGATGTTTTTTTGTCTCATTCGCCAAAAAGGCAAAGCAACCAGGTGTGTCCGTCAGTTAAAAATGCTCCGAACCTCCATTCCAGAAACCAATCAAAACAAAAACAAATAACAAAAATATGGGTTTAAGACTTGTAAGCAGGCTGATACAGAGTGAACACAGAGACCAGATAACACGGAGAGTGAAAAATCATCTATGTACACGATGGAAATACCGGGAAGGGCCGTCGACGTATCGGACGATTCACATCAAAAAATGCAAATAAGCTGAGCGGGTTTTTTTGGCATGTTGTAGAATGAAACGCCCGTGGGAGAGAAGAAATATATGCGTCTTTGGTTCAGTTGAAAAAATGGATAACCACTCGAAGATAACTAACATATAAAGGCTTATTCCCGTTGGAGTTTATGTGTAACATGTCCCGTCGAAATGTACTTCATGTTCCACTCCCGCCACAACCGCACCCGACATTTATCAACAACGTAACGTCTCATAGAAAATATATACACGTCTAATAAATAAAGAGGCGAGGCCATCGTGGGGTCGAATACAGGTGTGTTCTCACATGCTCTCTGTCCATCAGTCTTTAGTGAAATAAGTCTCTGTATTGAAAGGGGACGAGGAGCCGGTCTGCGGAAACCGAGACGTGGAGGGGGGCTTCTCCCGGAGAATCCAGGTCGGCGGCGGAGCAACGGCAGGGAAGGGGTGCAGTCGACAGTCGTCCTCCAGTCGAGCGTCCGATCAACCTGCGGATGCAAGCCGTTAGACAGATGGCAGACTGATGGCGTCTGAGGGCTCACAGCCACGGAGGTCAGGGCGAGCACAAACCGGAGCTGCGAGACGCGTGTCGGCGCGTCAAGACAGAAGGTTCCTTTCACAATGAGGGGATTTTAGACTCCGTATAGTGAGTCGAAGTCAACTGTGGCATGTTTTCGTCCCCGGTTCGAGTCCGGCACTTCTAGATCCTGCCAGAGGAGCCGAGGAATGTTCGGCCGGGTGGCGAATTTAGATATTTCATCCCGCGATTCGGTAAATCAGATAAAACTAGCCCGCTTTTGATGAACTCGCTGCTTTCAAGGCGAATGGCTTACATTATTTTGGGATAGAGGAGCGTGACCATGTTATTTCACTGAATTAGTGATTCCACACACACACACACACACACACAGGAGCACCGATCATATTACGACACGTACACTCGCTAAAACACCTTTCACTCCCAAACAAATTGAAATGACCTCAATGAATGTTATTTGGATCTCAGGTCAAACACTGGAAACACTTTAAAGTTTGTGAACTGGCAACCCCAGTCCTCAAATTTAAATAGGTATGGCTGTTTTACAATGAATTCTACTCTTTTTGTTTCAGCCCTGCAGCTGTGTTGCAGATGTTTGAGATCTCAGCCTCTGCTGGTTTTTAGATGACAGGAGGCGTGAAGACCCCCCACTAGATGAAAACGTGACATCCGTGGGCCTTGATCCGTGGGGGAAAAAAAAAAAAAAAAACTTTTACGCGTCTCCACCGTCAGTCCCCGCTCACTGGAGTGAATCCACGCTGCGTGGGGAGCATTTTTCCACGCAGGTATTCCCCGGCTGGTCCCGGGGAACCCACCCTCCCCCATCTTACCGCAAATGTCGCACGGGCATCCGCGCGTCCAGCCGCGGGTCACGCCACGTTGGGCGCGCTGCGGAGAGTCTTCTGCCCGGGGATCTGGACGACCAGCAGCTGCTGCTTCTGCCGCGTGGATTTAACGGCCAGGATCGCCTGACGGTTCTTGTACTGGACCATCTGCAGGGTGATCTCCGCGTTCCAGCCCTCGTCCTGCGGGCACCGGAAGTCGATCTCCTTGCCCTCGGTCATGACCACGGTGAAGTAGACGTACTTGCCCTTGCGCTCCACGCAGTCCACGGTTTTCATGTTAGCGAAGTGCAGCTCCTTGATCTTCCCCGCGTCGCTCCCCACGCCGCCGTGGGGCTGCTGCTGCTGCTGCTGCTGCTGCTGTTGCTGGGGGTGATCGTGCTGCTTGGGCGCCAGTAACAACACGCCGTCCTCCGTCAGGACGCAGTGTTTCTTCTTCCACAACTGCAGCAGCCCGTCGCTCCTTTTCTCCAACAGACCCTCCTTCAGCACCTTCCTCCCGTTCTCCAGCATCCTCACCCGAGCGCTGCCAAGCCGGACGGTAGGACGGACCGATGGACGGGCTGTCTAACCCGGAGGAGGTGAAGACATGTGACGCGGTGGAAGGAGTGGGGAGAGGAGGCTGCCTGCCTGCCTGCCTGCCTGCTGGGGGCGGGAGGTGTCTCGGGGAGAGGTGCGCCGCCCCCTTGAGTGGCACCCGATCTCTCCCCAGACACACACACACACACACACACACACACACACACACACACACACACACACACACACACACACACACACACACACACACACACACACACACACACACACACACACACACACACACACACACACACACACACACACACACACACACACACTCCCTCTCTCTCTTCACAGCTTATTATCTGTTTGTCTCGTAAAATAACCGAGGGATCAGGCGGAGGTTCCCGACTCGTCACGCCGAGGGCGGTGATTGCCAGGGCCTTTAAAATGTTCAATTGTATGATTAAATATATATATATATATATATATATATATATATTATATTAAGACACACAAAAAAAAAACACAAATTGTCTCATATGGGAACAATGAGTTTACTGTGTAATATATAGTAGTAAGACTGTGCTGTTTAAGGGGTTATTTTTGGCACCCTGTACAAAGAGACACGATCTGCATCCTGTGTGTTCTGTTAAAGACTTTGGATGGGTTACTCAGTTGTGTCCCCAAAGTGATTTTTGTTTGTAGTGCCATACATGAAGTACTGTTAGCTGTTACAGCTGTTTTTTCCCCCAAAATGATGCCACTTTGTCTCAAAGCAGATTAGTCTGCTTGTTTGCGTATCAGATATGGCATCATGAAAATAAATAGGGAACATGCATTGTCATTCCTAATGAGAAAATCAAGATTCTAATAAGATTATACATAGGACACTTTTGAATATTGAATAGGACGTGCATTTAATCATCCTACAATGGTGAAATTTCAACAGTCTTCCAAAATAGACCCCATTAATTACATTATAGTTTTTCTCCATTGAAAATAAATTGACAAGTTCAGAAGGTTTTGTGATAATTGCCCAGTGCGGCCTCTTGGAGCAAAGGTCAACCTCATGACATCAATGATGGCAGGACTCAGTCAAGATAAAGCCCATGTAGTCGAGTGTCGTCGACAACCAATTCGGCTCATTGGTAGAACGGATTGAAAGGCCGTCATTAACATTAGCTTTCATCTGCTTTTTCCTTTGACGTGTCCAAGATAAAGCTGGCTACATATGTGAGCAATTCATTTTTATGCTACATTATGTCCCTACTTAAGAGTAATCTACTTTCCACTGACTTCCGCTTATCTCTGAGGTTCTTAACTAGTGGTCTGTATAAGAAACTTTCAAATACACTATCCAGAGCAGATTGGAATCTGGGTCACACTTTAGTTGGGTTTTAAACAACTGAGCTAAATGGCTTTTCCCTCTTGGAAGGGGCCACAAGTCATTTGCTGAACTTAAATATTCCAACTTCAGCGACATCACGGGGACGGGGATGTTACCTGAGTATTTGTACTTGCAATATTTTGCCATTCGGACCTGGATACCATGATGATGCACATCAACAAAAAAGGCTCAGCACAGAAGAGGGGCTTGACTATCAAGACTTTTTACACTAAACCAACATTTTTAATAACTTTCTTTACTGAACCCAGTTCAGTGTGGCTTCCCCGTCCCGACAGGGACTTCTAAAACATTGCTGGCAGGTCATCGGAGAACACTTCACGTGATGCCATTGCACCCTCTGCTGGTTCAAGGCAAACTTTCAAACTTGAAAGAGTCAGCAATTTTCTCCCAGAAACGTTTGGTTTTGCCATTATAATCTTAAAAACTACAAACATGGAAGGAAAAGTGATACAAAAGGAGTCAACAATATCACACATGTTTAACCAATTTATTCATGACCATACACATATAGTTATTGAGTACACTAGGATTTTTGTAACATAGCATTTTGCCTTGACAACAGCTGCTCAGAGGGACCCTACAAGAAAAGCGGCCATGTCCTTTTCCAATGACCATTGCGACTACCTGATGTGTGAGAAGTACCCTTGTTCTTCACTGTGGACATGATGCCCGACACAACCAACACTTTAGAAAAAGGCATGAACGGACTAGGAAGGAGACCAGCTACGCTGTTTCCCCTCCTGACATTTTTTAAGTATTGCTCTGACATGACGCTTTTGAGACATTCTGGGTACAAAGAGGGTGGGGTGGGTAGGGAGGAGGGCGGTAGGTCATTGGCCACATTATAGCCTTGTCACTCTTTCCCTCTCGTCTTTCACAGTGATAAACATGAACGAGAGCTCAGGGGGCTGGGCTGAGGTCACCTGGTCATTCACAATAGGTAACACAAGAGGTAAGTGATGAGCGGGAATGGGGGAGGGGGGTAAATGCTTTTTGAGTAGGACACCAATGATAACCAACTACAAAATCTGGTCCGTCCGTCCCCCCCAATGTCCACCTGGCTAACCACCTTAATCCTGCCCCTGTGAAGCCTCTGCCATTTGCACCTTGCCTAATAATAAAGGTAATGCACTTGAAAACCAGATAGCACAAGTTGAACTCTCCACAGAGCGAGGGTACAGCAACCTGCCTCCTTCTGCTCTGGCAGGGGGCCCCTCAAACAAAGTGCTGCTCACGAGAAATACTCAGCTTAACGATGACAGGACGCGACTGGTACACAACACACGAGGTACAAAGTGCTATAGAAAAGACAACAGCCACGCAACTGGCAGCCTGCGAGGAGCCTGAAGCACAAGGTGGCCACCAAGCGAAACCCTTCCGAGGGAGTTCTCCGGAACCTTTCTTACCAGACAATCGTGAGCCACCCGTGTGAAGTACAAACACCTCCGTTGATCAGTGTGTTGAGGAGTTGGTCCAGTTTGACAGATTCACCGATGGTGCCAGCCAGTCTGCTTACTGGAATGTATTGAGAGTGGGGAAAATAGTTGAGCGCAGGAAGTGACAACAATGCCTGGTCCCGCGCTCACCAAGATAAGATACAAATGAAATAGACACCTGGCTGCAGGTCACCCATTTCTCCTCTCATCAGCAGAGATGGAAATGCTACAGTTTTAACAAGTGCTAAAGGCCCTGCAAAGGATTAAAAAGAGGAAAACAAACAAAAAAAAGAATCATCTCTAACAACCACAACTGACCAACTTGGAGTTTTAACAGGAGGAAGGAGGGATTATAAAGTCATCATGCCGCGATGCAGTCTAAACCACAGCTGTTGTCTAAGAGCAAATACAACAAAAGACTTCACAAGAACCCAAACTAGTTTAGCAGTGAAGAAACAAGATCATGCTTTTTGAGGGAGATTTTTTTTTCCAGTATTCTATCTATTGTACAGAGAAGGGAAAAACAGGTCTAGTAAAATACTATGTATATTGAGCAATGCTCCCAGTATATTACCATGGGTTTTTGTAACAAAAATCTTGAAACTTTTTTTTTTTGTTGTTTTCAAATTCTCTACCAAGAAAAATACAAAACATTATAAGGCGGTAAGTAACTATTTTTTTTTTATATTTTTTTTTTCCCATCTTTAAAAGTAAGAAGCTGTTAACAGTGCAGTTGATCCTCAAGGCAGCCAGGCCAGGCTTCACTGCTGCTTGCACTCAGCTGGGGGGGCTGCATCCTTCTGCAAGTAAATCACAGGGATGGTGTACGTTACATAAAACTGCAAAGACACCCACCCACCACTGCAAGTCAAACCAACAGTGGAGAGACAACCAAACCACCTCAAAAAACTCAAAAGTTTAATAAGGAGAGCTAATTTTTAAGTGTTCATGTCTGGACCTTGGAGCAGGATAATACAGTTGACAGGAATGTGTCTGATGAAGATGAGATTTCTGGTTGATTTCAGACACATCCCAATGAATCCTGTTCAGTTTTTGCATAAATTTCATAAGTACATGTGACTGGTGATGTTTGTGGAGGGTGATTTTCTAACAGTCTCATGAACCCAGTTAAATTCCACATCTCGCCCTGAGCTCCAGGGCTGAATGCAGCCATTTATTCCGTGTAGACTTCACGGTGATGTAAATACTTTACTCTGCTTGTGTAAAAATTTCTGTCAAGACATGGAAGCTGTAGCCACAGTTGGATACAGTGGCATCCCTATCCTGGATTAGTCTATTCAATAATCTCGAACAAAACACTTTCGGCGCCAATTCCTATATTACCTAAAATATGTTTTTGCCCCAACTCCCGCCCTTATAGAGAATACTAACAAGAAAAATTGTCATATTTGATTGAATCAGTTATACTCTGGTCCATGCCCTAAGAGCATTTGGAGGAAGGCCTTGAAGCAATTAGTGCAGGAGAACAAATGATCACTGAAGTGAACCCCAAGTTATAGAGTTTAAAATCAATTGCCAAATCAAAGAAAGTAGATAAGGGCGGAATAGTGCACAGAAATGTAAATAACACTCAATCATAGTTGGGATCCATCCAGCGGAATTTAGACGACAACGGCAGACTGCAGCTGTTTGGGCTGCATTTTGCCACTCAGAGACTGAGCTCATTTCTGCTTCTATTCCATTCAGATGCTTTTCAACTCAAGACTTTTTTGCTTTTTTTTTCTTCTTTTCAAGTGAAGTGATTTAATGCTTCACTGAGATACATGTCTGATTAAAAAAACATGAGGTAACACATGCTTCAACATGATAAAAGGCTAGATGTTTGACAGATTAGTGTATATCTGCTGCGATGTATATTTTGGACATAAACAGATTCTTATTGCAAATAATGAAATAAACAGCTATAAAAAAAAAAAAAAATCAACAATTGAGCCTTATTGATAATATGCCAACAATTAGTTGTCTTTTCAAAATAAAGCATGAGGCCATTAGGTTATGTAAAAAAGCAGGTCTACATGGAACAAAGGCAGCTGAAAAGAACAAGACAAATTAGGGATGACTGAATCAATGTTTTAAATGGGTATTGAAACATACATAAACAAGGCACAGAACACGACATTTATGGCGGAACAAATCCTCATCCTGGCAAACTACTGGTGGACAAAGAAGGGGGAGGAGAGAGACAGGGCTGGACTAAGTTCAACATACAGAATGATACATGAGCAAATGCGGAGTTCACTATGGGTTAAAGTAAAAAAAACAAAAACACCAACAAACAAACCAGTGTGTTAGACAAGTAATAATTGTGCAGCACAGCAGCAGGAGGGGTGTGCTCACGTATGGGGTGCAGAAGCTGATGTAGGACAGCGGGGAAATAAAGGAAAGCCAAAACCAGAGGTGAAAGGGCAGGGGGAGGGCAGAAATGTGATGGTAGTAAGCTGACAAATCACAAGCTGTACCTACCAGGATAGGGTTATTTTTCTACTGTCACCACTTAAACCTAGTGAGGAAAAATTTAAAGAGTAGCTGACAAAATATGCCAAAAGTGACTGGAGATGAAACATTAATGAATTGGAGGAAAAAAAAATAATAAAAGCAAAAACTAGCAGAATATAGAATGTCAAAGACATTTTTGTTCAGCAAAGCAGCAGCAGAGGTCATGCTAGTTTGTGTGTCACATTTAAAACTTACAATAAAAAAAAAAAGTAAACTCAAGCAACATTATTTAACTTAAGACCTAACCCGGTGATTGTGTAGCACACTGGAGGTGTGGACTGGTGCCAACAGTTGCTCTAAATTATAATTCATGTGCAATTTGCAAGGGATATTTACATGTATGTGCTTAGGGTTTACAAGGCTATGGGTCAGATCCACTGCATGATTTGTGTCCAACTAAACTTTGATCCTAAATTTTTCCAAACCAACTAAAAGTTAACTGAACTGATTTAATTATAGATACCGAGCAGCATACAGTAAGTGAAATTAGTGATGTTCTGAGATGAGTGATCGCTGGTGAAGGAAATGGTGTAGTAAGAGAGAAACAGTTGTTGGACTTGTGGTAACATTAGCTCAAGAACCTAAGGGTGGAACCTGAAGACAAAGTGGCATACAAGCTTGGCAAGCTAAAGAAAGCTTGGCATCCAGACACGTTAATCAGAAAAAAAAAAATCCTGCCAAAGACAGATGTCTGTAACTCCATCCCCATAAGCAGGCTTGGGATCTATTTACACCACCTGCAGAATAATAACTGGCTCACACCCAGGCTTGTGTCAGTGTGGAAGGACATGGAATCAGGAATATGAATGGGACCTCAGATGACAGGAGTCAGAATAGAGGTATTTATCGTAGTTGTGCCGTGGAAATACAGAACTGTGAATGCATAATGGCTTTCACGTTGCTGCACAGTCACTGTTCTAATGAGCACCACACTGCAGGAATGTTCCCCCCAAAAATAAAATACTTGTAAAAAAAAAGCACATGTAGCAGCATCTAACGATGTGAACCAACACTGGCAAAATAAGAAAATAATTGCAATCTGAAATCAAGAGTCACTGGATTGAAGGTGCAAAAACAGCAGTTTTTACTTGTAATTTACTCAAGAGACTGCTTTCATTCAACAAAATGGATTGCTTTCATAACTTTAGCTAAGAGGCAAGGGGAAAGCCGGTGTTAGTTGATCATATCGTCATGTGACTGTGCGTGCACATTGAGCTGCGATGATAGATTGCAAGACTGATCACTCAGTTTAGGCAGGACGGGATAGGGCAAATCATACATGCATATTTAATTCATGCACATGTGAAGTTTGAGGATTTCCCTCATTTGAAATGCTTGTGAAGATAGAAAAGCTATGTGGCATCATTAATAAATAAACTGTCAGCCTCTTGTCACACCTCCAGCATCCACACTGGGATGCAACACTGAATACATTTTGGTCGCTCCTCTTTGTACCGAATTTTACAGTCTAAATGCCAATTTATCTCATTCTTTGATGATTGACTATATCTGGGTGTTTATTGACACCAGTGAACCCAAAACCCATTAGAAGAAATGAAATGCTAGAAAAACAGATTTTCCAAATTCTTAGAAGTCCTGAAACAAATCCTACCGAAAACCTTGAATCTTTTCACATTTTAGGGTCATCCTAAAACATATTCACAGAGGGAAGGGCTTATAAAAGTTTGAGTACAACTTAAAAGTCATGACTAACTCAGCTGAGACTAACGGTTAAATCAAATTAAAGTTTAACATAAAAAACTGTCCAAATTACAGGATGGCAAAAGAAAACAAAAAAAAAAAATTCAAATTGCCTAAGAGATTATAAAGGTTTTTGTTACCAGTAGTTCTTTCGTAATTTCTGAACGATAAGCCGCAACTTTTTTCATTTAAACAACGATGCGGCTATTATATGGATTTTTTGTGTGTGTGGGGGGGCTAACATGCTTCACGCCGCTAAAGCATTTATCCTTGTCATATTGGACTGATGAAAGGACCAGGAAATTCTGAGTCTGTTCAACTCAGACACCGAAGACAACTTTGACGATTTTAGTTTGAAGGAGGAAGCCAATGATAGCCATCAACTTGCCAGTGTGGCTTATATTGAGGTGCACTCTCAATAGTCTGGAAATTATGGTAATCTAATTTGTGTTTTAATTATTTAGTTATTTGGAGTCGAAATAAATCTTTATTTGGGAAGCAAAAGAAGTCATACTGTCCAAAAGGAATGAGGAAGAATTGTGTTCTCCCTACTTTTAGACATGACTGTACTGTTGTGCAGTACATGTAGACGTGCAGAATTTTGAACTGTGGTCATTGAGCCCACGATCAGTTAAAAGTGACAACGACATTCAGTTTAGGTTTGGGCTATTATAATTTGCAAAATGAAAGTTCAGTTACAAGTCAAAGACAATGAAGAGGAAAAAGAAAAGTTTTGCTTTAATCTGGTCAAGTCAAAATAAGTTACAAAAAAAAAAAAAAAAAGCTGAAGCAAACCAAAAGCTGGTGTACAATGAATTGTATTTGACAGTATGTATTCTGTATGTTGAATTGGCCAAAACTGCTCTTAACTACATGGAACTCAAGACCCCCAGAAAGGTATTATGTGCACTTAACATTTCATGATGTGTTTAAGTTCCTCAGACTAAACCTCAACAGCTTGTTAAGAATCAAGTGCAAAAGCTAAAAAATGCTGACTGAGTGGTTTCTCAGAGTTGGGGGATAAGTGCACATGAGTAGAGAACTGCTCACCTTGGGATCATAGTCTGGGTCATTTTCTTCATCAGCCTCCTCTTCACCTTCCTGAACATACAACAGAGCTCATGTTACAATTCAACACTTGGCAGTTACGCCTCGGCAATATTTACATTGTCAGGAGACGGGGCATTACCTCATCATCCGCCTCTTCTCCCTCTTCATCATACTGAAAAACACAAACACACACACACACAATATTAATGGGAGGAAAAAAGGTCAGTTCACACCATCTGCTACTGACTGCTATTCCATGCAGTTCACTTGGATACTACACGCAGTTCTCTGGTGCATCTGCCATTGAGGACACACGACGTCCAAACTTTGTTAGTTAGCTTTTATGATTGTGCCACAGGGTGTCTGCCCACTGTATTGTACCGATACCACAACAGCAAAAAATGCTGAGCTCATCCTTTAAGCAGAGATGGTCCTTCTTGAGGATATTAATCTATTGATACAGGTAGATGAGCAGTAATCGAACTACAGTGGGAAAGAAATTTGGATATTTTGAGTCAGTTTTTTCTTCTTGCAGCTTTCAGATTCAAAATTAAGAGCAATTTAAAGACCAAGTACCCCAATTTCTGAACTATATACTGGTACCTTTTCACACACTTTGAACACTGTAGCTTAAAGCAATGATGCGGCTAATTTATGGATTTTTTGGAGGGCTAACGAGGCTTCATGCCGCCAAAAGATTTAGCCTTGTAACTTCAGACCAATGAAATTACCGTGAAATTCCGATGCTGTTAAATTTTGCCATTGAAGAACTGAACGCTTTAAGTGCACAGGAGGAAGACAGGATAGCAATCAGCTGGAGCAGGACAAAGCGGGGATAGAAAATGGATGGATGCATACTTTCCCTTGTGTTATTTATTAATATTTTTCATTAGCCGTGTTACAGGTACTATTCAGGAAAAAGCATTTCCAGTACCCATTTGTGGATGTTACCAGTATGTATTTAATTAAAAAATTAACATCAAGTTTAACAAAAGTGTAACATCTTCCTGTGTAAATCGCTCATGTTACAATGCTGACAACTGCAACCTATAGACAAGTGCAGCCTATATATGTACAATTTAGTGAGTTATTTTTAGCTGGTGCGGCTTATATTCAGGTGCACTCAATAGTCTGGCAATTACAGTATATTAATGAATGAATTTGAAGAAAAAGGCAATTGTAAGCAGTGAAAGTCGGGCCAAGCTTTAAAACTCAGCTAATAATAAAACTACCAATAAACAAATGTGTTGGGCTCTGAGCTGTATACTGTTCAACAGTAGTAGGCTAAATAATGCTCTCTCGCTGGATAGTGTCTGAGAAGCTAGTCGCTAGTTTGGGAAAGTTTGTTTTTCCCCCTTAATTTTTGAAGTAGAACAGTCTCTTCAAATCCACAGTGCTGTAATTAAATCAACTGATGGATTATCAAAAAAACGATGAAATATTGCAAGGTCGATTCTCAGCTGGGGAGGGGATTAGTGTTTAGAACAAATGAGTACTAAAGCAAGCAGGGGACACTGATTACTGGTGCCTGGTTAATGACAAGTGTGAGGTGGTGGTGATGGGATGGGGGATTCTAATGAGACCTCTGCTGTCAAAAGAGCAGGACAAATGCAAATTGTTGCTGATAACTAACGCTTGGTAGATGCTGTGGGACTGATTGGTACTGGGCACATTCCAATCACACTGTCCCATCTTGGCTCATCTTTGAAGTATTGAGATTAAAAAGTTGAGATGCTTGCACTCACGTCGTCATCGTCATCCTCAATGGCCTCTCCTGTGAAGTAGAGCACGGCCCGAGGTACAATACGCTCTCTGATGAAGTGACCGATTTCAAAGTCAGCGGCCAGAATTGCCTCAGAGTCATCGTCCTGAAGACAGAAACCTCTTAGAACTTGCACATGCAAAATTCAGTCACACTTACCATGACAGCATGAAGAACTTGCTATAATCCACTTGGGATGTTCAACTCATGGCATTTCATGAAATAACTTTAGTTATTATGAGATGACCTTGAGTTCCTCTTTGTTTTGCCAACATTAGTCTGAGTGAACACTCATTTATGAGCATTTTTTTCTTCCAAAGTGGTTTAAATTACTGTATCCATTGATTGTAGTGGATCATAAAATTATAAAATGAAAAAACAAGTCAGACATTTTTCCATGTGGATGGAAAGGACATTTTTTAAAAACTTACCAAATCTCCATTTTCAGGGACTGTAAATAGAGCAGAGAAGATCTGAGTAAACACATTTCAAGACAGCAAACAAACTGGCAAACATTTGTTTGACACCATTTATTCCTACTATCATGGGCACGGGTCCATACCCTCTGGTGGGGTGAAGAAATTGAAGAAGGAGTCATTGGGAACTGTTTTGGTGACCGTCCTGACTGTGCCACGACCCTTGTGCTTCTGTTTCTTTTTGATTGTTTTCAACGTGACATTCTTGCCCTTTGTCCAGTCAATTGCACAACTGTAGTTGGACAGCAATAAAGGTAATGTTGGACATATATTAGAAGTTGAAATGTACTTTCGGTTTATAATGAATTGAAATGGAAAGGTGGCTGGTATTATCATCCATCAATCAGAAAATATAGGGCTAAAATAAGAAACGTCGGTTATATTAAATACCATTTTAAATTATATTCAATGTCAAGTCTTTTCTCAAGCATTATCTAATCTATGCTGGTAATTCTTTCAACAGTAGTTCTCACCATTAGAGGCACCTGCATGGTGTAACATTTCCATACGGGACGTGATTACCCTCACTCAACTTCACAACAAGAAGCAAAGAAATCAAATTTATCAAATTAACTTCTCTACAAATGCAGACATTCAGGAGTGTCCTGGATCATTTGTAAATATTTGAGTATGGTCCAGGAAGTAGCCTCAGCTGAAGCAGAGGAACTTTTTCAAGCCGTCAACACTTGTCATGTTGTACTGATCTGCTGCTGAGGTTTTGTTTGCTGCCCTCATAAAATGTGGCACTGCTGATTAAAATGGACAGGCTGTAGCCGCAATAACCACCGGGCCCAAAATAAAGGTAAGGGTCGAAAAGAATTGACACTCTTAGTTGGAAAAAAAACAGACATTAATTAAACTGAACCGAGAAGCTTAGGTCCCTATCATTCACATTTAAGATAGTCATGCAAACACTTGAATTTATTTTAAGATATCAGTTTCCTAGTTTCAATGGCACTTAGCTGTACTCACCCCGTGCAACACATGATCTCTGGTCCATCAAAGGAAAAGGGGTCACTCTCATCTGGCTCTGATTTCATCTTATAGGTTTTTGTCAAGACTGTGTTTGTGAAGAAGTCGTTGGGCTCGAAGTGGAACTCTAACGTGAAGCTCTGCGGAAGATCAAACTGCTATTACTGGACAGAATGATTAAAAAGGAGAAGAGAGGAGCTTTGTGTCGAAGTAACTCACCATGGGCTGTCCTGGATCTGAAAATTTCACTTTGATATCTTGTAAATGTTTAAGGATAGGTTCATCATGCTCCTGTGAATGGGGGAAAAAAAACAATGACATAGAACCAAGGTATAGCATGAAACAAGGTATAGCACAGGATTCTGTGGTTTGTCACCAATATACCAATAGATGGCAGCAAAGTCTGTTTTTTAAGCCACTGAGATCACAGAAGTCTGTGACCTATTTCTTGAAGCCCCTCCAGCATTGGTCTGAATGAATGTACCTGCAGCATGTCACTGAGCAGGTCCACATTCTTGAAAACTGTTAACCAGAACTCAGGGATGCCTTTAGGGTCCTCTTTCTCCTCATCCTTCTTTTCTTCTTCTAATTTGGCTTTCTCTTTCATTTCATCCTGAGCAAGGAGAGATATTCTTTTCAAAATGAAGCTCGCTCAACATTTCACATGCCAAGAAAAAAAAAAGGGTCCCTCATACAAAATCCAAAGATTCAAGCAAAAATGAGGGGTAGACGCAAAAATATGGGGGGGGGGGGGGGGTGGGCACTGAAGCACTATATTCCCAGCAGAGATACAGATAAGCTGCTTAAGATCACAGCTAACTTCATCAAGCATGACTTTCAGAGCAAACAGAAAATCCAATCATGATAAAAATGTCCAACATCTTGGTTTTAATATTAGCTGCATGCAGTGGTTCAGTTACGGAAAGGACTGGCCATTTCCTTGTGGTTAAGAAGACAAGGCTACATGCATTTAAGACGGGATGTGTTTTTAGTTAGGTGTGACATGCAGGTGTATACGTCACCTGTACCTGCTTACTTACTGTCAGCTCTTCCTCTTCATCTGCCTTCCATTCACATTCCTCATCTGTGGGCTCATAAGCTGCTTTCACTATGTCACTTCTCTGTAGACAGGGAAATAAATTGTTAGTTTGGACCTCTGGCGTCCCAGCAGTGCACATTTCCTATGATCAGGTGTTTACAGTATAAATGATACAACAAAAAGTAAGTATTTTTGTGGGTTGGGACTGGCAGTAAAAGGACAGCCTGTTCAATCCAAATTACCCTACCCTCAGTGTCATCCAAAAAAAAAAAAAAAAGTTCTAACGCAACGTCAGTAACCTTGAAACCGTGAGGGTTGCCTTTTTTGTTTTTAGACACCAGGGCTCATCAGGATTCAAGGGAAATGTTAACATGCTGGGTGAGGCAGGGATATGGATCTGGTGATGTTTTGATCCCGCAATCTACTAGACTGGACATTTTAATCCTGCTGAGTCATGAGTGCAAACATAGTCTAACAATTTAACCACTACAACCAGACAACACGGCCTTATCAAAATATTGAAACTTATTGAAACTATTCAATAATTTGAAGCCTAAAGGAGCACAGAACATATACATAGTATAAGCTGTGTAGTAACAGATTCAAAGCTGAAAAGACAGTTGCCTTAAAACATTTGTGAATGTCATGTATATATTTAAGTCTAGTTATATTAGAAATCAGTAGCATCCTCTTTATGATGGGAAGTGTTCTTTGAAGAGGTCTGTAACAATGTGAAATTACACAAAAAAAAAAAAAGGTAGACAAAGGCCACAAAAATGGAGCCTCAAGTGTTCAACAGATCAAATATCGATCAGCAAACGCAGGAACTTCTCAAGCAGTATTATGGAGAATCATTATGTAGCTTCCATTTACTAAAGTCAAAGTGCAGGGAAAAAACAGAGCTGTAGAAATAAATCAGAGGTCTACGACATACTTTGTCGAAGAGAGGCTGGTAGAGGGCGGCGTACTTTCTCTCCAGTTCATGTACTTCTTCGTAGAACTTTGCCTCAATATGACCGCATTTAACCTGCAGGTTCTTCAGGGCATTAACACGCCTCTTCACAACCTTTGGTAAACTGTGGGATAACAAATGTCAAGAAAATTAGGCAAAATTATGGCATATTCATTTTAAAGGCAACTCTGAATGTGTGTGTGTGTGTGTGTGTGTGTGTACTGCAATTTCCATATTTTAAGACCGGGGAAAAAATAATACGAAAATTAATAAAAAAAAACAAAACAAAAAAAAAACACAGAACCACCTATAAATGACAGCGAAACTCAAATTTTTGGTCTCTCTTTAAGAAGACATGAAAATAAAGATCTCAGATGAGACTAAGTCTCCATACTCAATGGTGCTGAATCTTTCAATCCTTAAGCTTAACAGGATTTTGTAGGCTAAGAGGCAGCTCTTAAAAGCACACTACCTTTCAGTAAAATCCTTATATAAATACCAAAAGTGATCATTTTTAATCGACGGCCTTATAAAACTTCAACTAGCATAACAATTTTTTAAAGGTGAACAAAATAAAATGAAAATGAGGTATAGCCTGTGGTGACTTACAACACTATATATATCCTGAAATGGGAGGTAGAGCAAGTGATGAAAGAAGTAATTTTGGTCACATTTTGTTTTTGGTTGGATATTTTCCCTTCAGTTCTTGACAGCAGAAATCCAGCATCGGCCAGAAAGATAACTAAAAATCACAATTTTTCTACTGTGCTTAACACTGCACAGCCATTAAACCACCATTATCAGTCACGAAAAGCACTAATATTTCAAAAGGTGACACGATATGAGGCATGCTTATATGGTGGTTTATTGCAACCAAAAGTGTTGTGTGTTTGAATGGCAATTTGCATTCAGGGAACTGTTTCCAGTTGCCACTTATGAATGTCTTCCACCGATAAAATATTGTTTTATCACCGAAGCCTACTTGGTCATCCATTAGCTGATTATTGAGCAGTGATTTTAAGAAGTGCAGGGGGCAGGAAATGAGAACTGTAGGGAGGCTTGTCAACCCTCTGCTGGATGGTAAATTAAAGTCCTGCATTGTCCTGACAGGGGAATACACATCTGGCACTGACTGCTTTGAGGATGTTTGGTGGGTGGAGTGATAACTGCCTTACACTTGACAAGCTGATGAAAAAGCTGCTTGCCGTCACAACCCCGCAACAAAGAATGTTGCAACAGCATCTAAAAACAATGGGCTCCACATCAATATTCCAAAATTTAAAGCAAAAAAATGCTGCAATTGTTATTTGGGCTCCTAAGGTCAACGCCTTAATATCTGCGACTGAGACATGTTGATTGAATGAACAATGGTTGTAAGACCATTTTAGTAAATCCAAACGTGAAAAAATCAATTACCTAGAAGTGACTAAATCTCTTTTGAAGAGAAATATCCAAATGTATATTTTGTAACTTTCTACATCATTCTTTCAGGTTCTTTTTTATGAATGATATTGTAACATCTGGAGAAAAAATGCAATAACAGGATGATATAATTTGTTGACAGGCAATTTTTCACGAGTGCAAATAAGCAGTTGGAAATGTTTTGACTCTCCATATTGAGTAACGGGTATGTATAGTGCACATGATTTTTGTGTCATTAGGACAAAACCATTAGTTGTTGAAAGGAAGTGGATCTTTCGCATAAACAACAACTTTACTCATGCCATTTGCCTCTACATCTGAGGGCAAAGAAGCACCAAAACGAAGTTTAGATTAACAGAAAGACACCATGAAATTCAACGAACACAAACGATGAGGACTGCAGACCCCCTAACTCAAACATGTCTGCACATTTCACCAGCTGAATTCTTTCATAGAATGACAGATTAATTGAGCACTTGTCCATAAGTCACGGTACACTTATCTTGAACTGCAGTTGTCAAGCTACTTTTCAAACAAATACTCAATAGGGAAAAAATCCCAAACATCAAACTGGGTTAAGACTCCTCAACTGAATGAATTGACCATGGGTCGATTTAATTCAACTTAATGACCACTCACCAAACAGATGCTATAGCATTATGCATTGTTTGCTCCCAAGGATGCCTTTTTACCGCTGATACCTAACACAGGATAAATTAATCCATAATCGCAGTCAGAGCATCCTACAGCAGGGGGTCTCCTTGGAAACATTATGACACTATTCAGGGCTACATTTAGTTGACTTTTCTGACCGTTGTTTGACATTTGTGCTCAAATTCCATCTTAGCGCACTGTAAGACTACCAGAAACCAAACACAGAAAGTGCACGTCTGTTTCAATTACAATTACTAGGTTAAGGATGGAAACAACGAGAGCAGCACTTCTTATTTTGCATCGATAAGAGACAGCAGTGTGCGCAAAGACACTGCACTGCTTTGTTATGACATATCACATGTATACTCTTGACTGATAAATAATTGTGTCAAATATTATCTTTTTACAGAGTCACTGTGAAAGACAATCTTTGGGGTTTCCATCCTGAAAAGAATTTAGAGGGCATGCTTTTTAAGACAATGTATAAGATTTCACCTTTCTATGTATCCTGACGGTGAACCGTTCAGGCCATCAAGCCTCTCCTGTAGCGCAGCCAGGATCTGTGGATTCTGCATCATCTGCACAGTCAGCTGACGAGCTGTGGACACGATAATACACAGCCCATGAGATAAAGATAAGCAGACTGATCAGGTCAAGAGAAGGATGCGAATACTCCGCTCATGCAAACCTCAAGTTAGAAATTAGATTCATGTCTTCTCTAAGTATATAAAGGTGTGTATGGGATCAAGGTAGTCTAACCTCCCCCAAAACAGGAAGATGGCCTTACACATTTACAACACAGCAATCATGTTTAAGAAAAAAGGCTTCTTAATAGCATGATTTACAGTTATTTTAGTTCAATGTCACTTTCAATCTGTATAACGAAAGTACATTTGCCAAGCTTGTCTGTCATGTCACTTTCAAATAAATTGCTAAACTAAATAACCTTTCATTACAGCACCACAACAATGCCTCCATTCATTTATTCATTTGCAGGTGCAGTTTGGGTTTTTTTTGTGAAGTGATAAGACACAAGTCAACAGTCTGCAAAAATGTGAAAGTTAGGATTACACACCTGTGCAGAATTGGGACAGATAAGAATCTGATGTGTCTATTTGAATGCTAGGACCTAGATCCAAATACAAAAAGACATAAAGGGCCTGTTTGCAGCAGTATATGCAAGACTAGATCAACAGACTGCACAGCTGGCTTTTGACAACCCATAAACACTGATGTAGCAAGCATTCAAGAAAGACTGGTGTCATACCTTTTATAAAATATGCAGTATTTTTTTGTTATTATGGCACACAGAGAAACAGACTGACCTCTAACCACTCACTTGTATTATGTGATTATGGACTGATCTTTTGGGATCAAAGTAACAAGTTACACGGAATGGGTGAGAGCAGCCAGGCACTATGGAATAGACAGGGATTTTCCAGTATTTATGAATGTGTGTGGGGAACAGATGAGGTAAAGTCATTACTAGGGTTCATATTTTCAATGTAGCCAATTATAAAGCATTCCCTTTGTGCAACCAGACAGGTGACAGATGGTACAATTAGAGTGGCCAACACATTGCTTGCACCTATCAAAGCTTAGACACATCAGTGCTGGCAGAAGGGAAGATTAAAGATGGTGAAAGTCACTTGAAGTCTGTCCTAGGCATTTTGCTTGTAATGTGTTACCATCAAGCACAGATCAACAGTCCAAAACCCAGCTTCTAGTCAAAGAAATTCATCTATGACTGACTAGGTCATATAAAGTCATTTGCTGAATGTTCAAATACAGGATGCTTGAAAAGATAAATTGCAGATGTCAAATATTAAAGTGGCAGGTGAACATATAAAGAAAGTCAATATGCAAAATATCAGTCTTACCATAACCCCTGTTCTAATTTTACAGGGTCGGATTTTAAAATGTCCTTTACCATTTAATAATAGATTTTACATGGGAAGAAAGAGAAAAAGTGGCACAAGCCGTGATTTGTTAATTTTTGATGAGTTAGCTTTATGAATTAAAGGTTAATGACTTTGCACTACATGTTAACATTGGCCAAATTTAATTGTATTACTTTGTATCACTTATCCTCCATCAGCATCAAGACCTTATGTAGGGCGTTTCCTCAGAGTGGTTGCTCGAACATATCACTCACAGGCAGCCACAACCAGCCTTTCATTAAGTCTGCCTTTAAAAACTATTCACATGTGCTAAAATTTGACAAAGCTATACTTTCACCTATATCTATCCAAAATAAGCAAAAGTTGGCCTAGTAAAGGAAACAGTCTCAATTTTTAATGAAGAACATCAAATAAACAGCATCAAGAGCCTAAAATAAAAACAGATTACTGTGTTTCAGCTCTAACAGTTCAAAACCATGTCATGCAAATAATTTGACTCAGTTTAAATACCAAGCAGCGGCAGAGTGAGTTCACGGTTGTTGTACTCCTTGGATGACTGCCTTCTATAAACCGTGCTGAAGACAAATTTGTTCGAACAACTGTGATTCCAGTGGGCTAAAAACCTGTACAGCGGCTTTTTAGCAGCAAGGTATACCTTTGCTGTTTTCATCTTCTCCCGTCTCCTCTTCCTCTACTTCCTCCACATCCTCCATATCTGCCGGGTCCATCTCAGCTTGGTCTTTGCTGCTCAGGGAGACAGAGGAGGTGGATGGCATTAGGGAAGGTCAGCCAATACACAAACACTTTAGTCTGTTTATCACTGCACGGGCCTAACAGTAGCCACCATCTACTGACACTTCTAAGTGGCAGCTACAAGCTTGTTTGGCCACCCGGCAAGCTACTACAGCCAAATTATACTCCTTGGAAAAGACATACTTGTCTGGCCAAAATGGAGAAAATAAATGTGGATATTTGATGATTTAATTCTACTCTGGAGATGCAACATACAGGAGGCAGTAAGGGCAGAGAAGGGTTTAGCTGAGTCACATTTCCAATCAATACAATTTTTTAAACCATGGAATGCAGGGTAGTTCTAGAAAAACAGTTGTTTTAAATATATGATGTTGTGCCAAGCACTAAAACGCCCGACTTTAAGATGCAGTGCAGGAATACTGAACACTACAACAGCTTCATCTGCATGCTATCACAAACTGATGGTATGCAGTACGACAGGGAAGAATGAATAAATAATCAATGACCAAAAGTGCCTGTATGAGAAGGGAGGCATTCATTTGCTGTGATACGTCTGGCATGGTTAAGAGTCAGTACAAAAATGCAACCTGAACCTGGGTGTGGCATCTTGGACGACAGCGAACTAAGCCAATAACAGTCTAAACCCCCCTGGAGGGAAAGCCTGCTGCACTGCCATCTATGGGTCCAAACTCATCATGCAGCACTTCTCGCTACATCCCGTTGAGTGTCTACTGTGCTTAGGCCAGATCATCAATACTGTGTTACAGGCTACATTCTTGATTAAGTGGACACAATTACTTACTTGTCAATGTCTGCCATCTTAGCTGAGTCTCAAGTGATTCTAAAGAAAAAGAGAAACTGAGTTTAGAAATACAAGACAGATACCATTTTTACCTTTTGTTCCACTTTAAACATTAAACCTAATGAAGAGACTATAGAAAGGACATGGTACAGAAGATGTGACTGTAGTCAAAGTTAACATCTGACAGTTGGGTTGAATAATAGATATGTCAAATAGCCAGAATCAGTCTTCTATTGAATATTGAACTGACCAGCATATATCATACCATAATCAAGCATATCTTAATTTCAAATGCACAATGCTCATAAATATAAATCACAGCAATAACAGTCAATTCAAATCCTATAAGCCTTTTATAAGATAATATACAGGAAAGGGTACTTTTAATTCTGACATTTTTTGTAGAAATTCAAATATTTACCCCAAATCTTGCAACTATACCAATGCTGAGAATTTGAAGACCATGTGGACAGTATGGACACACTGAATGCTGTACTGGGCTGCTTTTATAAGCTGTTGGGCTAATTAAGTCACTCAGACCATACAACCTGCCTGACATAGTCAAGTCTTACACATTTCATATCTAGCATGTGTACACACCATTATCACAGCAACCCAGTGAGATTGACTACTAATGTTTTAAGACACCAATCAGTTATTTCAAAAGGGACTGTAGAACACTCGATCACAAAAGGTTTGATTGTAGATTCAATGATATTTGCCTGCTGCCTGAAACAGTCCCTAGTAACACAATTTACAGAACGACTATAAAGTACATACAGTGGGGAGAACAAGTATTTGATTTACTGCGGATTTTTCAGCTTTTCCGGCTTGCAAAGCACATAGGTCTGTAATTTTTTAATCATAGGTACTCTTCATCTGTGAGTGACTGAATCTAAAACACGATCCAGAAAACCCCATTGAATTACTTCTAAGTAATTAATTTGCATATTATTGCACCAACCAACCAGTAAGAATTGCAGCCCTCAAAGACCTATTAGTCCTTCTTTGAGAAGCCCCCCCTGTTCTCCACTCATTACCTGCATTAACTGCACCAGTTTGAACTCGTTGCCTGCATAAAAGACACTTGTCTAAACAAACAAACAAACAAACTCCAACCTCTACACAATAGTCAAGGCCAGAGAGCTGTGTAAGGACATCAGGGATAAAATTGTAGACCTGCACAAAGCTGGGATGGGCAACAGGACAATAGGCAAGAAGCTTGGTGAGAAGGCAACAGCTCTTGGCACAATTCTGAGAAAATGAAAGAAGTTCAAGATGACTGTTTATCTGTCGGTCCGGGGGACCATGCAAGATCTTACCTCGCAGGCCATCAATGATCATGAGGAACGTGAGGGATCAGCCCAGAACTACACGGCTGGACATGGTAAATGACCAGAAGAGATTTGGGACCTCAGTTAAAGACAACCATTGGTAACACACTACGCCAGTCATGGATTAAAATCCTGCAGCGCGCGCAAGGTCCCCTGCTCAAGCCAGCATATGTCTGAAGTTTGCCAATGGCCCTCTGGATGATCAAAAGGAGAAATGGAAGAAGGTCAAGTGGTCTGATGAGACGAAAATTGAGCTTTTTGGTCTAAACCCCACTTGTGGTGTTTGGAGTACGAAGAATAATGAGTACAACCCCAAAAACACCATCCGAACTGTGAAGGATGGCAGTGGAAACATCATTCTTCGGGGATGCTTTTCAGCAAAGGGGACAGGACGACTGCACTGTATTGAGGGGAGGATGGATGGGGCCATGTATCACAAGAATTTGGCCAACAACCTCCTTCCCTCAGTAAGAGCCTTGAAGATGTGTCACGGCTGAATCTTCCAGCATGACAACAACACACAGCGAGGGCAACTAAGGAGTAGCTCCGTAAGAAGCATCTCAAGGTCCTAGAGTCGCCTAGCCAGTCTCCAGATCTGAACTCAATAAAAAAATCTTTTGAGGGAGCTGAAAGTCTACATTGCCCAGAGACTCCCCTGAAACCTGAAGGATCTGGAGAACATCCATATGGAGGAATGGGCCAAAATCCCTACTGCTGTGTAATTATTTTGGAAACTGTGTCACATAAAAGGTACAAATTCTCCAGCCACCAGTATAACCTGCCAATACATATGTTACTGGCAAAACTGATTAACACCTTGAAGGACAGGGTTGCTAGAGGCATTTTTATGCTATAACATGATTGTAACGTTATGTAATGATTGTAATGTTTTGCAATGAAGGTTTACATTCACACACGCTGTATTAGTAAATTGGGTTGTTGAATAGTTGCATAAAAAAACATATATGATTGTGGGTTATCGTCATTTTGGCACGTGGAGATTTTCAAATTTCTGGCACCTCATTTCCAACTGTGTCCAATAGGAAATGCAAATCTTCTGTGCCCAATCAAACTACCATTGATCCTCAAAACCTTATTGGTCACTTGAAAATAAATAAACAAATAAAATAAGTAAATGCCAAAGTAGCAAATGTACATTATAATTGTCAAGAAAGAATAATGAATGAGAAACATCTGTCTTTGTCAAGTTTTAAGCCTTTTCAAATTTGGTGGTTGCTTTGACTTCAGTCATTGAAATGATATTCATTCAAGAAATGTAAAAAAAATGATACTATAAAAGAAAATTGTGATTCAGTCACACTTCTTGAACAACCATGATGTGCAACAGCAGCACTGAGCCTCAAAGTACTTACTTCCAGGTAAGGAATGTTTTCACCTTTTGAAACTTTTACTTGTGATTTGTACAAATTTCCAGTCCGAGACGCTTTTACCGATGACAAGCAAACAATGGGTAATAGCATGTTTGTGCATGTACTGTAATCTGCTGTTATATAATTTCTTGATTTAAAATACAAGACCTTGAAAGTGTCACTAGAATTTGCAGAAAATAGTCAGGTCACTTTTAATAATAATTTATCCTTTATTGATCCCAGGGGGAAATTCACACTCTGCAATTAACCCATCATGGATGAACCATGAGCAGTTGGCTGCCGTCCACCAGCACCAGGGGAGCAGTTGGGGGTTCAGTGTCTTGCTCAACAACACTTCGACACACTAGGAGGAGCCTGGAATAAAACCAGAAATGTCTGGTTCAAGACACAATTGCTCTACCGCTAACACACCTTTTACGAGACAATGCTACAACTATGCATTACCATGAGAAAATATCCAATCCTAATGCGCAGATACCATTTTTTTTATAAAAATTTCAGATTTTTGACGATAAAAAACTATCGAAATACATTTTGCCAGAAATCACTGAACAATAAAGTCCCCGAATTTTCCTGTAATTCCTTGTGTGTTCAAATGTTTACACAAGTTTCTTCATATTTTCCAGTTAGGGAATCTACTGTTCAATGAAAGTCAGACAAAAAACATGTTTAAATTAATGTAGGAGGTATTCTGACAATAGCAACATACAAAATATATCATTGGCCCTAGGTGCAGCGGAGGTCAACTCAAAGACAGGTGAGGAGTTTTCCTGCAGAGATAAATGTATTCTTTGAATATTCTGGGTATTTGAGTTTATTGTTAATTATTACCCCCATATTAGACTTATGACTTCTATGCCATTGAAATGACCCACAAGTCTTGAGTTTTTAGTGTGAAAGCCTGGGTGTGTGTAGGTTAGCCCTAAACCTATTGTAACCTTTGCACCAAATGAGAATCAGATATACCCTATTAATTCTGGAGGAAAATGTACCTTAAATGTACCTAATTTATTATTGAGGCTAAATGTTTCACAGCTTCAATAAGGTGTAAGTTAAGCATGAAACGCTACTGTATTGTTAATAGACTTTCCCAACGAAACAAGGCTTTAGGGTGGAGCACTATTCCTTACTTGGACAATCTCTGTGAAAGGCACTATTGAGACAACAGATCAAAACCTGGAAGTTCTTACAGTGTCTAAATCTTACAATCTCCGCAGTGGCTGTCATTAAATCGTAAAGCCTTCTTGTGTGCTGTTGTGGAGAGGAGAGAAAACTTGCTTTGTAAGTAGATCAGGACCACAAGGGCAGCTCGTTGGAGAAACAGATTGTCAATACAGGTACCAGAACGGATAAATCTCTGTTGACTTTGGCCATTATGGAAAACAACGGTGTAATTTGTCCTTCTTGAGCATCGAATCATTTGGTCATAGATGAAAAGCCACCAGGTGAAAATAATAGCCCTGGTCTAAAGGGTGGGATAGTTCAACTACATCACATATTATGAAAGGAAGGGCAAAACATTATCTATACAATCCAATCCATAACTTATGCAAATTATCCTTTTTTAACCACAGAGGGCAAAATGTTTATTATATAATACATCCATACTTAAAACTAGTTTGTTCTCCAGTTAATACTTATTGGGGTGGCATTTAATATAGGTCTAATCCATTGCAAGTCATACATTGAGAGGTCCCATAAAGTAGTAACATCTTAAAATTAGAAGCCCCCTAAATGCTTATTTCTCGAAACAAAAACGACTGCTGTGTTTCCCTTCTCCCAACAGGAAGTTATCAGACTGCCAGGTAAAGCTGAGCAGGTTCTCTAAAACTGTGCTTGACTTTCACTATAATAAGGCTAAATGAGATATGTGTAGTGCATTGATCTTTCCATTTGTGCCACTTGTAATTTGCTGTAGTTTATTCTACTGTAATATTGCCGCTTGCACCAGTCATCTTGTCATCACCCTAAGCTGGCTCCCAAGGCCCACAACCATGAACATATGGACAGATATATTTTCATATAGGAGTAGTAGATACCACCTAAATAAACAGTCCAGATTTAAAGAAAAGAACGGAGTGAAAGAATGACAGACTTTCACTCCAATTGAAAATGCTAAAATATTTGTTTTCTACTAATTTGCATATGAAAATTGATATCCAGTTGCATAAAATTATGCCACATCCGATGCCCCTCACACACCCAAGATGTTCAGCATCTACATGACTGATGTTCAACAGACAATCATGGTTCTATAGTTCTAGTTGAACAAAAGGAACTACATTGTTCTTTGAGTTTTGTACAGTGATTTGCTAACAATAAAGTGGGAAAAAAGTTGGGTAAGTTAGATAACCCAGTTTGTATGAAATACCTAATGTATTGAAATCGCAGCATTAATTTTGTTTTTTTTTTCCAATTAATTAACCTCAGTCATAGCCGCAAATCAAATTAACTGACTGAAAATCTAGATACGCTTCTCTTAGCAAAAGGAGATCCTCATACACCCCCATACCAAAAGTATATTCTTCTCACTGCTCACAGATACAGAAACTAGAGTAGCATCACATTTTAAGTGATATGATAGTGAATTTAAACTATACTAAGCTGGCAACTTTTTTAAAAATTGCACTCAAACTTTTACGACTCAGTCTCAAAAGTTTCTCAATAACCAAGACTATTTTTTCTAAATACTTATACCTAATTCAGCAGATTCACTTGAGATCAACAGAGGAAACTTAATGTGGATTTTTTATCAATATGCGCAGGTTCGCAACAAGCTGCTTTATTAAACATTGAACAAATGATGATTCACCAACTAAGGCAGTATTCAAAATAGTCGTCCGCCTTATCCAACCACCACACCATCATCAGTTAAGCTGCAGAAATGCATATAACTCCTTCACAAGTTGTAGGCAAAGCTAGGTGTGAACTAATCAATTTAGAGTAAGTGCTACTGTACAAACTGTGATGACACATTTCTAAATTGCCAAAAGCATTGATTTATAGTCCCAAAAATGTATCAGTTGTTGTTGGGCGGTGTATAAACTGATGCAATATATTAGCTTTATACCCATGTTTAGGGCACCATTCCTTTTGGCCATGATCAAAAACACATTCAGGCTGTCATAATATGTTAGCACCTTAGGTTTTTTTGGTTTTTTTACTAAGTAAAGCTAATTCCATGATTGCTTAGTCACTTTCAAAATATTAAGGTTTGACCCTCAAGCAGTCTTTGTCAGCCTTAGTGCTAAAACTCTCCATTGGCTTTGAGTCACAGTAATAGTTGGCTTTAAGTGATGAGATACAGGTAGGAGAACTTGAACATGACAACAGTCACCAGAAGAAAAGCTTGATTAATCTTATAAATAGGGGGTGTCTTCTGGAAAAAGCTGATTGCAGGCAATGACATAATACAGTTTGCATCCCCTTTATAACATCACAGCTTCCCTTTACACAAGGGGACTCCCTTCCCTCAGACAGACTGCTCCCACCATGTCTCATCATAGCTTGCACTGCCCCAGTGGTATGTGTGTGTGTGTGTGTGTGTGTGCGTGTGCGTGTGTGAGGGGATTCCTGTTAGTCTGCTTCCCTGCTTCCCCTTTGTGACATCACAAGTTCTCCTTTCAGACTTTGAGACCCCCCCATTACAATTTTAGATGCGTTTCTCAATTTGTACTCACCTAGTACTATTATAATGATACACAGGATAATCTAACAGTTATAATCTAAACATGCAACGCAGAACGTTTTAACTGAACAGGGAATTCTCAACTGTCCTCTAAAATTCAGTCACTTGACACTCTAGTCTTGATTTCACAGACATTACTATTACTTTTTCACAATTGTCTCAACTAAACATTAATCTACATTCCTGTTGATTTTACTATACAAGTTTGCACACGCCACTACTGCTGCCCTTCGTTAAATAATTTGGTGGATTGAAACTGACCAGCACCTTATTCAGAATGTTGCCTATAAACAAGCTCAAAATAGCACTATCATTCTCAATGAGAACAGGTAAACCTCCAGAATTACACTTCCTGTACCCTGGCTGACAGAAAATCCCCCTCCAAAAAATCAAAGCTATTCACCAAAGCAAACATCAGATCGACAAAACCTAAACACTGAAATGCAGCTTGTGCAAAAAGGTGCATTTCACAAAGTGCAAATTTTGCACTTCTCATTGTAGGGCACGGTAGCTCATCTATATTGGGATACTACAGTTTGAGCTGGGGCTTTACCACCAGAACAAAAACCCAGAACAAATTTATGTTAACAGGTAGGGAATAGATTGAGATTGTATGTATTTTGACTTTTCTATATAGGACATTTCGAATGGGGAGAACTGTTATTTGCCAGGGAAAACAACTAAATGAGTTCCACCTGAGCATGGAATAATAGTGCAAAGTACATATGCTCAATATGCCTCCATAACACTGAGTGTAAGATGACACCCATAGCAAGACATCTTGCAGACTCTACAAATAACAAATTATTGATGGCAAAGTACTTCAAAAAGCTCTTAGCCAGCTTAGTGAACATTTTTCCAATCTACTCAAAAATGAGATGACTGCTTTTTCTTGACAATTAAGGAAGACCTGCAAACTGAAAGACAACTTAGGCCAACCAGCTGTGCTACAGAAGAGGGCTCAAATATTTCATTGAATGTGGTCCATAGGAAGAATTACAGATACATATAGCATGTGAAATTGTGTCAGTTAAAATTGGTGTTTAAGAATGTATATCCACTACTTTCCGAACATCCGTAATTGACCGTGCCATGCGAGTATGACTAGGTGAAACCGTGTGGGAGAATAGCACTGACAAAACGGAACGATAGACAAATAGAGTGAGTTCTAAACCCATTATTTTATACATTTGACTTAAAAGATCTATTGACACGAAACTGGTCAAAAGTGGTGCAGTTGACTGACGCGAGCTTTTTCTGGCTCTTTCTTCTAATCCTGCCCCGCGACCACGTGTTGCATGCCCAGGGTGGCAAGCCATCAATGACGGACAAAGCCTCTGGTGGGAGAGTCTGCCTGCTTCCGGAAGCCGCATGTTTCAACTTCTTCAACGACGAGTAAAAATCCGACCTGTCGAAACGTCAACCGAACAGCCAAAGGTCAACCTGTTCCCTTCTGTCCTGCTTAGCCAGTTAAGAGGCTAACTTTAGCCGGCCTGCCCGGTATTGTCACTGTACAACATTGCCGAGTCCGGCTCGCTGCGCTAGCTGCTGCTCCGCTAGCTTGATGCGCACTACTCGGTCTGAGCAAGTGGGAGGACCAGCTCCGGCAGACACGGCGCTGTCTGCCTGGAAATATGGGCCAGTTTGGAAGTGTTGCAAACGTTTCTGTACAGTGTTTGACCCCCACCCCCATGTCTAATAATAATCTCGTAAGACGGGTTCGACCGAGCACCGTGTGACGCGTACCTTGAAGCCGGAGTTCACTAGTTCCACGCCCTGGATACCACCCTCCAAAAAAATAAGGTCAACTCCGAATATACAAGACACGTGTCAACAAATGTCGAAAACCTCCGACGATGACGGTGAATGTTAAACGTCGACGTGTTTCGACCGTTGCAACAGTCAACAGAGGACAAGTGAAAACGGGATTGTGGGGTGTTTTTTTTTAATCATGTGGAACGTTCTCACATCATGGAGGAGCGAGTCTCAATGGCTGCGGCCACTGTCTGACTACACTAGCATTAGCAGAGATCTGCCGTTCACCACTGACGCTGCTTTATTCACTTGACAAGATGTCGATTTTACTTCCGAAACGTCGCGTAACGTGTCGGGCGTCGCCTCCGAGGCCGCAACCGGGCTCCATCTCTTACCTTCTCAGTGTAGTCGGAGGGTGGACTGGAGAAGCAGTGGTGCGCAGTGTAGCGGTCCGGGAGAGGAAAAAGACTCCGCTCTGATGGCGGTAAAAGGGAGAGCGAGATCCCGCCGCCTGCGCTCATATACATCCGACGTCATCGCGTAAACCAGCAGTCGCCGTGGCAACGCTGCGTAATGGGAGGGGCGGAGATGAAGGTTCCCCCTTGGGGGCAACTCAATGGACGCCAACCGCCTTAGAATGACATCCGAAGAGAAAGGAGAAATCTACACCAGCGGGCAGGGTGCATTGGATTTTCATCATCATCATCATCATCATCATCATCATCATCATCGTCATCATCATCATCATCATCTACTGTCCCTGTCTCATTTTTGTAATCAATTTTCTCGTTCACGCCGTGTGTTTCCTCCACAGCAATCTCCCCGCCGTGTTCTCCATCACCCTCCTCACCGTCATGATATCCAAAACATTTTTCATCTGCAGCAGCAGGAGCAACATCAGCAACCACACTATCATGGTGGTCCTCATTCTGCCACAAGCTGTGGCCTTGTGGTCTCGTAACCCTGTTTTAAACCTCAGTGTGTCCTTTGCAAAAATCAAGAGTTGTCTAAGAACCGTTGGCTTTTCTTGAAGTCACTTTGTCCCTATTTTCTCAACTTGTTTAATGTGCAGATGCAGATGTTCGGCCAACGTCATTGTTGTCTTTTTTTTTGTCAATTTGCTGATGTCAGAAAATTAAAACGGAAAAAGAAATGGGTATGAATTATTTAAAAACTGTCCAAAACACATTTTAAGAGGAGTTTCTTCTTCCTACTCCTCTTTTTCTGTCTCTCAATAACATATTTCTTGAGTAAATAGCATCTTGACTTTTTTTTTTCTGGATATAGTAAATGGTAGATGGTCACCACTTTGTGCTTGAATCACTTAGGGGTTCCAAAGCACTTTACTCTCGACTTTACTTTTCACCCATACACACACACACACACACACACACACACACACACACACACACGCCAATGGCAACAGAGCTGCCATGCCATGCAAGGTCCTAACCAAGCTATTGAGAACAACTGGGCGATCAGTGTCTTATCCAAGGTCACTTAAGCATGCAGGCAGTGGGAACCATGGATGAGGGAGGGAGTTGCTCAGAGTTGAAAAATTACCTGAGGGGTTTTTGGATTCTTTAACGCACATGTTTGAAGGAATAATTGTAGCTAATGACATTCACCGCAGTTACTGACATGGTAACAGCCTTTGACTGTTGAGGCTAAGCATAATGTGCGGGGATTTCAAGAGGCACTTTGGAACAGTAGCAAGTTCTTTTCATAGAGATCTCGCGATGCCCCACCAAAAGTAACAAAACTGTCAGCCCGATGAATCAAAATTTGGTGGTTCTGGATATTCTGTCACAAAGTTTAAGGTTTCATGATGTAGCATGTACTTTACCTTCTTTCATTTACAAGGTTGTGTACTAAACCATGCAATATTGATGCTCTTTCATAATTTTTGTAGCTTACTTGCCAAGATTTTATAAATCATTTTAGGAAGTGATTCACAAGTCAGTTCCGTCTATATTATGGTGTTTACTTTTGGTTATAAGCTCAACTGAATAAGAAATGATAATTAATATGACCTATTTGGCATGATTTTAATAATTAACACTCCAATGATTATTTTAAAGCAGGAATACTGAAACTGATCTCAATTAATTAATGAATCATTCAACAAATAAGAGACAGAAATAAACAAGCCACTTATGGGCTTAGGTTGAAATAAGTTTACCTTCTTGAGACCCCCTCCCCTCCACACACACACATATAAATATCAATCCAATGTTGTAGAAACATATCTCCAGATAATTCAGATTAGTCAACTGTGATCAATTGTTTTAAAAAGAAAAATATTGCACGTCAAAATTGGTAATGAATATTGTTTTAAGTATGGTTTTGTTAATGTTTTTTTCTGTCTCAGACTATGGGTGTCATGTCCATTATTATTATTTTGCATTAACAGTCATAGAATTATAATTATTTTTTGTATTTATATCTACTCTGCAGTATAGACGAAATGTCTAACCTGCACCATCCACAGCAATGACAGGGCTTTTCAGAATACAGATACATATTGACTGTTACGAAAATCTTTTGTTCTTCACTGAGGACGATGCCAGAGGCAAGTAATCCATCCATCAGGCTGCGGGAGCCTGACAGCAGGCATCAGATTTTTCTAAATGAAATCAGGCGTGTTTATAGGTGAGTCCAGCAGCAGATTACTGGAGGTGTTGAAGGCTGTTCTGTCTCTGCTCTTTATTCTGCTTTACAGTTTGAAAGGTATCAGGTAGAGGAACACGGTGATATTGATGACTGGGAAACTACACGAAGTGTCACTGTGGTCAAGGGCACCTTGGTAACAGTTTCCTAAGGAAAGGTATCACTCCTATCGAATAGTGGTAAGAGATAATACATGGAACAATCATTGAAAATGATCATATGGGACAGGCTTTCTTTCTATTCAGAGGTTTAGCACTCACAAAATAAAGATGGAAGAGCCTAAAATTTAATTTAAATTAATTAATTTAAAATTAATTTAATTTAAATTCTGCAAATATATTCACACACACACACACACACACACACACACACACACACACACACACACACACACACACACACACACACACACACACACACACACAACTACGGTGAAGTTGTGTCATAAAAATATTCTTAATTTTGCTGCAAAATTTTGCTGATCTTGAAGAAACTGTGGTTTACCTATTATTTCTCACAGATACCGAAATTTTGGCTGTCCAATATCTATTTATTTTCTAATGAGATTTTTCTGTGGAGTAAAACAATATGAAATCATCCAAACAATGAAAATAATGGGCAGATGAGAATAATAAAAGTCAAAAAAGAAAGATTTTGACAAAAAAGATTGATCTTCTGATGATTTTTGAACGTTGCAATATTTTGACATACTTAATCTTCATTTTGCTGAAAAAAATGATATGGACTGCAATCCCTGCAATCACACCCCACATTGAGAGCCCCTCCTCTAGAGCTCATAGGCCAGTCAGTGTTTGTCATCGCAGAAAGACATGTTTCTTTGGTTTGTTTACCAAGAAAAGGGCGCAACGCACAAAAACACAAATAATGAAAATAAACAGATACAGCTCCCGTCAATCATTGGTTGAATCCTCTGTGAAGTATTATTTCCGGACCCCTAGCTCTTCACTTTAAGAGAAGTCAGTGGACTCTTCCATCACAGAGCGCATGGTCTTAGTCAACGGGTCTGAAAGTGATTTGCCTTCAAGCAAGAGACCCATCACCACAACATCCAGTATAAAACTTCTGCCTCTCTGCATTTGTCTCTGTCAAATAAAATTCAGCTCACCATCAGCTTCATATCAAGCCCATATACCATCAAGTTAAGTACCATAATTAAGCTGTAAGTAAGCCTGGAAATCTCATTCGACTTCTCATTCAACTCGAAATACACGGCACTCATTGAAAATTGCAAAACACAGTGCTGAAAGTTGCAACCATCTTTGGATATCTTGTTTCCTCCGTTTTTCACATGAACTGGCATCTTGCTAAAGCAGTTGTCAGTTCATGTTTCAGGTTGTGGTCTCATTTCAGAATCTAGTGTGAGGTATCAAGCAGGCTCCCCTGCTGAATGAAACACTCACCACTGACTTTGCATTTATGGAGTCTTAACTGCTCTGCTTGTGTGTCTGTCAGCAGCTGATGTGGCTTAAAACAGAGCCAGATACATTGAGCGACTGGATGATACGAACATCAGAAGACAGGGTGGGTTAGAGATAAGATATAAACCCAGCTCTGCTTTATGGAACTCATTAACTGATAATAATACTGACTTTGCGGCAAAGAAATCAAGATCTGGATCTGTGTGTGTGTGTGTGTGTGTGTGTGTGTGTGAGGGGGGGGGCTGTTTTTACCTGATCATCTAACAGATATGCCATGAGACCTTCCGTTCAAAAGAAAACTAATCAGTAAGGACATGAGCGTGAAATTCAGGGTAAATGAGGCAACAAGAAATCCATAATTCTGGAAGGATTCAGAGATCGAGTGATATTGGAATATTATTATGGGTGTGCCATGTAAATAAAAAGCAACTGTTAAGTGATTTTTGGGTCTGATAACTGATGATGTAGCTTTAATTGTCTCACTGGATCATTTTAGAAAAGTCCGAAAGTATCTATTTTCTTTGGTTAACACTTGACTCTATGTACCTGTATACAGGTATTTGTAAATGACATGTAGTCTAACTAATACAAAGATTTTTTTTCCATAAAATTTGTGAAAATAATTATAACAAAACTTATAACCAAACCTCAGCTTGTCTCTGGCACCCCGCAGCCCCAATAGCGCTGTGTGCCGCAGAATTTGTAGAACCCTCTAGTTAACTGGAATTGGATAATGAGCAGCTGACCAACCCACCTCTGCAAGCAGAGGGGAAGGGGTACAGTTTTATCAACATTCCAGCACACAACAACCTGAATATCCATAAACCAAAAATCAGTAGCTGTTTCTGCTTTTGAAACTGAATAAAAACATAGAATCAGACTCAGTAAAAAAGCAACTTTTAACTTCACTGGGACTCTGACTTGCAAATGTGATGCTGGGAAACCAAACAGCCGGTTAACTGTCCACAGAGCAAATCAAGTGTCTTAGTAAGAGAAGTAGTTAGAGATAACTGGAAATAAATGTGACTTTCTGGAGTATGGTGGGTCATATTAATTAAAGGTCCTCCCAAATGCAATCTGAAATGTCACTGTCCCACCTGAGAATAATATTTTAGTCAGAGCGTCTCATTTGCGGATCCACTGTCATTGTTCATCACCATTTGCATGAGCTATTAAGTTTGAAGTTTACAAATAGTTTCCACTTTGGTTGCAGACAATGAACCTGCTGTGATGGCGAAATACACAGTGGGACGTTACCATAACAGTATCAAAGTTGAAAAATGAAGGTTTTCCCAGTTCCCTTCATTAGTATCAGAGTAGGAACTCTCAGCAGACAGGACAAACCTTCTGTAGCTAATATTCACCAGATGAAGAATAACAAGCTGAGAAGTTTGGCAAAATTGCAAGGTCTCTGATTTACTTTTAGATGTCAGGAAACTGGCTGATATACCACAATTTTGTTCATTAAATTGTGAGGGAACATTAAATTTGTCAACCTGAAAGAAAAATCATCTTGTGTGTCCTTGGTGATCTTTGGTCCCGGAGGATGAATCAGCAGCTCAGAGATTCACTGAGAGGCGATGGCCCAAATCAGGGTGTGTTACTCTACCCCCCGAGACTATCTTGCCCATTTCTCCATTTCCAAAAACAGCTGCCTGTACTCAACGCTGAACATGTTGAATGAAAATAGTCTGAGATTTAATGCCAGTCTCTTTTCTTTTCAAGTGTCTTTC
This sequence comes from Fistularia commersonii, assembly GCF_037954325.1. NCBI lineage: Eukaryota > Metazoa > Chordata > Actinopteri > Syngnathiformes > Fistulariidae > Fistularia > Fistularia commersonii. Next base: position 12,340,345 of record NC_141288.1, read on the forward strand.
CAATCACTGAGCTGAACTACTGTGTGAGACAGTGCCTCCTTCCCGGGTTTTGTGGGTTTGGTGTACGTGCACTCAAAGTTAGAAAGCTAAACACGAGCAGGTTACAAGCCGATGAGTGGGATGGAGTCTTTCTTGGAGTTTCCACCACCAGACTCTGAATGTGCGTGAATAAGTGATTATAGCAATGATATAAAGCATGAGATTTTACGGGAAAGTTGACCCACGTCTGACTAGAAATGTAGACTATATTGATCAATTCAATGCTAAATAATTGCCATAAAACTATGCAATGAATAGATTTGGCGTAGATCAGGAAAACAGAGAAAAAATCCGACCCATTGTTGTTTTTGGCATGTTATGTTTACAACTCGAGTTATAAAGAATCGCAGGCTACATCTGCAGTCTCTTGCACTGTGGCAGGCCAGGTGTGTCAGCACACCCCGGGTCCAATCCTGTCGAGCCTAAGAATCATTGGTCAGCCTTTTCCACCAACAGGAACTCTTGTCATTGTTCTTGATGTCTTTGCTGTTGGCAAAGACATCATTTTTCTCTGAACCTTAGAATTTGGATCTGACACTTCTAATGTAGCACAGCGACCAGTTGGGGTGCAAGCATTTACCTTGGCTTCCAGTCAGGAAGTGCCAACCAAATGTGATTACTGCTGCACTGAGTGCTGTTTCTAAGGTGTTGATGACAGGAGTGGTGGCGGTGATGATGATGATGACGATCCTGGCAACACTGATGAGGATTGCTGACATAGAATGGATGCATTTGCTATACAGGATTAAACAGAGAACTGTATAAAAGTCAAAATATAAAACACAGACTTGAAAATACTATCTTCTATCAAACCTGCTCTTCCATTATATTCTCTCTCCCTCTCTCGCTGTTATTTGTCAGGCAAATAGAAATGGCGTGTCTATTTTTGGCAATGAGAGATTATGAAAAACTGCATTCAGTATTGGTGAAGCAAACTAAAATATGATTGTAATAACTACAAACCATCACTTGGAAAAATAATAGTCAAATGAGAAATCTTCACCAGCACCCTTTTCATTTACTACAGTCGGGCAAAAAAAGTATTTAATCAGCCACCAATCTTGCAAGTTCTTCCACTTAAAAAGGTGAGAGAAGCCTGTAATTTTCATCATAGGTACACTTTAACAATGATAGACAGAATGAGGAAAAAAAAATCCTGAAAAGAAAATTGTCTGATTTTTTAAAGACTGTATTTGCAAATTATGGTGGAAAATATGTATTTGGTCAATAACAAAAGGTCATCTCAATACTTTGTTTTATACCCTTTGTTGGGAATAACAGAAGTCAAATGCAACACAGACTTTCAACTCCCTGCAAAGATTTTCTATGGGGTTGAGATCTGGAGACTGGCTAGGCCACTCTAGAGTCTTGGAATGCTTCTTACGAAGCCACTCCTTCGTTGCCTGGGCGGTGCGTGTTTGGGATCATTGTCATGCTGAAAGACCAAGCCACGATTCATCTTCAATGCCCTTGCAGATGGAAGGAGGTTTTCACTCAAAATCTCACGATACATGTCCCTGTTCATTCTTTCCTTTACACGGTTCAGTCGTCCAGGTCCCTTTGCAGAAAAACAGTCGCAAAGCATGATGTTTCCACCCCCATGCATCACAGTAGGTATGGTGTTATTTGGATGCTGCTCAGCATTCTTTCTCCTCCAAACACCAAAGAGGAATTTGTACCAAAAAGTTCTATTTTGGTTTCATCTGACCATGGGACATTCTCCCAGTCCTCTTCTGGATCATCCAAATGCTCTCTTCAGACGGGCTGGACATGTACTGGCTTAAGAAGGGGGACACGTCTGGCACTGCAGGAATTTGAGTACCTGGCAGTGTAGCGTGTAAATGATGGTAGCCTTTGTTACTTTGGTTCCAGCTCTTTGCAGGTCATTCACTAGGTTCCCCCGTGTGGTTCTGAGATTTTTGCTCACTGTTCCTGTGATCATTTTGACCCCAGGGGGTGAGTTCTTGTGTGGAGCCCCAGATCGAGGGAGATTATGAGTGGTCTTGTATGTCTTCCATTTTCCTATAATTGCTCCCATGGTTGATTTCTTCACACCAAGCTGCTTACCTATTGCTGATTCAGTCTTCCCAGCCAGGTGCTGGTCTACAATTTTGTTTCTCATGTCCTTTGACAGCTCTTTGGTCTTGGGCATAGTGGGGTTTGGAGTGTGTCTGTTTCAGATTGGGGACAGGTGTCTTTTATACTGATTAATACAGGTAACGTGTGGAGGACAGAGGACCCTCTTAAAAAAGAAGTTACAGGTCTATGAGAGCCAGAAATCTGGCTTGTTTGTAGGCGACCAAATTCTTATTTTACTGAGGAATTTACCAATTAATTCAGTAAAAATCCTACAATGTGATTTCCTGGATTCTTTCCCACCATTCTGTCTCTCATAGTTGAAGTGTGACTATGATGAAAATTACAGGCCTCTATCATCTTTTTAAGCGTGAGAACTTGCACAATTGGTGGCTGACTAAATACTTTTTTGCCCCACTGTAACTTTGCAAGGACAAAGGTCGACAGCCTGCTTTAAATAATTGAACCAAAATTGTCCTTGTTGTGAGCTTAATGATGCTGGTGCAATTTTTTGTTTGTGTGTGAGTGTGTGTTTGTGTGAGTGAGAGAGGGAGAGACAAGCAGTAGAATCCCTGATGTTGGTTGCTACGTTATCACTTTCAGCAGCGGCTCAGACAAATGCTGTTAGTTATGGTATGTTCATTAACATCTTCTTTCCTTCCTTTTTTTCCCTCTGTGTCTGCGCCTGTAAGCCTCAGTATTGTTTAATTCAATAGTGGAGTTTGCACTTCACCAAGGTAGTGTTCACTCAAAAATAAACTCTCACAGTGGATTTTCTAATGGCTTTTTTCAAAGGAGCCCTATTTGGCTCAGACCAAGGGTCCCTGAGGGTGTCAGGCGGTCTGCTTGTGGCAGTGGGAGCAGCTCTGGATAGATCTTCACTGCACTTTTCTCCCACAGAAACAGTTAGTAAATCTTGCTGCTCCAAAAAGTGAATGGAAGTAAACTGAGACAGTAAACTGCGAACACCCACTTACTCTTTGACCCATGTGACCTTGACAACTCATATGACAGCTGCCATTACATAACGCAGACATCAAAATGGGAGCAGATGCTTTACCAAACTGTCAATGACCTTTATTTGAAAAGGTTCTTAGTGATGGCTTACAGGCATTTCAATGGACCTGATCTGATTCAGATGAAGAGAGAGGTCAGAAATGTCGCTCAGACATAGTTTTTTTTTTTTTTTTTTCCCAGAGACTCACTCAAAGTCTAGATAAAGGTGTCCTCAGGCACAAAAAAAAATGCTACTCCATCAAACAAGACTGCATTTATCTTTTTGCAGAATTGCCGAGTTTTTGCAGATTTGCAATCTGAAAATATAAGAGACGATTGTAAATTATTGATATTTCTAGTCAATTTTAGACAGTGACATAGAATTGTCACAGGTGTGATACAATGGTACAACTCATGTGCTTATATCCTACCTCTTCTTTGGCTAGTTCACCTTAATTTTAGATCACGTGATAATGATTTACAGCACGCTTTCGTCCATTTGGTACATTTGGTACATTGTGCACCTTTGCCAAAGGTGCCATTGCACCAATAAATAGAGCAGTTTGCAGTCATAATCTGTGCAGTGAGGCAAACCTCCAGGGAGCAGCTGGCCCAGGTCCACACCTGACCCCTTCCTTTGGCATCTGTCTGTACCTGCTGTTGGGTGCCCAATCTGAGAGGAAATAACCAAAGAAATATATCTCAGCATGACATTTCCTAGATATCTATCTGTCAAGTACACAAGATTTAAAAACATCCATCCATCTTCCCTCGCTTATCCGGCATCGGGTCACGGGTGCAGCAGTCGGACCACATGGTCCAGCTCCTCTGGGAGGACGCCAAAGCGTTCCTAGGCCTGCCTGGAGACATAGTCTCGCCAGTGGTTGGATCTTCACCGTGGTCTCCTCCCAGATGGACATGCACAGAATACGTCCCCCTGGAAGCATCCAGAAGGCATCCTGATCTGATGCCCGAGCCACCTCATCTGAGTCCTCTCCGTGCTTTACAGCAGCAACTCTACTCCGAGCTCCTCCCAGAAGAACAAACTGCTCACTCTATCTCTTAGGGAGAGTCCGGCCACCCTGCGGAGGAAACTCATTTTGGCTGCTTGTATCCGCACTCCCCACAGCTCGAGACCATAGGTGAGGTTGGGAACGTAGATCAACCATGACATACTGGTAGACACCGCACCGTTCTGCCTGTCGATCTCCCGTTCCATCCTTCCCTCACTCATGAACAAGACCTCAAGATACTTGAACTCCTCCACTTGGGGCAGGACCTCTTCCCCGACCTGAGGTAGGCACTCCACCCGTTTCTGGTTGAGCACCATGGTCGTGGATTTGGAGATGCCGATCCTCATCCCGGTCGTTTCACACTTGGCTGCGACAGAACAGAACCACAGCATCTGCAAGAGGCGAGACTCGATCCTGCAGCCACTTAACAGAATTGGTGACAAAGGGCAGCCCTGATGGAGTCGAACTTACAACCGGCAATGCGGACCAAGCTCCAACACTGATCATACAGGGATAGAACAGCCCATATGATGGGGTTCAGTACCCCAGAGAACCCCCACAGGATTGCCCACGGGACATGGTTGAATGCCTTCTCCATATTCACAAAACACATGTAGACTGGTTGGGCAAACTCCCATGACGCCTTGAGGACCCTGCCGAGGGTATAGCGCTGGTCCACTATTCCACGGCCAGGACAAAAACCACACTGCTCCTCCTGGGTCCAAGGTTTAACAACTCGGTGGACCCTCTTCGCCAGCACCGCTGAATAGACCTGACCAGGGAGGCTGAGGAGTGTGATCCCCTTGTAGTTGGAGCACAACCCCAATCCCCCTTTCCGATCCAGCGGCACTATTCCCGACATCCATGCAATGCGGCAGAGGCATGTCAGCCAGGACAGTCCTACAGCTTCCTGAGCCATTACAAACTCAGGATGGACCTCATCCATCCCTGAGGCCCTGCTACTGAAGAGCTTTTTGGCTGCTTTAGCAACTTTAGCCCCGGAAATAGATTTGCCCGCTCCAGAGTCCCCCGGCTCTGCTTCCTAACTGGAAGGTGTTTCAACAGGGTTGAGGAGGTCTGGGAAGTATTCCTGCCACCTATCTACATCTCAAGGTCAGCAGCCCCTGGCTTCCACTGTATACAGTGTATACAGTGTTGACGGAGCTTCTGCAGCGGACGCCCAGGTCCCTTGCTCTGGCCACTGCCTGGCTCACTCTGCACCCAACCCCCTTGGCCCTTCCTGTGTGTGGTGAGCCCAGGGGAAGAGGGACCCATGTCGATCCTGCGGGCTGTGCTGGGCCGAGCCTCATGGGTGAAGGCCCCCCAGGCCTGGCTCCAGGAAGGGACGCTGGTGACTCGCTTCTGGGTAAAGGAAAAGTATGTCCAAAATTTGTCTTCTTCATGAGGGTCTTCTGAGCCACACTTTGTCTGGTCCTTCACCTGGGCCTTATTTGCCTTGGGGGACCCTTCCAGGGGCATAAAGCTCCTGATAACATAGCTCCCAGGATCACTGAGAAGACACACAAACCCCTCCACCACAGTAAGGTGGCAGCTCACGGAGGGGAGATTAAAAACAAATATATATATATACATATATACATGTATATATATATTTCTGTATTTCTGTTCTGTTCTTAACTCATTATGTGAAATTGCATTTAGATTCGGTTATGATTTCAGCACTGATCCCAAAAGGGCTCACATTTATATGTGCCACAAATATATAACAAATATACTCTTAAATAACAAAATATTTTCATCCAGGTATATCAAAAGCATTACATCTTACTAAATGGGAAACCTAGCACTTTGTAAACAACAACAAAGGCTGACATTCAACCACCCTCAAATGTTTCCTATGACTGTATGATTCCTCTTATTTTCAAGGTTTTAATGTTTTCATTCCCTTTTTTAGAGAGTGATTGCAGTCATTGTTTGTCTTGAGGTATTTTTGTTACACAAAACACTCAAAGTAGCTCATTAAAATGCTTTAAACATCACATCCAGCTATTCACACATTGAATCAAAGTTCTCAGCTGCAGAGTTTCTGAGTGTCGTTCATGCGTTCTCTGTGTGTTTTCAAAATATAATCCCCTCTCATTGTGTTGCTGTATTCAGCTGAGTGAATGGTTTGGATCATTACCCTCTCACCTAATCAGATTTCTCATTTCACTGATGCTTTTTCATGAATATTTCTCTCATAATTCAGGCATAATGATGTCAGTTTAGGAGGGATGGTGTGTGTACATGTGTGTGTGCCTAAATTACTGAAAATTTCTCAATTACTGAACCGATTTGTATTTTTTTTAAAAAGCAGGAGTTCACATCACTTTAAGGTCAACATATGTGCAGGAATCCTCTCATCATTCCCTGGCACGACGAGATGTTGTTAAGAGATTTTTGTTATAGGTATCATCCTTTCCTCTTAATGCTGCCACTGACACCATTGCGAAAAGCTTATGTCCCTGGTTCAATTCTGACAGGGGACCTTTCATCACTGCGTGGGTTTCATCTGGGTATTACGGATTCCTCTTCTTCTCCTTTCGGCTTTTCCCTTCAGGGGTCACCAGAGTGAATCAACCTTCTCCATCTAACCCTATTCTCTGCATCCTCCTCTCTCACACCAACTACCTTCATATCCTTTCTCACTACATCCATAAATCTTCTCTTTGGTCTTCCTTTAGACACTCCTTCCTGGCAGCTCCAATGCCAGAATCCGTCTCCCAATATATTCGCTATCCCTCCTCTGTATCCCTCCTCTGCTTCTCTGAACTTCTCTCAAAATATCTAACATGTACTGATCCTCTGATAGACTCATTCCTGATCCTATCCATCCTAGTCACTCCCAAAGAGAACCATTTTAACCTCTGCAACATCTACCTCTGCCTCCTGTCTTTTCATCATTGTAACTCTTTCAAGGCCATACAGCATCTCTGGTCTCACTACTGTCTTGTACACCATTCCTTTAATTCTGGCTGAGAGTCTTCTATTGCATAATACCCCTGACAGTTTTCTCCACCCATTCCAAACTGCTTGAGCCCGTCTCTTCACCTCTTTGCCACACTCTCCACTGCTCTGGACTGTTGAGCCCAAGTACCTGAAATCCTCCAACTTCTTGATCTCCACTCACCGTTCCACCTAGGTTCTTCTTATTCACACACATACCTTCTGTCTTGCTGCGACTACCCTTCATTCCTCTCCTTTCCAGAGCATTCCTCCACCTCTCTAGATTTTTCCTCAACTTGTTCTCTGCTCCCACTACAGCTCACAATATCATCTACAAACATCATGGCCCATGGAGATTCCCATCTAACCTAATCTGTCAGCCTGTCCATCACCACTGCAAACAAGAAGGGGCTCAGAGCTGATCCCTGATGGAGTCCCACCTCCACCTTGAACTTCTCAGGTACCCCTACAGCACACCGCACCACTGTCTCACAGCTAGCATACATGTCCTGCACCATCCAACATACTTCTTTGCCACTCCAGATTTCCTCATCCCGATTTCCTCATACAATACCAGAGTTCCTTTCTTGGCACCCGGTCATATGCTCTTTCTAGGTCTACAAAACCACAATGCAGCTCCCTCTGGCCTTCTCTGTGCTTCTCTGTTAGCAAATACTGCATCTGTAGTACTCTTTCTAGTCATGAAGTCATACTGCTGTTCACAAATGCTGACTTCTTCTCTGTCTAGTTTCCTCTACTCTTTCTCATAACTTCATTGTATGGCTCATCTATTTTAACCCCTTTATAGTTGCTGCAATTATGCATATCGCCCTCATTCTTAAAAATGGGCAACATCACTCTTCGTCTCCATTCTTCAGGCATCTTCTCACTCTCTAAGATCCTGATGAATAATCTAGTCAGAAACTCTACCACTGCCTCTCATATACATTTCCACACCTCCACAAGTATATCATCAGGACCAACTGCCTTTCCACTCTTCATCCTCTTCAATGCCTTCCTCACTTCACATTTACAAACCTGTTCTACTTTGTGGTCTGCAATAGTCATCTCTTCTGCCTTTGCCTCTCTTTCATTTTTCACATTCATCAGCTCTTCAAAGTACTCTTTCCATCTTCCCATCACTCTTCTAGCATCTGTCAATACATTTCCCTCTCTATCCTTAATCACTCGGATCTGTTGTACATCCTTTCCATCTTTATTGCTCTGTTTCGCCAACCTGGACAGATCATTCTCTCCCTCCATACAAGCATACAAGTCATCGTTCGCCCTTTGTTTTGCATTTGCTACCTCTATCTTTACCTTACGTTGAGTCTCCCTGTACTCCTGTCAGTTCTCTTCAGTCCTCTCAGTTTCCCACTTCTTCTTTGCTAACCGCACTTCCTCATTCCACCACCAAGTCTCCTTATATACTTTCCTTCCAGATGATACACCAAGTACTGTCCCACCTGTCTCCTTTATAACATTAGCTGTTGTTGTCCAATCACGCCGAAGCTCTCCCTGACCACCACGAGCCTCTCTCAACTCCTCCTTGAAAACCATACAACACTCCTTCCTTGTCAGCTTCCACCACTTTGTCCTTTGCTCTGTCTTTGTCCTCTTGATCTTCCTTGTCACCAGTTATTCTACAAACAATTTTCTTGTGCTGTCTGACTACGCACTCACCTACAACTTCTTTGCAGTCACTTATCTCTTTCAGTTTACCTTGTTTATACAAGATGTAGTGTACTTGCGTCATCCTAACTCCGCTCTTATACGTTATCCTATGCTCCTGTCTTTTCTTTTGAAAAAAAGGATTCTCTACAGCCATTTCCATCCCTTTTGCAAAATTTACCACCATCTGTCCCTCTGCGTTCCTATTCTGTATACGAAATCAGGGGGTCAGGGATTACTCTATCAAGCCTAAATCATGCAGTAGGTTCATTGGAGATCCTAAATTGCCACGACGGAAGAATGAGCGCGTGAATGACAGTTTGACTCTATATGTGTCCTTGTAATCAATTGGAAAGCGGTCCAGGGTGAACCCTGCCCTTTGCCAAAAGTCAGCTGGGATCAGCTCCATGAATGAATGAATGAATAATCATCACAGATGCATGTCTTCAGAGGCTCCTTATGAAGCTTACAGTCTGCAAGGATTCTTTACTTGAAGTAACGAAGAGAGACCTGACTTCACACCCACAAATCAACTGATGATGTAAATGCTGCTCAGCTTCATCAGAAGGATTTCTCTTACTTCCTCAAACTTCAGCCGCCATGTCGTAATGGTGAACAGATGGAAGGATTACAGTAGTTTGAAACTTTGTGACAGAAACGGCCAAACAACAAAAAAGACCTCCCATCAGCCCGCCGGTAACAAAAGCTGTAGAAAAGAGACACTGAAATGTGAGGTCTTTTGAAGAATTTGGGAAAAAAGAGACATAGATTCAGCTAAAACTCTGGCTTGTTTTCTGCAGACAGTAATCGCTGTCACTTTCAGGTTTTTATATATAGCGATGAAGGCTCTGCTGCACGTAGAAATATGAAGTAACGTCAAAACAGGGAATTTAGGAGAAAAAAAAATCCACTTTTTATTTTCCTTCCCCCTAACTCTTCGTCTTGCTAAACACTGGAGCCAGTGGAGCAGCTGGAATCAGACCTGTCACCTGTCACAAAGTCATAGAGAAAAGTGTCATTTTGGCTCATAAAATTTCTCAGTTTAAGTAAAGACACCTTTATATAAAATTCTCCTCTCCAAAAAAGTGACAGCTGTGAGTTCCACAAAGATTTTCTTAACGTCTCACACCTTCTACCACACCTTCTGTGTGGGAGTGACAGGCTGGTATTGATGAGGAAGTAACATATTTTAAAAATTGGGATGGCACTATCATCAGAGCCAGAATGACTAGTTTTGTCAGTACTAACAATAACTTTAATAAGATAACTGCCGAGCCACCTTTTAGGGACAAAAGTGCATCGTACTTCTCAAGGGCACAGAAAAAGTGTCATGAGAACTTATCCCACGGCAATCAAACCGCAAATTGCCACGCAGCAACTCCCTTCTGCAAAAGCCCGGCTCCCTAATGGCCTGCTTAATGAGACCATCAAATGCAAATGGGACCTTAGTTGTGATTCTGGAGCACCGGGACAAGACATTCAGCTTCACAGCATGTGGAGGCGAATATTTCAACCGGTGTCAGTTTCCATTCGAGACCAAGAGTCAGAGGAGCGTTAGACACTGATAAATACTCTTGACTCTAAAGGTTCACAGCTCGACTGATCAATAACGGCCATCCTTCGGATACCTGATCTTTTTATTATGCGAGTGTGTGTTGTTTTGTGTGATTTAGCTGGGTCAATTCTCAACAGAGTAATTTGCCATTCGCTCATAACAAGCTGCTGATACAGCCCACTGACCACTCTTACCTGAGTAAAGAGCCCCCCTTCTCTTTCTGAAGCAAAATAAATGCTTGTAATCTGTGTAGAATACACAACTAACTGTTGTCATTGACAATTATTTCATATTTATGAAGTGTTCAAATTTAGATTCATTAATCCTTTCATTATCTATACTGCTTATCCTGCACTCTGGGTTGCTGGAACCTATCCCAGCTGTCATTGGGTGAGAAGCGGGATTCGCCCTGGACCAGTCGCCAGGTCGATCGCAGGGTCACATACAGAGAGGAACAACCATTCACTCTCACATTCACACATCTGGGCAATTCAGGGTCTCCCGCTGTTGTTTTTGTGGGAGGAAACCGGAGAACCCAGAGGAAACCTGAGCATAAAAACATGTCGGAATCGAACCAGTGACCTCCTTGCTATGAGGAGGAAGCACTAACCAATGCGCCACTGCCCTCAAAGGTACAATTTAACAATAAATATCAAAGATAGTACCATTTTCCACACATATAGGAATGGCTGCATGACAAGAAATGACAACATATCAGAGAGTTTGGGTGTCCCTTGCTGCTGTGAGAAACAGGAAAACACTAGTTTTAGCTAAATGGATTTATAATCATATTTGGAAATACTGTTCCACTTGCCACTGGGAAAAGTTGCACATGTTGACAAAAAAAAGTTCGACATTTGTGTTAAGTCTTCTGTGTTGTAGTTCCTTGAAATAAGAACACTGGAGACAAGTAACCCCAACATCTGGTCAAGTAGAATGAAAAAAAAAGAAAGTATGTTTTGAAAATGTATCTGTCTAAATGAATGGTCCTATAAACCAAACAGCTTTAGCTCAGAGGGTCCGTGAAATTATCTCAGACTTATAGCATTTCTGTCTCACTGAAAGTCATCAGGAAATAGTCATTTTGTGCCCAATGATTGGTGTCATACTTGCAATTTGGTCTCTATGGAAATTTGTGTCAACACCTGGCTCTGCTCATATCCAAGTTTCTAAATATATCGATTGTTGTCTGCTTCTTCTTCATTTCAGTGTGGAACACAGAGACGATCGTGTTATGTCCCAGCTTCCCCTTGGCAGTAGGACAGCTTTTGACAGCTCTTCTTGCATTTTGACTGAGGCCTGGAGAACAGCCCCACCACACTGACAGGCTCTGTGGAGAGGTTCTAGTCATGCCATGGATGATTTGGTCTCATATATATAAGAATAAGGTGAGAACTTGAGTGGGTGAATTAGAAATCTGAAGATTATGAAACTCATCATGGATGAGATGTCCAATGTCTCCTGACAGTCAGACAGATGAGATGGTTCAACTTGTCACAGCCCCTGTCACAATAATAGTGTCACAACCACAGAGAGATACAGGATGCATTCAGACGTCCTTGTAAATGTGTAGTTGAACTCAAGATATAGAGTGAGTCTGAAAATGAGTGTTAATTTAACCCGTGAATACCAAGTTAACCAACCTTATGTCCTCATAAATGATTAAGTCAGGGACCAAGTACTTATCCATTCTCCAAATCAGCTGGATTCAATCAAGTCCAACAATATACTGTACATAAGACCACTCAGGATCTTCCCAGGTTTTAGTTCTTAATGCTAATCAGTCGAATAAAACTAAAAAAAAAAAAGCACTGCAAAGCAAGACAATGCACAAAATGCAACTTAGTCAAGACAGTTTTCACATGTCTGCTGTTATACTTATTTACAAAAATTTAGCGGAACAATTGGATACCTTGCTGGTAACAACCCCCTGTATATTACTGCAATGGTAACGGAATCACTACAGAGCCGAATATGAAATGATCAAAATATTCTGTACATCATAGAAATAGTTGCGGCAATATCAGGGGGTTATTGGAGAACATATTTTTGCGGTACCTGCAAAGTCATAGATCGTGACAAATAAGAAAAAAACAATGCAAATCCGAGGACAACTCCGAGCTCATGATTCTCAGTTTCAGTGACACTGATGACAACTATGGATCAACTGCACTGACATCTTCTTAGCAGCTGTAAAAAGAGATGTCCGACCGGGTGCCAAATTTAAATATTAATGATACCTTCCGTTAACCCTTCCCTGGGGATGGGTGATGATGGCTGTGTTTGTTTTTTTTTTTTCTCTCTCTACCTCTACCAGATAAGAAGGGTTATTACAAGGATGACGGCGAAGCTCAGCTGGCTGAGAAGAAAACAGGGGGTGAGGAGGAAGGAGAGTGATGTCTTGTCTCTGGGATTTTGTTTCATCATTTCTTTGAGCTGCAGGCCCCCTGCAGAGCAAACACAGAGGGATTGATGCAGCAGCACATATTCATGTTACTGAATCTTAAATGTATTTTTTTTTTTCTACGCGATGATGCCTCATGTCTAGGATTGTGTTTTCGGATAAAAAGCAACACCGAGCATCCGAACCATTGCTGAAGGTCACCAATTTTGTGGCAACAAGAACAAATACAGCTCCCAGTGAGCCCAGTGGAAAGAATTTTAAGGGCTCAGTGTTGATGAGTGGGCAGATACAGCACTTTGCTCACAATCATCATATCTTGATAAATCATCTGAGCAATAATGACTTCATATTTCAAGACCATTAATCATCCCGATGTCTAAAAACAAGTCCCTTAGCAACACAAAGTAGCAATTATAAATGTTTCCCCCCACATTATGGTTCAAGAGAATTACATAACTGGGTTGGAAACTATATGTAAAAGCTGAGCAAAATCTCAGCTTTGTAATTCTTAACAATGAAATCTTTGCTGGCAGAGAAACTGCATGGCAACCACCATGTAAAAATGTCTGGTCTGGTCTGGATCTCCTCAATCCAGAGGATTGTATTGATGTATTGACAGGTTGGATGTATGGAGGTAAAGTATCACAGTTTGCTGAAATACAGGTTGACTTTTCCGTATAGTAGCAACCTGGTAGTATCGATTACAAAAAGGTGCAAAGGTTCAAGAGGTAGATTGATCTCGTACTTTGTCAAGGTCACGGGTTAGATCAGGGGTCCCCAAACTTTTTCCTGCAAGAGCAAAATAACTTTTCCCTTCTCTGATGGGGGGCCGGGCCAGTTTGTAACAAAAAGTGTGACGATCACAGAGGTGTCTGAACGTAAACATTTATTGTTTTCCAGAAAGACACACATGACCAAAAATGAACCCTTTCTGGGATCTTGACAGGAAAAAAAAAAAAATCAGAAAATAAATAATAACATTATTAACGAATAATGTCTTTGTCTCATCTCTTGACAGATGAGACAAACAGCCTTTTCTTGGAATCTAACAAAAAAATAGTCGTTTGTCCACAGCAGGTGAAATACCCTGGATTCTGAATCTATTTTTCTGTTACGTAATCTTTTCGCAATTATTCCGTGTTATTTGACAGGGATGTGTCCAGGATTTTTTTTTTTTTGAGGGAGGGGTTTCAGATAAGGCACAGATTGCACTATGCACGTACAAGTCACGATTATGAGGCCAGAACGGAAAAAAAATCATAATACATCTCTGGTATTGTTCAGGGGCCGAGCGAAATGCGGAGGCGGGCCGCGTCCGGCCCCCGAGCCGTAGTTTGGGGACCACTGGGTTAGATACTTGATTTGTCCACACAGTATATATGAGTACTGAATCAAGGTACTAAGGGACCTGTACAGTATAATTGAATACTAAAGGGGTACCCTTCACAAACCGGTTTGTCAGGTATCATATGTGAACCCGGCAATCGTCTTGCGATGCAGGACGACGTGGACGTCAAGAAACAGCTCTTTTCCAATCAAACCCTCAGGCAGTTTGATTGCGGACAGAAGTCAGTCTTTCCAAACAATCGACAACCTGAGGGGTGGATATTGACCAGACAATCACTGGCGACGCAATCTAACCTGTATAACTTCACCCCACTGAACTTTGACCAACAAAATATCATTTTTATAGACTCAATTCTCAAGGGAAGAGGATATTTTGTTATTCAATGTACAACAGCATACAAATAAACTTTACAAATAAACTGTCTATTTTCTCAACGATAACAAACACGAGGGATTTTCAGAGTAATTGGTTTGACGATGAAATTAACGTTTTGTTCTTCTAATGGCAGCCAGAAACACATTGTTACACTCTTGCTGTCGACTGGAACACTTGCTTTTTACACCTTGAAATATTGCAGCGCAAACACAAACAAACCAAAAGGACAAATGGAGCTATTAAACTAATCTAGCTCCGGAGTTGAACAAAATGAGAAAACATGTATGCATATGTGGATGATCCATATGGGAGAATATAATGTTGAAACATGGGTCTGCCGTATAAATTGCCAAATCCATGATCGAACCATCCTCTAGACTTTCAAACTTATAGGACAAAGCAAAACAAATCAGGAATGGTTTGTGAGCCTTTTATGGGAAACTTAAAAATGTAATTACCATTGTAGGGCTCCTTTTTTCTCAATTCTAGTCCACCAGGAAAAGTGTTTTGGGGTTCATCGACCAAAATCCACACTTAAAATCCAAGCTTTGATAGTTGGGAACAAGTAAAATAGAGACAACTGACTTGTTAGGGAACTTTTTCATGCCGTGCAACCGTTTAGGATGAGGTAAGTTGTTAGTCAGACCTGAGAAGAGAACCCTCTGCTGTATCCAACTGCAAATTGGTCTTCTGACAAAATTGCGATGGCTGAAATCCTCCTTTCTCATGAAATGCCAGGTACCGACCTGTACTCTGTGTCAGCGCAAAAGCACAGTGGGAAATTCAGCTGCTTGTGTCGGGTGGGAATTCTGTCACAGACCATATTTAAATTGGCAGAGACTTGTGGCAGCAGAGGGGCTCAATCACGGCGTGTTTGATTTTCTGTCTCGGCGTCCTACTGGTACCGGTGTGATACACAGCCCGGGTCGCTCTCCTGCTCTCTTTGCCAAGTCAGAGTGTGGCAATTCACTCAGGAGACTAAATTATGATGACGCATCAGAAATGGGCATGATCAGGATCTCAAGCTAGATGAGCACACACACACGCACATGCACACACGCACACACACACACACACACACACACACACACACACACACACACACTAGCCAACAACAGTTAAACTGGATGGGAGTGTCAGTATCCTTTTAAGTGTAAATGCACGCACACACGTATGCATGCATTCATGGGGAGTGTATTCATGTTGAAAATGCTGCAATTTGTGTCAGCGGACATTATTTGTAAAAATCACCAATTTTGATTTCAGGGTTTCTTTGCTACTTTAAAATAAAAATTATTAACTTGGAAATAGGATATGTAGTATAGGGAATGAATTAGCAATTTCCAGACTTGAAGAAGTCTGGAGAGCTGGTGGTTACACTAAATGTGTCTACACAACTCAATAAATCCATTTTGCTATTTTTCCCGCTTAGCGAAAAAAATCACAAACAGTTCTAAAAAGCTACATTTTTCTTGGACCCTTTCTTAAGGAAAAAACTGCAGAAAAAATGAAAAAAATGAAAATGAAAAAGAAAGGAAGAAACCTTAAAAAGTAATAGGGGGATGAATCTGTCTTCCAAGACTCACAGACTCACATCTCAAGACAAGGAGAGGATTTTTAAAACTAAAACAGCTCCCGTATCTCAGCAGGAGAAACTGCAGGCCGCCGTAGGACGCCGCTATGCAGCTGGAATTTGTCCTAGTTAGCTCAAATTCGACGGGTTGAGCCAAAATAACCAGCTCAGAGACAGTAAAACAAATATGACAAATATTGGTGATACTCTGTGAGACGAAGTCAGAGGACCAAAAAACTGTCGCTTTCATCACTACAAGATTATTGCATTTCCATTACCGCTAAAAAAAAAAAAGGTCTCACTGTAGGAACATTTGAAAGTGTTTAAAAATAGCTCTACAGTGAAATGAAAAAGCCTGTCTTCCAGAGCTCTGATTTGTACCGTCAAGCTGCTCTGTAATCCTATTCACCACTGCCACCGTGATGTGTCACCGCACTGCTGGGCAGCGAGGAACCCAGCATCACCCGTCTCAACCCGGATGACATTAATCTGCGGTGACATGGACCAAGACATTAAAAAGCTTTTTCAAAAGTCACTATATCAAATGGCTGAAGTTGGTGCGTGAAGAGACGTTATTCCATATGAGACCAGCTGTGGCGCGATTAGAGGCACGTTGATTGTCCCACGAGGAGAAAAAAAAAAAAATAGTTTCAATATTTGCAGCTGCGGTGTGAACACCGCCTACAGGACATGAGGAGCAGAACATGATGAAAACATTACACAACAGGATATTAGGATATAAAAATAAATGGATTGTGCAAAATGGATTTATTGCAGAACTAGTGTGCATTAAAAGAAAAGGTTCAGTCTCCAGACTGTTGTCGGTCCTCAACACCCACTGACACGTCAGTGCAAATAAAGAGCGTTAAAGGGGGAAAAAAAAAAAAATGAAGCTGAGAGGCCATTTTACTCTGGAGCCACAACCAACGAATGACATATTTTAGCTCTTGTAAAAATCGTCAGGTCGGCCTCTGAAGTTTTCCAAAAGCAGAAATTCAGCGAAGCTTCCTTGAAGTCATTTTTGTATTCACCCCCATGCATTATTCATTGGCTGGCTGCTGCCATTGGCCCGCTTGTATGCCATGGCCTATTTACTGAAACACTCATGAATCCATCCGTGAATGGAGGAGTTCCAAGGCTCTATAAGCAGCTTCCCAGGCACATGAATCCATTCATAAGCTCTTAGACTGTCTCAACAGCAGCTTGGCTTTTCTTCACCTGGATGCATCCGATATTGCAAGATCATCTGGCCAATAAAGATCGGAAGAAATGCAAGAACTTGGCGAACTGCAGCGATCCCGATGTCAACACAGTAGGTATCAGGTAAAATTTGGTAATGTGGTGTAAAAGTCCAAGATGGCTAAATTGCATTCAAACTGTGTCACATCTAAATGATCCCCAATTGCAAGTTCTTCAACGTTTTCGGAAGATCAGAATAATTTAACTTCAGGAAAGAAAACAAATACATCACGCTTTTTCAGTTAACAGTGTGTGAAAGAGGCGCTCTGGAGTTCGTGGTGAGCTCTCACATCACCGCCGGAGGGAAAAAGCTATCTGCCGTTAGCGGACTAGATAGCGGAGCTTAAGCAGCCATTCAAAGAAACAAAGAGAAATGAATGAGGTAAGAGCAGAGAGAGGAAAAAAAAAAGTTAGAGGACTGCAGGGTTAAACTTTTTCCCCAACAGCGCAAGTGCTGCACAACTGGAATTAACTGAGCATGCAACATTGGTAGACTTTTCCATTTATGTCGTGAATGTGAGCGCGTGAGCCGAATGGTCCTCTATGAAGACGAGAGACAAGTGGCTTATAATCCTGAGGTTCAATGAAAAGCGCTGGATCAGCTGGCTTGGGTCCGGCGAGGTCATTGTCAGCGGTTAATGGCGGGCGCTGCCGGCCCGTAGAACACACTCACACTGCAGACGGCCTTCCCACTGAACTCAGCGTATATGCTGACTGTGGGACAGAGGGAACTGTACAAATGATGTGGAGCACTTGCTTTCAAACACAACTATCATAGCTCTGACTTTAGCTTAGAGTAAAGCAGAATAAATGACCTGTGCATTCTGGAACCACCATTGACAACGCTTCAATTTTTCATTGGGTCATTCATTAAAATTTGGTGTCAAAATATGTTAATTCACTATTCCAGATTATAATCGGGGGATTAATCTGAATTCAAACTCATATTAAAGTGAAATTAATGATAATGTGATACAATACCTTAGTGCAACAATAAAATAGAAATTACGTCTCTCTTATTTCAAAGCGATACCAGTTGATAAACTATGTCTCATAGGTTTGCTAGTTCAAAAACAAATTGTCTATGAACTGTGCATTTTCTTTTTAATAAAAATGCGTGATGTACTTGAATACCAGCTATCTGATGTAGCATTCCAAGTGAAACCCACTACAACGTCACTGACAATATTAAGAATTTATTCTCACAGTATTCTTTTTAAAAAAAAAAAGAATACTGTGAATTACAATCACATTCTTGTGAAATATAATCACAATGCTCTAATTATCTATTCAGTTTATCAGTAAAAAAAAAAAAAATGCAACTGAAGTTCTAATAATAATCGCAAAAACTATGACATTCCGAGAGATGAGGCCACAAAATCTGGATTCATTGAAGGCCTTTTTTAACACGAGGTAAGTTAAGTTTCTAAAAAATAAATATAGAAAATTTCCCATTCCAAACCCTGGCATTTATTCAGAATAAATCCAACTATTTTTACTCTCAATAAAGTCGCCAAAACAGAATTAAACTCTGAAGCCAGCAGCATATTTCCACCGGAGTATAAGCAGAGAGCTGGCGGCCGCCATCCAGTGCAGAGACAGATTTTGTAAGGCGTTTATGACAGAGTATCCTGACCTTTCCGTTAATCACTTCTTTCTAAAAGGGAGGGGCAATTTCCTGCATTTTAATGTAGCCTGGTATCTCTGTCTCACCATATTTCCTTCTGCTTTCCATCATCAGCTGTCAAACTGAGGCGAAAAAATTCAATCGCCATTAACGTCGCATCTGTGATCATGATATCGCCACACTCCCGGCCTTTTTCTCTGTCCTCCTTCACAGACACTGAGTCATCCTCCGATCGATTCTTACTCCTCACCGTTTCGGAAATGACGAGACATTTTATAACTTACATCACATCTGTTTGTCGGTGGATGATGTTTAAAAAATAGGAGGTTCTGTCGTCATCCGGGGTATTTTGGCACAAACGCTGATATTCTGTTATCAGACCGACGGTTTGGCCAATAAGATGCATCATCAATGATTTATCGTGGCTATAAATACACACATTAGTGAACGCACAACCGGTTTCTGTGATTACGACTGCCTTTGTGTCGCTGCCACCGGGGTGTTACTTTACAGACTGTTTTTAGAAGCTCTTTCTTCTCACCCTTGCAGCGCACATGTCTGCTCCTCACACCAGCAGAGTGCGATTCCCTAAGAAAGAAAGAAATAACCTGACAAAGGAGATGGGAAGACGGATTCGGAGACCGTTACATCGCCAAAACAGATCTGAATCGAAGTACTGAGTGCTATCCTTTTCTTCGATAGTCTTCCTCATGTAAACTGGAAGGGAACGCAAATGTTGATCATATAATTGACCAATAAGCTAAATAGGTGCTAAACAATTCAACAATACAATATATTGAAGTCTCCCTCAATATCCCATGCGCGCATGCTGTAACGTGAACCAAATACTGTGAAAATGCTTTGAAACTACCTTCACTGTACATGACTGATATTCAATCAGGGGAGACAAAATTCACACTTTGATAAATGACTGTACCGAACAGCCTGTGAAGGTACATCACTCTGCACGGAGACGCTCAAATACTTCAATCCTGTAAGGAAGACAATGGCACATTTTTGAGCAGAAAAGCTGACAATACAGAAGCGCTTCTTTTCACCCAACAAACTGCGTTTGGAAGTATCAAAACTCAAGGGATTCCTGCAGGCAACGTGTCAGTTGTTTCACGAAAATCATTCAAGTCACTGTACTTTTAGGCTGATTCTAAAATAGGTAACATATTATTTACTTGTAATAGAAAGCTACTATAGACAACGATATGACTAATGTGTTGAATTTAATCATAATTCAAACGTTAAATAATGAAATCCCCAGAACCCGAGTGACCTAAAATGAGGAATATCAGAATGTCTAGATGGAAGGTTAAGCTTCATTTGCATGATTGTCTATCGAAAAATCAAATATGATACCTAATTTACTGGATTATATAATCATGTTGTCTAGTGAAAAATTATATATGATACCTAATATACTAGATTATATAATCATGTTGTCTAGCAAAAAATTAAATATGATACCTAATATACTAGATTATACAATCATTTTAACGAATAGAATGTAAATTTTAAGGTAGCATTGAAACACATCAGAAACACTTGATTTGTCCCAGAGGTCAAATTGTAGGAAAAAATATGTAGCATAAACATCTGAATATTCAACATCTATAATTTGATGAGAAAAATGTACAATAAACTGTAAATCTGTATATGTATACAGATTGAGTAATAATAATAGATAATTCTATATTCATTGTCACTCATCATCTCCACCGTCAGTTGATTTTTTTGGCTAATATTTACTTGACTGGCAGAATCCCATTTGATTTAAATGATACGTTGACAAATTTCCTTTATCGTGTATTCATTTGAATTAAAGTTGCTTACAAAGACCAAAAAGCTACTAGCACACCCGCAACCAGACAGGTTGCAGATGCATCAGAATAATAACGCTCGATCTACCTGCCGACTGTTCACCTGGCTTACGTCACCGCAAAAGGGAGATGACCTTAAACCCTCACTCTCTGGTGCTTCCCAACACCTTGTAGAATAAAAGTCTAAATAACTCTTGCCTTCATGCTCTCTGCCAGCGCTGGCCTTTAAACAAATGTTTCAGATCCAGAGAGCAGCAGCAGGCCGGGCGGAGGGCTCAAGAGGATAATGCCGTTGGGAATCACACGATAATCATTTTTTGCAGGTTGTCAGGTGGGCGAGAAAGGTAAGAACGGGTCCGGGAGAGGGGGCGTAGTCCATTCTACAACAGTGAATCTGAGTTTTTTCGCACGCTGAAAAAAAAGTCTCAGGAGAACCCTTGAAAAAACAGATTTTGTAAAACGGCCTTAGGTCAAAATCTACATCTGCATTTTCAAAGCACTGACTTAATTACAATCTTTTAAGGTGCTCGGGCATTGAGAATACATCACTCGCATAAAAGGCTTTAGTGGTGATGGTTTGATTTTTTTTTTATGTTGAATAATATTATGACTCATTTTTGAATGACACTTTGATAAGAAAGTCGATCTCACAAATTAGATACTCAAGTGCGCAAACCCGTCTTTAAGCCCAGAGCTAAGGTTGCGGCAGACGGCAGGAATCAGAATTCTTACATATTAAGAGATCCGACAAGTAAATTAATCTGTCAGTAGAATGACGACAAACGTGCGAAAAGGAGAGACGGTTTATGAGACGCTTACAGATACCACCTTGTTTGCACTCTCAAAACTAGCAGGTCCAGCTAAGTGTCATATTTCCATCACTTTGAATCACAGTTGGATCCAATAAATACAATTACAGCCGAGTCATGTGACCCAGGAAGTTGCATCCCTTTCACGATGGGTTGTGAAAAACGTCTTTTCAATTTCACTGTAAGTCCAGTACATGCCGAGAAATTGACAGTAAAGCTGACTTTGACGGAAGCCAAAAGATATAAGCAGCTGTCATACTCGTTTGGTATTAACAATTTTTAAAAGCCAGGGATCTGAAACAAGTTACCAAGATATGGAGGGTAACTGACCGCGTGCCTTGACAACAAGCCACGTGACGTCACCACATCCAGGAGAGTCTGAGGAGCTTGTTTTTTAGGGTGTGATCATGAATCCCTTGGTTCTCGGGCCCTTTTATAATTACCTGTTTGACCTTTGTGTGCAGTAATGTCTCAGAAAATTAGAATATTGTGATAAAGTTCATTATCTTCTGTAATGCAATTACGAAAACAAAAATGTCATACATTCTGGATTCATTACAAATCAACTGAAATATTGCAAGCCTTTTATTTTTTTAATATTGCTGATTATGGCTTACATCTTAAGAAAACTCAAAAATTCCAAACATTTGAATATTATGAAAAAGTAATTTTTGTTTTTTTAATTGCATTACAGAAGATAAAGAACTTTATCACAATATTCTAATTTTCTGAGACAGTCCTGTATGTTCGCTTGAAAAAAAAAATTGTGGGGGCTTTAATTTTTTTGTCAGGTTTGTCTTGAACCTTGGTTCTGAAGTATAAAGTTAAATGCTGGTATCATCTGACCAAATCATCTGGGTGAATTAGTTCAGTCTCTTCACATATTCCTCTATTAACCCTCATGGCGTGTTAGATTTCCCAGGAGTGCCAGCGGCGGACCAATCACCTGATCACAGACTTCCAACCAATCAGAGTAAGATGTAGCTCGAGGAGAAAATCGAGGCGGACTACTCGTTGTTTGTTCTTAAAGCCCCACCGAATATATCTATCCTCTGTGATCAAACTTCCATTTCTCCATTTTGTCTAGATTTGCAAGACAACATCACGTCCAGACGGATGACACAAAGGCAGATTCAGGATCTGGTTCAGCAGCGTGGCTGTGGGAGTGAAAAGAAACTTGACCTCTGCAGATTCTTCTTGTTGCCAGGTTACATTTGCACCGTCTTGCACAAACAACGTGCATGAATCACAATGGCTAGATTCTTGATTCCTGCAGGCAGGTTGTGTCATTAAACACTGATGCGATGCCATAGACATTGTTGCGTAAACTGCGATCTGAGAAAACAAGAGACACGCTTTTCCTTTGCTGTAAATCTCATATGCGGGATAAACATGTAAACATTGCATTCCTCGACAACGGGAGCTTCCAGCAGCATCCTTGCCGTGCGTCTCGGGGTCAGAACTGAGCAGAACCCCAGAACCAGAACTTGCAGAGACCAGCAGAGGTGTCTGATGAGGCAGTGACAAGTCAGCAGATTGTTGCCCCTCAGACAAGCAGGCTGGAAACCAGAGGAGACAGCGCTTCAAAATCTCTGAGTCATCGCCCGGGCTCCTTTGACTGCTTACCACCGCCGCCCTCCTTCCCTTCCCTTCCCTCCCTCCCACCAGCGCCGCCTCCCCTGTTGTTTCAGCCATCGCTCTCGGTGACAGTGCACACAGATAGAGCTGTTAGCCGTCAGGCGTCTGGACTACACTAAGGAGTACAAGAGGGGAGCAACAACAACTCAAGGGTGGGTGGAGGAGTGGGAAAGGACACGCTAAGAAGTGGATGACAGGGAACAGGCATGTTAAAGTTAGATAAATGTCCCGATCATATGACAACACGACAAAAGCGCCTGCTGTAGTGGGGAAAAAAAGGAAAAACTGTACGTGTATCAGAATGATGCTGAAATGGAGGATGCTGACCTTTTTTTTTGGTCTCAAGCTGCTATTTTTTAACAGAGTCTAGACAATGTAATGGGAAACTAAGAGACGATAACCAGCGATGAATAATATGTGGGCAAGAGGAAAAAAAATAATAATGTGCTATGATTCAAGCCAACAAAAAGATGCAACGACTGAAACATAAAGAGAATCAGGTTTCTGTTTTTTTTTTTTTCCCCACTATATATAGCTGCCTGCTCTGCCAGGACAAGTTGAAACTGCCAGCAAGATGGACAAAAAGGAGAAAGAGACAAAGCAAGACTGTAAATTTGGAAGAATACCCCCGACTCCCATCCCCTTTTTTTGACCAGTCAAAAGTTAACCCTCATATTATGTTAAGGGTCAATTTGACCCATTTCAACCATTGACCCAAAGGGTCAAATTGACCCTTAACATAATATGAGGGTTAAGGAGGTAAGGTTGAGATTCACTACTTCAGGATCCTGCAAAATGTCCTTGGTCACCAAACAAAGCTTGAGTCCTCTTTACACAACATTGTAGTAGTGTTGGGCACATCATTGTAGTAACAAAGTATCGGAGAAAGAGAGAATTGTAGAGAGAAAGTACCGGGGTGCGATTCCAGACTACCTTCATTCTGCAAAGGTTAAAGGTCATCAAGGCAGACGAATGGCCTTGGTTGTGAGAATCCACCTAAACATTCTGCTGCGGAGTAACTGCACATTTGTTTTGTTTTTTTCTCTGAGACCAGGGGAAAAGAAGTAGTTGGGCATCTATTAGTTAAGGAGAAAAAACGGAAAAGGTTGTTGCTGTTTGCAAGTCTGTTGTGAAAATGAATGCAAATGATAAAGAATATTGGCAAGGTGAGCTCTGTTTGCTCTGCATGCACATGAGAGATCGACAAAAGGAAATGCAGGCTGGGAGTATGGCTTCAGCTGAATGGATAAAAAGGAAGTCTAAAAACATGAAGTCTTCATAAAGGAGTAATAACCAGCCTGGAACTCAAGCAAGGAAGCTGGAAATGGATAGTTCAATGTCTTCTGAAAAAAAAACAACAACAGTAACAGCAATGAACACACATGGGTGCTACACTTTGTGCTTTTGCACTTAGTGGATAGAGAGACCTTGGCTGGGCCTTCATCCACAGAAATCTGGGATGTCGTCTCATCAGCCCTACTGATCAACCCCATGGATATCTCTCTGGGTGTGAGGCTTCTGTCCCGCTGCAGGAGGAGCTTGTTGGTGTAAAACAAAGCAGACCTGGCAGTTTGAACAGTTTTCCAGCGGACAGCTCAGAACCAGTGGCTGTGGTTTGTCCAGATGTGTCCTCTGCTTTCACTAGTTGGGATTATGAGCTGACTGTATTTCACACACATATCCGCCTCCGGGCCAAACGGTGTAGTTTACAGTGTTTAAAATCCCCGACCTGTCGATCAGCTTGAGCAGAAATGGATTTTCCGGCGATATCTGTGACAATTTAATTCAGTGAGATATTGTCTCGTTTTCACTGTCTAATTGTCTGTTCTTTTTTTCATTCAACAAAGTTTTAAACTTGGAGCATTAAATGTCAAGTGTATTAGATACACAAACACACACACACTAAACAGGAAAATAACTTAAGAAGGAGAATAAAATCAGTAAGTGGGAAAAAGTAATTGCCAAATCGAGTCATGCACACAAATCCAGAATTTTCAAAATAAAACAGGAAATAGCCCAAAACAACTCAAGTTTATTTCCTTTTTTTTATTATTTTTTTTACTCCATGCATGACTTCAAACATGGATCATTACCAGCTATTTTAAATGTCAATTTTATGAGCCGACAGGTCGGTGCAAAAACTCCTGGGTGGATTCATGCTGGCTGAAACGACAGCTCGAAGAGATGAACATCATCTGAGATGAATGAATGGGAGCAAGATGCAGGCTGTCAATTGCAGCTTCGCTTTAGATTCACAGGCCTTTCACAGGAACATCCTTTTCATGAGATTTTTGGTTTCTAATAAAAAAAAAAGGTATTAAAAAAAGAAAAACATATCGACCCACCCGAAGGAGCAACGCATTCTCTATGTACACTGTGTGTGCAGCTCTACTTATAGGGGTTCCCCAAGCAATTCCTCTTTCTAAAAATAGCTGCAGCTCAGCGAACCTGTAAAATAGGGGAAAATGTTGCCAAGTAAGGAGTGTGTTGAGATGACAGATAGGTCTGTTTTTCATCCAGTGACATCCATGTGACATTTCACAATGTCAGAGAAAGACTCTTTCTTTTCTTTTGTAGCAACAGCTGCTCAAAAGGACACATGGTACATGTCTTAGCTGTGACCCAGATATCAGCGCACACAAGGGAAGGCAAGGCGTGCAGAGAGCTGCTCGTATGAACCGCGCAGCCCGGGGTTTTAGCTCACTAGATCCATAGTGTTTCCATGTCCGTGTTAACAGGGACGGGCAGGGTAAAAAAGAAAATCATACTAAAAAGACCACTAAATGCTCCACTAATCCAGCAGTGAATGAGAGCGGCTCGCTGCAGCAGTTCTTTTATGCTCTGTTGATTGCACAGGGGGATAAACACAATGCTGAGCCAGCAGCCGGCGCAACCTCTCCAACCCCGCTGCACCGCCAGCATTGCGCATTACCTCACCCCACCTAAGCCCCCCGCCGACCAGAGCCTGGGCCTGCCTGCCCGCCCGGCCACGGGGCTTTCGGGTGACGTAACACACCCGGGGGGGGGTTCTGCTATTTGTTTCAGCATTCTGGACTCTGTCAAGGTCTAACAAAAAGAAAAAAAAAAGTTTCTTCAACTGAGAAGGCGGAAATACTGGACTAAGCTAAATCACAATCATTTGTGATGAAAATATAAATAAAATGTTTGAGGGTTTGTCATCCACAGAGGATCAAAATGACCCTGGGATTTGATTTTTGGCTTGAATATGCACAAGACATCATCATCTGTTGTCACACTAATATTTTGGGGCTGAATTTTAACCACACAAAATAAATAAACAAAGGCAAAGTGGAATAAAGCATTGCAACTTTCATCTATTTATTTATTTTTACATTTTCTTTGCAGTTTAAGTATACATCTTCCCTACAGGAACGTGATTTTGAGCTCCCGTGCCCAGCATCATAACTCCAACTGAATATAATGGAAGGGAAGTGCTAAGGTGACCAGACAATGTGGGTGTCTTCGAATGCACCTGCTTTCTGGCGAAATATCTGCTGCATATTCATGTGACCTCTGCAAAATCATTGTTATGCAGAGAATCAATGACAGACTGACACACGCCATGTAGTTACAGCGCAGTGTTCCTGTATTGAATTAACGGGCCGCTACACAACAACAACCACATTGTCAGTCATCTTCACCCGGTCACCATCACAAAACACCACCTTAAAACATACACATTGTGATATTTCTTTTTAACGCACCGCCGTGTTGATGTGGGCACTTGCGGGTAGCTGGTTGTTTTTTTCTTTCAACTGAACAACTCAAGCAGGTTTCAGAATCTTGTCAGCCATGACATTAGCATCAGTGCTGTGAACTTGTGGGTGGGCAAAGTTTGTTCCGGGAATGAGACAACTCACGACTTGGAGTTATGGCTTGTGAAAACTTTGGTGAATGTAAATTAATAATGAGACATTTATGACTCCATAATAAAGCTTCTGGATTTATTGATTTCCCAAGACAGCTATAAGATGCTGCTTTAAATATTAACAGCCCTTTTTTCGCAGCTCCTTTTTGATGTCACTGCAGGTAAACACAAGGCTCAGGACACGAGGCAAATCCCGGGTTTCACCCCCAACCAGACAGACTATTGCCTCTTTCTGGTTAACCTTTGTCACATCTTTATAACTTCTACTATCAACAAATTCCTTAATTGTGCTTCAGACAAAGGCCGCTCCTATTTAACACCAGCGTTGTTAAACATTAATGACTGCTCTCTAATTGAGAAACCAAAAATCTTATGAAACACAGTCACGTGTTTGTGAGTCGGAGGAGGCTTATCTAGAAGTAACAGCCAGCTTGGCCTATTTTTCCAGTTAATACAGTGCTCCTTGTCCACTGATGTAAAGCAAGTCATGCCGACAACATCAGGCTGACGGCCCGTTGCCACGACAATGCCTGCAGAGCATGAGCATATTACATAATGAAAGATGAGGTGCTCCCCTTGTCAGCTATTCTCTTTCTATGAATTTTTCCCTTTTTTACCCTCCATCTGTTTCTTTTTAGTCAACCCGCCCCTCCAACCATCCTCCAATTTCATTGCCTGCCCCTCCCTTCTTTCCTCAGAACATACTCTCCATCACACTTTTTTGCTTTCTTTTCTTCCTAAGATTCCACTCTCTGCCACCTCAAAGGGGAAAAAAAAAACAATCATCGGGATGATGTATCCTAGCAACAGGGACATCACACCCTTTCAGGATCAGGATGAAGCAAATGTAATTTTTAGACAAAGAGGATGAGCAGCAGAAGGGCAGAGGGACATTTTTAGAAACATGCACAGCAACAAGCAAAGGTCAAGCATCAGCCATCTTTGAAAACCTAATCTAACTGAACAGCTTTAGAGGGGATTACAGCTTTGTTTTACATTTTACAGTGACAAACCATGTTTAGTTAAATTTGGATTTTAATTTTCTTCAATTAAAACAACACACCTACTTGTCACAGTGATGAATCAATTAAAAAAAATGGAATATTATGGATGGAATATTACAGAAAGGGGTGTATGTCCATTAGTTGTTCAAATCTGGATCTCGAACATTAAAAAAAGTGCTAATTCTCCCCGAGTTGGCTGAGTTAAAATGACAACTGTGCATGTTCAAGCTTGGCTCACCTTCGTAACATCAAGATTCTGTGCCGCTTTTTTCCACCTCTTTTACAGATTCAAAGTGGATTATTTGGACAGCACTGGAGTTCGATTGCTTTCACTCCTGCAAGGGCGAAACAGGTGGCAAACATTGAGGACAGTAGCAGCATGGCTGCAGTTTGAACAAACAGAAATAAGTAATGTTAGTAAAGTCACAGGCTCTCCATTGGTCACAGAGTGAGCGCAGTTACAGGTGAACTCACAGACTAAACCCAGGTGGTTTTCTTCATCCCCGCTCTTTCACCCTTCTTCATTCTTTTGTCAGCCTATTTTTCTCGGATCCTTGTGCCTACGAGTGTCGATGCAAAGTGGCAGAGGAGGACGACGGAGCAGGGAGTGATTTGATATCCGATGTTTGGATGTTATTTGAGAGGGACAGGAAGGACCGCTCTGCTCTCCCACCCTTTGACCTCTGCTCAGGGGAGACTTGGAAGACACTCATGATGCTGCTCAAGAAATCAAGAACTCTCAAATTAATGATTAGTGATGGGGATATTGTAGTGGCAAATACACTTATTCACAAACAATTTTATTTCAATATCTATGCTTTGAAATTAACTTATGTCAAGTATTGCCGCAGTGAAAGTCTTTATTAGTTGCAACAGGTTTTTTTCCTAATCCAACATAAAACACCTGATTACTGACAAAGACATTTTCAGATGGACTGGCCAGCAAGTTAAAAGGAGGATTCAATGAAAAATTGGGGCTAAGATATATAGAGCAGACATGCAGTGTTCTGTGGATTCACTAAGTAAAAAAACACTGCAGATCTACAACCGCACTTTGTGTCAAACCCAACTATTATATCTACACAATGGATGAAGATGTGACATCGCATGTTTAATCCTGTTGTGGAAGAAAACTCACCGTCTCCACCTTCTGGTGAGAAAGTTCTTATAAATGAAAGGTACTATTTGTAAACTCTTTCAGTTTTTATCTTCCAAACATCATTAAGATTTGTGGAGGGGCTCCACCCCCTGACTTCCTGTATCCTGAAGGTCAGTAATTTCCAGAGGCACTTTAACAGACTATAGCACATAATTTATACTGCTTAATCTCTGATTTTACTGTATCAATAAACAACAGACCACACGTCCATCAAGGTCAGTGTGAAAAGTTCATTTTTAAAAGGTTTATCATGTCTATGAATTTCTCCCTTTTTCCTTCTTTCCTAATTATCAAGCCACAAAGGCTGTCCACAACTTTCAACTGCAATCAGACAATATTTATTAGTAATTTGTTTTAGCTCTGAATTAAAACTGATCTCCCCGGTTCAGCCGCAACTTCGATAAAGACCGAAGTCAGAAGATACAGATCGCAAAACTAAAACAAGCCTTTCATCTGTTTTTGGGACAGTGATGGTCGTCTGGACACAATGGATGTCATTTGTTTTTATTCTTTTTAAAGTTACAAGTGACCAAGAACTTCCAGGTAGTCATTGCTGCCACAGGGATATAGTGAACATATTCAGGTACTCTGATAGTCTGTGAGTGTGTGTGTTGGTATGGACAGTTGACGGTTGAGTGCACGAGCTCAAGATCATGTTTGTTTGTGTTGTATGGTGTGTGTGTGTGTGTGTGTGTGTGTGTGTGTGTGTGTGTGTGTGTGTGTACGTGTGTGTCTGTGATGTTGAGTGATGCACAGAGGAAAATGAATAAAATGAATAAACCCCACTGTATTCAAATGGTTTAAAATCAGTGTTGAAAAAAACAAACAAGGAAAGACAACAGTGGTCTAAAACTAGAAGCAAAAACAACAAAAACCCCACTTAGAAAAAGGAATAAATATTATTTTACAGAAACATCAATGACAGACAGCAGAGAATTTGATTTCCCTCTGATTTTGGTGTGTGACAAGTGAGACAAAGACGACAAGACTGGAGTTCTCGCTCCGCCTCCCTCTGGCTCCTGTGGCAGGAATCAGCATCCGGAAACCTACGGGTGCGTTACTATGGTGACGCTTTCAGGAGAGAAGGCAGAAAATGGGCCGGGCAGTGCACTGCAAAGCTGGACTTCTTTCTAAGGCTTTATATGGCACGTCCTGTCTGTAACAATACAGACGGCAGCCGGAGTCCCAGATCCCCCAAACAGAGCACACTGTCCTGAGCAGCTTCAGGCTTGGTCCCCGCCTGTGTCCATGAGCTCTGCACCACAGCCCACCTGCATCAACGCCGCTTCACCTGCAACCCCTCCCGCCAGCCCGACTCTACAAGGCACTGGTATATACTCCACATTCTAACATCTGGACTCACTGTTAAGATGGACAAGCGGTCGAGGCAATGAGGATACACAAAAACACATGTACAGATACAGACGGGCCAGCCGGGTAAGGTCCTGGGATCCCGACAATGCTACCAGTCTCGCTTTATACCTGTGATAGCATTACAAAGATTTCACCTAACAGTCTGCTGATGGTGGAGGCAACCAGATATGTAAACGTTGACAAGGCAAGCGAAGACATTTACAAAATCAATGTTACGATATGGTTACGCCATGGTTCCTGGATGACCTCCATCGTCTGTGTGGATGCTTGACCCAGGCATTTTTTTTACAGAAACAGGTAGAGGCTGAGAAATTCTGCTGTTCAGTTTCAGATTCAAAGTTTAGTTTTGTGTTATAATGCTAATAAATAAAAGCCATCATCCCCACTTTCATGACTTCTAGACAGTAAAAATCAGACACTAAACTCCAATGTCAGACATTAAGTTGACATAAAAGAATGTTGGGCGGATGTTAATGTTAGGACGTTTTCAAGATTACTGGATTCTGATAATTTAATACTAGCATCGCGAGCAACCAGCAGAACACTGGATTCAGGCCTGCATATGATGTTGGCATCGAAGTCGTAATAGTGAACTTTGGTCACCTGGCATTGTAACTTGTTTTCAACCTAATGTCAACATCTCAACAGTGTTGTGACCGCATATTTGAAAATGTATGTACAAAGCATCCCAACATGTCAGATTTGAACCACAAAGAATTACGAACAAGTTCTCAAAAGCTGCGGAGTTCAAAAATTGTAGCTAAATAATAGCAATTGGCCCTTTGGACACAGTTAACCTACAGATAAGTGAGAGTGTTAGTTTTCCATGTGCGTCTACAAGGCACAGACACACAAAAGACTGGCTTAGTGGAGTGCCTGAATTGCAAAACTGTGGGTTATATATTTATACAACTACTATTCTAAACACTGAGACTGGCTGGTACTTTCGCAAGTTTGGAATGATTATCTAGCAGACAGTAGTAATTATAAAAACCCTAACTCCTCTTTCTAACAACTTACTAAAGACTATTCTAGATGTCCTGGTTAAACAGGGACGCAAAAGCACTGGAAGTGATGGTCGATTTGACTTTGCAAATGAAGGTGGATTTTTACCTCCGAGGTTTTGGTCAGGAGAGAAACTACAACCTTCGTATCATGTCCTCGTAGCTGCTCACTTAATGCAGCAATTAAAAAAAAAAAATAATGGATACTTCAATTCTGGAATGCCCATGTTTGAGCAGCAAGTATGAGTTGGAAGCCAGCAGCCAGCAGCTGATTATCCTTTCTTTGAACACAAACACATTCATACAAATGTGGATCAAGTCAGGCACACAACAACAACGAACCAAACAGCTGCTGGGTGTAGCTTCATCTTGACCAAGAAGATTAAAAGTGGCATAAAACTCTTTCTAGAAGGTTAAAATAACTCCTTCAACATAAATCCAAGGGTCTTCATCGACATCACGGTACACTACCGTCTCAAAAGGAACTCCCAAATCAGTCCCTCCATGTGAATCAACGGCAGTGATCACTGCTAGCTTTTTAAGTAGACGTGAACTTTGGATGTTTCCAGTACATTTGTGCATGAGACATAATACTTAACAAAGGGCTTACCTGTGCTTACCTCCTCTGGCTGTACATGCTACCTAAACAATGATGATCCGTCAGACTTTTTTTTTGTTTGTTTTGTTTTTTTAAACATTGACTTTGTATGCAAAAGTTGGACTGATATCCAGAAATTATAGCTTCTGTTCCTTTTGACAGTAACACCTGTGTAATATAACTTCCCTGTCCATTTCCACATGTGGAATTCCCAGCTGATATTAAAGTATCTGATAATAAAAAAAATAAAAGTCACACAGATTGGACCTTTTTTTTTTCCCCTCTCCCTTATTGATGCCTTTTGTCCCGAGTAGACCTTGATCCACGGTGGACACGCCACAAAAAAAACAGGTTAACAAAAAAATTGAAAAAAAATGTTTTTAAATTTTTTAAACAGGTTACCATCTGAGTCATGGCTCTGGTATCCATGTAAAAAGGTCCCCTGTGGCTCAGGGTGAAATAGGATTTAACGCAGCAGTTCGGCTCCAACAGACAAGACAGGGAACAGTTGTCCGCTCTTTACCGAGACATTTCGATAACCTCTGGAGCTGCGGCTGAGGATTCATTGCACAGAACTCGCACCAACAACCTCTGGCCAGAACACTCTGTGCTTTGAAATCACTGGAACTTTGCAACATTTTGAACGGACTTCTTCAAAATAAATATCAGGTTTGAAAAAAAAAAAAATCTTTTCGGTGATTTCTGGATGCGCGTAATTGGAAGGACAGAAAAGACTGGAGGATATGGTTGTCCTCCTCTGGAGTGCCTAGTGTTCGGTGAATGTGTGTGTCATACTCTCTGCGGCATTTTACGGCTGCTACTTGAAGACGTAGTTGATCAGGACCTGAAGGAGGATGAGGAAAACGATGATGATGTAGTCTCTCTGCTGGAGGAAAGAGGAGCCTTCCGCTCTCCCGGCACGATTCCTCAGCATGCTGATGCTCCTGCAAACGCACGCAGGTTACATAGGTACTGGAATATCACACCATGGTTGTCGTACGGCTATCCAATTTCACCTGTTAATGTCTTCCTGTGTCTGCTTGATAGAGTCAATGGCACTTTGAAGCTCACTGAGGTCTGTTCCCTTCTTCCTCAGCCGGCTGTTATGCTTGCTCTTGTGTCCTGCAAAGGGAATTCCGGGCGGCTCAGTAATGACCACCAGGGGCTGCTGTTTAAACTTTTCTGAGTTTTGCCAGCTTGCACCTGCCCCGTTTGTACCGCCTGTCCAATACTGATTCAGTGTCTTGCCAAGTCCCTGTACACTTTTGAAAAAGTTTGATTAAACGAACTTGAAATATACGTGGCTGCAGTACAGACAAGTCACAGTGAGAACAATCTCTTGAGACCATATGTTATGATCCTACTGTTATTTATTGATCACTGTTGATTAATAAATAATACTTTTGTTTAAATTGTAAAGCTTTAGTCACAGTTGTAGTCACAACTAACTCTGTAAGTACTTTGATTCTTTCCATGAGTGTGCTTTGTGAGGGGTAGTTGGTGGAATCTGGAAGTTGAGGTTTTTCAAACATGCTAGACAACAAGCTGAGGAAATGGAATGGCTGACTGAGTCTATTGATCTTTGGATGCAGAATGTACTCTTGTTTTGACTCAAACCTTTAATTTGTATAGCTATGGTTAATACAACAAGGTATGTGATTTCTAAACTAATACAGGGACAAAATGCAGAACTGTAATCGATTTTTAAAATTTGGATTACCTAAAAAGTTACCTGAAGTGACAAAAGGGGAATGGCAAATTTTAGTTGATTCTGAAGAGAACAAGACTTTGCAGCTCATTTTAACAAGAAATTGGGAGTTTTTGGTTTAAATCCAGCCAAATGGAGCTAAACAGTGAATGTCTTAAGATATTTATTGGTAGTATCCAATAAAAACAAAAAAAACATGGCGCTATATATATATATATATATATATATATATATATATATATATATATTAGGTTTTTGTTTTTTTTACAATTATTCATGTACTATGGAACTCATCCTCATTGACACAACACTAACATGACCTAAAAGATGATTAAACAACTTGACAACTGCCAATGGACTGTCCACTCAGGTTGGAAATTATTTCAATGGGTATTAAGCCATATATTTCTTTGCACCTCAGGCAAATGTTGATTTATTATCCATTAAATCTGCAGCCAGTCATGCTTTGACTGTGGTCTTTATGGGAACATTATGATAGAAGCTCACGTTCGCTGCCAGATGAGTCTTGGCGATCCAGTTCTGGTGAAGAGCAGCCACTCTCAGGGCTTTTAGGCTTGTCACTCTTGTGTTTCCTCTTTGGCACCGTTACCTACATATCACATCCATTTGCACAGGCGAATAAAAAGGGAAACTGATCAACAAATATGCCACACATATTTATAACACAATTAAACCACTATTCTTATTTTTTTTTTTTGACAAAAGCTTCAACTGTGACAAAAAGGTGATGCATGCATGTGTCTTCAGACATACAAACACAGCCACACAGACATGGAAGCCGGTGTTACAGCAGGAATGACAGCCGTGCAAGATGTGCTGGCGCATCAGGAAATGGAATCCACTTAAAAACACTCAATAAAATGACAAAAAAAATCCAGTACTAACCCATCCTGCCAAGATATAATACATTCATATGATAGTGCTTTGAGAATCCCTGACAGTATTAGCTCTATTACAGAAAACTTTATTTAACGTGATTCGAATATTTGCTTTGCCACACTGGTGCCAAGGTTGACTTTGTTTGCAGCTTCTAAAAATTTCCAAGGCATAAAATTGTAGAACAGGTAGACATGAAGCTTTGCAGCTGTTTGCAAATGACTCTTTTAAGTGACACCAGTTCAATGACCGTGAACCACATTTTCAATAAAATTATCCACCTCTGTAATTTCCTCTGACCTCATGAGCTACTTCTTACTCTACATCCAAATTTGAGCCACTTGCTTAAATACTTAAACGTACATTTTATTTTCCCTTCAGACTGTCGGAGTTGGAGCTGCTGTTTTACGAAAGATAAAGAAAACTACATGACCAAGGAAAAAGGACAGATTCAGCAAACAAAATGTGAGTATAAAATATGAATTGAAGAATAGTGCTAATCTGGGTCGATCTTTATGAAAGAGGACATCAGTATGAAAATAATCATGTAATCAAATGTAAACTGTCATAATTCACCATCTATGAAAATCAGCAGGTGTATAAAGGCAAATAAATATATATATATGATATTTAATTTAAAAAGGACCAAAAAATCCATCTCTATGAGGAAACAGTTATCAGCCAAGTACGAATAAAATTTGGAGATTATAACGGAGTATAACCTCACATGAGGCTCCAAAACCCTCAATGTATGCAAACACAAAGAGACAGTCTTTGCCTTAAGTTATGAACATAAATAATAAAATCTATATGAAAATCTAAGGCACTCTAATGGCTAGTGTTAAACCAGCCGCTCTTTTTCAGCTGAACATGAAAAAAGAGCCCAAGTCCAATCTGAGACTCGGCCAGTGAGCATCATGCTGAAACAAACAAATGGAGATGTGAGCAGACACGCACAGCTGTTCTCTCTTTTTCACTTGATATGAGGGAAAACTGGGGCAAAATCAAACAGATTTTTTTTCCACAGTATCTGTCAAACACATGAATACCATGGAGACAGCAATGTGTAATTGTGTGCAATATATACTGTGTGTATATATATATATATATATACATATATACATATATATATATATATATATATATATATATACACGTGGAGTATTTATACACACATATACATACAGTATATAGTTTATATATATATACACATAGTATATATATATATACATACATACAGTATATACATATACATATATACACACACATAGATACTGTATATATGTGTGTGTGTGTGTATATATCTATATATCTATATGTATATAAATATTATATACAATTCCCCCTGTTTTTTAATTTTATTCTTGTTGTTTACAATTTTGATGCTGCTACCCCATGTGTCCCCCAATTGCCCCGCAGGGACAAATAAAGTTTTTCTGATTCTGATCATTATCATCTTAATACATGGCAGATAATACATGGGATTTTCAGCAGTTGTGCTGCTTACACTTTCACTGTGAGGAGAACGTAAACACGTAAAAAACCTGCATTCTGTCGTAAGAACTAAAGGATGCTGAAATACAAGATGAAAAATAGTAGGAAGTGCATGGGAAAATAGTGCATGGAGGTTGCAGACGCACTACTCTCTGCACTCTTTTCAGGCACTTAGAAAGAATCTTGCGTCAGTTCAACCTCATAAAACTTTAACAAGATAACAAAAATAAAGTGCTTGAAAGAAAACAAGTTCTCTCCAAATAGAGTGGGTTTGGAAAACGCTGTCCTTTGTGCTCCACTATCCACCTCCTTTTCATGAGGCTAGTGAAAGGAGGGTGTGATGTCACATTCTCTCGCATACAGAGAGAACAACGGGCAGGATGAGCACAAAACAGGCAGAAGACAAAGAAGGTAAAAAAAAAAGAAAAAAAGGAGCAGAAGCGATGCTGGCAGCACAAAAGAGATGACAGAAAAAGAGGTGGCAATGAAGATGAAGAGCTGGTTTGTTGCGCAGAAGGTTGATGAAGCGGCGAGATGTTTTGGGGGTTTTGAAACGGCGATTTTTTTTTTTGTTGTGGGGACAACCTACCTGGCACTTGCAATTGTCCCTCCGCGGCCCCTGGTTACTCAGACTAATAAGACTGCCAGAACGTACCATTGGGGTGCGGTGTCGGACCTTGGTCTGGATACAGCCGTCTTTTTCAAACTGGATCAGGTCATTGAGTGGATCCCATGGCCTTGTGCTGCAAAGGGAAAGTTAAAGAAACACAGCAGGTCACGATATTGCAGCCTGCTTCACTGGATACAATTTTGCAAGAACCAAAGGTGGCGGCCAACCCCTGTTTGCTAAAGGAAATTACCACTAGATGGCAGCCTGATGTTGGTCAACCCAAAATGGAAGCCAGGACAAACAAGAATGAATCTTGAGCTTCTAATGTGAACAAATTCTTTCATTCCATGAGTCCTGAACTGGCCTTCAATGTCATTGAGTTCCTTGCGGTCACATAATTATTACTGTGTTTACACAGTACAACGGTTGGAGCCCTTATCCACAGGTTAAAGAACCATACATTTTGAATAGTATGGCGAAGCATTCAGCATCAGTGATACAGAGAATATGTCTGGGGAGGTTTTTTCCACATGAAGAAATAATTCAAACACATTAATTTGTGGCCTAAACAATAAATATATCATATGTCCTTTTCAGTGATTTTGACCCAAAAATTGGGACAATGGGGTCTCTAGTTAAAAAAATACTTGATTATTCCCTTGGAAACTGGCTGGAAAATTTGTAAATTTAGTTGAAGTATTTGTCCAGACCAGATTCTCCACAACTTGTTATGTTATTCAGGGATTTCTTTTTTTTTTCTCCTGATAACGTTGTAATGAAAGTAATTGGCTTATTGTCCGTCCTGCCTGATTCTTTAAGGTCTGTTCTTCCAAAGTACCAGCAGACAGTTCTCAAGTAAAGGAGGAAGAACGACTCACTCAGCGTATTTGTAATGCCATTCTCCAGTGACAGGATCCTGTTCAAACAGAGCGGGGATCCATTCCTCACATTTGGCCTTCCTCTCCCGGGCTGATTTCCTCTGAACTTCCTCCAATATGAACTTCTCGTTGGTGGCCTCCGTCTGATCCTTGTTGTTAATAGCCCGAGTCACGTGCTGCCACAGTCTGACAGACAGATGCAAAAGTGGGACACCCATTTAATTTCTTCGTAAACAAGAAAAAAAATATGGTTAATATCGCTTAAAAGAAAGTCTAAAAAAAAAAAAAAAAAAAAAAAAAACAAAGCAAAATGCTCAACAGCTGCAGACATAGCACCTTTCTGATTCGTACTCCCCCTGCTCCTCTGGGGGAACGGTACAGCGGGTCAGTCGACTCTGTCTCAGCTCCGGCGTTGGGTTCCAGAAAGTATCCATGGTCCCAGTCTTCTTGTCATTGATGAAGATTTCACTGTCCTGTATTTGAAGAAGTCATTAAATCTCCTTTACCAATAATTACAAGTCTGACAGAAGAAGAAACAGTCTGAGATTCGCGCCTTTGACAAAAGACCTACCCTGCATATCAAATTATTTTGTGGTAACTGGAACATACAACATTTTATCACTACATTATCATACAGCATATTTCAGTATATTTCTTGCCCAAACTTCTTCTCTGATAATCCCTCTGTATTGTCAAAAATACATTTCTTTTTACAAAGTATCCAATTTGAACACAATTCTAAAAGCAATTGAAAATTTGACAAAATATTGCACAATGACATCAGTAATTTTATATTACACAAAATACAGACAACCAGGTTAGGATGACAATACTCATATTAGTATGCCTGTGAAGGTTTTCAGCGATCCAGAGTCGATCTTTGTCAAACCTTATCCTGGCAACTAAGAGAGAAACTAAGTCCTGTTGTGAGATGTGATTTAAAAACGAGCAAATATTTGTATTTAATGAATACAGACGTGCTTGACTTGCCATTCCTTATGTGACAGGCAAATGGTACATAGTGGACTTACCCAATGTCCTTCCAGCGTAGCCAACACTTCCTTTCCCAACTTTATCTTTCCAGAGATCTGGTTGACGCTGTCACTGCTTCCCAGAAATGGCTGCAGAGGAGGGGGAGGTCAGACGGAATGGATGCGGCAGTGGAGACAGATGTAGTCAACAGCAAGGCAAGGGTAAGAAAGGAAAAAGGATGAGGAAAAGAAGGAGGGGATAGAATAAAAAAATTAAAGGTGAAGGAGGAGGGAAGTAAAGGCCAGGATAAAAAAGGACAAAGCAAGTGAGGGAGATAAGCAGATTATACTATGTGTAATTTTTTAAATCTTTCATATTTTAGTGGATATGATTTGAATTTGAGCATCTGCGCAGTCAATTTCAGTCATTTGACAAGTTACACACTATAGAACTCTTAAGACCTTGTTCTGATAATGAAGCAGAATATCTGTTATTAGCTGAAATCCTGCTTGATGATTCTGATTAAAATAGATAAGTAGGATCATTTTGATAAAAGGCCATGAGACTGCAGGGCCTTCTTCCAGATAGATCATCAGCACACAGAGCTGGAGCCTGCATCATCACTTTTTATATAATAGTGTTCAATGAAGAACCTGCTTTAAAAATACAAAAATTCCTGTATTTTAAATTGCACCAAAGTGTGTGGAAAGTGCAAGAACCAACCACTTTATGCACAAACATATCAGTGTGTGTGAATATACAATTCAAAGTAAGTGAATTGTGTCTTCAAACTAAAATCTGTGTGGGACTACATGTTTTACACATTCTTTACGGATCTTTCTGTAGGTATAAGTCAATCACATGGATGTATCGAATTATCCATCCATCTTCTGCCGCTTATCCTGCACTCAGGGTTGCTAGGATGCGGGAGCCTATTCAAGGTGTCATCGGGCGAGAGGTACGAGTATAACCTGGACTGGTCGCGAGTCAATCCCAGGGCCAACCCAAACCCATTTAATCACTCATTTGGGGCAATTTTCTTCTTTTTCTTTTTTTTTCCAATTGATCTGCATGTTTTTGGACTGTGGGAGGAAACCCACATGGACATGGGGAGAACATGCAAATTCCACACAGAAAAGTCCCCTTGTCGGAATCGAACCAGGGTCTTTCGTGCTGTGAGGCCGAAGATTTGGACAAGCTGGGATGAAAACATTTCAAGAGGGCTCAATTGACAAGAAATGTTTAAGCTGTCCATTCGTACCTGCCGCTAGTTGAACAAAGGAAAGGTTTGCACAGTTGTTGGCGTGAATTGGGGTTTGGGGAGTGGGATGTTTTTCAGGGTGGATAAGAAGTGGAGAGACACAGTTGGTAACGGAATCAGGGGTTGAAGCATTCAGAAAACTGAGATAAGGAACTGAGAGGATTTCAAATATTCCTACTGCCCCTCTAGGTGGTTCCAGATTTACCTCCTAAAGGATTTTTTAGGTTTGCTCCATCCGACTAAAAGGGTGGTGAAATAACTTTATTCACTTAAAAGTAGGAAACAGAAACTGACCTTGAGTTTAAACTCGAGCTGAGCACTGTAGCCAGTTTTCTCACATGCGATGGTGATCTGACCGCCCAGCTCCAAGGTCATGGTGCCATACAGGATTCCTGACACATTCATGGCGGGAGAAATATTAGTATACATGGACAATATCATGGACATATCAGTGTATATTGACAACTCACACATAATGTCAGACCTCATCACACTTGTGACAGTTCAAAATACTCAAAACTAATCAGTTTAAAATACTGAATAAAGTATTACTGTCAGAGATAGCAAAGGACAGTGAGCAAGTGAGGAGCAGATGCTGAAATAAATGTGACAAACATGATAAACCTGCATCAAGGTTCTCACATGTTGTTTTGGTGACTGTTCACATTCCTCCGCAAACCCAACCTCGGCGTGTGACGTCACCCAATCTGCCATAGCCCCGTTGCAACCGCAGAGTGCCTTCATCGCTATCTCGGATGACTTCAATCATGTCCCCATGGACAAAACACTGCCAAACTTCACCGAGTATGCGAATTGCCCCACCAGGAAGGGGAGGACACTGGACTTGCTCTATGCTAACATGAGGGATGCATACAGCTCCTCTCCCCTCCCCCCACTGGGCAGGTCAGATCATAACTTGTTACACCTCAGCCCTGCTTTTGTGCCTCTGGTTAAGAGCCTGCCTGCGACCTCAAGTACAGTGAGGAGATGGTCGGAAGAGGCTTATGAGGCACTGCAAGGGTGCTTTGAGATCACTGACTGACTCTGCCAGCTTAATGGTGAGGACTTCAACGGTGTCACGGAGTGCATCAAGCACTACATCGACTTCTGTGTCCCAGCCAAGATTGTTCAGTGTTACCCAAATAATAAGCCTTGGGTAGCAAAGGACATTAAAACCCTCCTCAACGACAAGAAGAGGCTTTCAGGGCTGGAGACAGGGAGGAGGGTAGAACCATCCAGCGACACCTAAAGCTGACGATTAGAGAGGCCAAGGAGGAATACAGGAGGACACTGGAGTGGAAATGGCAGCAGAGCAATACCAGAGAGGTCTGGAGAGGACCATCACTGGTCTAAGGTCTGCGGGAAAAAGAGGAATTGAAAACAGCAAAGAATGGTCCAATGAACTTAATCTCTTTTTTAATAAATTTGATTCCACAGCCCCCACCCCTCCTGCACATACACCCATCATCACCTCTGCTCCCTGCCAACAACCATCACTTACTCCACCCTCTCTACCTCGCTCTCCTTACAGCCTCCCATCTACCACGGAGGGTGACTCGCACCCACCCTTCCACAAGCAGAGGATTAACAGCACTCCCCTACTTCCCTGCTTCCCTGGTCATCACCTCCACCTTCACAGTGAACATCACAGCTGACAATCTTAGAAGGTGGCTGGGGAAACTCCACTCTGGCAAGGCAGTGGACCCTGATGGGGTCAGCCCCAGGGTGCTCAAAACCCATGGCACCCAGCGCTGTGGTGTTCGTCAGTATAGCTTCAAATTAGCCTGAATCTGCAGATGGTCCCTGTGATGTGGAAGACGTCCTACCTCGTTCCTGTACCAAAGACGCTGTGTCTTTGGTACCTGACCTCCCACATTATGAGGACCCTGGAGAGACTCGTCTTGGAGCAGCTCTGACCTTTGGTCAAACCCCATTTGGACCCACTTCAGTTCACCTACCAGACCCGATTTGGAGTTGAGGACGCCATCATCTACCTGCTGGACCGCGTCTACACCCATTTGGACAAGATGGCGAGCACTGTGAGAGTCTTGTTTTTTGACTTCTCCAGTGCTTTCAACACCATCCGTCTGGCTCTACTGGTTGAGAAGATGACAGCAATGAAGGTGGACTCCCCTCTCTTTTCCTGGATTACTGACTACCTAACGCACAGTGGGCAGGGAAACGCATTTCTACACTGTGCATGTGACAATAAATGCTTTGAATCTACCTGACTGGCAGACCCCAGTATGTGCGCCCACAGCATTGTGTGTCAGACAGAGTGGTCAGCAACACTGGGGCACCACAGGGGACTGTCCTCTCTCCCTTCCTCTTTGCCCTCTACTCCATGGACTTCAGCTGCTAGAGAGTCCTGTCAGAACTTTGCTGATGA
The DNA here is from genome assembly GCF_037954325.1 of Fistularia commersonii. Taxonomy (NCBI): domain Eukaryota; kingdom Metazoa; phylum Chordata; class Actinopteri; order Syngnathiformes; family Fistulariidae; genus Fistularia; species Fistularia commersonii. The sequence goes on from NC_141288.1 coordinate 12,382,720, forward strand.
CTCGGCAGTGGTTGGATGTATCATTAAGGGTGATGAGGTTGAGTACAGAGTTGCTGTGGGCTACTTTGTCACATGGTGTGAGCTGAACCATCTTCAGTGATATGTGGCAAAGATGAAGGAACTTGTGGTGGACCCTAGAAGGACCAAGGAGCTGGTGACCCCTGTCTTCATCAAGGGGGTTAGTGTGGACAGTGGTCAGTGTGATATCTGGGGGTAGTCCCCGACAACAAACTGGACTCTAGACAGAACACGGACAACCTTCACAGGCGACTGAATCCTTTAAACATCTGCAGGACAATGCTTAAAATGGTCTATGAGTCTGTGGTAGCCAGAGCTATCTGCTATGCTGTGGTGTGCTTGGGCAGCAGGCTGGATGCCAATAGACTGAGCAGGCTGAGACACAAGGGCAGTGACATTGTGGGAATGAAGCTGGACCCTTTGACGTTGGGGTAAGATCGGAGAATGCTTCACAAGGTGAAGGTCATCCTGGACACTGTGACCAACCCACTCCACGATGTGCTGGTCAGGCTCCAGACTGATCTAACCACGATTCACCACTGAGCGCTATAGGAAATCATTTGTGCCGGCAGCCATCAGGCTGTATAATTCCTCACTCCGAGTGTCAGACACTTTGTGTCAGTTGGCTGTCGGTGGAGTCATCATGTGCAATAATTCTCCGTATGAGCAATAGATCCATTGTCTTCTGTGATGTTTTACTGTACCACAACCCCTACTCATACACAAAATTACTATATAATCATATACATGGATACATGTACTTATAAATACACATGTATACATGTTGATCTTTACTGTTCTTTTTATTTTATTTTTATTATTCGCTATTTTTATTCTTTATTTTATATAGAGTTCTATTTTAATTCTTCCCCACTTGACTCTGGCAAATGCTTCTTTCAACCAAAAGCAATTATTGGGGGATAAATAAAATATTGTGATTCGGATCACTCACTTCTGATCTGATGGTCAAATGCAGACTGATTTGAAATGGTTGTAGCTTAGCAGTCACTAACTTTATCAACTCTTAAAAGGGCATTGCTTTCAGTTTGCCTTCAGTTCTCAAAAGGAACATTATATTAGAAAACTAAATGTACATGTCAGATAACAAATTTTGCCCATATGTCATAAACAGCAGTGCAAAATTAAGAGCTGAAAGAGTGCATCAGTAGATAAGTTGTTTGATGGAAGAATCAGCAGGCGCTGTGAAAATCTCTTGAAAGTTTATTAAGGGGGTAGATATTTCTCCTTCAAGAGAAACATCAAGAACATTCCATGGTCTTGGGGAAACTGAGGATCAATTTCTGGCAACTAAAAAGATACATTAAGACCATCACGCGCCAATGCGTCAATAATGAAAAAAGCAAAATGCGCATCCCTCCACTTCTGTACCAGGAAGTAGTCTGAGGAAGCTCTCTTCCTTACACTAACAAACTTACCTTTGCAATGAGCGTACGGCATGTTCATGATGTAGTCCTCTCCACGGTTGAGGAAAGTGAGACGAGCCTCCCCATCTAATATGGCTGACAGAGAATTTCCTGTGAAGAATAAATGAGGGTCAACAGCAAACCTTGAGGGAAACTAATAATTCCCCCTGTAAACTCAAATGTAGACTTTATGTGCCTTTGTGTGAGGATTGTATGCATGTATCTGTGCATGTGTGTGTTTACCATAGAACTTAGACTTGGCAAGGATGCTGCCACTGAGGCAGAAGCCATCTTTCCTGTTGCTGACATAAAAAGCTGACACGGGTGGATGATGGGACACCTACATGGATATGCACAGTCACTTTGGATTGATATTAAATGACATGTAATTACATGTTTTCATTCACAAGATGTATTTTTACCTGCTCTGCAATGTAGAAGGTCTTGCTGTTGGTCTTTTGGTGAAGCCACATGCAGCGGTATGTCTCTCCAATAATGGGGTTGTAAGGCTTTTTCAACCCCTGGGGTTTTAAAAAAATAAAAATAAAGCAGATATTAGTAAAAATAGTTAATTCAGACAATGGTGTTGCTTCTCTTGATTTGTATAATAGTATATAGGTTTGGCTGGGGCAGGCATTAAACATCCAGACCTTTGGCTTTTTATAGAACCCGGAGATGTACCACTTGACCACTTTCTTCATCCTGTTGTAGGCATTTTCTTCAACAGCAGCCCTGACAAACGCACACACACACACGCACGCACACGCACACACACACACACACACACACACACACACACACACACACACACATGTGCATGTCAGCTGCAACTGAAAATTTTTGTGACCCTCCTCTCCCTAGCTGTCCTCCCGATATCAAGTATCCACAGTGACAGGAAGATGTGCTTAGGGAAATGTTCTTGATATCCACAACTTAAAAGAGCCCTATAAAATTATCTATGATAGTTTAAAATGAGAGGAGTATAAATGGAAGAATTGTCATTGATTCTGCGATGAGCTTTCAAAACAGGAGGTCATACCATGCCTCAGTGAAAGAGTTCTACACAGAAATAGCAAACTCCATGTCAGTCTTACTCAGAGAGGAAGTCTGCGTGGTAGTAGTAATCTGAGAGCTTGTCCAAAAAGGACCTTGGTTCCAGGATAAAAGTGGGCAGCACCACTTTGGAGAGATCCATTCCGGGCCGCACTTGCTTGAGCAAAGTCCATATTAGGGATTTATTCTCCTCTGACACGGTCTCCGTCTGGGCAGCCTCACCAGCCTAGAGAGGGAAGACATGCAGTGGCGGCTAGTTATGCAACATGGTTGCAACAATACAGCAGACATTTTTTTTTGAAGACCATGTCTTTGATTAGTCTTACTTGAAAAAAAAACCACACTGTTCCTCTTGCACACCCACATACTGCTTTAATTAGCCCAATACTATAAACATTTTGTCTCAGCTCCAGTAGGTGTTTAATTAGTGAGCTGTCGAACTCAGATTTCATCAGTATGGAAATGTGCAATAACACTCTCAGACTCATCATCACGCCTTCACAGTCCCTTCCAGACTCACACAGAATGTAATCAAAGCACCAGAATGTCATAGATTTCCCAAAAGCCTTAGTAGCGGATTGCACAAATTTCTCATCATTATGCAGAAAGCTTTAGTCAAAGTTGTTATTCAAACCGAAGATAAAAACAGTTGAAAGAAATCCTATGGGATACTGGTTTGCTGCTTCAATCCCACTGGGTCTGAAAAGCCTTTTATCAAAAGATCAGTATGAATAAAACACCAGCTTTGAGTTCCTACCTCTCCCAGTTCTTCATGGGATTGCTCCAGATAGGAAGTTTCCCTCAGATGTTCATTAGGGTCCAAATCAATGTACGAGTCATCTTGGCGCTCTGATGTGTCACTGTCACTCTCCTCGCTCTTCTCCAGACCTTCTGGATCTGATTCTTCATGGTCCTGCTCTCCCTCTCTGTCTGACTTGTCAGAATAGAGGTCTGGGTCTTTCAAATGATCACTGTCGTTAAACCTGCAGGAGTAATGGAATAGGGTGGGTTGAGATTTTTGCTAATATACAATGGGGTAAAAAAGTATTTAGTCGGCCACCAATTGTGCAAGTTGAGAGAGAGGCCTGTAATTTTCATCATAAGTACACTTCAACTATTAGAGACACAGTGTAAAGAAAAAATTCTGAACAACAACAACAACAATCACATTATCTGATTTTTGAATAATTTATTTGCAAATTATGGTGGAAAATAAGTATTTGGTCAAGAACAAAAGGTTATCGCAATATATACCCTTTGTTTGCAATGACAGAGGTCAAAGTCTTTCTGTAAGTCTTCACAAGGGTTTCAAACACTGTTGCTGATATTTTGGCCCATTCCTCCATGCAGATCTCCTCTAAAGCAATGATGTTTTGGGGCTGTTGCTGGACAATATGGATTTTCAACTCGCTCCAAAGATTTTCTATGAGGTTGAGATCCGGAGACTGGCGAGGCCGCTCCAGGACCTTAAATGCTTCTTTCGAAGCCACTCCTTTGTTGCCTGGGCGGTGTGTGTTTGGGATCATTGTCATGCTGAAAGACCTAACCACAATTCATCTTCAATGCCCTTGCTGATGCAAGGAGGTTTTCACTCAAAATCTCAAGATAATGACATGGCCCTGTTCATTCTTCCCTTACCGCGCATCAGTCGTCCTGGTCCCTTTGCAGAAAAACAGCCCCAAAGCATGATGTTTCCACCCCCATGCTTCACAATAGGTATGGTGGTATTTGGATGCAACTCAGCATTCTTTCTCCTCCAAACACAAAGTTGAGTTTGTACCAAAAAGTTCTATTTTGGTTTCATCTGACCACAGGACATTCTCTCAATTCTCTCCTGGATCATCCAAATGCTCTCTTGCAAACTTCAGACAGGCTGGACATGTACTGGCTTGAGAAGGGGGACACGTCTAGCACTGCAGGATTTGAGTACCTGGCAGTGTAGCCTGTTACTGATGGTAGTCTTTGTTACTTTGGTCCCAGCTTTCTGCAGGTCATTCACTAGGTCCTCTTGTGTGGTTCTTGGATTTTTGCTCACCATTCTTATCTCATTTTGACCCCACAGGGTGAGTTCTTGTGTGGAGCCCCAGATCGTGGGCGATTATCAGCGGTCTTTTATGTCTTCCATTCACTAGTAAATGCTTCCACAGTTGATTTCTTCACATCAAGCTGCTTACCTATTGCAGATTCAGTCATCCAAGCCTGGTGCAGGTCTACAATTTTGTTTCCTTGTGTCCTTTGACAGCTCGTTGGCCTTGGCCATAGTGGAGTTTGGAGTGTGACTGTTTGAGGTTGTGGACACGTGTCTAATTCTGATAACCAGCTCAAACAGGCGCCATTAATACAGGTAACGTATGAAGGACTAAGGCACCTCTTACAAAAGAAGTTCTGGTCTGTGAGAGACAGAAATCTTGCTTGTTTATAAGTGACCAAATGCTTATTTTCCACCATAATTTGTAAATAAATTCTTTAAAATCAGATAATGTGATTTTCATAATTTTTTTTCGCATTCTGTCTCATAGTTGAAGTGTACTTATGCTGAAAATTACAGGCCTCTATCATCGTTTTCAGTAGGAGAACTTGCACAATTGGTTGTCTTAATAATATATATATATATATATATATATATATATATATGTATATTAACAAACATGGAAACTGAAAGAGGCACTGAATTTTATACTGACTGGAAACCATGCATGTTGTGAGCCCGGAGGAGGCTGTAGAAATTAATGGAGTGTTCTCCCCCTGAAGCCACTGTGCTCATGTCCTCCTTTCCTTCGCGGATCATGGTTCTCTTCAGTAGGCTGGAGCACTTTAGGGCCAGCTCAAGGGCATCCATCCAGCATCGGCCTGGACAAAAAAAAAAATCACATATTTAACACCCTGATACACCATGAGTCTGAAGCTATGGGTTCTCAGAAAAATTTTTCATTCTAGGGTAGATAAATCCAGCGTTGATTAACATCAGATTTCTTCTGTATTCCAACCTTTTTCTGATAATTTTCTAATATTGTCATGAAAAATAAATGACAAAAAACATTTGCAGCATGTTTGCTGACGGAACAAACAATTTTTGACCAGTTGTACTGGGAGATAATCATAAATTTTGAGGAAAGCCAGAGGGACGCAGCGTCATAGTTTGCCTCGTGATCTATCATTAAAATGTGATCCATCTATTTATGAATACTATAGTACTTGATGGTATATCTGTGATACATGAGTTGACATCTATCATGAGGACACCATGTACACGGCAAGCAGAAATGTATTGTGTGCTGAAGCTCACGGAAAATGGAGTGTGATTTCACACACTTCAGCACCATGGACAGAGACTGTGTGCGATACTGACTGGATTACACGTTTCAGCACCACAGACAGCGCCAAGCGGACTGTGGTGCTACTAACTACAAACTACTAACTACTAAGCTACTAACTACTAACACTACGAATAAAAACCATGTTACTACTCAACTGATAACTGATAAAGTGATTTGGGGGAATGAGTGGCTTAAGATTATTATGCTGAAACAGCTACAATAATACACAAATTACCCATTAATAACAAAACAACCTGAGTGGGTCCCCAAAAGGGAAAATAGTTGAATTATCTTCAGATGAACTATGCCAGCTGTTTTAAGCTAAGTGCCTTGAGGACTTTGTTGCAATTCTTTGTACTGATATGTATTCAACCCTGACATGTCTGTCAGCTCAGGTCACATCTGAACAACTCATGACATCACAATAGACCAGCATACACCATTTTCACTTGGAACAGAAGACATTGTATTGGCCCTTGTACAAAACACCAAGGTAGACATACATTAATGTCACATGGATAATGTCAACTTGACTGATGAGGAGGGACACTTTTTTCTAAATTCACCTAAAATGTCTTTTTAAGATATATTTACATATATAATGAGAAAATAATGTCATCACTACTAATCTGAAGCCGATGATCCACCCGGAATGTATATCTAATGCAAACATACCAGAGATTTGTGAAAAATCAAAACAATTTGCTGAAAATTAGTTAATATTACAGAATGACATAAAAATACAAACTCTCAGAATATATCTTCAAGAATGAATAGGGATATTAACTAGTGAGTAAATTCACATGAATGGATCTTTAATAAGCAATTTTAGGACAATTAACAAAGGGGGCAGGGTCTCTCACCATCAGACTCGGAGGCAGCGCGGAAGATGAGGTGGCTACTGGGTAATGGTTGGGTGATGGAGCCTACTGCCTCTCCTTTCGGGCCCTGAAGATAAACGGGGGGAGGGCGCAGTTCAAGTTACACAGGTAGGTGTTATTATCTATTTAAAAAACAAAAAAAAAAAACCCCACTAGATTTTAGTGATGAGCAGGAGAAAGAAATGGATGGTATATTAGAACAGCTGAAGTGAGAAAATAAAAAACTTCATTCAAAATGCCAGCTGTTAATTTTGATTTGAATATTTTCATTGCAAAAACACAAGGGTAAACACATTCAATGCAAAGACAGTTGCAGTTGAAGTGGATGAAAACTGAAACAATTCAAAAATGTCATTGTTAAATGTGATGCTGGCTTGGTAGCTGTATAATATTTTTTCTAATTGTCCAAAATTAAACAAAGAGAAGTTCTTAATTTTGCATTTGTATAGTTAACCCTTTTGAGACAGCAGCGAGACTCAAAGGATTGTTTTTTGTTTTTTAAGCTGAATCATACACTTCCCCTCCTTAGACAGGTATTGTGTTTGTATATCCACTGATCTACCTTACAACTATTGAGCCAATATATTTAAAGAACCTGGAATTATATTATGAAATTGGAGATTTGCCCATAGAAAGACCATAGGGATATTTATGGATGGATCAAAAAAGGACATTAAGTCAGATTGTATGACAGAAGAGGATGTAGAGGAGAAGGTTAGATGGACGGAGTGGATTCACTGCAGTGATACCTGATGGGAACAGTCCAAAAAAAAAAAAAAAAAGATGAAGATATAATGTATCACAAGGGGTCACTAAAGAGGCATTCACTGACAAATCATTAGTTATAACAAAAATAACAATTACTTTTCATGGCATGTTTCATATTAATTGTAAAATGCTTAATAAATAAAAGTATGAAAAAGTAATAATTATTCATAGTTGTCCAATTATTATAGCAACAACTAGTGTGTGAACTTTTGTCATCACAAGTACTGCCAGCTGCAAAATAATTTATAATTGCTTTTAGAAAAAGTAGAAGTTAAAGATTGAAACTTGAAACAACAGATTTACAGACAGACAGACTATTGTGCTGAATTACTTTTGAAAAACACAGACTTTGTGAGCTAATTTAGCATTTTAGTTTTCTGACATCTCTTGTGGATCCAAGAACTTTACAGAAGTGTGGCATTATTTTTCCAGCCAAGACCATAACTTGACCCTTCATGTTGACTGATCTTGGTAGGTTTGGTTGAAGGTATATCCTGACCTTAACAGCCCAGATGGATTGCTCCAAGGGGTGGAAGAGCTTGAAGCAGAAGCCATCTTTCTTTGACGGCCTCTCGATCAGCTCGCAGGCATTGAGCAGCACTGTTCCCACCCACTGGCCATTTTTGTGGGTTTTGTAGATGAGCAGGACGCCTGGTTTCAGCACACACCAAAGTTTGGTCCAGCTCTTTAGGGTTCCGCGGATCTAAAAACACCATTTACTGATTAAAGTTAGTTAAAGAAGTGTCATTGCACTCGCAGTACAGGAATTCATGAAAGGTAAATCGGCACCAACATAAGACACAATCGATAAGCAGTTCTTTAAGTTCTTGAATAGATTTAAGGAAGAAGTGTGGAAAGATATTTCCAAATGCAGCTCCTTTACAAGGAACGATTTGGTGTCATATTTTCATTTGAACATGGTCCTTGAACACTTGAACTTATTTTTAAATGATTTAAAATACATAATATAGAAATATATAATTCAAAATTATAAATCAGAGCAATTTTTAGGTTTTTCAATATGTAGATGGGTAAAACAATTAGATTGACAGACCAATACTAAGGTTAGCTAAGCTTCAAACAAGTTTAAAGATTGTAAGAGTCACTGAGCTGCCTCTAGTACAATGCAAAAAAAGCACTGACATTGTTGCTTAATCTGATAAGTTGGTTAAAGTTGCTTGTGTTGTGTTTCTAAATAAAATTATAATGCTACTACTTATTATGTATTGCAATATACATTTTCAAACCCTAGTACAAATGCATACTGTATAATGAGTTCTCCTCACATAATACAATCGAGAGCCAGGGCTAATATGGTTACAACACATAATTCATAAATTTCTCAAGGACATTTATGTCGATAAAATCCTTTTCTATGTAAAAAAAATTACAAATTATGACAAATGAATAAAATACATTCTGCTTCAGAAACTCATACCTACTGGTCTCTAATACTTTCCTAATATCAATGCCTGTGCAGAGCCTTTATTAATGCATTTGCTGTTCACTTCACACGTAGCTTATTTTGGCGTATCTCACAGCAACAAGTGGTGATGTGATGGGTTTGTTCTAATGTTTACAATCAGGTCTCGATTAAAGTTCAGTGATGTGTCATTGAATCAGATGCTCACTGGTTTGTGAAAATGGAAGGGACATCTTAAAGAACGATAGAGGAGTAACGGAAGTGAGCTAAATCACATTTTCATATAGTCATACTGAAAGAGACACATGAACATGCAAGTGCACACTCACAGAGGATATGGGGCTTCTAACATCTGAGAGGACCAAACACCCCAGGATATATTTGAAGTGTTATTTATAACACTTACTAGTGTTTATATATATATATATATATATATATATATATATATATATATATATATATGTGTGTGTGTGTGTGTGTGTGTGTGAGTGTATAAAAGTCAATATCTTTTTCATCACAAATGACACTAGGACTTTTACATCCACAAAGCAATCTTATAAAAAGGTAAGCAGATTGTATCTCACCTTTAACCAGTCGGCCATGACAATGACAGAAGGATCTGTAATGGTACTGAGGAGCTCCTTGGTTGCCCTCTTCTTTTCTTCCCTGTAGTTTTTCTTTTGCACCTACCGGGAGCACCGACAAAGGGACAGTGTGTTAAGACATCACTCTGCCCTCAACAAACATGAATATTAATATTTCACACTTGGGATGCCACTCAATTTTACTGGAAGCACATCATGAAATTAGATTGACACTTCTGTCTATTCAAAGAATGGCTTGTCTTCTCAGCATATCAGAATGTAAATAATGGTAATGCATTTTGTTTGATATATGGCGGTAACATTGGTATCAGAGCTGTTAGATCACACAGGGCAATTAAGTTCATACCACTTAACCTCTTTTTGTGCATTTTGTACAAAATCAACAGTAAATAAAGACAAGAGTCAAGGTACAAATCACAAGCTCTCCATTATCTGTTACCTTGAGGGACTCCTTCTTCGTGAGTTTTCCTCCCGATGCTGAAACATCCTTGTCCGAGCCATTATAAAGCTTTGTTTCAGACTGTTAATGAAAAAACACAAACATTTTTACCAATAAATCCCCATTATTTTTACCTATGTCTAAGTCTATTTCTTATCTCAATAGAGCCTCTGAAATGTTTGGGTATAATGGGATGTAGTGGAGATAAGACATCCATCCATCCATCCATCCATCCATCCATCCATCCATCCATCCATCCATCCATCCATCCATTTTCCCCCGTTTATCCAGAGTCGGGTCGCTGGGGCTGCAGCCTCATTTCAGTCACTTGTATACCGCAATCTTGTTCTTTCAGTCACCACCCACAGCTCGTGACCGTAAATGAGGGTGGTAATGTAGATCGACCGTGAAACTGAGGGCTGAGCCAAAAGGCGAAGCTCCTTCTTCAGCACAACAGACAAGTACAGAGTCCGCACTGCTGCAGACGCCGCACCGATCCACCTGTCGATCTCCCACTCTGTCCTTCCCTCACTTGTGAACAAGACCCCAAGATACTTGAACACCTCCACTTGGGGCAGGACCTCTCCCCCAACCAGGAGTGGGCATTCCATCCATTTCCGGTTGAGCACCATGATCGTGGATTTGGAGGTACTGATCCTCATCCCAGTCACTTCACACTTGGCTGTGACAGAACGAAATTACATCATCTGCAAGAGCCGAGACTCGATCCTGCGGCCACTTAACAGAATTGGTGACAAAGGGCAGCCCTGATGGAGTCCAACTTACAACCAGCAATGTGGACTAAGCTCCAACACGAATCATACAGGGATAGAACAGCCCATATGATGGAGTTCAGTACCCCATACTCCCAGAGAACCCCCACAACATTGCCCACGGGACACGGTCGAATGCCTTCTCCAGATCCACAAAACACGTGTAGACTGGTTGGGCAAACTCCTATGACGCCTTGAGGACCCTGCCGAGGGTATAGAGCTGGTCCACTATTCCACGGCCAGGACAAAAACCACACTGCTCCTCCTGGGTCCAAGGTTTAACAACTCGGTGGACCCTCTTCTCCAGCACCGCTAGGTAGACCTGACCAGGGAGGCTGAGGAGTGTGATCCCCTTGTAGTTGGAGCACAACCCCAATCCCCCTTTCCGATCCAGTGGCACTATTCCCGACATCCATGCAATGCGGCAGAGGCATGTCAGCCAGGACAGTCCTACAGCTTCCTGAGCCATTAAAAACTCAGGATGGACTTCATCCATCCCTGAGGCCCTGCTACTGAAGAGCTTTTTGGCTGCTTTAGCAACTTCAGCCCCGGTAATAGGTTTGCAGCTCAAGAGTCCCCCGGCTCTGCTTCCGAACTGGAAAGTGTTTCAACGGGGTTGAGGAGGTCTTGGAAGTATTCCTGCCACCTATCTACAACATCTCAAGGTCAGCAGCCCCCCACTCCCACTGTATACAGTGTTGACGGAGTACTACTTCCCCCTCCTGAGCCACTGGATGGTAGACCAGAATCTCCTTGATGCCCGCTGGCAGTCGTTCTCCATGGTCTCCCCTAACTCCTCCCACGCCCAAGTTTTTACCTTGGCAACCACTGAAGCCGCATGCCGCTTGGCCTGCCGGTACCTGTCAGCTGCCTTCAGAGCCCCACAGGTCAGAAAGGCCCAATAAGACAGCATCCCTGACTGCTTGGGTCCACCAGCGTGTTCGAGGGTTGCCGCCCCGACAGGCGCCGACCGCCCTACGGCCGCAGCTCCAATCTGCTGCCTTGACAATGAGAGCACAGAATATGGCCCATTTGGACTCAATGTCCTTTGCCTCCCTCGGGACATTGTTGTAGTTCTGCCGGAGGTGGGAGTTGAAACGCCTTCTGACAGGGGACTCTGCAAGACGTTCCCAGCAGACCCAAACATAATGTGAGGGTCTGCCAGAGATGAGTGATAAGACATATGAAAATAAATTAACTCACAGAACTTCACATTCTGTATAGGTAATTAGACAGCAAAAAACAATAGCATTCCCAAAGTTGAGGCTTTATTTTGAATTCTCAAACTTTAATTCATGTTTCCTCAGACATTCATGACCATAAAAACCAGGTTAGGTATATTTGCAAAGTTATGAGTCAAGATACATACCCGCAGCTGATCTATTGAACTTTTATAATAAATGTCTTTACAATATAAACATTTAATTAATAGAGAGCAGTACTAGCCTCAGTTCACAGTAAAAGCATCTGTACTGAAATCTGACCTACTGCACAAATTATTTTTCTGCAAATTTTCCCTGGTGGTGATTGCAAGGGCAATTTTACCCTTTAAGCGTTTAATGTCAGATCCCAAAAGGTAATATTTTTGGGGATACTCTGTTACTGTAATAAAATGAGACCTTTTGACTTTTAACAACATAAATGTTTCTGCAAATAAAATGAATGTTTGAATTGTTGTCTCAAAAGGTAAAAATACAAATCAGACCTGAGTGACATTCATCACCACTTAGGAAGTGGCCCAAGTCGCAGTGTGGTTTGTGTTGTTTATATCTGACTTGCAGTATACACATGACTAAATAGTCTAATGGCACTAATAGTTAATAAATGACGATGACATTGTTAATCAATTGATATATTCATGGCATGGGTGGCTACAAAGCAATCTCTCTTTCACAATCAGTACAAAACATATTTACCTGATAAACTGAATTATAAACCCTGTTTAAATCGATTGGTAGACAAAAGCGACACGATTGTTAATTGGAAAATCAACTTTCTTGCTCCTCTCAAGCTCATTTGTTCCCACGGTTGTTCTAGCTGAGCCTGGTTAAAAAAAAACAAGCCTATAAATGTCAGTGTGGGTGTGTCTGCCAGCTCTCCTAACAAGCCAATGTGGCTGATTTAGAATATAAAAACAGACTAGGATGTGTTGGAATCCTTAAGCATCGCTACTTAAAGCTGAATGCGCCAACAGCCAGGTAAAGAGAAGGGTTGATAAACACCAAAGCACAAAATTGCTCTCTTTCACCCCCTTTTGGATGAGACTTCAGAAATTCCAGTTATGATCAGTGAAAACATAGCTGAGGCTGGATTCTGTTTCTCAGCTTTCAAAGGTTGTTGATAGCGGACCCCTGAAGATTAATTCAAGTCTGCAGATATGGCTTCATCCATATCTTGTCACGCTTTTGGAAAGCCTTCCTGACAGAAGGCTTTGAAGCTGGCCAGAATTAACGTAATCTTTGGACTGATGAGCGCGTCATGTGTATTCATGATTTACAGTTGTGTCAAGTAATAGGATTCCTTTCTGATGCAACAGTTTCTGTTGTAAATCAGAGCTATTGTATGACTTTATTAAAGATATGTTTGGTGTGCACAGTGTACATAATGGGTGAGACGCTGTATGTCATCAAATGCCAGAAGCCAGACTGGATATGAATTATAAGACTGCATGTAGGGCAGTAATTCTTTTCTCATCATAACACACAGCAAAAGCAGATCATCTCCACTTCCTAGTCATAAGATTTTGGTTCATTTTTACCTTGCTTTTGGATATGGAATGTGAGTCTTCTTTCAAAGGCAGAGGCAAGAGGTCCTCCTTCCCTCTTTCGAAACCTGCAACAAAAACAACAGTGAATGTTGCTATCCATACTGATGAGTTGCTAGGGTTGGTGCATTTGCAGCATATAGGAGGACGCAAAGTGATCTCGGCCAACACCGAGCATGCTGACAGGTAACCTGGGGGATAAATATGGGCATCAGAGGGCAGCATGACCCCATCAAAGTGATCTTTCCCCGTGTATATTGTTGAAGATGTCGAGTCCGACAAGAAATGCAGCAGACAATGACACTGCAATAAATTATCGAACACACAAATATCAATGGACAGTCGAGGTAATGAAATTGGTTGGGGAAAAAAACTTGAAATTAAAAAACTGCATTTTACAATGAGCTATATCTATGAAAATGGTGAAACCTTCTTGATTATAAGGTTCCTGTTGGGTACTTGGGCAGGGGAGGGTTCCCCTCCAAGACCATCCACTCTAAGCTACTAGAAGCAGGATTGGTGGTGAATGGGTGAAAAGCTACAACCAACAATTTGCTTGATCACAAAAACATCATTTGTTTTTCTTTTGTCATCTCTAACTTTATAACCTGCGGTCATTTGAAAGACTGACTGCTGCTGTTTACATCTTTTGTAAAAGAACAGATTTTGACCCACTTCATCCTCACTGCTGGATGTAGGAAAATAGAGCAGTTTCCAATGCTTGTGCGAAGAGCCATGCAGTGGAGTACTTTGATGCATTTGATGGAGCGTTGTCTGGTATAAAAATCAAAGTCCTCTTGAAAGATGTAGACAATTTCCCATACCACTGCTTAAAGAAAGTGTTTTCAAAAAATTGGCAGTAGGTCTGAGAGTTGAGTCCATTTTCAACCCGAAAAGGTCTCACTAGCTCATCTTTAATAATACCTGCCCTAACCAGTACCCCACCTCCACCTTGCTGGCATCTGAGTCAAAGTGGAGCTCTGTATCCATTACTGATCCAACCACTGGCCCATTCATCTGGTCTGTCAAGAATCACTCTCATCTCATAAGTCAACAAAACCTTTGAAAAAAAATCTGTCTTCAGATATTTCTTGGCCCATTCTTGACATTTCAACTTATGCGTCTTGATCAGAGGTGGTTTTAGCCAGTCTCACCTTGGCCATGTCTCTGAGAACAGAACACCTCGTACTTCTTGACACTCCAGGTAGGTTGCAGCTGTGGAATACGGCGGCACTGGAGGATAATAGGTTCCTAGTAGCTTCATGTTTGACTCTTCTCAAATCTTTGGTGGTAAATTTGCGTCTTTTCTTCTCGAGATGTTTCTTGTTGACTATTTGCAGCAAAATGTTTGATGGTTCTGTGACCATGGCCCAATATCTTAGATATTTCAAGAGTGCTAAATCCCTCTGAAAGACTGTTAAATGTCTTTTTTTGCCCTTTTTCCCGAGGAGCAGAATCTGTCTAATAATTATGCACACCTTGACTTAGGGTGTTTAGGCTACACCCTCCCTCATTACATAAATACACGCAACCTGATATGCAATAAATCCAATAAGCATTCAATTTTATAAAGCTTGAAGTTGGAAATTATGGATAAAATTATGATATGGTCAAAATAATCACTTATATAATCACAGCCTAATAATGGTTCACAAGGGGGATTAAAATGGACAATAAAAATGAATAATATTGTCAGAGCAAATATTATTTCTGGAGCTAAGAAATGGTTAAGTACTTTCTACTGCATAGCTCCCTGAGGTCTGTTAAGTTAATAACAACAAGATTTTTCTGATCCAATATTGCAGTGATGTGACTCCATGCATTAATGTAAATAGATAATCAGAACCCATGACTACTGACCTCTGAAAAATTCCAAAGCGAGATACAGATTAGAAAGACGAACAGTTAATGTGAGAGAAAAAAAAAAATCACTGGGCTGTATGAGGTGCACTTTGTTCATTAAGTGAGCCTGTCTTCGTTTAACACAGAAAAGGTAAAATTAAAACACCTTTTTCCAGCAGACTCAAACACCAAGCTAATGCCATGCAGTCGGCTTTGTTGCCAAGATCAATAGCGTCTTTTGTTCTCAGACAGATCTTGTTTCAGTGGTACCTCAGTTGTCCCACCAGACCATCTGTGCCCACTTGACAGACACGTCACCATGCCAACTTCAGCTGGAAAACAACTCAAGGGTAATTCAGCAGCTATATCGAGCCACAAGAGAGTACATGACTCATCATCAGCTTGCCTCAATTTTCAATTCATAGGGAAGAGACAAGGATAATGTAATCGGGATGTCGGAAATAAATAAATAGATGGATAAATAAATGAATAAATAAATAAATAGTTGTTCTCCTGTCTGTTCAACCCATGCAAAGTCACTCATTCCAGTCATCAATTTCATGAGTTTTCAACAGACCCTCCTAAACAGATTGCACTGCTGGCATGTTCAGGTAAAAAATATCAGATATTTCAGGTACAAAAGGATAGGGTGGTGTACATTTTAATGCTAGGTTAAAGAGCGTTAAGTGGTTTTTAACATTGGCCATAATCTCTATTTCAAGCCCAAAAAGAATGGATGTTCTCCTTTTAAGCAGTCAGTCTCTGAGCCAGATTACATTACTGATGTAATAATTTCACTTTAAAATGAAAAGATGTAAAAAGCATGGATGGTCTTCTATGATTTTTTTGACCCTCGCAAAATTGCCCAAAATAGTGTCATAATATTGTCATAGTGCTGACAGATGCCACAGGGAAGGGATTGGGTCCTGCCAGTAGACGGGATTTCTCAGATGTGACAATCCACTGAGGTGTTTGGCCTGGTGGATACAGGACTCAAATAAGACATTTCTATGTCACCCTAAAACATAAGTGAGCTTGTATCTGTGTTATGCTAACTGTATCATGTCAGGTCAATGTTATGTGAGTTTTCTCTGAAATAACTTTTATTCTCTACTGTAAATAAATGGGAAAATGTGTCTGGAAGATCATACATCAATAACCTTGAGTATTTAGTCCAGTTAATTGGGGTATAGTAATTTATCATGATAGTTGTGTGAGAAAACTTGAATGAAGCTTTATTGTTCCATATGAAATTTTCTCTGTACCCACTGAAAAACTGATTTTAAACACTTAACTGAATGCATGACTTGTGAGAACTCAGACACTATGAAGGTCGGATATTCAGCTGGCACAATTTCAAAGTGAGAAATTGAAGACTCAAGGTCAAAAACAATGAGAATAAAATATGGAACGACATTGGATACATCTAGTTTTCAGCAGTTCAGGATCTTAAGAAATAATTAATATAAACAGAATATTTTTAAAGAAGAAAAAGTGTTAGTCGTATTTTACCTTTTTAATGTGGTCATTGTTATGTTTAACTACTCAAAAAAAAATCCCAAAAAATAGTTATACAAATAATAAGAATACTTCTACTACTGCTACAACTGCTGATAATAACAATCATAATAATAACAATAAACATCCATCTTCTGCCTCTTATCCTGTACTAAGGGTTGTGGAATTAAAAACACATGTAGAATTTATTTAAAGTATAATGTATACTTTAAATAAATTCTACATGAGTGTTTTCTGTTCTACCATTATGCCTGAAGTGACTATGATTCATTATGCTTGATTAAAACACCTTTGAACTATGTAATGCGTTCTTGTAAAACTGGAGGTCAGCATCAAAATCACATAATGTGCTTTAGAGATGGCAAAAATCGACTTGGGGTACATCCCATGTGGAACACAATGTGGAACACCCTGTATGAGGACTTGGCTGGCCCCTATACACAGTTCTTGCTGCGAGCTCGGTTGTGTCTATATTAGGCATACTGTAGTTACATGGTTGATGGGAATTATACTGGAATGACTATGTGTGGAGTCTACTCAGTATAAGCAAACTGTCATGGGGAGAAAAAGAAATAGACCAAAGCAAAACAAGCATCACAACATTTTCTACTCATGTAATTTATTGTTCAGTGTATGAATGTCTTATATTGAAGTTCTGCAGCCTGTGTGTTTATACTGTATGTGTGTGTGTGTGTATGGGGTGGGGTTGGGGGCACTTGGGCAATAGGGGACTCACTTTCTACTGCAGACAGACGAGAGTATTTGCCTTTAAGAACTTGTGCTGCAGTGATCTGACTCTGCATCAAAGATCACAGACCGAGGGGAGAAGGCGAGGCAGAGAGAGAGAGAGAGCAAGAGCAAGAGCGAGAGCGAGAACAGACGGGGAGAAACAGAGGAAATGCTGCGTGTTGCTCCATTCGATATCTCTACATCACAAATTGAGAAGTATGACTCATGCAATACCCAACCCCCCAGAACGGTAGGTATAAGTAGTTTGTTTATGACAATTCCATTTCGATTCGGTTGGGCCAGTAGGGCTGCTGCCATTTCATGAAACACTGAGTGTTATGAATCAGTAATTTACCACCCTATTTTTTAGCTGGTCCCTCATACTCTCGTGAAGCTCCACATTAAACCAGGCGACTGACAGGAAGATGAAACTGTAGTGGTGAACAACACTTGAAAACACCCCCAGGAGAAAGAAATATGTTTTAAATGACACTAGGGTTCTATATTTTGCAGAAAATGCGACAGCTGTCATGGCAACTGGTGACCTGAGAACAAGTGTCGGCCATAAGTTTTTACAACGCGTCAATTTTAAATTGTAGGGCTCTTACCATGGAAACCCATGGTAATCCATTCTCTGATTTTAGCCGCAGAGTAAGGGGAAAGGGAAAGGGGAGGTCAACTGAAGTGAAGGGACATTCCTTTGACTGTTACAATACATCAAACTACAAAGTAACAGTTATAGAGCAACCAGGAATGACCACATATTTGCATTTACCTTGGGCCATTGGATAAAGTGAAAAGAAAATAACATTAGTCCCAATAATTTACATGTTACCAGGGAACAAAAAGCATAATTTTTAAGGTTCAAATAAGAACAAGAAACTGCAATGCTATGAAAAGGTGAAGTAGGATAGAAAGAACTTTGTGAGTAAAATCAAACTATTTTAAAAGGACTAGTTCAATCCGTACGCTTTCTTTTTCAGTATTTTTGATGGAAGAATACAAGAAAATTTAGGCCTTTCATGCAGTATGATAAAAGACAGCTGAATCAATAGGAAAACAATTTCTAAACCGATAGTAAGTAGGATTCACATATTCAGTCTAAGGAAATCTATACAACTTTCACAGACACTATGAAGTAGTCCATGCAATTTAGACATGATTGAATTCTTTTTCATCAGATACTTCCCCTGCGATACGTAATAAAGTGTATGACACATGACACACAGACCTTGCAAATGCAATAAAGACATGTTAGAAAATCAATAATAATGAAGTTGTACTAAATGGTTCACTGTAAACTATTCAAAACACTGCAATTTCCACATTCAAAGGCTGGTTAATAAATGGTCTACAAGTCCATTAGGATATCAATCAAGAAGCAAAGCATTTCTAAACACCAATGAAATTCCAAAGCTAAGTATCTTTTTACCAATTAGCCTTATTCTCCTGTTTCTTGTGGTAATACAGGTCTTCCTCAGAAACACATTTCGGTAATTTATCTCAGTGGCGTGACCTCCCACTTAATATTCAAACCTAAAGAATTTGCCAAATCATGCTGACCTCTAGAGGAGTCCACTCGGGCACAACGTTCTCTGGTCTTAATGGCTCTATAAAGATGTCATTTGTAACACGAATCGATTCTTTCCTCTCTGTCTGCTATTATGGATGAAACTGTTAACAAAAAAAGCCCCCCCCAAAAAAGACAATTTGAATCTGCCAGCACAGCAGTAAACAGTGGACAGGGATCTCATAAAGAGCTTGTTTTTTATTTCAATAATCTGGCAGTAGGTGTATGGTGTCTTTTCAAAGTAATGCAAAATATTATTTTCAAAGCAGCACAGCTAAAGCTTATCCTGTCCCTTTCCTTTTTCCTTTAAGCTGGTTTCAGACAAGCAAACTAACAATGAATGAGTGGACGTCCCAATCCTTATTAAAAGGGCTGTGCTTTCAGTCAGTGCTCAGATATAATAAACACCCTGATATATTAAACAGGACATCTGTGTTATACTTGAAGTCTACTGGGTAGTACAAAATATTAGATGAAATCTACAGCCTCATATCTACCTAAACTGGACATTTAAATCTTTTTGGGGTATACATAATGTTTTGAGAAACAACATTTAAAAAAATACCACATTCCAGATAGCCAGCTAGTGATCTGTTATCTTGTATGAATTTGCTTGACACCCATTATGGCTGGATCTGTACCAGAGCCCAGACATAGGAAACCTGTCTATCTGATTTTCAAGACTCAAGAGTTTACAATTAAACTGAAATTATTGCAATTCAAAGTATTCTTTGACACTTGTAGAGTCTGGAAATGTGTTTCCCTGTACAAAATCTTTCTTTGTCATCCGCAGTGCATCCAGATAAGTATTGACAAATAAATAATGATAATTAACATCCTGTCATAACCAGAGGTAACAGTGCAAAAAAGGCAAACACCGCAGAAAGATGTAAACAGTATTAGCAATGAAAACTGAGTTGGCAAGATTTGAGTGCAGCCTTGAGTGTGCTATTTACAACTTTCAGTTAACTTGTTAACTGTCAGTTGTTTTAGATGATTTTACAAATACATTATTACTTACTCCGCACAGAGAAAATACAGCTATGCCAAAATAAGCTGAGGGGAGGATGATATATTGTTTGATATTGCAGTTGCGGGACCGCAAACCAAATAAAAAGTGTAGAGTGGCAGAATATAACTGGAGTGTTGGATTAATTATGTTAAGTAGAAAGAAAATGCGGAACAAAAACAGAGTTTACAATTTTAAATGCTTAAGTCACAGGTACAGAAGGCCACACTAGGATTTTAAGGCTGCTGTCCTTATCAGACATTTATTCTTTTATCAATAGCACTTAACAGGATTTTAATGGATTGAACAAAAATCCCAAATCAATCACATCAGTATTCTATCTGCAGCCTCACTGTACTCAAATCTGCACGGGAGCACACGTAATCATGTCAGTGCTGAAGAGGTATCTTCAATTGTAGAGCATACATGGGTACGTAGGGTGTTAAAAGAGCAGGCAAGTGAGTGCAATCCGACTGAAAAAGCCAGTCTCTCAGACATGGTGCCGGTTGAGGGAGCGGTCATAATACAGAAGAATGAAGTAGAGGCTGGAAGCTGACTGAGAGCAAAACTATGACTCAGACAACATCTGGCAAATCAGACTGTTTGTACTGCTGTTGACGCAGGCGTTTAAAGATGAATGAATTGGGCTTGTGGCCAAAAGGTCACCCATCAAATCCTGAGGTCTGAGTATAGGAAAGACGATGATGAAACCCTGACCTTAACAATCGCTATTGAAATGTCCTCGAGCTGGAGACTAAACAGACAAGTGTACGCTGCCTATCGGCAGATAAAAATATGTTGCACTGATTAGTGTGTTTAGGAACAGCATTTTTACAAAGTCCCACTTTCAAGCATTAATAAAGGTCAAAAAACAGCCATTTGTGAGGGTGGAACTGAGAACATCCTTTTTAACAAAAGCTCTAATGGCTGTCAGCTGGACAAACAAAGGCAAGAACACAGCTGTACGGATTTTAGAGATGAACACCAAACTGATTTAATCGTAAAAGTTCTTGGGGATTAGGTGTGCTTCGAGAGGATTATCACTGCACTCTCATCGAGGTATCACTAGATCCTGAGGAAAAACAAGCCACCTGAGCTGAGGCCACAGCTCTGCCTCATTTATCAGTTTCCACCAGCCTCTTTCTAACAGCCCATGGATGCTTATCTGTTTTGTTCCGCAAATTTGAGAGAGAAGACAGGGCCCCGTAGGAGAGGATAAATAACTATAACTAACCTTACCAAAAAAGGTTTGCACAAATTACATTTGTGAGACCCATAAATATCTTATACTCCAACTAGGGCAGCCATGCATTTGCATGTTCCTGCATATAGAACGGGGGGCCTATATTACAAATGTATTACGTTTTTTGTATTAAAAGATCCAGTTTTGGAGAATATTTGTTGGTTTGCCCATTCTTGACAAAAAAGGTCATTTGACCACTTCCTTTGTCACTTTCCCTACGTTGACAAAAAATAAAAACAAAGTAACTTCTTCTTTTCCTTTGGCCTTTTCCTTTCAGGGGTCGCCACAGTGAATCCACCTTCTCCATCTAACCCTTTTCTCTGTATCCTCCTCTCTCACACCAACTACCTTCATATCCTCTCTCACTGCATCCATAAATCGTCTCTTTGGTCTTCCTCGAGACCTCCTGCCTGGCAGCTCCTATTCCAGCGTTCATCTACCAATTGTAGATTGGTACAAATCTACCAATTGTAGATTTGTCACTGTTTTATATGATTTGTATGTAGTTTTAATTTAATTTTAAATGTAACTGTATTCTTTCGCTGCCCCTTGGCCAGGACTCCCTTGAAAAAGAGGTTTTTAATCTCAATGGGACTTTCCTGGTTAAATAAAGGTTAAATAACAATAAAAACAATAAAACCAATATATTCACTATCCCTCCTCCGTGCATGACTGAACCATTTCAGTCTGGCTTCTCTGACCTTCTCTCCCAAAGATCTAATAAGTGTAAAATATTTGATGCCAGCTTGAGAAAAGAAGTGGAATAAGTATCCATTATGGCATTTAGATAGAACTTGACATTATAACGGTACTTAGGCTTTGACAGCAAAACTGCATAAGAACAAAACCACAGGCTACAAAAGAAACTAATGTTTTAAATTAGGACACAAAGTTTTGGGCATGCCTCACTGCTTACTCATGTTTAGTATTAAAATAAATGGTAACATATTAAAGATATCAAACACGGTGTCTAAATAAAAAAAATGTATGTATATATGTATACTTTATAGAGCATTTAAAAGTAGGAAAATTGTGCACATTTGCCGGATAGACATAGCTTAAGAAGCGTTTGCCAGGGAGCTGAACTAGGTTGTTAGTTTGATAGCCTGTTCCAAATCATTGGGAGGAGAGACAAAGAAATGTAAATTTCACAGCAGTATGAACAAATTGGCTCCAGAAACATTCCAATAATCAACCTTATCCACCCAATACTCTGAAGAAGTGGCTCATTTTAATATACCATTTAGTTTACGAAACAGTGTAAGAGGTTGGAGTGGGTGAAGTACTGTCTACGAGTCTTAATACTGTTTGTTATACGTGTAGGTCAGCTGTTTGGCATTGCTTTTTGATAAAACAAATGTTACAATGTCAGATAAGAGATCAAAGTACAAGCCAAGTTCATGTCTGGAAGACCGAGATGTTTTTCACAAGATCCAGGAAAATCAATTTGCGTTATCGGGTGTTTTTAACAGACTGCAGCGGTGCTTCATGCTCCTACTTTGCATTGACAATAACACAAAAATGGGCTTCATAGGATAGTCAGAGGAGACGTTCGTACATCCTCGCCATGACACTCAGCATCAGAAATCTGCAAAGGACCACTTTCTAACAAGCCTGAATGCCAAGTTTAAAAGTACCAGTTGTGGATTTTCATGCCAGGAATGGAAGTGGATCTATTGTGGAAGCAAATATCATAATGTTCTACTTCCAAAACGGACCTGCAAGACGAAGGTCTCGCTATGGTTGTGGATATGCCTTCAAAAAGCAGATAGAGAGCTTGAGGTTTTCGTAGACTGATAAATCGTTTGCTTTTAATTCACTATTTGCAAAAAAGATACCAGAGCAAGGTGGAAAGTCAAAATCTCCAACAACCAAACTCCTGATCCATAAGACATCAAACAAACTATACCCTTGAGAATTGCCCACCTCCAGCCAACCTCTGTAAAATGTAACAGAGCACGCTACTGATGAATCAGCAGGTGTCGATAAATGACGAACACAACACAACATCACTAATTCATCTATGAGTGATTTAGACAGATAAACTAAAACTCTGACTAATGGGAGACCTATGATGTCCAATACTGCAGCCCACAAAGACAGTGTCCACAATCTAATGCACCCACCTGGCAGTGAAATGGGTGACAACTCATTGTAGCCCCCAAAGGAGGCATTGCGGATGAGTTTGCGTCCATCCGGATGTGGAGGTCGCAACGATGCTGTGCCACCGCACGTGGAGAAACGGCGACGACTCAGCAGACCCTCCTCCTTCATCATCAGGCCAGTGGGTGATCCCTCGGTAGGTGGAGGGAGGGAGAGATGTAGGGGTTGGAAAGAAAACTCAAGGATGGAGGGTGAAAGGGGAGTTGGGGAAACAGTCCGATCCGTCCCGTGCTGCTAGTGGGTCCAGCGAATAAAGCAACGCACGCACAAACGCACATAAACACACACACACACACACATAAAGAATCATATAGAGAGCAGAGTAGCTCAGATAGCGGCATTCAGACAGTAGAATGCTGCTTTCCTTTACAGTTGCTTCAGACGACTGTTCCCTTTCTCCCTCTCGCACACACATACACACACAATCTCTGCTCTGTGAGAGTGTATGAAAGCAGCAGCCTGTAAGTACTTAATAACGAATAAGCTGAGCCCCTCCTACTCCCTCTTCTCCGGATGGGTAGGAGAGCTGCATCTTTGCTTGAAAATAGCCCTCATGTTCCACATTTCATCTTTCTCATCTATCTGACCAATCTTCTCTCTACTTTTTACTTTTTACTTTGGATTAAAAGGGACATGTCACAATTGTTAAACCTTATTTCAATGCAGTTCTAGGGGGTGGTAAGCCTATGACATCCATGGTTTTCAAAAATTCCTTGTATTAGCTGCAGAAGATGAATATAATTTTCAATGCACTTTTCTGACGCCAATTTCTATCGGTTAAAAATTGAGGGAGTATTTGGCAAAGATAGTAGCCATGTTCTTCTCACTGTTGGTAGTGTTACAACAGTAAAGTCTGCCAAATTTGGTAAAAATTACAAGAAGCTGATGTAGTGGACTTAAATAGCTGTGTATTGGTTCCTGCTTGGCAGAAGCTCAAGTTGCAATTCAGCATCAATACTGCTCGCCCGTTGGAATGGACGAACCAATATGAGAAATATAACCATTGATGTAATTGAGCAATTGCTTTATCTGTCCATTTTGTCATCATATTGCAGTTTTACTACAAATATATTTACTAGGTACTGCTGTATTAAATGAGGATTTAAGTCATATTTCACTGTGCTAGATTTCAAAACCAATTATCAGTCAAAAATCCAGTTTCAAATCAGACATTAAATGTATGGTTTGTGGATCCAATATATGTGGAATCTGTTTATTTCAATCTCTGATCACTGAACGAATCCTGACTAGCAATATGGGTTAAATATAATTACCACAATCTTCAGTTTACAAAGTGGCAAGTCTAAGCATGAGAGCAAGGCTGATGATAAACTTTCCAAATTCAAACCTGATTACATATTTGGTATTTAGATTTTCTAAAAGGGAGCAAATACATTCAGTTTTGAAGAGATTGCATCAATGCTATGACAACATTTTCAAAAAAGACAAGTGGAAACCTTATTTATTGTTAATAAGGATGGCCAAGGAAAATATCAACCATCATCATGACAAAGTGATGGTAGTGACACCGGAAAAATGACTCCATAAACAAAACCTGGAATTAAAAATAGTTATAAATCTAATAAATAGGTTTGGAAAAGGGCCTTGTCATTCCAATCTAATCTGGGAGGTATATTCTGTGCTCTGTTGTTTTTGTTCTTTCCATAGTCCCCTAGCATCTTCATCTTCATGATTGCTGACCTGTCTTTTTATCCTTTCATTTCAGCGGTACAAAAAAAACCCCAACAACTTTGACTTCACACCCAAGCCTAATTAACCTGTGATCAGATGAAAAGTCAAATTCTCAAATGCATTAGAGAGGCCCTTGGGAAACCTTTGCTAAGATTAGTAAAAATCTGGGCCATTTTGGAAGCTTTTCTCTAGATTCAGGACTGAACGATTTTCTTTTTTTATTGATTCTTGGAAAGTGCAACACCTTTCACAGTTGGGGTTTGGCCTTCGGGGATAGCTTAAATAATCTCTCCTCCAATTTGACACTATATTATTACACAATCCTTTCACTAACAGGTAAAAATAAAATAGTGATTTTTCTAACATGCATACAGAAAGATTTAAGAACTACTTTATTAAAAAAAAAAATTCTGATGGAACAACCAGAGATTTTGTAGTATGATGGAGTTTCTCATGTCTTCTTTACTAAATATTTACTAAATATTTTGTGTCCCACGTGTGTCAGACATGGGGCAAGCTATACTCCACAGATCAGAATAGGGGTAGGTTGAACCCTGAGAGATTTGTTCAAGCCTTGAATGTACATTAAGTGGCAAAATGATACAAGATTTGTTGTTACAAAAAATGAAAGATATTCTATAGTCTGATCGCACACTGTGAAGATGTTTAAAAAGGAAATAATAACCCCAAACTGATATAAATATTCATCCATTTGAAATGCTACAAAAAACAGAAAATCATTTTGTTTGGCAAATGAACAGAGTTACACAAGGAGCTGAAAGGATGTCAGCTAAAATTCATCTGATACCCCCATTGCAAGAAATATAGATTGCAAACAAAAGGTCACAGGCAGTTCAACTTCTCCAGTCTTATGTAAAGGCTGCAAGGAAACCCTATAAGCCTTAGATTAGCTCTGGAACAAAGAAGCTTTTTGAAAACTGCCCAACAGACATCTTCATTCCACCCTGTACTGACCAACAATTCAGCATTTTCAGAAAGCTTTTCCTGTCTGCTTGATGACTTTGGAAAATAAAATTCACGCCATGTTGTTGTAATTCATTCTATCCTCATGAGACCCCATTTATGTAAAAATAAATAAATATGCACACTCAACGTGAACATGCAGTACAAGCTGAAACGCTAAAGAGCACAATAATAGAAGGGGTAGGATTTCAAGAGAGCAGGTACAACTAGGACAAAACAGAAGTCATTCTGCACTCACTGTAGATCAAACACTCACAAACGCCACCGTATCACATAGTGCCACTTCATACTGTACCTTGCTTTGTGCCAGGTTAAGAAAAAAAAAGCACTTCAAACAAAATGTCCCAAGGTCAAGTGTTGATAGTGGTCTAATCTCTACAATCATGCTCAAAACATGCTAGCTTTAAATCCTTACACCGTCAATCCGGACAATCCCCGGGCCCTCCGAGCAGACACCAGTCGCTGAGGCCAGGATATGCTCCATCATAGTACACTGTCTTCCTTTTCCACCCTGTCCTGGTGTATAGAGCATATCTAAACTGTCAAGCCTTGTCCCTTCAGGCCTCAAAGGGCTCAGCCACTCATTGGATGAGGGTGCAAACGGGAGAAGGAATGCTGGATCGGCAGTGGCTGCAGGTGCAGATAAGACCAGCCCCCGACCATGTTAACCCCGTTTGACAGGGAATAATCCCTGAGGCTGAGCTTAAATCCATACTGACCCTGGCTGCTCTCTTGCTCTTCTACCGCCTTGCTTTCTATTAGCCTCTTGTATTTACATTTTCACAGCAATTTCGCAAGTCCTGTAAAACAACTTTCTGGGATTGGTTTTTTTTTCTGCTGAGTCATCAAGAAAATTTGCCTCACCTGGTCAGCACAGAATGAACCTCATCTTTTATGTTTGAGTCAGAGAAGTTACAATGACAATAAAACACATCCAAACAGATTACCCAAAACACTGCAGTTTAAACATTTAATAAAAGAGTGAAAGTGAAAAAAAAAAGAGTTAAAGAGTTAGAAAGAGTCTAAAGTGAAAGCAGCTCAAAAATTCAAAACAAGTTATCAACATCTACTGAAGAAGCACATCAGTCTAATATAGGTTAGAAAAGCTTGCAGCCTGGAGTCTGTTCTTTATTTTCTTCAGCCAGCATGGTTTTACATGACCATTTAACGGCTAGTCTAGGTTCAGCCTTTGCCACAGTTCCATGTTCAAAAAACAATTGGAGTCAGTGGCATTTAAAAAAAATACAATATTTTCGAACAGTCAAAATTTCCTTTCCAGTAAAATTCCCATGGCTGTAAAAACATTTGATTTTCAGCTGAGGCCTGCAATCAGCAGGCCAATAGAAAAATATCTTTACCCGCAGACTACCAATTCTTATTTTTTATTAGCATTCTCTGAAACAAAAACACACTACTGGCAAATGAATGCCCTTTGGGCCATAATTATCAGCAATGAAAAACTGAAACTGATCGACATCAAATTTGTACCATTCAATCTAGAACAACAAAAAAGACCTACTATTAATGTCTTTAAGAACATATCAAGCACAGAATATACATCTGATCTGGGACTGTGGTGGGAGGTAGACAGTGTACAGAACACACTGTGTGTTTCAGATAAATCAAATGATGAATATAATTGGTGTGTTCCTCAATAGCTTAATTTATACACTGCTATTACTGGTGTACTTGAAAAGTCCTTAAGTTTTTCCAAAGGGACCCTTTAGATTGCAAATCATCAACAACCTGATTACTTTTTTGACTAAATCAAGTCATTCAGTTAGTCTGCCAAAGGTGATATACTTCATTCAGTCACAATGCAATTATACCTGGCAAATCGGGGCGGGGTTGGGGTGCAATTAAATGGTGTCTTATGTAAACCTCTGAAAATCCTAATTTAGAAATTATTTGTTATTTAGTGAACTACGTCAAGTATTTAAATTAAAAACTAACACAGGAAAAATTAATTACGGATATTAACACCTTAGGTGTGAATTTTCACACAGCTCCTCCAGTCTTCTTCTATTCAGAACACATTCTGTCACTGCAACAACCGTCATCATGCGGCTAAAGGGTCTGGATATCTTGATAGAAATTCTTCACTGCTATGATGCATGCAGACAAGCAGAAATGTGACACGAATTCACAATATATAATATCACAGACCAGTTCATTGTACTGCTCACTGGAGACGAACCACACACATAAATATACACACATCTGAAACGACAATGAAAATTGTCTGCGATAGTTTACTGTGATTGTTCTGCTCCAAGTGAATATAAATCCAGAGAGATTATTAATTATTGTAATTCCTAAAACAAATACTCCCCCTAGTGGGGGAAGCAGGCTAAAGGTCTGGCAATTGAAAACTTGGAAAAAACAACTTAGTTTTACAATCATTTAGACAGAAAAAAAAACAAACATTTACATTGCCT
Source organism: Fistularia commersonii (assembly GCF_037954325.1). Classification (NCBI taxonomy): domain Eukaryota; kingdom Metazoa; phylum Chordata; class Actinopteri; order Syngnathiformes; family Fistulariidae; genus Fistularia; species Fistularia commersonii. Next base: position 12,411,373 of record NC_141288.1, read on the forward strand.
CCAAACTGTTTGCACTAGGGGATGTGGAAGTAGACTGAATTGGAAATGCTTAGGGAGACACCTAGTGTCTTTATGATTTTAAGAGCAGCCTTAATCAGTCCTACAAACTGGAGAGTGACGTTAATCATTACCTAGAATCTAGGCTGACTTACAACCAGCAGTGATCCCATTCTGTCCTTGCCATTTTTAGCACAGAGTGAAGGTTGCAGGTAAGAAAAGATGTTATAAGGGCTTGGTGTCTCAGTAATTACACACTTTAATGCTGCTTTGCCGGTATACAATTAGCTTCATGTACTGCTAAATATGAATCATGTTTGCACGTACTGCTTTAAAACAAAATTCATCCAGACTGCCAAAAACATACAACCCTCCAGAACGCTGAAATTAAGGTAAAAGCACAACAACGATAGAAAAATAAGAAAAAATAACCACAAGAGGGCGCTCTGACCAAAGACAATGGTATAGTTGCATGCAAGCTAAGTCTAAACCTAAACAAAAGTCTCTGATTTTTTTTTTCCCATTTATGAGTTGGGAGCCCAAGCACCATGATTATGTATCATGGATCAAGGGTTTATTGAACGAAAAATATCAACAAAAATAACAACCAAATTCAGATGGCCCCCCAAAATGATGGAGCTGCAAAACTGAGCAGCACAGGTTTTCATCAGACACTGGGAGGATAACATCGCTACCCCTCCAAGCGTGTTCACCAGGAGCAATGAAATAATTTAACTTCTCGTATTTATCAAACTTTACATCACCATTTACAAAGATCTTTGACTTGGTTCCTTGGTTTCTATTTTTATCTTCTTTGTCACATGACAAAGATACCCTGTTAGGACCAAAAACAGGAAACGGCTAAACATTCAACTCGTATCTTAAGAATTTGGATGATATTATAGTTCTGAGAAATTTTCCCACCAAGCACCAACCAAAGCTGACCCAGAAAACATATTTTCACCAAAATGAGCCCGTCTTCCACTTATTCTAACCTGTGATTTGCAGTCTTACCGTGGCTGTAGCTGACCCCAGGGCTAAGGGTAGAGGGTGTGGCTATGTGTTCCCTGCTGGGTGTTTGGAGGCCTGCCTCCTTCTCCCTGTCCTTGTCCCGTTCTTTGACCTGGCGCTGGCTCATCCTGCCTGGGGTCAGAAGAATGGTATCATCCCTGCACACTACAGCAGCTGCAAAGAGAAACAAAGAGGAGAGGACGTGACAAGTTGACTAAGATGGAGACAGATTGTGAGGGAAGGACACAGAAGGGGGTTTAGACATATTTCCAGGCAGCGTCAAGGGCTGTGCCACATCAATGGAAAATCATCACACATTTTCTTCTCATAATGACGCATTTGGGAATTGATGAATTCTACCACTACGTCTACATTTACATTGTTTAAGCATTGTTTGTTGATATTTCAGCAACAATAAGGATTCCTGTCAAATCGAATGCAAAACTACTTCAGCAATCACATTTCAAATACAGCTCACAATTTTTGAACATAAAGACAAATGGATAAATTTGCTCACTTGGCAAAGCAATCAAGTGCAACAGATCAAAAGGACTATTTTCTTTCAGACATCAGTAAACATTAAGAGCTATATATCAGTTTTACTGTTGTTAACAGTAACAGAACAATAATAGAAAAACTAAGTCTCATGTCTGAATATCGCCATGGTAACATTTTGTCACCGTTTTTTTGTTACCAGTGTTTTTAAAATTATATTACGCTTATTGGTAGGGATTTCTCTGACTCTGCCCTTGATTGAGTGTTTCAGTCAGTCAACAAACATTTAATAAAAAAATTAAATTGAATTGATATTGAAGCTTTTGTCACCTGGTTTCAGTGCTGTGTTGTCACATATATGTGTAAGTTCCCCAAATGTGCTCGGATGGAGAGGTCACATTACTTCTTATATCAGTGAAAATCAATGTTAAAGGGGGCAGCAAGCAGAAAGTTTAATAAACCTAAAAAATGCAGCTACATAGAAAGTCATAAGCAGCATTAGGTGCTGACAGCAGGACTTTTGCAGTGGAAATCAAGGGGCTAGCAAAGTATACATTAACCTTCCTTTTTGTACCACTGCAAAGTCCTAAATACACACCAAAATATATGGAAACCCATATATAAAGTGGAAAATCATAGACAGATTTATTTGTAATACATTTGTATCCCATTCTGGTTCTAGCACTAGCCCTGGCCCTTCCCCTGACTATTAGCATAACCCTTAGTTCTTCCTCTGAAAGGTCACTGGCTTACCGGAGCTGGCATGTTGCTCTCTCAACTCTGCATGGTGCTAGCAGGGGAGAAGGGTAGAGACAGAAGAAAAGAAAAAGTACAAGAGGGAGGAGAAAAAATAACAGTACAGAAGGTAAAAAAGAAGGAGTATGAGAGTGACAGATTGAGTGTGTCAGACGTTTTGAATAAAGATTAGAGAGAGGGCATCCGCCATGTGTTGTTGACCAGATGTTGGCAGGGGTGGATTTGCGTGCAGCAGGGTTGGCGAGAGTGGGCAGCAGCAGCAGTGGCAGGAGAAGCCGCAGCCAAACAGGACCAAAACAAAAACAAACAAACAAAAATGAGACAAGAGACAAACAAAAAAGAAAACAAAAGAAAAAATAGACATTAGTTGAACCAAAATCCTAACAAAGGACACAACTTGACAAAACTGAGAACAGATGAGGGTCGATGGGGAGATGGTTGATACAAACGGACAGATAAACTGAACACTAACATAAATGTAAAAAAAAGTTTTTGAATATTTGACTTATTTGACCTCAAAATATGCATTATCCACATCTGACTGGCTTGGTGTTGAACTTGACATACAGCAACAATTGACAGCTGGACAAACAACAACTTCACAGGCCCCTGTGCAGTTAGCCTGCTCTGACTATTTTGTACTCTTCAAAAACAACATCAGCAGCAAACAGAAGCTTCCGGGTCTCTTATCTTGAAGAGGGCTGCTGTTAAAAATGTGTCTGAAATAGCCATATGAGAGAAGTGGAAAGCAATATGTTCAGATGCAGAGCTGGAAACTGGAGGTCACAGTCAGGTTCCTCTAATCCTCATGCAGACCAAACACAACTACGGGAAGCTCTGGGAGAAAGACAAAGAAAACAATCCCACTGATTGGATATTGCACGGTTAATCAGGAAGGAGAAAGCAAGTTTCTAAATTCTGATTGGTTAGGACCCTTAGAACCACTGGCTCAGAGGATAATCGACTGCAAGAGCTTCTTAGAACAATAAGGGAAGGGATTAGAAAACTGTCACAGAACGTCAGAGGTCAATTAACAAAGCTTTCTGGTACAGCCTCAGAAGAGTGGTTTTCCAGTTTAATCTTGGCTGAGCTTGTAGTCTTTGCTTTCACTAAGGCCACTCCCTTTGTTTAGTGAAACACTGAGAAGACTGAGAGGATTCCTTGACAAACTCTTCCTGCGGTGGACATTTTGATTTGTCAAAGCAGGAGACATTGCCAACATTAATGTTGACAGTTTCATTTTCTAGATGTGGCAGATCCAAGGCTGAGTTATTGCGATGGCTCCCTCACTGATACTGTTTCATTTGGAGTTTTGTCAAATGAAGTCAACATTAATGAGATTGTCGGCCAAGGAATGTTCTGTTTTGACAGGTAGAAACAAAAACAAATATTTTCAACGATGCCTGCATTTCATACGGCCCCAATATATTACACCCAGCTTAATTTCAAACAGCCGACTTGCCAAAGTAATATTCTGTGCCAAGTTCATCAAGATATAAACTCATGGCGGTTGTCACATGACATCTACAAAACTGACAGGTAAGCCTGGGGTGTGTGGCCTTTTACTGCAAGCCTGCCCATCTTACCTGATGATAAGTGACACTTCATTACTTAGATGAGATTGTAAGGGTGAGGAGGAAATTAACACAGACAAACAGCAGTGAATAACCTTGGTGTTGATGAAAGAGTATAATAATCAAGTTACACAGGAAGCCAAAGAAGAATGCCGATAGCTCCATCAATACATTTTACAAAGCAATGTTTTTTAAGTAATAACAGTGCTTCTACCTGCAGATAAGCCAAATATTTCCATATGCATGCATTTTTAGATATTGACAATGAAAGTTTCAAAGTTGTAGTCACATTCAGCATTCTTATTTCTCATTTTAAATCAAAAAGCTTGGTTCTAAGACAAGATAAATTTTATTGATCCCTATAGGGGAAATTCTTTTATAATAGCAGTGTAAGTTATAGTGTCAAAAACAAATCTCAATATAAATTTAAATAGAAAGACGGTTAGAAGACAGTAAATAGCAAAGACATCCATGAATAAACCAGACAGCAAGGAGAACAGCAGCAGCAACAACATCAGGGATAAGAATGGACAACAGAATGAAACAGTAAGGATAAAAAATATACAACCAAAACTAAATGACGATATAAATACAGTGACAATAGCAATGGCAAGAATAAAATAAATAAACAAAAATAGGCATGTGAATGGGCAAGATAGTGAATGGGGTATGGTAGTGAAGTTGTGTTAGCACTAATGCACCTCAGGCTGGTCAGAGTTGGGTGCCATCCAGACTGTTGTTATAAAGTCTGATGGCCATGGGCACAAGGGAGCGTCTGAAGCTTTCAGTTATGCACTGGGATGGGATGAAGCGTTGGCTGAAAGAGCTGCCCATCGGCCACAACTTGTTGTGCAGGGGGTGGAAAGGATTGTCCAGAATAGCTCCCAGTTTGTCCTTCACCCTCCCCACTGCCAGCGATTGAAGATGGTCCAGGTTCCGTCCCACCAGCGAGCAGGCTTTCCACAGTATCTTGTGGAGCCTGCTGACTTCACCAGACCTGGCACTGTCCCACCAGCATTCTAAAGCGAAGGAGAGTGTGCTGGCTAACAGAGACTGGTAGAAGGTCTTCAGGAGCCCACTAAAGACTCCAAACAACCTTATTCTCCTCAGGAAGAACATCCTGCTCTGACCCTTCCTGTAGAGTGCATCAGTGTTGTGTGACCAGTCCAGTTTATTGTTAATGTGGACCCCAAGGTACTTGTAGGAGTCCACTATCTCTACCTCTTCACCCTGGATGGTGATTGGTACCTGTCTCCACCAATTCTTCCAGAAGTCCACAACCACCTCCATGGTCTTTGATGATGTTGAGTAAGAGGTGGTTCTGGTTGGGGCAGGTAGTGGTTTCATCCAGGTTTGAGGAGAATGGGGGGGTAGCTGTCCATAGAAGCTACTGCTGGGGGGGCAAGGCATTGATGAGGGGGGAGCAGAACATACAGCAGAAGTGCCCCTCTTCTTGCCAACCAGCAGCAGATTCAAAATCCCAAGCATATGGAGTATTGCATTACAAATTGGCTGTGCAGTAACATAACTGTCTAAATGTACATCTAACCCTGAGAGAGCAACAACAATATTTCCCCTGTAGAAGGTACACTCCATAATCATCTAATAAATCCAGTTCCTTTCCACTGAAATGAGCAGCCATAGCTATAAAAATGTTCCTCAGCTCTAATTCACAATTAGTGATTATGTGAAGAGGTGCATTATGGTTACTAATATCGAAAATCAACTCGTAATGCATAACTATAAATAAATTACTCACCATTTGATCATTTCAATCAGTCAGTATAACTGACTTGACCATCCTGACGAATCAAGCAACATTATCTCTGTGTATTTGATCGAGCGATCCAGCAGCTGGAGTTTCCACAGTCGGTTGAAAATTGATCGGGGCCTTTTTGTTAAATCAGAGGCTATTTTTATTTCTGGAACTTAACCGGGATAAAGAAATATTAAAAAGGCTATGATATGATGTAAATGGCACAATTATTTTGAAAAATACTGGCATAGTAGTTGCTCAGTGTTGAGGGAGGGGCACATTATAAAGAGAAATCGCAACAACAGCAGTCAAGAGAATACACACACACACACACACACACACACACACACACACACACACACACACACACACACACACACACACACACACACACACACACACACACACACACACACACACACACACACACACACACACACACACACACACACACACACACAAACTACTTAACATTACATCTTTAAACACAATCAACTTGTGCGTAGGGCTCAATCACAATCACTCAAACTTTCACAATTCCACTCGCTAGCGGAGATTAATACTCCAACGCTATTTTGTAGCAGAACTAACTCAATCAAGACAACTCAAAACAACATAATGCTCTCTCAATGGGGTTTCAAGTACAAAAACACCAAAGACAGGACAATTGACCAACATAAGTAGTTTGCACACTTTGGAGGAGGTATTTTTTATTTCACTGAAGCAAAGCAACTGGATAAAAGAGGGCAACATTAATATGGGAATTTGTTTGAATAAAGAAAATAAAGTAAAAGTGTGGTTGGCAAATGTGTTGTGGCTGCAACGCTTTATTTGTATATCTTATTTATATCTTGCAGTCTGCACAGTTATTTGATCTTTACTTTTGATCAACAAATGTTAAAGTGGAATATATCGCCTTGTGTCATGAGTCTTTTTGGCCCCACAAAATTAAACATGATTACATGATTATAAATGAATGGATATTAATTATAATCCACAAATTTCACATATATATACATATTTATTTATTTTAAATATGGTCAAATCCCTGTGTCAACAAAGACAATGCTGACACTACCAAGGACACACATAAAAACAACAATCCTAAAGCCAATTCAGCTGGACCAACAAGCAGCAAGCTGGCTAGCATCAGTTGCTGATTCTAACTATGGATTTAAAGGGAAAACACTATCTCAGTGTTCAGAAGTACATACTGTATAGCCTTTATTCAGCCTTAAGTTTTTACCAGGAATGGAGAGATTTTAAGCGTCCAAAAGCTGGATACTACTCTGATGCTTTAATGTTGCCTTTTCGATTTAACAAGACAAAATGTACAATGTTGAAAAACTGGATTGATGTTAATTAGTATTGTATTTAAAAAAATCATTGTGCACCCATGAGGCTGTGAAGGGGCAAATTTGTCAAAATACTTTCCTGTATATGGCATTGTTGCAGTACAGTAGGCTCAGCAAACTTTAGTCTGCTGTGTATCTAAAATTAAATTGAAATCTTCTCTGTGAGGCAGGCACATAATGTAATGGCACTGAAATGCCCAGGGCTGTACACAAATAATTTCTGTTGCCATTGTCAAAGCACTTTTATATAATTTCTTGCACCTTCAGAAACTGTTAAGAGTTACATTACTGTACCCCGTTTAGGGTTAAAGGGAACAACCAATGAGAGAATGTTCAAAGTTTTGTCATTCAGTTCAGTGCCACAACACAATTAAGTAAATTCACCTTCATGAAGCATCTGATTTTAGCAATTTGGTGTCCTGCACACTAATTGCTATGATTAAACAGCAAACTTATCAATCAAGGAACAGCCTCTGTGTGGAACTGTCTTTCTATTTCGTCTCCCATTTCTAGTTTCTCCAGTGACTCATTTGTTCTGAAACTTCGGTTTAATTTGCACAACTGCTCATGTGCCTCTAGAGACCCCCAGTGCCCTAATACAGGAAATCACCTACTGCTACTCCCATTCATCAAATCACTACAAAACTGTATAAATTAGTCAAAGTGACAGCAAAAATAATCATACATATTCATAGAAGATAAAAAAAATGAATATTCAAACAAGATCAGTTCTTTCATTTAGCATGCAAAAGCAGAAAGGTTCCCAAATCCCCTCCAAAGATTCAAAAGCAGCATGCCTGTTCTGCCCCAGAAAAGATGAGGAGTGCTTACGCAGTATGAAATACTACATATTACATAACGTCTAAACATCACTCGCAGCACATCTTTGACCCACTTTCTATTTAGAAGCTGGGAAGGAGGACATGACAACTACAATCTTTTTTTTTCCCTTTTTTCAGTATCTGAAGGGCACTATTTAGTATTTACTCAGCTTGGACTCACAAATGCCTAGATACTTCATGAACTACCATGTATTATCAAGGTACAGATTTCCTAGTGTGTCAACGGGCGCTACATTTCACAGTGGTTGACCTGACATTCTAAGAGGAAAATGAATAAGCATGAATAACTAATACCTTAGAACTGAGAGAAATTATTAAGCAAATATAAGACGACCACCAGAAATAAAATACATCATATTCCTGATAAATATTGGATTTGGATTTGTAGCTCTAGCCTTGCTTGAATCCATTACTGTCATAAACCTATATTGGAAACAGCCCCTAGGTGGCAAATGGCTACAAAGACAGTCTTCATACAGTCTTTGGTATTTGTAAGCTTTCCCATTTAGTTTTCCATTTAGTTTTCGGTGGTACTTTTTAGCTCCCCTCTGCAGTTGTAAATATTTCACTCTTTCCCTGCTTCAACAGATGGAGGAGAAATATAAAAAGATTAAATCAACAGACCACAGTACCCCAGAACTACAACATTACTGATCTGAGACTGTTGAGCTTTGTTGGTGTGAGCTTTTGTCAATATTCCTTTTAAATATCCCTGCTCTTTTGCTGGTGGTAGTGAGGGTCAGTGCATGGTGCCGTATGGATGAGTTCTGATACTTCTGTAACATATCTAGATCCATTACGAAGTTTTGATGACTATTGAGCTCAGGATGAATGAACTCAAACTGTCAGTCATCATTTTAATGCACAACAGTGAACCTGTCAAAGGGCGTTTTGGGGCATCTGCACTGCAGGTGAGTGAGCAGCCACTTAAGTTGATTGGAAAGTGTACATAACCCTGGATTAATCAGCTGTGTTGAGACTCACAGGCTAAAAGCTGTGAGTTTCTAGAGGTAATGACTAGCTTGGGTTGTGGGATTGAATGTCTCTATGTTTATATGGACTATTATCTACCTACAATTTCCAATCATGTTCAGTGAAAGTCAAAGTTTTCAACATCACTTGATTATCTGCAAGTGGTGGGTTTAAAACCAAGAAAACCATGGCACATGAAACTGTGTGCTTTCATTCTCTTTGCATGTCACGTGTACACTTGAAATATGCTGAATTATACCAGTTACATATACCAACCATTACTTAGTCATTCAAAAACTGCTTTCTGCTTATAAATGAGGCAAAATCATCACAAGCTCACATGGGAGACTGAATTCTGTTTAAGCTTTGTTGCATGAAAGCTATTGACATCAAAACAAGATAGGAAGAACGTCAGCTGGCTACAGCAAAAGAAACCCTTCATCTCATCATGAATGGATCCCCACTGCCACCCACTGTACTGACAACTTGTGTCATGATACAGTGAGAGTGATGCTGACACAAGTCACAATGAGAAGCTTTGACCTCAAGTGCAAAAAGGAACAGTTCTCACTGGCTGAATCTACTAGATGTGTTATAAAATGTCAAATATGTATTATTCTTTGAATTGTTTATGTACTGCATGTTTGATTACCATGCTATGTTGTTGCTACACGTCCACATTTCAACATTTTGTTTTTACTTTAAATTCTTCAGTCAAACTCTTCAAACCTCTCCCACACTGGTTCTGAAAATCATTTATTCCAGCATTTTCTGCTCAAAGCATAAAAATAGTATCGAACAATTCCTGCTAACCATCCTGCTAACCAGTGAAAATGTTTCAGGTGACTCAGCCCTTTGCAGGCTCTCTCACCGCTAATAACATAACAAAAATTTCCATAGATCTGATATTCTAACTGCATATAAGGGATGTATTAATACCTGTATTTCATTTTTTTTATTTCATCCAGAGCAAACCAAACTTACAAACACATGATTCTCCCTTTGCTCAACAAAGTCTGATCTGCTTAAGAAAGCAGGCATATTCCTACTTTTTTGATACATTACATTTTTGCTATTTCTTCATGAAGAGTTTGCTTGGTGGTCAGCTCGAATTGAGAGCATCACCTCGACAGGGTCCTCGTCTGGTTGTTTTTATCTGCCACCAAGTGTAAAAGTTGTTTTCACACCTACCCAAATACACTGCTGCATGGGGAGAAACCATAGACTGACTCAACCTGACTAGACAAGTCAGGTGTGAAAATGCTCAAAATGCTTCTTTAAATCTACCACTGGGCTGCTTTCTTTAATTGCTTTAGGTTTTTTTTTTAAGAATGATCAAATGACAGACTGATCTAATGCTATACATTTCACATATTTCATATTCACATACTGTATGGAAAACCATAACAAACATCACACGGATAGCCTGGAAGCCTTCCAATATACTTAACAGCCATTTATAACATATTTGTTAAGCTGCCACAAGCTGCATCCACCAAACGCCAAACTGACCTCACCACACACACCACACACCACTAGTCGAGTGTGAAATAACAGAGTTCAGCACAGCATGTGGTCTTATCACAGTAGCAACTATCCAGAGTAAAACCTCAGCCAAGGCAATAAACACTCCGTTTAGTACAGCGGTGAGATTGTAAATCTGTCAGAAAGCCAGGACTTATCGAGTCACACTTCCTTCCTCAATCTAGTTGCATCATCAGTGCTATCCAGAAACCTGACCTGTCAGTTGAGCTAAAATCAAATAAGAACCGCTGTGCTCCTCACCTCTCCAGTGGCCCCAGAGTCCAAAAACATGAACAGACATAGTAGTCTTTTGTTGTTTGAAATTGCACACAATTTGCGTTCATATGGTCAGACATTAACTTTTGATTGTACTGTCTTTACACTACAAATTTAAAACGTGTTAAATGTTGTTATGCTAACAGATATAATAAAGGTTTTTCTCAGTTTTATAATTAGGATACTGTTGTCCTACCTTTTTGAGGCCAAACACAATTACAGTGATTCATTGGCAATGCATGGAATGTAATGGCTGTGTTTACAGCCTGAACTTTAGGGATGATTAATTTAGTGGTACACATCGGCAATAAAAATAAGTATCGAACTTCTCTGGATAAGAGTGGATAGAGAAAGAAGGGAAATCTCAGCAAAGAACATCTATACAGATAAGTCTTTCACTTGCAAATAAAACCCTCAATCTCAATGTCTCATAAAAGCCACAATGAACTTTCAAGTCATGTGCAAGCAGGAAGCAAAGAAAAGGCACATTGGACAGTAGTCTGTTCACAAATCCAGATCCAGGCTAGGTTTTTATCTTTCATTAGACAGGAAGAGGGACTTCAGTTTGACCTCACACAGGCTGCAGACAGCATTTCATGAGACAACATTTCAACACACTGGGCTTCAGGTGGGGTGGGAGGGCTCACACAGGGTGGCGGCTTGGTTTCATCCCAGCAAGAGACTCCAGTTTGGGGGTTGAGGGAAAGTGTGTTTCTTCTTCAGAGAAGGTGTTTCAGAATTAAATATTTCCAGTAATTTGATTGCATTAGGTTTGACACCAAATCTAAAATTACATTATAATGATAAAATACAATACATTTCTATGACTGTGTTTATGCACAGCATTTGAAAACAAACTTTAAAGTCTAGGAACCTGAGGTAAGAAAAAGAACTAAAAAATTCCACATTTTTTAAGCAAAGCCAGAGATGGGTTCAACAATGAGGTGATAGACTATTGGCTATTCACCTGATACAGCAGAGAATCAGAAATGTCAAGAAACGACCATAATATGATAATGATAATGATGATAATAGTGATAATTATGATTATTATTGTTATTATATATAGAGAGCTATATTTTAGCTATTATTATCATCAAAGGGCAGGCTACCTTAGAAAGAGATAGGTGTAGGACACAAATAAAATAAAAATCACACGCTCATTCATTTACTCTGCATCCAATAGCAGAGGTGTTATAGGCTTCAACTTAACGCCTTCTTTTTCAGAATGTAGGAGAAAACCAAAGAACCAAGAGGAATCCCACACAGACATGAGAACAGGCACACACAGAAAGGTTCCCGGTAAGAATCAAACCAGGAACCTTGCTGTGAGGTGGAATTGTGGACCACTACAACACCATGCTGCCAAACAAACAAACAAACAAATGAATAAATATTTTTAAATTGGCAGTATTTAACATCCCTTCCTTTTTTTCTTTATCACAAACCATGGCTAAAATGACAGTAAAAGTCTACGCCAAGTGAAATTATATGAGTTGCTTATACACTTTCTTTAAATTCTTTGCATCAAGCTCACTGGCAGATCAGATCAGCAAATTCAAAATCAGATTGATTGTCTGCAACACTACCAACGACAGAGTAAGTCATAGCAGTTGTAATTTGTTACTACATAGGCAACATGAGAGCAATTTGGTCCTTGGAGGTTCAAGGCATAATATCAATTTTGAATTTCCCCCTCCATTTTCACACCAATAATCTATTGACACCACATTGTTTGAGTAGAGAACTTCAACTATTTATGTATGTATGTACGTATTAAGTATGATCAAAAACTTGGAATATTAGCAATACCAAATTGCTTTAGGAAAACCACAATATCAAAACAAGTATCTCCAGAAACACTTTGTATAATGGCTGTGCACCAAATATTTGGTTCTATATGAACTACCATCTTTTGGAGCAGTTAGGATTGATACAGCAATAACTATTTGTCCTTTAAAAATCAGTTGATCACAGAAAATATTAAAGTTCATTATATATATATATTATGCTCTTTCCTATTTTAAGTCTGGCTTTTACATGAGACCATTCAAAAGATTTGGACAACAATATGTATAACACTTGACTGTATGTTTACTGCTACTGGAATAATAGAAAATTTCATCAAGGTACCACAAGTCAAGTCATAATATTGGAACAAACTTTTTTCTTTTTTTCTTCCGACTTTTCCCCCTGCACCCAAACTCTACATTGAAAAGAAGTGCTGGTCCCAATAACAGTTATACTTTCAACAGTTACACTTGTTTTATCTCTAGGTATGTCCCAGTTATTTCTCTCATGGGAAAATTGCAGTTCAAAGGGTACTGTCTGTCACCGTATTTTATCTGTAAGACTAAAACAGCAGGGACATTTTTTGTAAAAGACAGTTTGTTTTGCCATCTTTTATAATTCAAAAATAAATTTCTTATCTATTTATACATTTAGTGGAGGATTATCAATGAACTACAAAGTTTTTATAATGTCTTAGTTCCTGTAGCAGAATCTCCCTCTCTTTCAATAAGCTCAACTGAATCAATACTCTGTTCATCAGCCCGCAGCAGCCTCCACGATACAGATACATGCAATGAGCACTGGAAAGTTACTTGAAGGACATAGCTCTTCACTGTGCTAACAGAAAGAGCATGATCTGTGTTAACTGTACACAAAGCCTTTCTTCATTTTCTGGAAAAACCAGGGAAGGAAGAGGAGACTAGATGATGTTCAAGTGTCATGTAAACCAGCCTGGAGAACAAACATACCTTACTATGCATGACAAAATTAATTTGGAAGACCAAACTGCAGAGGCTATGAACATGCATAGATGCTATAGTATGGTAAAATCTTTAAAAGCAACTGTACACAAAATTTATCACCCTGACTTCTATCAGCCACTCAGTCTGACACACACCCACCAGTATTTCCCTTCTGAGATCAGACAGTGCTAAGATTCCCTCAGAGATAAAGGAACTGCATACCATGTTGAAGGAGGTCAGCTTGTTACTGCTACCAGATCTTGGTCGAAATAAACTTGGGACGACAAGCTGCTGTGCTCAGAGCTGTCACAAATGCACTGAACATTGACGGGTGGAGACAAGGCATGAGAACAAGCATGTGAGTCTCTCCCTCTGTCTCTCTGTCTCTCTCTCTCTCTCACTCTCTCACTTATTCTTTAACACACATAACCTTCAGTCAGTTTCATCATGAATCAACTCAGAAGTAAAACAATACAAACCATTTTTAAAGCTTTTCAAACCAGCATCACTTGACACAGAAACAATTAAAGCAGTACACAACTGTAAAAGCAAACAAAAAGGGAACAAATAATTAAAAACAGTAATTACTTAAATAAATGTCAAAAATGAAGGCCACAATCACAACCTTGTGTATTGAGGCAATTATTGGAGCATTTTCTGCTCAGTGTACTCCCTTGAGGATGCCACTGTATCTATCCACGAGGCTCTGACTCGTGCTCTTGTTGACTGAGGCTCTTCTGCACCAATAAACCAAAGCCACCAAGCTCATCTCACAAACCAACATGGAAAATCATCCAAGAGGATGACACAAGTATAATGAAGGCACTCAGCTACCTTATCATGTGCTCAATAAAGCAAATTTTAACAATCCTCTGCAACTGTTTCCATTAACCAGCTTGACCAATTTAATCACTCTGTGGAGTAAATGACTCTTTTGTTTGCAGATGACATTGTGATCTGCAGTGAGAGCAGAGAACAGGTTGAGGACAATCTAGAGAGATCGAAATGTTGAGGTTCTCTTTGGGAGTGACCAGGATGGATAGGATCAGGAATGAGTCTATCAGAGGAACAGCACATGTTAGATGTATTGGGAGAGAAGGTTAGAGAAGCCAGACTGAGATGGTTTGGTTATGTACAGAGAAGGGAGAGTGAATATATTGGTAGACAGATGCTGGAATTGGAGCTGCCAGGCAGGAGGTCTCGAGGAAGACCAAAGAGAAGATTTGTAGACGTAGTGAGAGGACATGAAGGTATTTGGTGTGAGAGAGGAGAAGAAGAAGAAGAAGGGTAAATGACTCTAGCATATAGCAGCCACGTTACCGTGGTGGAGGGGTTTGTACGTCCCAGTGATCCTGGGAGCTATGTTTTTGGGGGGGTATAAGCCCCTGGAAGGGTCAACCAAGGCAGAGGCCCCAGGTGAGGGACTAGGCAAAGTGTGGCTCAGAAGACCCTCATGAAGAAGACAAACATTGGACCTAGTTTTCCCCTTTTTTTAATTATCTTGTCTTTCAAAATCAAAGCAAGTGAAAAAAGCTTTAGTGCTGCTTCTCCCAGGTTTTGCTGATGGCCAGAGTATGTGTTTCTTAAAGAGTGACAACAAATGTTTAACACAATTTACTAAAAAATAGTGCCCCTATCAACTTTATCTTTGAGGGCTTCCCAGGGATAAAATTCATCATCTTTAAAGGTCATTATAAACAAATTAGCCCAGACCATCATTATCTAAAATGGTAGAGGCAGCAGCGTATCTGAAGGTTGAAAAAACTCAAGTTGAATTGTACCTATAGAGCTAAAGCTTTGAAAACCATAATTGACATGTACGGAGGTCCTTGGCAGAAAAAAACAAAAAACCAAAAAAACCAAACAGATAATTTGCTACCATGATGCTAGCAAATTGGATTTTCTCATCAGACCAAAAGATGTTTTCTTAACACACCACAAAATAGCAATTGAATCAGATAGTGCCTTCGTCTGATGAGAGATAGCAATAATCCACATCATGGGATCACAGGGTTAGAGATAGGAATGATCTGACGCTAGACTAAGAAGTGTTGTCATGTGGTTACAGAGGAAGTAAACCAAGTGAGGAGTTGCTATCATGAACCTTGAAAATACTAAAAAAGTAATAATCACACAGTTATTACAATGAGAAAAGTAAATCTCAAGGCGATGAACAAGAGCCATTTTAATTGGACTAAAAAGCTCAGCTGCAGGCAGGAGACTCCTGCTGAGCGCAATTCAGTCAACGAATGACAATGTTATCAAGTAAAATAAGGACGAATAAAGCAGCTGATGTATTCATGTATATTTAACTTTGAGGGCAGCACAACCACCAGTCACAGTATCCAAAACACAATGAATAAAGTTCCCTTTTATTTGATCCCGAGAAAATCCTGTAAATTGGTCCTTTGGAGGGAAAAACCATATAAAACTGGGAATTTCGGAATTTCACAATTTCGGAAATTGGTAGCAGTACAAAAACATTCTACACTATAAAAACACGTCGGCCAAATACCCAGATTGACAGACGGGATTAATAAATTCCAAAACTTTTGTATACCCATTCTAAAGAGGAGCACCTTCAGGGTCTGTCCACAAAATCACATAAAGTATAAGACACTGTCCAGCACGGCATTCATGCTTCATCATGCTGGTACCAGGTTTCCTGTTTCTGGTTTTGTTGGAGCTCATCTATTGGTTGTTGATTCAGACATGTGACATAACACAAGACTTGCGATAACAGGCCTTGTTAGCCCCAAGACTAGGCAAAGACTGAGCTACGACAGCAAGACTACCACTTACACTTAATGATTGAGATGATGGGAGCATGCTGCGATTCCAGTAAAACTCCCCAAAAATTCTCAACAAATCGTAAGGTGTAAACCCGGCATTACTTGACAAAAGGTCACTATTTTTGCAGTCCCTATCAGCTCCAATCTAACAGTAAACTCTGTAATAGCAGGTTTTTTAGGAGAAGCACATACATCTCCTGATAAATGATGCAATCTATGTAATGCCCAGTCTATTTCATCCCAGTGTCAATAAATCCATACCATCTTGATTACAGGCCTCAAATCAACAGCCCACTGGACTGCCTGAGACCAGCTGATGACTGATTTTCTGTCAGGGAAGGACTAAACAAATCCTGCCGATAGACAGTTTCTCTGCTTATGTTCAATTTCCTGAATGATAAAATCAGCAACTACACCCACATCATCTAAGGTTCATGTTGCCAAATCTTCTCAAAGTTGTTTCAGACTCTTATTTGCACATATTTTCAAGAAGGTGGCCAAACTAAAGCTGTGTTGACTGTGCTTTTCCAGTTTATTTGTCTTTCTTTGCTGTGGTGGTATGTGTTATCAGTTTGCCTTTTTCAACAACTCCTTAAGTTGAACTGCTGATGTACAGATGCTTGTAAAACCTTGCTGTCACTTTTCTGTTGCTGCTGCTTGTTGCTCTTCTTTATCAGATTATGTTACGCCAAAGCTGAAAGTTTGTTCCTCAAATTGGCTTTACAAAGGAGAAATTCATTTTCAGAGGCAAGTTGAATTTGAGGCTGAGCATGAGTGTTTCAATGCAGTGAGTTACCTTGAGGACTGATGCATATTATGCAGGTCTACCTTTGAAAATATGTTTTATTAGTATTGCTGAAAATCTGGTATTCTGATGATTCCCACATAATGGATAGTAGCACTACCTAACAAAAATACAAACGACTGTCAGGTTTTGCATATTTCTTTTCCATCTACAGATCCCCTTATCTTGTACTGTATAGGTTTATCAACTATGTCATTCAAACTGGCCTTCCCAAAACGTTGTTAGAAATACCTGATGTAAGCTATTGCACTTAACATGCCAATGGTATATTCCATAAAAAGGAGCATGTGTTTTCTCTTTTAGTTGCTGTCGTCAACTGTCTGAGACACATTTTAGCGTTAATCAGGACTGTCCACCTTCAACCTATGTTCCAATTGCTCCCTGTGTTATGCTGTAATGTGGCTCTCATGTTCACTACTCCAACTGAACCATTGTCAGTTGATTATAGAATTTTATAGTGCTGGCAGGGTTTAAAGGTTACTCACAATGCATTGTAAGGTATTTACATGTCATATCAGCATTTGGTACGAAGCCTTTTTTTCCAGATAGTATAGCTGCCTAACATGGAAATAGAAGCCATATTAATTCTGCAAAGAGATGTTATATTTTCATTTCTTGAGGGAAAAAAAGACTTGGACCTTTCTTTGGTGAATGCCCTGCCTTGCCATGGGGCCCTTCATCCCTTCATAGCCATGGCAGATACATGCTGTGTTATTCACTTCTCCTCAGATTACCAAGGTCGGATGTCTCAGTCACAGATCCCCTCTTACATCTAAGCTACTGTTGTTGAAGTACATAACAACTGAGTGTGTCTGCTATTTCACCCCTGCATAGCCTGAACAGGCCTCTCGTTACAGTATATACAATGTGAATGACAACAAAATGACTGGTAGCAGAGGTTAGGGGGTTTGCAGGTTGTCGGAAACAGTTGTTGATCTGCAAGAAATTATGACAGCTACAGGCAGTTCTATCCTGGCTATGTCCGCCTCACACTAGGACTGCATAAGATAATCAAACTCCAGTAATGAAAAGCAATGTGGAGGCCAGAAAGGTCCCATCACCCTTCTTAAAGTATTTCCTGTCTTTGAGGATTTTATCATGCGGAGGGACACAGCAAACACCTGGCATACTTCCCAGAGAATTTTCATCACAAGTTGTGAGTCTACTGCGAGGCCCTTCAGCAAAAGGCGGCAGTTGCCGGCAACACAATACACTCCATAGTCTGATGCTTTCTGCAGTTCTTCATCATGGTTGATCAAGGGATAAAACTGTGTCTTAGAGAATCCGCTGCTAAATGGCTGAAGGATACAAACTCATAAAAAAATTGATTCTCCAACAGAATGTATTTGAAAGAGATAGTTATTATGCAAATGTAGCTCAAACTATTTTTTTTTCCACCAGCAGTCTAATTATGCAACCCCTTGAATAAGTTCTGAAGAAGGCAGGTGAAAAAAAAACTTGCATAAGTAATAAGAGATGAGATGAGAGTTATTAAAACTCCCACTCAAAAGAAATGGCGAAGGCCTTTCGGCTTGACTGCAAAACAATCCTTTTTGCATGTCATTGTTTGTGAGAGTGATGGCCTGTGTAGTTATCACACTGCTGATCTGAAAATGTAACTGTTCTCATGCTGACTGCAAAAGCAGGCACTGCCCCATATGACAGAGGAGCAAAATCCTAGGAGCTAAATGGAGGGGATAGTTACTGGATGTGACTGACTTCATATGACTTAAGTTGATGAGGAGTTCAAAAGATTTAGGACAATTTTCAGTCAAACTGTACTCAGATGTGTTGTGACTCACCAAAGTTTTCTCTGGCTCCTGCTGCGACTCAGATGACGTCTCCATGGTCATGATAAGCAACAGTTAGTGGTGCTCAGGCAACTGCATACCTGTCAGGAGAGAAGAGTGATTTAACACTGCATATCATCAGGTCAAAATTGTAGAATTAGCACATACAAAATGTGTTTAGTTTGTTTGAGTGCAGTCCTTTTTTTTTTACTTGGTATGACGTTTCATCTTAATTGTGCACTTCGACTTCATGTGGGATGTCCTATTTTCAAATATCAACGTTCCTGCCTACTCATCTATCATATTTCTGAACAAGTAGATGCCAACTGATTACAGTGCAGAACTACAATAAAGGATTTCTTCTTCCTGTCTTTGTCCTATAAATTTCTGTATGAGCCTACTGGCACCAGTACAAAGGAACTATTGGCCTAAGACCTTCATATAAACAGTCCATTATTACAGCAGGCAGCAAAGGAGGCATAATCAGCCAGCCTGTCAGCTCCTTTGCCCGAAGAGTCCTGAAATATTCATTCATTCAATATTTTCCCTGTCTAGAATGAGCTTGTTCCCCCTATAGAAGTGTTGTGTTGTGAAACTGTTTCTATATCTATCCACACAGAGAAAGAGTGCTGGTCAGAATGTGCGATATTTAGGGACCAACAGGAGCTTGTACCTTAAACACTTTGGAGCTATGATTATTACAGTAAATGAGGAAAATTAATATTCTAAGTTTTTTTTTATTTTGTATAGATCACCTTATACTTTCCCTTTCTCTAGACAGTCAAAATCAACCAGCAGTAACCAACAGTACTTCTTCTTTCAGCTTTTCCCTTCAGGGGTCGCCACAGTGAATCAACCTTCTCCATCTAACCCTATTCTCTGTATCCCCCTCTTTCACACCCACTACCTTCATATCCTCTCTCACTATGTCCATAAATCTTCTCTTTAGTCTTCCTTGAGACCTCTTGCCTGGCAGCTCCAATTCCAGCATCCGTCTACCAATATATTCTCTATTCCTCCTTTGTACATGACTGAACCATCTAAGTCTGACTTCTCTGACCTTCTCTCCAAAACATCTAACATGTGCTGTTCCTTTGATAGACTCATTCCTGATCCTATCCATCCTGGTCACTCCCAAAGAGAACCTCAACATCTTCATCTCTGCAACCTCTTGTTCTGCCTCCTGTCTTTTTGTCATTGCCTAAATGCAGCCTCAGGGCGGCACTGGGCCTGTGTCTCCCAAAGCCTGCCTTGGGAGGGCATGAAGAAGTGTCTCCCTAAAGCCCGGATCAATGCAGAGAGTTGCGTCAGGAAGGGCATCCGGCGTAAAACTTTTGCCAAAACCAAACGTGAGTCAACCATGACCTAAACCTACAGTACAATATGTTTAAAACATACAGATATGGAAAACTAAATCAAGACACATGTCCCTCTTAGAAATCCATGATGAGGAGGTCCAATAAACAATAATCTCTGTCTCACCATCCTCTGAAACTCACAGGGTTATGGGATGCAATAGCCAATCACAGCTGAAGCTAGTGGTTGCTTCATGTTGTGGTACCAAGAAGAAGTGCCTTCTTTGATCACAGTATATATTAGACTAATGAAATGCATCCCTTCACCAAAATCCAACTGTATGTTCAAATAAATAACATTCATAATGCCATCAGTTTGAACAATCTTGCATATAGTCATGAAAAATCAGAAACCTCCCAAGTGAGCATGTTGTTTGACTTACTTGTTTATTTGACATGGCGCAACTTACAACTGGACTATTGCACATGGCAAGGTTGCAGCGTTAATGCTGAAACAATCAATTGCGAAGACTTCATTCAAATGTTGCCACTTTCATGCCTGCCACTGCAGGCATGAAATCATTCTGAATCCACATACTGACTAATTACTTAAGGAAAAGACCATTCTTCTTACATATTAAGACCCTCCATAGTCTGGTCCTAGCAGAACTTCATTTATACCTATGGAGATCATTAGACTGATTGATCACTGATCAACCTGGATAGTCCCCGTAAGTGACTCATTTACAAACATGAACATATATTTAATGAAAACAAATGGTATTAGGTCAGCAGTTGTATTGATCCGTAACCCTATTCATTTCTTTCTTTCTTCCCCTTCTGGAAAAGTCAAAGATCAGAATGGTAGGCAGCAGTTCACTTGGGTCAGGATTTTACACGATTTGTTAATTCTCTACGTACTACTACAATCCAGCTGGCATTGGCTGAGAGGCAGGGTAGACTCATATAGAGACATACTATTCAGTCAACCACACTCTTATACAAAGAAATGGACAATTGGGAGTCTTCAATGTACTTCCGTCATGCTTCTGGACTATGGAAGGAAAACCAGAAAACCAGAAGACCCCCAATGAAATTTAATCAGAAACCGTCTTTAAATATGGACTGCGAATCATGCCTACCTGATGTTTTTTTTTTCTTGAAACTATCAAAATGTCTGTCTAATGCCCCCACAACACGTCAGTTACTGTTTCATGGCATGAACCTGTGACCTATGCCATTAGATTTACAAACAAATTTGTTCATCCGGTCAGTTGGGCAATCCATATTCTTTCAAAGAAATTAGAATTTGAATGCCTGTCTTTTTTTTCCCCAAGCAGCCACTGTAACAATACAATTTATATGCCTGCAAATCCTCAACACCAATACTTGAACAAAGGGACATATCCGTTAATTTCACTCTAAGCTGTGGAGATTATTCTGGGGTTGAGCGACGATCAACACATCGTTGTCCATAAAAAGTAGGAACTTTTCACTTAAGCTGATCGCAGTTTTTTTAGACCTCCATCAATCTGATGCAACTCTTTGGAAAGAAGCTGGCATGGCTTTACTGCCAATGAAAGGATAAATGAGCACTGTTCAATTCAATACTGACAGACACTCAGCATAACAAAATATTTGACTTTTGATTTGGTTGTTGGGGATGAAACAGTTCCACTGAGTGTAATTGTCTTTCAGGGTCGAAACAATTTACAATTGCTTGTTTACTAATTCAACACGAATCTAACATGGAAATGTCAACAACCTATTTGAGTTATGTAGTTTGAGATATAGCCGCATGGTATGAAAAAAAATAAATTTCAGTCCAAAATATAACACTGGCATCTTCTGTTGGATGACCACATCATCTTACAAGTGACCGAGTTTATGTGAAAATAATAAATAACCCACATAATAAAAAATCCACACCTTATCCAGACACCATTCTTTTGGTCAACAAGTTTTCATAAAGTTCAGTTAAAACAGGGCTCTTCATAAGATGTTTCTATTGTCAAATTGGTCATTGCAAAAAAAATCCAAACCTGGTCCATCTTCTTGAAAATTCGTGATCATGTTATTCGGGAGCATGTCTCTAGAGTTGTGACATCTTGTTTATTGTTACCATTAGAGTACAGGTAGCTGATGTTTTGCAGTTTATAAAATATATGCTGATAGAGAAGACTCTTTATGAGACTTCTAATATCATACAGGGGGCAGAATGACATCCTAGCAATGAGCCGGTCTCGAATTCTCTCCCCCAGTAGTCATTAATGAAATGCTCTGGTGCTCCTGCAGTCTCGTAGGTTCAGCAACCATGTTCACACGAACGCACACACACAAGCACCTCAACTGGCCTCCATTCTGAAGGACCTGCCATTGTGAGACAGAAGCTTCACACCCCCCTTCTCAGACTCAGCTTTAGCGAGTCGTCCGTGACTCAGCCTGGAGCAGCAGTTACACAAGTGGAAAATGTAGAAAAATGGAAAGCTTGAAAATATTTTCGGGCTAGGCAGGAGGTAGAATTAGATGACTGTCATATTTGCTATGTATATATATATATATGATATGAAACCGTCTCTCTCTCACTTAATCTGCAATGAAAACAAGACCGAGACAGAGCAAGAGCACATTGTGGTAAGAATGTCCCTTTCTGGAATCATTTCACTCCAACAATCAGTCCAGTCATCTAGATAAAATTGGCAAGTCTTGAAGATTTCCACTTAAGTTTAATTCTTACTGAATATAGGGGGATGTTTAGGGTTAATCAGAAACGATAGAGAATATTCCTAACTCGTTACAGATGTTGTTTTATATGCTGATCCACATTCACATTCACATTCCAATCAGCCAGAGGTACAATTCACACTGTGGCAGAGAACATTTTGCCCTTTCAAGGGCCCTAAATTTTACCTGACGATACTAGTTATATACAGCTACTTTATTTTTATTTTATTTTTTTTAGTTTTTATGTCCCGGTATCTCTGAGCAAACATCTGCAGGATGTTTGGTATTCTTCAGACATTCAGATATCACAGCAAGCTTGTCCCTGCTAAATAAAAAAGGTGGTTGAATTGTTGTAGGTCTAGTTCCTTCAGTAGTATCTCACTCATCATAAAACCCGGATTGTTCATATTGTCTTGTGAAAAAATGCTTGTTGGACAGACAAAAATACTTCAGGGCATGAACTTTACATTTGTCCATTAAATTCCTCTAACAGCATTTTTGTTTAGCATGTTTTGACTTGCAATGAAACTTTGGCTTTAATTGTCAAAAAGGGGGTTAATCCCAAAATCAATAGACTGCTTGCCTTTTATTTTAACAATTTCTCTGGGAAAATGAAATATATCACATTTTTGTCACAAGACATTCAGGCCATAAAATTACTCAAAGGCCAAACATACCCTATCCTTGTATTAAGCAAAGCTTAATGTGGCACCACATCATCCTGGAGGGCAACATAAGTAAAAAGAAATTGTGTTATGCAGCAGCATTAGCACCTCGCTTTATCACATTATAGATAGAAGTATTCACAGAAGCCTCCTGCACATAATGCATATCAGTGTGGTCGAGGGTAAGAGCATTCCAAGAACTGAAGCTAATGTTTCTTATTCCACTGAAAAGAATTGAGAATTCAACACTCCCAGACCTGGATGAGTTGAAAGTCAAGTTATCTGCAGCAGACAGGTTGGGTCTGAACGCTGATTGCAGATCACCTGTTAGAGAAACAGCTGTACCACAAATTCTTCACATATTATGGCTGTTGACACTCACACACCGTTTGGTTGGCTCTATCCAAGATGGGTCTAAAATCTCACAAAAAAGGTGTTTGCTGAGGTAGACATGTGAGTATGCTGGTGTTCATGATAACATTTTGCAGAACGGGAGCAACAACAGACTGAGGCCATATTGTATTGTCATTTGTAAATGCAACAAAAAAAAAAAAATGCAATACCGTTTATTTTATATATTGTTTTGTATACATTGAAAGGACAAACTACTGTGTTCTGAAATTAATTTTATAGAAAGAAAAACAAAGTGTTGAGGTAACAGCGTGGAATGAGTGCCAAAGATAGAGGGCAAACACAAAAGAAATCCTTAACTTGTGGCTTAGCAGTGGCCTAAAATCAAACCAAACCATTGAGGGCCTTTGACCAAGCAATAAAAAGAAACCAGGGAAACACTGACCTAAATCCCAAGAAAAAAGCTGCTTTTTTTGTCAAATCTCAGTTGCACTACACACAGACAAAACCTTGTGCTAAAATCTGAAAAAAAAGTTTCAAGAAAAATCATATTGTATTAACATTGTCCAAATTATGGGTAAACTGACTGATTCCCTGAAGAATCAACAAAGTGTAAAATTCCATCTTTCAGTTGACAGATTTTGTGGAGAAATTTAGAATCCAGATTTTCCCAACTTTGACAGGATTTTGTTTTGCAAATTTTGTAGAAAATATAAATGGGCATCATGTCTCTATGTTTTATTGAATTTATTACATGTTATCAACTAAACAATCGAAAATGCTAATGGAATGATTTTCAACAAATTAAACACACATCAAAAAAATCATGGCAGACCAAACTAGACAGACAGAATGTCAACTCTCCTTTGGATCAGTTCACAATGTAATTACTATAAATACTAATTTTTCAAAACATAAGAATATAAGGAGACAATTTAACATATTTGGTTTCTGTTTATCTGATTTCCAATTGTGTCAGAGGAAACTTACATTGTCCACATGCTCTTTTGATACCAGAGCAACATCACGGCAAAGCCTCACTACATTTTCAGAAAGGGGGCCAACGAAAGTGCAAATACATACACATTTTTAATTGCTACTGCAGTGTAGGCATAATGAGTAGGTCTATCTGAACAAGCACCGCTTTCCACCTCAATATTAAACACTGTTGCCTTTCCTAAAACAGCCACTTCATGCCAAAGTTCCATCATAGCATATCAATTAGGTAAGTTTTAATGGCAGAAAATGTAAATGGACATGACATTATATCTCAAGGACTTACATTATGGAATTTACTAGCAAATGATTTCTTTCAAACCGTGGGTCTATGCTTCTTAAATCTTATATGACAGAGCATTGGCACTCTCAGCTCAGAACAACACTGATGCACTGATGCATGCCCTTCTTTGGAGTGGATTGTTTTTATTCCATCATGCCATTCAATTATTTGAATACCCACACCAAGGTGCAAAAGGTATGTTAATCGGAACCTTCTAAAGCATGGATGAAAAATTATCCAAATTTGTGTAACTGTTTTCTTTTTAATTCTCCCTCTCCATTAATCTCTTATCATGTAGTGGGCTTTGGAATCTATAACTGGGGAAAAAGGCTTCAAGGCCTGTTCTTATGACTATGAATGTAGCTTTTATTGCTTTTGAATTCAATTTGCAGTGAAGGTCAAATAGTTCGGATCATTTTTATATTAGGGATGCACAAATAGTCAAGAAAAGTACTGCACACAGGCTTAAATGATTTTAAAAAGCAGCACACGACTTAAAAATATGTATAACAGACAACATTCGGAGTGAAATCAAAAGCAGATTACTGATTTTGTTCAGATTGCTGTTAACAGCCTGGCGTTCAGGTGCTGCAGTAAAAACGACAAATTTGATTGTTGTTAGATTAACAGAAGAGATCAGCTGCAGGGCGGGAAAGGACAGCAATGATTTCATGATCTTAAGCTGATTGTAGTGCAGCTTCCCAAAATGGAAGGAAGCTCTCTGACACGCTGAGAATCAGGGCTACAGACACAAAGTACTGAAGACACAGAAGATGAGAGGGAGATATAATGAACAGACCTCCATTTCATACATCAAACCCCTAAACTGATAGTTATTCTTTGCATTGTCAGTCCTTTAGGTCCCCTGACTCTCATCCCCACAACTCCAGCCCAGCATTGAAAAAAATACAAAATCACCACAAAGAGATTCTAAGCAAGATATTAAGAAGTCTTCATTACACATACATGGTGGTGTCCAATATCTCTCGACTAATGGACCTTTCTGTATGGAGTTTGCATGTTCTCCATGTGTCAACGTGGGTTTCCTACGGGTTCAGTCCAAAAACATGCAGCAGGTTAATTGAAAAAAAATTGCCCTAAATAAGTGAGTGAATGATTGTTTGTCTATATATGTGGCCCTGTGATTGACTGGCGACCAGTCAAGGGATGTGCCCCACCTTTTGCCCAATGACAGCTGAGATACGCTCCAGCATCCCCCGCGACCCTGAGTGCAGGATAAGCAGATGATGGATGGATGGATGGATGGATGGATGGATGGATGGATGGATGGATCCCTGGGGAACTGTAACAAAATATATTGACGTTTCACATTATGTGATCAACAAAGGTCAAGCGTGACCCGTGAATGCAGTCTGAAAGATTGTAGCACAAAGTGTGTGTGTGTGTGTGTGTGTGTGTGTGTGTGGGGGGGGGGGGGGGGGGGGGGCAATAAAAACACATAAGTATGCATCTGATAACAAATGTTTTCTTTGTCGTTGAAGATTGAAATGGAAGTTGGGGTCAAAAGCAACAATGTACAGTATCTGTCCTAATTCGTTTCTGTGCTTGGGAGGGCGCATCTATCAACACAATACCCAATGTAGGTCAGAGCAGGAGAAATATTTATCATCCATGTCAGAAGGGGGCAGCAGGAGGTGCTGCCATGGAAAACTATAGATAATCCACAATTGCTTCGCCAAAGCAACCCCTGAAGCAAATATCCAAAGAAAAAATCCACAGGAGATTTTCATAATCAAATACTACAGCCCCTTAGATGAATACAATATTTTCTTTAATTCAAAACATCTGATATATAGTTCAAGGTAATGGAACAACATCATACAGTTCCCTGTGAAGAATTACAAATGTCATTCATTAACAGTTTTGCAAATATCCCTCCTATCTGGCTCATTCAGTTTCCGTTTACAGTGGATGTACCACCTGCTGTGGAAGGTAAACCAGCCTCTGAGCTAGAAATAGCTACTTATAATCCATATACTGGACAGGTATACAAAAATTACTCAATTTGGCTCCACCAGCTGATGCAAGATCTTCTTGGAGAGTCATAGTGCCCGGCTTCTTTTTGGGAAATATCAATTTGTACTTTTGTATAAACTGACAACCTAAAAAAAAATAGATTTTTTTTTTTTGAAAAAATATTTCCATGTCATGAATGTGTTCAACTAGTTTAAAGAGAATGAACACTAAGACAAAAAAACTGCTAGTTATAATTTTCTCGAGACCAAAATCTTCCTCTCTATTTTGTTAGTATCGATTAAAAATAACATTTAAAAATCATATTCATCATGTACAGTATGTTTAGTTTTAAGGTGCCAAAATATACTAGAAAATCTGCAGTTTTCATAACATTGTTCATCAGAGTGAGTGTTCTGTCTTTCATGCTTTAAGGACACACTTTGCAGAAAAAAACATGTATCCACTTTGGAATATACCCATAGATTTAGAGTTGAGGGCAAGTGACCTCCCTTAAACAAGTTGAGGCGGAGCTTGAATTATGTGACTCAATTAGAAGAATTTATACTGATATGACTTCATTATTTAAAAGACTGTCAAATCACCAAAGATATAGTCTGTGATCTGCCCCTCTTTTATCATGCAACCACTGCTATTAAATCCAGTGGAGAAAACCTTGTGTGAAGAATAACTAAAAACAGGTCAGACATGAGTTGAATGCCACTTGTTTACCTCCATCATTACACATTTATTTTCAGTTTGCTGCACATTTTAGACTCACTTTTCCGCAAATCAAACACTCTGCATCTTTGGAAGACTAACTGGTTAAGGTTATTAGGCCTCAGGAATACTTCCTTGGAGTTGACTTGACTTTCTAGAAATAATATAGCAGCATTGTTTCATGGTAACCAAAGAACCACTTTTCTTCGGTTGTCTAGTTTAATTATCTCATGAAACAAAATCATCACCGTGATTCTGTCGCCATCGATGTCAAGTGGTGACATGCATCCAAACAAACATCATCTGACCAAGAATCATGAAGCACAAGACTCCTGTGTGTAGACAGGGCATATGACTAATCAAAATGAAGAACTTTAAAATGTCTTAAAAACTTAACCCCCTCACTCCCACAGAAACTATGCATGGCCTTGAGTTATGCAAAAGCTCAGACAAATAATTTTACCGCAATATTGAGAATAGTCTAATTCGTGTATGTGGTTAGGATTTATAGGCTTCCCTGATGAATGCACTGTTCATTCACTGTATTCTGCAACCAGTTCTGCAACCATTGGCAACGTTAAAGACAGCTGGTTTGGTCTGACCTAAAATATCAGAGAAGCATGTTAGTTTCCTTGGCACATAACTGCAAACAAGCTAATGCACAGAGAGGCTACACAAAAGAACTGATTAAGTAACCTCCAGCAGAATGAAATATAAACTTTTTTCCAAGATGTTGGAATGGCACCCCAGTGGTTCTCAAAACAATTGTATCACCATTCAGGAAATTCCCTACATGACACAGAAACTCTAATCTCTGCCATCCAATCAATGTAGGAGTGATTAAAATCTATAGCCTCGGCAGTGTCACCTTGAAAAAATTAACTCAGTGTAGTGCTTTGGATAACAAGGTGACTCAGCATTCAGTCAACATCCATTTAACTGATCCATCACGGTGACATGTGGATGCGAATACTGATGATCTGAACTTCTGTAGTGTCAAGGAGACTGTGCTGACCTCAAGGTGTTCAGTCGCCTGCTTATTGGGTGAAACACTGCTGTTGCTCAGCTATTTAACTGACTGCTGGCACTGGGATGATAGCACCAAGCCTCACTGCCACAGAGATGTCAGGAAAAATGAAAGAGAGAACATAGCCATAGCTACTCTACAGCAGCACAGAGGAGATGTGTATGACGCATGCAGCCTGAGTTGAATAAATATGGGTCTGTGTGTGTGTGTGTGTGTGTGTGTGTGTGTGTGTGTGTGTGTGTGCAAGTGAGAGAGAACGAGAGAGTGAGAGAGAGCAACCTATTGCATAACTGAAAAAATAAGACGGAAAAGATACAAGGCAAATATTTTTTCATCATAAATATTTTCAAAGATTAGAAAAAGAACAGTGCAAAGGTTACAGTCTTGAGAGTAGTCGATATACAAATAAGAGGCACTCTAAGAAAGGAGCTAGTAAACAGGAAGAATACAGACATTATCTGAGCATTATTTGTGCTGTCAGCTGTTGAATAGTTAGAGTTCACTATATTCTAGCCCAAGACAACTGAACAACACACACTCTTAGCCACTAGCTGAATCGAACAGCTGTGACCTGAAGGTATTAGCATATGCTAGCAGCCCTCCAATAAACACTGAAGTGTAAAACACTGGAAACATGCTACAGGAGTGAGATCACTTCCCCCTAGAGGAACTTAGACAGACTCTTGAACACACTCAGATGAAGGCAATGATATCCACAGTGGCGTGGAACATGTGCAAGAGATCTATGACTGAATGAGGGACCTACCTCATGTAGCTCGGGCAGCGGCGAGCACTGTTACATTCACAATACAGTCTCTGAGTGGAGAGGAGATGAGGAAGAGAGAGAGACGGACACAGCGAGAAAGAGGGAGAGAGAGAGAAAGAGAGAGAGACATAGAGATGACATCACCATATTTTTCTTCTCTCTCCTGTGAAATGTAGACCAGTGCTGCAGGGCTGCCGGTGTCTGCAGCGGAGCAGCAGAAAGAGCTCCCTCTGTGTGCAGCGACTTAGGAACAGTATCAACATTCACTGTCAGCTTGCCCTGCTGGTCAATACTGATCATACTGATGGAAAAGCGTGACTCTAAACACACAACGTTACAAGAGCTAGATGACACAGTGAGAGAATCTTTTTTTTCAGCATGAAGAGTGCACCAAAAGACCAGACTGATTTGGGAATTTCTTATCTTACAATTAAAAACTTGACAACAACAATTATTAGAATTACAGACTTTCATGTTTTTGTTGACCTTCATCAACTTATATGAATAAACAAGCCATGAATAAAAAGCACTTGCAATGATCCTGTGTTCAGAAGCATCTGCGAAGCGTGATGATCACTCCTGACCAAGCTACATTATTTGCATGTCTGTGAAAAATGAGGCAAAACAATTGTTCTTAGGGTTTATTCAACATTTCCTGTGATTGAACAAAAAACATTAAAAAAGCTGAACATTGCTGCCTTCCTGATTATTGCATCTACTTTTCAGGTTTAATGGATGTCAACCAGTCCTGGAATTACTTACAGGATGGGCGACTGCAGTAAAATGACCTCGAGGGTCACTAAATATTAAATAAATAAATAAATAAATAATCCTTCATTCTTAAGTGGAAAAGGCCATGGTAACAGGATAATGAAGTGATTGAATAATGACGATTTCTCAAAAGCATGTTGACTGTTGGCTCAGTACTGAACTATATCCCTTATAACTCTCCTACTGTTGCCAAGGACAGGCTCAGTTCATGGCATCACACGAATCAACCCATATCTCAAATACAACTTCAAAAAGTCCCATGACAAAACTACTAATTACTGCTGAAGGTGACAGGCACTGACAAATGTATGCTGGAGTCTTAAAGCCAGCGGAAGGGTAGAGAACTGTCAAAGTCTTGATCTGCAAAACTTTAAAAGCGCTAAATGTTTGAAGAGAGAGGCAAAATTAGGCTAGAGCAACCCAAACGCTTGGGATGAGATGAGTAGAGCGTACTTAACCGGAACACTGTTCACAGAGTTGAACGGGGGGAGATAACTTATCGCAGCAACGATAGCACCTTGGCTTAACAGCACACTGAGGGAAACATTGTTTCCCCCATGTATGGGAAACAGTCAAATCCGCCTTACAGAAATGTTTGATATTAACTTAATTCAATTTAGGAAATGTTTGAGTTTTCAGTCTTTCAGGACAGATGCAGAGTCTTATGGCATGACTGCAAATAATTTAGGATGATACTATGTGTTCAAAACTTGCTGTTGACATTGTTATTGGCTAAATCCATATTCTCTCAGCACTGGTCTCTTGTGTCAAAATTATCTGTGGCTTGAGACTTCCTTGAGTCAAAAAAATATCAGGTGGTACAGAGATGTGACATTTTTAAACATTAAATTCTCATGACTTTACACCATAGCTTATCTGTTGGGGATTATTACAGCTGGGCCTGGGATTGTGTTTGGAGGCTTTCGTCAGCAGTGCAGGAGAGATACACGGCACGATAAAACAAAAATAAAAAAACAAAGGATAAGCTCCAGTACGTTATGAAGACCATAACACAATATGAAACTATCCTCTCTGAATACTGTAGAGTCAGAAAAAAAGCATCACTGTCCATCTGTATCAAACAGCCTCATCAAAAGCACAACATTGTGTCCCTCACAAGCGAATTCCTGGGGGAATCAATACAATAAAGTATTCTGATTTTGATTCTGATTCTCACAGACATGCAGCTGTGCATATCACGCTGCAGACTCAATGACTACATTAGGAAAAGAGACAAGCAAGAACATCTAAGCCAAGAACATACTCTCGAGTGTGACCTTACTCAAATCTAATCAAAATGACATAAATGAAAAATGAATTATCATTCTAACTTTTTAGACCTCAAAGACGTACCGGGAACATATTGTCAATAGGAGCCTCCAAAACCACTGTAAAGAGTATGAAGTGGCTGACTTCCAGTACAGATCACTTGTATTTAACTTTCTGCCATCTTTAACACACTCAAACCCATAAACATACACCTTTATGACACAACAGCCATTCCTCTGCTGAGCTTTATGTACAAATTGTCCCTTTATTAAAGCAACTAAGGACAAGCTCTGGTCTTTAATACTTATAAAACTGTTTTAACCAGCAGATAGGAAATACCACAAATGAAGCAGCAGCCCTACCACAGTACCTTTAATCCTCGCATTTATTCATGTCTACATTTCAAGTGAATAAATTGATTTTTTGTATTGAACATAATGTTGAACGTGTTTTAAACAAAGGCCATCGGGTCTTTTAACTTTTTGATGTATTGGATAATTTAACCAAAACAAAACGATAATTCAAAGTTCATAAATAAGGTACAGTCATCAGTCATATAATATAAAACAGGCAAATATTTCAGTAAAGCAGCACATGATGACTGGAGCCAATCAGTTGCTCATCATCTGACTGAATTTCAAAACTTGTATAATGTAGGATTTCCTTTCCTCCCTTTTTAATTATATCAAGGAACATGTAAATAAACCACGAAACCATTATTTTGTTATTGTAAAACTACTCTACTCACAAAGAGATGTAGTGGTAGTAGCACAGAGAAAGGAATCAAACAATACAGGATTGGAAAGATCATTGTAACACCACAAAAGGGGTTTGCTCTATTTGTGACTTCTTTTTCATAAACAAATCACTATTTATTTTTTCTCAACAGTTTGTACTTGTCCAAACAGGGAAAAAGTTGATACCAGGGTTTTATGGTGAAAAATCGTGCCAAATTATTTTTATACATCTGTGGCATCCCTTAAAAACATAGCACTGTGCTTGGTGTGGTCAGAGGCCACTTCTACAAATTCATGTGTTGATGACTCATCGTGCTACAATACTGTTGGTAGGCTGGAGGCCAACTCCACCAGTTTAATAGCTGGTCATGACAGTTATGCAGCAGAACATGTGTCCTGTGTGCTGGGTATCAAAATGATATTCCAAATATAGGCCTCAGCTCCCAAAATGTGTCAAATAAGAACACATTAAACATTCCATTTAAGTTGAATGTTTGATTGTCAGTCGAGGATTTTCACTTTGAAAAGGCTAAATGTTGATGGATGGATTGCAACTGACACTGGGAAAACAGTTAATTTACTTTCCTTGAACATACAGATTATAAAATTGTAATCGCACCTCTATGAGATGCATTGAATGTGTTTCCACTTTGGGATCCAGCATCGACAGTATACAGTATAAACAAAGTAATTAAATGAGAAATGTTTGCCCTTTTATTAGAAGAGTAAATATAAGGTAATAAATATCTTTAGACGATTGTATAGCTTAAATTCCATGAGTAGAGCTCTTTTTCCATTAAGTTACTGTGATTTACACACTAAATAGCAGAACAGTGATGGGACACATTACAAATCATTCATGTTTAGGAGTCCTAAAATCTGTCATGGTTCCAAACTAAGTCATTCAGGAAAACAAAGTAACATAAGAAAAAAGAGGCAAAGTTAACTTTAATGGGGCAGTCCCATGCGTCCTGTGATATATTTCCTAACATGTCCGCTATTGGGTTGGTCTGTTGTAAATTCACAAACAGAACCGCGCAGAACATTTCCTGCACATTTCATATCATTCCGACACAAGGTGTGAGCTCACATCTTCTTGATAAGGGATTTATCCCCAAAAAACTAGCAGATAGTGTTTTCTACAGGCATGGTTGTTGAACATGGTCCTCCAGCGTATATTCTATTTGATCAAAGGCACGGCAAGCTCCAGACACTGACAGTTACCTAAAATTATGTTGTATAAAGCTAGCATAATTTATTCCAGCATCGAAATAGGGACAGAGACAGCTACATGAGAAAAATTTATGGCAAAGAAAGCATCAGACTCAAAACACACAGATAACAGCGGGTAATATTAGCTAATTCATTTTCCTTATGTATCCCATTGAAATAAAATGAAAAAACACCTGTAATTCATTTCACATGGCCAAAGATACGGCATTCATGTCTCAATCTCAATATTTCCTGTTTATGTTATGTTTATATAATACAAGCTTCAATCATAAACAGGGTAAAGTCACATGAAGCCCATGTGACTCAGCCTCAGGATGAAGTTAATACATAATAACTATTAACAAATACAGGGTCCTGCCTCTCGCCGATGACAGTTGGAATCAGCTCCAGCATCCCCCCGTGACCGAGTGCAGGATAAAGCGGCAAAATATGAATGGGTGGGAGACTTACAGGGTCTAAATATTAATAATTTGCAGCTAAGCAGTAAATAGTGGTTTGTTTGTTTTTCAAACCAATGATGCATGCATGTATTTATATTTGGAAAAGCAGATTTTGTGTCAGGCCATCATTAGATGATGTGTGGGATTTGAATAGGAGTATGGGTGTGAATTTGTGATTTGATGGTTTAATAATTATTGGTGCAAACAACCATTAAATGTTTGAATGCAAATATGGCCAAGGTGCCACCCATCTCCCCGGTTATATGCATGGTTTTTAGACACCTTGGATGGTGTTGTCTTCTGGCCTCATTGTGGGTGTTTCATTTGTCCTTCCTTGCATGACTGCTCTCACACAGCCACTCAACAGTGTCTATCATATGATGTAACCTAATGTTGTCA
Organism: Fistularia commersonii; assembly: GCF_037954325.1. NCBI lineage: Eukaryota > Metazoa > Chordata > Actinopteri > Syngnathiformes > Fistulariidae > Fistularia > Fistularia commersonii. The sequence goes on from NC_141288.1 coordinate 12,445,721, forward strand.
TTTGCAGAGAATAAGTCGGATGGCTGGTTGTGATGCAGCTCACGTCACCAGTCAAACAATTGAAAATCATTGTCCTTTAGAAATGAGACTATAAAGGTGTGAGTCAAGTTGATCATTCGGTATAACTAATCATCTGACAGGGTGTATGAAGCATTGCATAAACATTACATTAAAATTAACAACAATGAACTACACACAAAGTGCTGGTAATTGAATGGAGAATATTTTGAGCAGCTTTAACAACAGCCTATCAGTAACAGCAAGATGGTACAATATGAGTGTGATGTAGCAGCGGCCCCCTTATTCTGAAGCTGCGCCTTAAGGGATTGACAAGGGTGGTAAAGGAGCTGAGACAATCATAGGGCCTTGACATGCCCATCTTCTCCTATCAAATAATAAATTCTGCTAGGCCTGGTGCAGGGCTGACATGAGGAACATGGCACCCGTAGAAGTAACCACACTTATCTAAAGCCTTTCATGATGGTGAACAGGAACAAATTAGAAGCCTGTTTGATGTATGGGAGCTAAAGGTGACTCCCACATAATAATGTACCCCAGTCTCCTTCAGTGAAAACAACTGCATTGAAAGCCTCACCCTCTCACAGATGGCCATACAGGCTTTTGAACTACAGGCAATAGAAAAGCAGGGCAAAATGTAACCTGATTTGTGTGGCACTGGATAAATCCACACTGACAAGAACAGAAGCAACTATTTCACTTCAAGCACATCTGGCATTTGTCGGAGCAAATGCATCCAATCAGCCAAACCACAGCCAGCGGCCTGCATGTCCCAGCTGGCAAATTTACTTTCTGCATTTCCCTAACTTCAGCAGTATAGTATTTGTCGGTAGTAGACATTTGTTCTGCGTGGCCAGTGTAAAGACGCTGTGATGCTACTTGAAGAATGACCCAGTCACTGATACAACAGGATTTGGATGTCATTTTACAAGATGAAAGCAGGATAGAAACAACTGCAAAACCTACACAATTTAATCTGCTTGTTACTTTTCTTTTTTTCATGTTCCCATACTCTAAATGGTTTGGAGGGGTTTTAATACTGCATTTGCACAAAAGTAGTATCAGCCATTTAAAGAGACGAACTAACACAGTAATTATTTTACGTTTTACAGAATACAGTTTGTTAAATATGTGTTTTTAATTGTGTACATGTGCTTGATAAATTACATTTTTGAAAATGGTACTATTGGTGCTAAGAAAAAGACTAGTTTCTTTTTCAATGGCTAAAATACTGAGCATACCAAGGCTCTACCTTGGTGGCAGATTTCATAAAATGCCTCTTCATTAAAATTTAAATTCTAAATCCATACAGCCAATGTAACCTTCAGTAACATATGACAGATTGATTAAATGATCAACCAAAATACATGCATGATGGGTTTAATGTAAACATGTCCTTTTTTACTGACCCAGCACACAGCAAACAAGAGTCAAAAGTAGAATGCAGACATATTCTTCCAATGTTACATGTATACAAACATAGGTTGCTGTGAATTTTTGACACTGTGTGAATTTCCTGTTTGATTTTTTTCTCAAGCAGTATTTATATTATGGTGGTAAACGCAAATGTGTGAAAGCACACTTTCATACATTTGTATAGAAAATCAATTGTGTGTTTTATAGCATCCTTGGCTGCAACATATTGGCAGGAGTAAGCTATCAATTGGTGTGCATAAAGCAAAACAGCAATGGAGTCCATGTAAATTCATCCTTAAAATGAAAAAGAAAAAAAAAATTGAGGTAGAGAGTCTGTTGGTGCGGGTCTGATTTCTGCATTGAAATACTTTGAGGAATTGCATGTGGCATAAGCTAATACAATTGAAATATTTTTCTAACTTGATCAGGAGTTTGATTAATGATGAACAAGATTTTGGAACAAAGTGTAGTTTTAGGTATAACATCAGTGTCTTTTGCCTTGAGAACTTGAAAACGTGCATCTGAAACAGTGATACCTGGCTAAACTGAAGCTCGTGTTGGAAACATTGTGCCAAAAAACCTGCCACAGCCCATAAAGTTCATACCTAAAAAAATGTTGTTTTGTTCATTTGGGTGCAATCAGTGAGGCTGAGACCAAACAAAAGGAATTCAAATGTGCAATTCATAGCTTTGTAATATACAATACCGATTATGACTGGACTACAAAAGGATGTACACAATGATAGTGACTTTTCATGATATCCCCAAGCCCTTCTTAGAGCAGCTGATAGCAGTATTGAGGTTGTTTTGTGATCTATATTTTATAGGTACTGTGGAGGTCAGTCAAGGAGATGCCATTGATACACCACGCCTCACTATTCTGATGTTAACAGGAGAAACTGGCCTTGCATGCAGTAATCAACACTTAAATAGAAGAAATGCCTTTATTGTGGCATTCAGTTATACACAGGGAACAACATCAGAGAAATTTGACCACTGCATTTAACCCATCATGGATGCATCATGAGCAGGAGGGAGCTAAGGAACAATGCCAGGGGAGCTGTTAGGGGTTCGGTGTCTTGTTCAACAACACCTCGACAGGCTAGGAGGAAACAGGAACCAGGAATGTTTGGTTCCACGAACGAACACTCTAACACCCTGAGCCATGCTGCCCACTTTTATTCCCTACATGTGACAATAAAAAAAGTTAGCCCACCAGTCCAGCAACTAACATAATGGTTATCAAAACAAACTTGTATCACACTTTTAATGCTTTGCTGAATGCTTGTCGACCACTCTAGGTCTCTGTAAAGCCTTCCAAAGATGTGAGGAATTGTAGTCTTACCACATTTTTCAACGAACAAAACACTATAAATCAAAGACTGGCAAGTAAATTGACGCCCTGAAGCCTTTTTTTGTATTGAAACAGATAAAAAGTGTTTTAGTACTGCTTCTGTAAAAATCTTGCATTGGAATAAAGCCCATGTGTTTCCTGACTGCATCAAGGGCGCATGCCAAACCAGAGGTACATGCAGGGGCTTTCTGGAATTTTTGCTAAGACTTTTGGATGCATGATCAAGAAACAGGTTATGACAACTTTTTTCAAAAATGAAAAAAACGATAATTATCTACTTTAATGGAGAGTCTATAATTGTACTACAACAACCTAAAAAGAGATAAAGTTGTGGATTTGCTTTCAAGGTTTTCCTTGACAGAGGAGATTTTAGAGAGCACAGCTGATGAGAGAAGGGCCACATGGAACTCCATTTGACTGACAAATGAACAGTTCCCTGGTGACCTGGACTAACTTAAGAACAACTTTGCATGTGAATTCAGGGGGTACAACATGAGTTATAGTGCAAATGGAAACTTAGCTCCCGCATACAAAATCTACTACTTAATGTTTATCTCATTTGCCTGCAACAAAAACTCATCAAAAAACTGCTCACACGTAGCAACAGAATTATTCATTTACAATGCACATGCTTGAAATTATCAGGAGGAGGTTGTATTGAAATTCAACAGAGGACAGGATAAGTAAGGGACACTTCAATTAAGCCCTGTGTAACCTAGTCTGCTTTTTTTCCAAAGCATGTTCGACTTATTTTGTGACACTGTCACAATCTGTTTCTGACTTATGAGTTATTTTCAATCTATAAAAATGCAACAAAAGAGAGATCTACAAAATATATATTTATCACAGCTAAATTGGACCAGGTACTACTTGTGGATATTTTGTGGATCTCATTTATCTTATCCATCATCGCAACTCCCACAGAGAACATCATCATCATCTCATCTACCTCCAGACCTGCTTCCTGTCTTTTCCTCAATGCCAGTGTCTCTAAACAATATAGCATCACTGGCCTCACCACTGTCTTCTACATATTTTCTTTCTTTTTGGCTGGTACTTTGAAAAAACTATAAAAATAAGCTTCAGTATCTCTTTTATTTTTATGTTTAATTCAAACACACTTCAAACAGTGAAGGTACATGGAGGCATGGGCCAGGCATTATCGATAAAATTAGTTTCGCTTGAATCACAGGTTAACAACAGGTTGAAAACAGACACCCTACAAGTGTCCACTAAATGATTGACGCATCAGCTGTCTGGTCTCTGGGTGAAAGTGGTGACAGAACACACGGGCTGCAGTAGGACATGGAGTAGGTCACATTTTCCAGAGCTCCCCTCCTAACGAGACCAAAAGTCCAGGTATGACAACTAAAGATATTAAAGCAAAGATCTTATCCTCCTTGAGAGGGGAGATCTCCAAAATCATCAGAGACAAACTTAAAAGTGCACTGTCAGAGAACTTCAGGGCACTTAAAACGGAGCTGCAAGGAATGAGATTTGAAGTCGCCAATAACGCAAGACTAACAGTATCCAGGCAGAGGTCCACCATATGAAGGCAGATATCAAAATATGAACGGCGGATTGTCAACATGGTCCGATGAAGTGACCTCACTAAGAGCCACAGTTACTAGTCTTCAAAATCAGGTGTCGACCCTCAAAGAGCGTCCCGAGGATATGGAGGGGAGGATGAGACAGAGCTACATCAGGATAGCTGGAGTAGCCAAGCAACTGAATGTTAGCTCTCCCAAAGAGGTCGCCAAAGTTATCAAAGAAGTCACACCACAGGTTTGCCTCCAGGAACCCAGGAGATCTGAAGAAACCGCAGGTGATCATCGCAAAATTGCACTACGACGGAGATGCTGTGGAAATTCTGTGGAAAGCCCAGCAAAGAGTCCTACTGACCTATAACGGACAAAAGATTGCTTTATTCCCCAACTACGACGGCCCAGTAGCTAAGGGGAGGGCTGCATTTACAGATGTACGAAAAGCATTATGAGGTCGGAAAGATACAATCTCCTCTACCCAGCGAGACTTATATCAGGGTGAATATAAGGAATTTGTGAACCCCCAAAAGGCCACTGAGTATGTCAATACCTTTCTCCCAGAAGACTCAAACAGATGGAGCTGAAAAGCTAATTGTATCCGTACATACATGTAACAAAATCAGAAGAACTGGTATGACTTGAGCTGGTATGAGCTGGTATGACACTCATGACTTGAGACTTGCATTACAAGTTATCTTCATTATGCTCTTGTATCTTTGCTATATATCAATCCCGGTTCATAAGTGAAACCACATGGTGGCAAATTATTTTGCTTATGGAGAGGTAGATTTCGAAGAGAAAGGGATTTTACCTTTTATTCAAGTAGGCATGCTTCATATTCTAGGATAGATTATTTCTTCACTCCAAGGTAGATTTACATAGGATAACAGACACTGAGATACTGTCAATCACTATCTATGATCATGCACCTGTATTATTCAAATGGGGAATAGGACCAACAAATAAGACCAACAACTAAACAATGGAGGCTTACTTCATCTCTTCTTAATGATAAAGAATTCATCTTGTTCATCAGAAGACTTAAAAAAGTATCTAGATACCAATACCTCACCAGAAACCAATTCCCTGATACTGTGGGACTGTGCTAAAGCATATATTAGAGGTGATATTATTTCATTTACAACTGCAAAGAAAAGAGAGAGGAGGCCAAACAACAAGAATTGGAAGTTAAAATAAAAGAGTTAGAACATAAACCTAAACAATCTGCAACAATTAAGGTTACAAATGACTTAAATACAACTGGTAGATAACTAAACAACTTAGTATTGGATAAAATTGAGGGAAGCTTAAGATTTACTAACCAAAATGTTTTTAACTGTAATGTTTTACTATATTTTACAGAACTGAGCTCAACAATCCCATATCTAAAGGAGCTCATATCTAGTTTTGGGTATTATTCTGGATATAACATAACTGCAGATAAAATGGAGGCTACAGATGTTAATGAACCCTTCTGAGAAACAGTTAAGCAACAGAGTAGATTCAGATGGCCCAAAGAAGGCATTAAAAATTTAGGCATCTACATTTCCTCATCTCTACATAAGCTCTATAACGTAAATTAAAACAAAATAATCCAGCATATTAGTAGTGACCTGGAAAGAAGGTCCCCACTCTCACTCTCCCTAGTAGGTTGAGTAGAAAGTATCCATATGAATGTTCTGCCCAGATTGCTCTATTTATTTCAGATGCCACCTGTGGACATTCTAAACCAACCTTTGATCACCTCAATAAATTATCTAAATTTGTTTGGCAAAATAAGCACCCTAGAATTTGACCTAATATCTTACAATCATTCACGTCAGATGAAGGTCTCAAACTCCCAAACCTGAAATATTATTTCTGGGCTGCACAAATGAAGCCGATGATTGCATGGACTCAGAGTGATACAGCCACACAATAGGTTAATGTTGAGAAAAGCTGGTGTAAAGAGCATTAAAAGCCCTAACTATCAGGTGGTTAAACCAGATCCTCCTACATATAATATATGGATCCAAAAAGTATGGGACATTTACCAGATGGCACAAATTACATATTGCTTAAGACTTCAGAAGCTTATCTATACTAAACAATGGGCTCCTGCTATGTCTTTACTAATACAATAAGGCTAGACTCAAACAGTTTTGAGGACATACGCATCATATCCTTTAAGTTTACCTAAGTAGAGTGTTTTTTTTTCTTCCCTCCTTTTTTTTTATTTATTTTATGTCATGACATTATTATGTCATCTCATTATATGTGGTGTACCTGTCATTGACGTAGAGAAAAATAAGACACCCGGGCTGAGGCCGGAGGGACGGAGCACAGCAATGGGGTGGGGATTGATGCAAGGGGAGAGGTAGCACGCAAACAGCGGGAGAGGTCACGGAAAGAAAGCTGCAGCGTTTAAGGCTTGTAAAAACCCATCATTACCATCCCTCAAACCTGGGGCTGTGTACAAAACACGCCCTCTAGAAGATCTGCGACGGCTATCCAGATGGGAAACGGTAGTTCTTACCGCTTTCAAAACAAGGAAAACGCTGACACGTACGCGGGATGTTTCGAGAGTTTTTGACGGAGAGTGCGGGGGCGTGTGGGAAGGAGATGGCGACGGTGCTTAACTCGTCACGTCCGTTCTCGAAAACCATTGTTTATTACGTAATAAGACTAAGGCTTCGCTACGGAGTGACGGCAGACAATGCAAACAGATAAAAAAGAGAGCTAAAGATAGAGAGAGAGGGAGAGGTAGCAATGAAGCTAGCATGGTCGGGCAGCTGATGGAATGGAACGCACCGAGGCGCGTTGTTGTTTGTGTTCGGTGCCCGAGCCACTCACCTCGGCGTCAATGCGAGCGCGGCCTGTGACAGTCTGGAGGAAGCGAAACACCGACTCTGAAGTCGAGAGCCTTCGCGTCTGGCTGCTAACACTTAGCCGACGTGTTTTAACACTTAACTGTGTAAAATTACCAGTTGAGCGTTCCACGCTTCAACCGGAGACGGTCCGCATCGTCCCCTGCCCAGCGCTGCGTCATTTTGGTCCAATGTGAATGTTAACGCGAGTCGCAGTCACTTCCTACGGCATCGACGGTATTACAGCTGTTTCTGTACAAATGATATAAAGAACTTGTTAGCCACTAGCATCGTTGTTGTGTCATAGAGTTGAGCGGGCATTTGTGAAGTTCCCAAAATTGTTTCCGGTTGCACGTTTCAAAATAAAATACAATTCAGCTAATCCTTGATATTCGGAACTGTTTTTGTTTCGTTCGTTTGCTGATCGTATTGTCAGGTTTACGAGTAGTAAACATTGTAGTGTAGTAAACAAACACAGAGCCGTAGATTGCTGATTGTTCACGCTCCTGCAGAGGAAGGTGGGACTGTTTTATTTCTCAAAGAATCCGTTCTACCAATGTTCTTGGTGTAGTTAAGAATTGCAGAGTTTGTTGGTGTGACCGAGACAGTTTTATAGGAGCTTGATCCACTTGTCAAATGGCCACCACCATAGAGACTTATAAAGTACGTTATTCCGTGAAATCCAGCGTTGGGCTAAAACATATAACTATCAATGTTTTGTAGTTCTGTCAAATGTATTCATCTCTCATGTTAGCTTCTAGAATGTCTGCCTGAAGGACAGGTCCACCATCCAAATGCTAGTTATCAAAATTGATAACAACAATAAGATACTGAAATTGTAAGAGCTTAAATATATATATGAAAATTCAGCCTTCTTATAGAATATATTTTAAATGCTTCAATAATGTGAAATGTATCATTACACTGTAACGGATGTCATGTGTGTCGTTTGGTCACCGAACAAGGCTCGCATCCGAAACGCCTACTTTACTGTGAAAAACAAGCAGTCCAATATCCTACTTGTATGCGTACAACTTTATATTCGAAGGCAATCCACTTCCCCCTTTTTGCGTATGGATGATCACCTGATATGCCTGATTGGTCAGAACAACGTTAGAATGATAATTTCACCCCAGTTTGACCTTACAAATGGACCCATTTAAATCGTCATGTCATATGTTAAATAAACGTCTAACGTTATTTTTTTATGCCTTTTTGTCACTTGATAGAAAATGACGTTGGTATATTACCCAATGGGCTATCTACTGTATGTCTATGACTGTATATTACGAGCAAATAACTGTAATGTTGTATTAGGGTGCGAATGCAAATAACCATCTACATAATTTCTATTTGACCGCTAAAAAAATCATAGACAATGTTATAGACTGAGCACGGCTACTTGTCTTGTGGTTACGTCTTGGTAAATTGTGACACCCCGTGGTTTGAGACTTTCGGTAAAACGTATTTGTGTACATGAGTGACACTTGGAGGCACAAACAAGATACTACACTTGTGTGCAATCCTACTGAATGTCACAAATCCTTTCTGTTTTCCATGACAGATATTGTAGATCTAAAAACAAATACAAATTAAAGTAAACTTTGCTTTTCAGACATAGATTTCCCCTTCAAATTCTTTATTTTCTACAACATTATTGTTCTCAATTTGGTTTGTTCAAGCTACATAACATTTTTACAATCAGCATTATCAATATACTGTACCTCCTGCACAGCTATGATAGAAAGGTCTGAATTAGTTTTTCATTGTACAGCCTCCCTCTTCTCTCACTTCCTGCCTGTCTATTCGTGGATCTCCAGGTCTTATTTTTTCATTTACATTTTTAAATGTAAGGTAATGTAAGGCTGCTGAAATAATGGCCCCTGTCAAAAACATGGAATTTAAAAAACAGAAACCTTGGGGTTAAGACAGTAGCCCTCAGTCTGCAAACAGATCAGATGTTCTCAAATATATAAATAATGATACCAATATGGTCCTTATGTGCCTTGTTCAACAAAGATATAAAGTGAGCAAAACGATTGTAATGATGTTTGATCCCATCTGTAAATCGAATACTGAACTCAAGTGACTGTTAAAGTCTCTGAGTCTGAAAACTCCTGATTTCTCCGAAATATTGTCCGCCAGTAGAATTTGCAAATGATTTTTTGACTTAACCAACAGATCCTCATTAACAACAGGTCTAATCATCTAGAGTCAATAATAACACAAAGGCACAACATCAACTCTCAAATTGTAAACACACAGCATTTTCAAAACATTTCTGGTCATTTTCTGTCAGCCATTAATCTGATTTTTCCACATTTACTAGAACAAATTCAAAGAGAGTTGTAAATATATCTAATCATGCGACTGTGGCACAGCAGAAAAACACTTGAAGTTCATCAGGGAACAAAACTTTGCTTTAAGTCACAGTTTGATTAAATTGTTGATAAAACACTGGAAGGACATATGGACAGGTGGCCTCTTTTACAGGTGTGTTCAGACAGGAATGAAATCCAGAAAAAACAGCACTGACTATTGTAAAGGACAATAAACAGATGAAAACATGTTAACTGATCAGACTGCAAGACAAAATGCCAGGGAGTACCAGAAGTTGTCATGGGAAACAAAGCCTTTGGTAGAAGACATCATAAGAGGAGAAATCAAATGATTTATTTATTTAATTTATTTCACCTTATTACACATTTATGTGGAAATGTGTTCAATTTAGTGACTGAGTCATTCAGTTACGTCCAAAAGTATGCTTTGCTAAACAAGTATAACTGACTTTTCATTGTTCCGTTGATCACCAAAAGTTCCTTCACAGTTCTGTTGACCACCAAAATGCTATAATTTAATGTCCCCATAAACATAAAGACATATGTTCGGAACATATTAATATAATATATAAATAAAATATAATAATAATCTATATTACAATTATAATAATATATCTGTATCACAAATAAAATATATTATCTATATTTAGGAGGTTGACAGGTTATCTCTTTTCTGCTTCCTCTTCTGTTCCTATTTCCTGCTGTTGTAAATAAGGCATGTTCGCAATGTTATGTCCCAACAATGTTTCAAGTTCTCCTTTTGGGGTAATTTGCTCATAAGATTGTTGGCTGTGTGTTATTCTCAACATAAATAAGTTATATTTTATGTTTTACTTCATACTAATCATGTTGTCAAAACATAGATAGATAGATAGATAGATAGATAGATAGATAGATAGATAGATAGATAGATAGATAGATAGATAGATAGATAGATAGATAGATAGATAGATAGATAGATAGATAGATAGATAGATAGATAGATAGATAGATAGATAGATAGATTATAAGGTACATTTAGACATTATAAGAGGTAGCATCACCAAAATAAACAGAGTGGTCTCAGAGTGGTCTTATTTATACAGAATGAGGTGGATATTAAATATATACATATATTCAATGGATATATAAATATACATAAACAGAATGGAATGGACATAATGCATACAAATTCAAATTCAAATTTTTACTCAAATAACTTTATTTGTTCCCTGGGGGTATTTACGAGGCAAGCAGAGCAGGTGGTACATGACACAGCAAACAGTGCAACTTCAACACAAGGGGAAGTAATAAAACAAGAGGCAGGGCAAATAAATTTGCAAACAAGTAATTGCAGTAATAATGTGCAAAGGTATACATACATACATTATGAGAGGGTGAATGAGTTTTGGAATACTCACAACAAAAATGTATGTTTGAGGGTTTGGTTATTCTGTGATAATAATGATGATGTTTACATCTGGTTACAATGTCAAGGTGATAACCACTAAAACATTTCAGAAAGAAAGTCAGTGACTTGAGGGTTAGGATTAGTTGTCTTTGTCTTCTTAATCATAATTGTATTATTATTATTGTTATTTCTAAAATGTTTAGGGGTGCTCTGGAAGAAAAAGCCACTCGCAAGCACACAGGTATCTTAAAATAATATAAAGAAATAGAATTTGATGATCTCTTCATGTTATTTGCCATTAGTTATATGTCAGTTACAAAGCATGTATCCTAAACGTAACCATGGAGGAAATGATCTGTCATAATCCATTTGAAACGCTTCATATTTTCAAAGGAATGATGACAAGGTATCCTGTCCTTCATCAATGTGTTTGACAGCTCTCCTCTCCTCCGCGTCTTCCTCTGTTTCTGCCCCCCCTGTCGTTTCCCACAATGCTTAGCGACTATCACCACCAAGATGGCCGACGCTATGGAGGAATATGAGAAAGAAGCTGGTTGCGTCCCTATTCTCCATCCCGAGGTACGTTCCGTGGAATCTTTCGCCTTTGCACAGACGTGTGGAAATATACATAAGTGGGTATATAAATGTGGGCGCGGGTGGCTGTGCGGCATCCCCGTTGCTTTTTCCGGAAACTCTTGATGCCCCCCTGCAACACCACCGGTGGGGAGGAAGGGGGGATCTGGCTGCTAACGATGTTGTAGGTGCTAGCGTTAGCCCCCCGTCCCTCTGCTGCAGAGCTAGTGGACAGCGGGCAGATGTTGCTGACAATGTTTACGTGAAGCCAGTTGGCGCTGGTTCCGGTGGAGATGCTGCGCGACCCGTAAACAACGCGCACAACTGCGTGTTAACGAGCTTTACCGAGAATGTGGGTGATGGTTAATCCGACGACGTTAGCTTTCCCCGCTACACTGGCAGGGCAGCCTGGGGTTGCTGTGGGGATGTACATTGATGTCAAGTACCTGGGGTCTTTGTTAGATGAATCCTGGGGTTGATATACTGAGAGGTTCAGGGGGTAAATGCCATCAGCCCCGTGTGTGCATAACAGATTGTGTCAATCTTGTGTTTCCCGATCGCAGTGTCGAAGTTGGACACCGCTAAGTGTTAGCTGCACCACTCTGATTTTCTCTCAATTTCCTCAGTGCTTTTGTAATGTCATTGTCATCACAACATTTTGTCGGAACAGTAGCTGCTGCACACCCCAGTGCTCTATTAATGCCCTATTAGTGCTCTCACATCGGCTGTTCCAAGTTAATCTGTAAAACATTTCTTGGCATTTTAAATCAGGAATTCATTGTTACCTGATATAAACTATTCTTTGATAGTTTATGATCTGGAGAGTTACCATAATATGCACTGTAGCCCATCAGTTATGCATTTGTTTAAAAGTACTCATTTTAAACAATGTTAACATATAGTATTACAGATTATATCATTCGGTTAAACAGCCCAGGCACAACCACTACCTAAACCCTAGGAGGCAACCTTAGTTCAGATCTCATGCTGTGCTATACCTGCTTCTCCTAATCGACTAGGAAATTGTTTATCCTGGGTTCCACATGCCATTATGTGTTGCTGCAAACTGAACACACCCTGCTAATCATTTGAAGTGCAGTAGATAACCCATTCATCAGGAGAGTATTTCCCATTCACACAGGGCTTGTGTTCAGGAAAATTTGCCACCTAGGTGTTTCTGTTAGGTTTGTTTGTTGGAAGCCTCAAGGTGCACATACAATAACCTAATTTACATTCTGGCTGGGCCAGTATCTTTCAACTGACTGTATAGAATTGAGATGATTATCGGTCATTTAGTGAATGTAATCACAATGGTTTGTTTATATTCTAATTTATATAGCTGCTTAAACATGACACATGTAATACTTATAGTTTACACCAACAGCACCCACTTCCAGTATAACACCATCATGTTCTTCTCAGTTTCATTTTGTTTGTTTGGTTTTGTACACAATGATCATGACAAGAGATTTAGGCTTGTGCTTTCCTGAGAAAGTTGATGCCAGCATATGACATGTATTGCCATGTAATTACACACACAATTCACATCGCATAGACAGCTGATTTAAACTTAATTTGAGGGCAGGTCAGACATTACTGGTTTTGTTCAACTAATGAGTTGGCGTGGAGCAATTATTAGTGGCTACATTAAGAAAAACTCAATCATCATCATCACCATGAATGTCATGGTAAAGTCACACAGTAGGTCATTGTTAGTTGCTGACAGGGTGAATATAGGTATGATTGATAAAATTAATCACGGTCTGAGTTCTGTTTAGTGTATCAGTTATTCCAAGGAAATCGTCACAAGGCACACTAGCTGTAGTTAATCCTATTATTGCAGGGTAATAGAGGCATATCCAAAAAGGTAGTTTCTGTTGAAGACTGAAGCAGCTGTCTCAAGGCAGGTTGGTAGTACATCACAATAAGTTCACTTTGATGACAGCATTTGCACAATGCATATATTTAGTTTGAAGTTCTTCCTCTGTTGTTTTGATCTACACTCATTGCACTGTTCTTCTCCTATTATATCAGATTCGATTCTAGATAAAATACTTCCCTGTCCCTGTTGCTGTAGCATCCAGGCCTACACTGATCCAATCAGCTAGGTGTTATTTCTGGCTGATAGTAGACGGTATTTCTTGTTTGACACCTTGAAGAATCCAGGCCTTGCAAGAATGAGGGTTGACCTGAATCATTGAAATTATTCTCAAAACCTGAAATCCATCTCCTCATTTTCATAAAGCCATAGAATATCAAGAGGAGACCAGTGGCTGGTAATCGTCATGCAAGTGCAAGTCACAGAGCCACAAATACTCCTATTTATGCTCATAGCTGGGGCTCATGAAGTTTTAACTTACACCTCAGTTGTGGAAAAATGGCAGTTATTACTAAATAATTAACCAAAATATCTGTGCAGCTGAGAAAACAAACACTGGCTGTTTTTTAGTTCTTTGAGACCATGTCAGTACTTTGTCCAAAGATCATTTTTCTAAATTCTTGTAAAAGGGGAAAGGTTTTATGTATTTTAAAAGTGCTGCAAGTTCCAGATTTTGACTAAAGACAACCTATCACATGGCATATCCTCATTCTGACTTCAGTAATGTCATTATGAGTTTAGCTTGTTTTCCTGTGTGCCAGTTCAGGCATCGCTCAAAGTTTCAACAGGGTGCTGCTTCAAATCTAGGTCAGCTTCTGTACATTGGTAAGAGGGTAGGGGACATAAAACATCAGAATTAGTTTCACACCTTTTTCCTTGTAAGTAATGGTTTCCACTTTCCATGGAATACCCCTGATATGTACTCAGCTTCCTGGTTCATGACAGCATGTAATGAGTAAGAGACCAATTTTGGTGGGAGACCTGCTCAATATGAAATTTCACTTGTATAGCAAAGTGGAACACACTCAGTTTGTTTCCTCTGAGAACACCCATTATGCCCTCATGAAAGATAATAAACATCCTCCTCATCTATGAATGCACAATGTGGCTCCAATATTGAATTAGTCCCTGCAATTGGCTGCCATTTCAGATGGAATCTGAGTTTTAGCTGCAGGGTTAAAGACAATCACTGTGCAGACGGGGTGGCACAGATGAGGGAATAAATCATTTTTATGAGCTTTTTGTTGTCTGGTTTTCTGATAAAAATGAACAAAATAAATAAAAATGTTACAAAATTTATGTTGTGCCAAGCTTATGTTACAGATTTCACTATTACAGCTATGGCCATCCCCCCACCCCAAACAAACCACATAAATATCTAATTTTAAACTGGTAAGTAGGCTTTAACATGTGAAGTTCGAGCCCCCTACGTAGCTTGCCATATGTTTGACTGACCAGACCTGCTGAGCTTCCTGTCTGATGCCTCACTGAACAGATGAGCTCTATCAATCAAATGAATGCTACACTAAAATAGATAATACATTAATGAATACAATTTCAACACAAACTAAAATGTGCATATTTGAGATTGGGGTATATGTCGTGACTGATGTTAACAGTGTATCTGTAACACTCCTGTGGCAAGTGAATGAGAGCAGGTTGTGTTTTGGCTGATGAAAGGTGAAAGGTCATCTTTATGGATGGATGACATGGTGAAAGTGATGCAACATCTGGTGTCTTAGGGATTAGAGCCCAGCCCCTAGCCCCTCTTATTTTCCTTTCCTGACAGAAAAATGGCTTCTCAGTTGTCAACATGCAAGCACCTGTCTACAATTGAGCATCCGATGGTTATAAACGAGAGGCTTTCTGTGGCACCGTTTTCAGGGACTTCTTTTTGTCAGCTTGATTTAGCAAAAAGCTCAGCAATGTGCACAGTAATAGTCGATTTATCACCTACCCCTGTGTTCTAAATTAATCTGAGTTAAATTAGTTAGCAATGCACATGCAGTTGCTGAAACGGGATTTGATTTGTAAATGTCATGCCAGATGAAAGTCTGCGAGCCAATAATGTCCAATAAAACGTCACTTTTCTTGAGATTTCATTTTCAATTGACGTTTCTGTCATTAGACTTAGGCTGCAAAGATCATTTCACATCATTCCCATCACTGCAAAGAGACAGACCCGGTCGCCCAAGGTTTTCTCTCATAGTCAGGGAGAGGTGGATATACAGTAGAAACTAGCACAGTGAGGGGGGAGCTGTCCCCCTGGCCGGTGGATGAACCGCTTGAAGGGTAGCACCACTACAAGGCATCTGCATCTGCTGAAGTTTTGACATGAGCAAAGCCTAGTTCCGGTTTTGAGTGCAGCGGTGGCGGCACATGGGGGCTTGTTGTGTGTGGTTGTTTTTGTTGCTACAACAGAGAAAAGAATGTGATTTTCAGGTGGTAGTTTGTAAAGTCAAGTGTGAATAATTATAGGAGTAGTCAGCATTTCCTTGTTGCCATTTCATGTCACATTAACTCAGATGAAACCTCAACTGTAAGATGTGACTCATTTCCACATTCACTGGGTCAGAAGAGAAGA
Source organism: Fistularia commersonii (assembly GCF_037954325.1). NCBI lineage: Eukaryota > Metazoa > Chordata > Actinopteri > Syngnathiformes > Fistulariidae > Fistularia > Fistularia commersonii. The sequence goes on from NC_141288.1 coordinate 12,461,664, forward strand.
CATACACTTTTCCTATCTAAAACCTAGCCCAAAATTACAACAAGGCTTCATATACAACAATGAAATATTGCACATATCAATGTTTAGAAACTGACACATCGTGATAGAGATATTGATCATGTCAGAATTTGCTTAAGAGAACATTTTTTTAATCTGGCCATGACTTAAACAGTACATTCAAGCTGTTGTCATTCATTCTGTTGGTTTCAAGTATTGCTAGTTTTGACCCGCCCTCCTCTGTGTTGGCAGATATGCTGCTTCAGCACATACAGCCTCTATATGGAAGCCATTGCTCAACTTAGCAGTGAAACAAAACAGCTCAAGATCTCTGTGGCCCCAAGCTCTTGCTCCGGGCTAGCCAACATCTCAACGCCTCCCGCATCCTCCTGCACACATACAGCCCCGCAATTTATCATAATTACATTCATGAATGCCAGCCAAACCAAAATACTTTGAATACTGTGTGAAAAAAAAGAAAGTAGTAGATCTTTAAGGAGTTAATAATGCGCCAATTTTTATGGCGAGATCACGGATATCTCAGCTGCACCTCTTTATGCAATTTGGGTAAAAGTATGTGGCTTTTGTTTTGGCCCCACTGCCAAAAGTGGTAATAAAGAATGGTGGAGCGTGATATCGTGTAGGTATCTCTTGGTTGACGTTTACAGTAATATCAGAGCAGAGAGTCTCTCTCTGAAAGTTTGTGACACGAGACTGGGCCTTCATAAAGGAACTTTATTTGTAGATCAGTTGAAATTATGTACCTGTAGTATTTTATTGCAAAATACATGCAAAGTAAATTACCAATAATTAACAGCGTACAAAAAAATACTTTGCATTTCTTGCAAACAACTGTACCCAACAACATTGATTTTTCGCAAACATTGATGTTGAGATGTCGTAATGGAAAGAAAGTAAGAAGTCAGACTAAGTCCGGGTTCCATCAAACTGATGTGGAATAGTTGCATGATATTGATTCAAAGCCAAAGTCAGAACTACTGTATCTGCAAAGTCTATCAGATGCAGGTCTGGTTTCTGGGTGATTGAGGGTAATTATGGATTTAATGGCATCACTACAGATGTTAATTGAATGTGAGAAGTAGTACAGATGCCACATCTGTTTAAGAAATTAGATATTCTGCTGTAGGACTTGACAGTCGTGTCTTGCTCACCCCTGTACTTTACATCCTCTTGCTGTGAATTTTTTATATCAATGTCCAAGGTGCAGGGTACAGGAATGGTGTACAAGGCTGTGGTAAAACCAGGAAAAGACAGGAGGTGGAGCTGGAGGTAGAAGAGATTAAATTGTTGAGGTTGTTCCTAGGAATGAGAAGGATGGGTTGGATGAAGAATGAGTCCCTCAGAAGGACAGAGATAAAGCCAGAGGCCAGACTGAGATGTCTGGAGATGTACAGAGGACGAATCGTGAATTTATAGGAGAAATAGCAAATATATAGGTAGAAGGAGGCTGAGGTTTGAACGGTCAAGCGTGAGGAAGACCAAAGAGAGGCTATGGATGAAGTGAAAGAGGACATGAAGTCGGTCAGTATGAGAGAAGTGGTCGCAGAGTAAAGGATTAGACGGAGGCAGACAATTTTGATTTGGCGATCCCTGAAGGGAGCAGCTAAAAAGAATGATGATTGTCCCAGATGCCTCGTAGCAAGGCATTGTCTGTCTCTTCCTTGTAGCTCACTAATCCCCAAATATGTTTACTTCGAGGCTGACAAATTATCACCAGAGAAGCACTTAGTGAGACATCATGAGGAAAAAAAACTTTTTATTTTTTGCTCAAAGGGAAACTTTAAATTCACAAATCTATATGGGCTATGAGACATTTGGAAAATTCATAGCAATTTCCTCAGTAGTAGTACTTCAAATTTTGTCTGAACAAATGTTTGCATGGATTCTACAACAGCGAAGTAAGCTTGGAAACTATGTTGGACTATATAATGACTGCATAATGAATATCAACCAACCATTGATTTGATCTCAGGTACCGTAATGTAATTTTGTCACCACATTCAGTGCCATCTCTGTAATCCTGCCAAAATCAAAAAACACTTGATACTTTCATCAAATACTGTCAAACAGCGCACTCTGTACAGGACAGCCATCAATGTAAAGTGTAAGTGAACTGGTTGGCAGATGAATCCGAGCAGAAGGAGGTATTTCGGAATCAGTTGTGGTCTTGTTTTTCACTCTCTCCCTCTTCAGGAAATCAAACCCCAGAGTCATTATAACCACGGCTACAGTGAGAATGTCAGCCGTAAAAACCATGTGGACGACTACAGCACCTGGGACATCGTCAAAGCCACACAGTGAGTGGACAATGTGTGCATTTTTTTGGTCATCATATTGGGGGTTGCATATGGATGGTTGACATTTTCAACAGCACATGGGGAAAAAAATGTTTGGTCTCGAGGGATGTGGGCCTAGTAACTGATCAGACTATAGGGAGCCTGCATCATTACCTGGCGGGTACGCTTTATACAAGTTTATTTTCATGATACCAAGCTTCTAGGAATGGGCAATTGTTCCACACAACACAGTATCAATAATGTATCAACAATACACCATTGCCAAATATTTACTGTGATGAGAATTCATGGTACTTATCCCCCAAAAATCTGGCAAAGTAAAAAGGTAGATTAAACAAAATAATATAAACATAACAATGAAATATATGTATAGAATGAGATGCATATCTATCTATCTATCTATCTATCTATCTATCTATCTATCTATCTATCTATCTATCTATGTATATATATATGTATATATATATATACGTATATATATATATACATATATACAGTGTGTGTGTGTGTGTGTGTGTGTGTGTGTGTGTGTGTGTGTAGAATGAGATGAATAACTCACAACACATATTGTTTTCTATTCAGAATATTTTAACCAGTCATTCAGATTTCAGTCAAGTTTGAAATAGATTTAGTAGACAAATGAAAGTTTGTCTGATGTGTTGATTTATTTGACAATAAAAGACTGTCGATGGAATTATTCACTCTGGGAATTTAGCCATGGTGGGTGTTTTGTGTTGTCTGACTATCTCTTTGTTTATTTATAAGAAGGCATTTTTGTGTATGTGTTGTGTTTGTGTCTTTTTTGAATATCCAGTCATGATAATATTTCTCCAATGTGGCTCTACTCCCTCAGGTATGGCATCTTTGAACGTTGCAGGGAGTTGGTGGAGGCGGGTTTTGATGTTCGGCAGCCAGACAAAGAAAACGTAACACTCCTCCACTGGGCTGCCATCAACAACAGGATAGACCTGGTCAAGTGAGTCTCCCGTTTGTTTATGTATTGTGGAGGAAACTGGGATATCTGTTGTGTATGAAGTCAGTCAGATGCTTCGGAGTTTGTAGAACATGATGCCGGGGGTCTTCGTTCAACTAATTTTCGGCCTCAGTATTTTTAAGGGGCAATAAAAAAGTATCACTCCATGTTCCTGGATAAACACCATGAACCACAATATGAGAAAAGTCTGTTCTTTAAAGATGTAATCCAATGGTTCTGGGCAGGTACTACATATCAAAGGGAGCCATAGTTGACCAGCTGGGAGGTGACCTAAACTCCACACCTCTGCACTGGGCCACCAGGTAACTGCCATCCGATGGACACTTCTTACATACCTTTTTTTTTTTCTTTTACCAGTTTTTTTTTTGTTTTGTTTTATGCATTAGCCACATTTAAGTTACTACATTGAAAAGCTTCTTTCTCTGTCTTTTTCTGTTTTGATGAACGATATCTCCCAAAAATATCATGCCGTTACTTTTTTAGTTTCCAGGACAATGTGTTTTTTTTAGCAGTCTGCCCAGTATATAAGTCTATTCTGGGTTTTAATCATCAGTATTTAGATGCAAATGTTTTTAATAAGGATGTAGATTTTTTTTTACCTGAGAACACTGATTGTAGACCCCCTTGAAGCTACGTAACAAAAAAAAGTAATGCCAGTTGGAAGAAACCCCTGCAGACTCCCCTTGGGCTCTATTAGCAGATTGTCACATGTATTGATCATAGAATATTCAGTGATTGAAACTCCTGTTTGATAGTGATCATGGTTTGCTCCTTTATCGCTTTTTAAACCTTCAAAAGTCACTTGCAGAATAATGTTTTTTGTTTTTCTTTGTGTTATAGAGCATTATAAGCATTATAGAAATACAGAAGCATACCGAGCGCACACAGAGTAAATTCTTCATCCAAAAAAGACAAATATAAACATAAAAAGTTCATTATTATGTGACACAGGTAATTTTTTCATTGTTTCATCCACTGGCCCATTTTATTAAATGGCAACACCGCACAAAACAGTCGAACCACCGCACAAATGCGATTCATTTAGTACTGGTCTGACAGTGAGGGCATGCCAAGCGCCCGCGTTGTTCACCACATGCATGTGAGGGTCAGTTGTCCCAGACCGTGCGCTAAAAATGAATCCCCGCCTGGTCGAGATGGTCAGCAGATTTTCTGTGCGCATAAATCCTCCCACAAACACATTTATTAAGCTATATTTACATTGCTCACCCACATCTTCCTCATTTGCTTCCTCATTTCCTCATTTGCATTTATAATTCACTGCTTACAAATACTGATGTTTTATGGGCAGACTTTTATCTCTTCCTCTTTGCCCGCTCGCTCAGTGCACTTGTAAATAGGTGGGAGGGAATGCCTAACATCAGATCCTCCACCTCCCAGCTCTGCTCCTGAATTATTGATTGTCTTGACAACAGGTGTTCATGCTACTGTTGGCCTGCAGACTCTCAGGTGTCCTTTGTCAGACATCCTCCACACCAACCCCCCCCCTCACCTGCTGATGACCTTGAAAAATCCCCGGCCTCTTTTGTCAGGATGACCTCAGTCTTTCACACTGAGCAGTGGATCTAGATGCAGGGTGTTAACAGCTTTGTCTGCTCAGTTTCTCACGAGCACACACACACACATACACACTCACATATCACTGTCACAGGTCTGCGCAGTGAAGATGCTTTTATAGAGATACCACACTTTCACGAGTTAATGTTGAAATCTTTAATGTCCTGTTGGGAGGGATTTTACAAGCCCGCACAAGGTTTTCTACTATGAATGTAGCGTACCCAGACACAACATGCTGCAAATCATCAGCTTCACCAAATGATGAGAGCTAACCACCACACTGAGACCTTAATATTGTCGCAACATTTATAACATTTCACATGGAATTGAAGCAGTTTAAATGCAGTGGAAATATGAGACTGATATTTAGGCTGTTAGATGAATCCGCTTATCCTTTCAGCATCTTAAATTGGTGTTCAAGTGAGAGTAGCTTTGTCCTTCCTCAAGCCCTGAGACGCTGAAGACTGTTATTTCATCTCGATATTTTCACAAAGCTACAGCAGTTGTCTTTTTCAAGAGATTAACTTGGGTTCATTGTCTTCCGTGAATTAAACCTTGTTATATTTTTGTGTTGTTTCCAGACAAGGCCACCTATCCATGGTAGTGCAGCTAATGAAATATGGCGCTGATCCGTCTTTGATCGACGGCGAGGGGTGCAGCTGCGTCCACCTCGCCGCTCAGTTCGGTCACACTTCTATCGTGGCCTACCTTATTGCCAAAGGACAGGTAGGACACCGACTGTGCAGCGAAGGCCCAAGTCTGATTCCAGCTGTGTTTTCTTCGAGCTCTCGTCTTTTTTGAAAGCGTGCAGTATCCATATTTTCCACAAGGGGGAGATACATTGCTTCTTCTGCTTTACCTGCCATTGGTATTTTTCTCTTTCCTTGTATCTTTTCTTCATGCAGGACGTTGACATGATGGATCAAAATGGCATGACACCTCTGATGTGGGCGGCTTACAGGACACACAGGTGTGTATGTTTCCACTCACGTGCACCTGCAGCAGACAGCTGCTGAGTTTTTGGTTTCATATACCATTCTTCTGCCAAAGCTTGATTGATTTTCAACCTCAAAGCATCTAATTCGTAGATTAGCGGGAAATTTTACAGCGACACTGTGCTGAAAGCTTTGAACCTCATGCACAAGCCCAAGTGGGTTTGTGCTGATTGTGGTCTCACATTGCACTTACTCATGTATGAATGAGTAATTGTTCATCAGACAATTCAGCAAAAGGAAGCCTTCATTAATCCTTTTTCAGTTATTCTGTCATAGAAGCAAAATTCAAGGTGTAGAAGAGGTAAACATTAATGATAAAACTATTATTCTAAATAAATGCAATAAAATATGAATCCCCCTCGAAAAAATGGTTGGTCATTATTTTTATCTTTAATGTTATTTTCTACCAGTGCACTGTGTGGAATGGATAGTCCGAATAAATATTGTTTAGAAAAGTTATTAAAGGGGCCTGTTCTTTGATCAACTGACCTTAATCCAATTGTGAGTAGATCTCTGCTGAATCTGTTTCAATTATTTGCCACAAATACATTTATCTTATGGGGATCAGAGGGTGTGCTCCAACTACAGGGGGATCGCACTCCTCAGCCTTCTAGGTAAGGTCTATTCAGCGATCCAGAAGAGGGTCCGTCGGGTCTTTGAATCTTTGACCAGCTCTATACCCTCGGCAGGGTCCTCATGGGTGCATTGGAGTTTGCTCAACCAGTCTACACGTGTTTTGTGGATCTGGAGAAAGCATTCGACCGTGTCCCACGGGAAATCTTGAGGGGTGCTCTAGGAGTATGGGGTACCGAATCCCGTTATACGGGCTGTTCGGTCCCTATATGATTGGTGTCAGAGCTTGGTCTGCATTGCCGGTTATAAGTCTGACCCGTTTCCGATGAGAGTTGGACTCCACCAGGGCTGCCCTTTGTCACCGATCCTGTTCATAACTTTTTATCGACAGAATTTCTAGGCACAGCCACGGTGTCGGGCGGATCCTGTTTGTTGGCCGCAGGATCGAGTCTCTGCTTTTTGCAGATGATGTGGTTCCGTTGGCTTCATCAGGCCATGATCTCCAGCTCTCACCGCAGGATTTCGCAGCTGAGTGTGAAGCGGCCAGGATGAGGATCAGTACCTCCAAATCTGAGACCATAGCGCTCAGCCGGATACAGGGACGAGGTCCTGCCCCAAGTGGAGGACCTCAAGCGTCCGAAATGAGGTTTTTTTTTTGCAGAGTAGCAAAGCTCTCCCTTAGAGATAGGATGAGAAGTTTGGTCATCCGGGAGGAGCTTGGCGGTGAGTCGCCGCTCCTCTGCATAGAGAGGAGTCAGATGAGGTAGCTCAGGCATCTGTTCAGGATGCCCCAAGGACGCCCCCTGGGGGAGGTATTTCGGGCATGTCCAGGCAGCCTAGGAGGTCTGGGAGGTGGCCACGGGGATGACCCAGGACACGCTGGAAAGACTTATGTCTCTAAGCTGGCCTGGGAACATCTTGGGGCGTTGGAGCTGGACCATGTGGCAGGGGGAGAGGGAGGTCAGGGCGTCACTGTTGCTGCCACCGCGACCTGGCTCCGAATAAGTGGGGAAGATGGATCCATGGATGGATGGATAAACTTATGTTAAACTTATGTTATTAATCGTAAGCATGTCTGGAGATATTCTATCTGGTATTGTCCTGAGTCTGTTTTCAGATGATATCTTAATATTGTGACTTAAGTTGACTTACTTCTGCCTCTCTATCAGTGTCGATCCAACCAGGCTGCTACTAACCTTCAACGTATCCGTCAACCTGGGTGACAAATATCACAAGAACACAGCACTACACTGGGCCGTGCTGGCTGGCAACACCACTGTCATCAGCCTGCTTCTGGACGCAAACGCCAATGTTGATGCTCAGAACATCAAGGTAAAAACAGCTTGTTAAAATCAGTTCACCACATCGTGCAATTCTAAAACTACATTGATGTATGGTCACTGGATTGAATTCAAGAAATCCTTCCTGTGACGAGAGCCTTCGTACTAGCTCCTCAGAAAAACTTTTTCAGTGTTGCCCGAAGTGATGCCTGTCAATGTGAACTCCTGTTCTGATGTCTTTTAGGGTGAAACGCCGCTTGATCTTGCCAAGCAGAGGAAAAATGTTTGGATGATAAATCACTTACAGGAAGCACGGCAGGCCAAAGGCTACGACAGTCCGTCCTACCTGAAGAGACTGAAGATGGACAAGGTACACAACCGCATAAGACACTCAAATGATACATCAGAAGTGCCGGATGATGTTCAGTCCTCTTAAACAAGATGAAATCTATCCCCCCGTGGTGGTGTGGGTGACCATTTCTGCCGAGACCCCGACACTGTCAGACCAGCATGTCCAGGCCATGTCTGGACAAGTGGTTGCATTTCTGTCAAAAGCTGTCTGGATGTGGCAACCACATTTTACAATCCAAGTCTGACCGGAGGGAGACAAGCCTTGAATACTGGCTCACTTAAACAATAGGTGAAGAATGTGGGAAGCTATCAGTTTACTGTGTGACAAAATAAAAACAAAGTTCCACTAACTATCGTATAGTATTCATTGTAGATGTTTGCTGTCTTCGTGCCACAGCTGATTAATCATAGACCTGTTCTGACTCTGTCGCCGCTCTACATGTCTGCTGAAACATTGTTAGTTGATAAAGGTAAAGAGTTATAGATATAACTGGGAGAGCTAGTAAAAAGAAAACCTGCTCTTTGTGGCAGCAAGATTACGATCACTTATAGTCTGCATATGTAGGTCGGCCTTTAGTCTGCTGCACTTCCTCTGTGTTTGCTCATATTGCTAGAACATGACAGACCATCTATAGCATCACAAGGTATGGACTTCAGTGTTCTACATGACAGATCCCTCCACTTTGTACGGTACATCATACAAGTTTCACATACTACTGTAATACAACTATATGGTGTAACAGACCACAGTTGATCAGATTCATTGTGAGTGTCCAAACTTTGCAGTTGTAATTTAATTGTATACAAACCCACTTGCAACTACAGTAGAATTGTCCTGTTTTCTTGTCTTTCTCGAACATTTCCAATTTGGTGAAAAGGAGCAAACAAGAGCACACTTAACATTTTTTTTCTGTGTAGTGAGAGCAATGCTTGTCTGATTACATAAAACGCTGCGCTGCTTGCACCAGGTCTGTTTGATATGCAATTAGCAAAAACACCATTGAAAGACAGTAACTAGGATGACTTGTTGGATGGGGATTTCACAGTTGTTGCCAAGGTGGTCTGTTGCCCTGAAGGTGCAGGAAAACTACATCACAGACTTGTGAGCCCGGATTAAGTACTGATGGCTTCTTGGCACAGGCTGAAGTCATGTAGTGTGAAATTGTTATAACTGCATAGGATTGACGTTTGAGTGTCCAGTGCATTAAAAAAAAATATTAGCTTATATATTATATAATATATTATATTGTAGTATTTGAACACAAGGTATGTTTCAAACTATGAAATACATTCACATTTATGAAAAATGCAGTGAAATCCACTACTACTCTTGCCGCACTGCAGACTTTCCCCCCAATTTCTCTCTTCTGTGTCCTGTTTTGTCTGTCATTGAACTCTCCTCTATCAGTCTTACCTCATCTGTCATCTGTTTTGTTCTTTCTCACCACCGAGCTCCTCCAGCTTTGGCGGCTGTCGACCTTTTCTCAAGTGCTGTTCGCCTCCACCCAACTGCCTCCTTTAGTAATGACTCCCCTCTCCCTCCCCGTTCCTTCTTGCAGGAGTTCAGGCAGAAGGTGATGTTGGGAACACCTTTCGTGGTCATTTGGCTTGTGGGCTTCATCGCCGACCTTGACATCGACTCGTGGCTCATCAAGGGCATCATGTACGCCGGCGTCTGGGTTGCCGTGCAGTTCCTCTCTAAGTATGTTTACTTCCTGCCGTTTATTATCCTAAGTTAGTTGGATGATTTTATCACATGCCAGGTTTTAGCCTTGTGGCAAAGTAACTGGAAAATTAGTCTCACAGTTTTCATCAGGTTCTGATCTAACATTATCATGATCTAAGCATTATGAATCCAGATTGATATTTTTAAGAGATGGAGTGATAAAGGATATGTGTGTTCTGTATTTGCCTGTCAGTAACAAGTAGGAAGACTAGTTAGTCTGGCAGCATCCTTTGGTAGTGGAATAGTGGGTTGCAGAATAAGATGATGAGAAACAGAACCACTCTATGAATTAACTTTAAGTTAACTCCTGATATTTTTACTGTATTATACTTTATTAATCCCATGCACAAGGTTATTTTTCTGTATTTAAACTAATGGATGAACCATGAGCAGTTGGTGACCACTTAATGGTGCGAGGGTAGTACCGTAATTTCCGGACTATTGAGCACACCTCAATATAAGCCACATCGGCTAGCCGATCGCTATCTTGGGCTTCCTCCTGCGCACTAAATCCATCAAAGTCGTTTCTTGGTGTCGGAGTTGAACGGCCTCAGAATTTCCCAGTCATTTCATTGGTCCGATGTGATGAGGATAAATGTTTTAGCGGCCTAAATTTGCTGCATTGTTGTTTAAGCCGTAGTGTTCAAAGCGTGTGAAAAAAGTCACGGCTTATCGTTCAGAATTTAATGGCAGTCAGGGGTTCAATGTTTTGCTCAACAGGCTTGGAGGAACATGGGAATCGAACCAAGAATGTTTGTTTGGTTGCAAGGACGACCATTCTAACCTCCTGCGCCATACAGCCCCAAAATCACCAATATAAAGATAATTATTAACAATAATGTGCTGATCTCGGTGTCGCCTTAAGATGACGTCAGTCAGTTCTGTTTTGTGATCTTGTTTACTATACTATTCGCATTTTCCGATGCTTGTCGGGAAAATCCTGACCGCACACCATGTGCTTGGACACTGTAATGAGTTTATCAAGAGAATTTAGCATTTTGTTCAACTTTTAATTGCAACGCCACATTAACTGTATAAAGAGGAGGAGATTCCTTGACTGATGCACAAATGTAATCTTGAACATTCCACACCAGTGACAAACACAGATTGTACCCCCTGCCCATCAGCACTCGCTGCCATCTGCTCCCACTACTCCCGTTTGTTATCTATCTCACCACTGTTGGCTCTGCGGCCAAAATACCACAAATAAATCAGTTAACTTTGGGTCCACTGACATTATTTAAACACTCGCTGAAAAAAACAAAACAAAATATGAGCACGGTCGAGTCCAGCTGAGCCACGCATGGGGGTTCCCATTTAGTTCATTTTATGGCTACGTGATTCACAACAGGAGAAAACGGGTGAAAAATTGAGGGGAAGGAAAAACGTTTTAATTACCGTTGAATGTTTAAACAAACTTTTATCAGTTAGGGACTTTAGGAGTCCCGAATGACTGAAAAAGGCTGAAGTGAACGGGTTGCCTTGTTTGTCTAAACCCTGCTGATAAGTATGTTTCATTTGCAGGGCTTTCTTTGACCACTCCATGCACAGTGCTCTGCCTCTGGGAATCTACCTGGCCACCAAGTTCTGGATGTACACCACTTGGTTCTACTGGTTTTGGAATGATATCCTTTTCCTAGAATCGATTTACAGTAATGTAAAATTTCCCACTATTAACAAGTTTGATATTTGAAGGGGGGGGGGCTGGATGTAAGACTAATTGTTCTGCGAGTCGTCTGGATGCACTCCCATGTCGTGAGCTCAGACACAAACCTTTCACACTCAAATACTCTATTCACGGATAGTCTTTCACCTTAATTTTTTTTTTTAAATCCCATATAACAAATCCGATTTTATTTTGGGGGGGGGGGGGGATTCCAGAGGGCTGCGGCTTGTCTGAAGTCTGGTGCTATTTTGCGGGCACATTTGATGGGTATTAAACCATTTTTTGGCCCCAGTGCTTCCGCTCTCACACGTTTTATTGTTTGTCCACAGAAGAATTGCCTTTTTGTTGGGAGGCTGTTAATTGCCAAAGGGGACTGAAAGGGGACTGCTTCTTTGTGGAAGGCTTTTAACTGTATGCCTCACTGCTCCACTAATGGGAAGGGAGACCTAGATGTCTTTTAATAGAAAGTTATTGCGTAAGAAATTGTAATTGTAACCCAGGAACTTTCTTGCCTCGGCTGTCTTAGACTCTGCTGACAAGCGTTTTTGGCAGGAAGGTTGGTTCATATATACATACATGCAGTCAGCATTATTTTGGCAGCAGGACAAAAAGAGTGACGGACCTGCACTTGACCTGCTCTGAATGACGACACCACCTGAAGTTCCATTCAAGGAACAGTTCATTTCCAACTTGTGCCGACGTTTTTTCATCAAGGGATCATTTATGTGACCGCCAGTGGGTCTTTATGAAAACAGATTCTTCTCTGGCTTCTCCTCTGCCCCTCAGCTATCAGCGCGTCCTTCTTTGTTTTGTGTTTCTCTTGTCATGGAGGGATCTTATTTACACACTTAGTTGCCGTCCAGTTGCTGTCTTGCATACAGAAAAGCCTTAATTGGCAACAGCACTTTAAAAAAAAAAACTAATTTGTTTATGTAAATCTAGTGATATGCAAATCCAAAGCATGGAGGGATGGGACTATTTACCTTGAATCTGAATTTACATATCCCTCAGATGAAAATCAAGTTTTTAACCTTGTTAAGTTGCCAATGGGAGTTATTTTTGCATCACTTACAGAATAAGCAGTCAAAACCACAGTGAATCATTGGCACCATGAAGCTGCGGTGTATTCAAAAGGTTTCATGTGTCGCATGGCCTTCAACCTATTGACTTACTTGTCATTAGTTTGCATCGTAAAAATAAGCGTGTCTCCCAAGAGGCATATTAATCGTTTCTTTGCAAAGCTGCTAATTCATCCGTGCCGGATTTTTCCAACATCGTCAACAAAACAAGATTACTTCCACTTGTAGATTACTTCCACTTTTCACTTGTGTCTTTCTGTTTGTTCATTTAACTTTCACAAGGTTTGCACAAAACTACTTGCGAGGTTTTCGCAAATCCCAGTGTGGAACTGTGGAAGAAGTTGTTCAGTGTTAGCGTGGCCTAAAGTAGAAGAAACATATTTTTACATGTTAGTGTTGCTGAAGGTGTGTGCACCTTTCACTTCCTGTTTTGGTTGCATATTTAATATTGTTTGGGGCGATCTGTAAAGCACTGGAACTCTAATGCAGACTTAAGCTGAAAGCTCAGAACAATGAGCTTTTGTCCTCCCCTGATTTGATTGCTCTCTCAGCCATGCACAGATTAAATTACTCTTGTTTTACCACCTGCCCGATATTGGAGTAAACATTGCAGGAAATCAGAATGGCAGCACAGAGCAGTGTTTGGTGAGCTGGTAAACACTCCAGAGTCGAGGAAAGCTGAGTCATGAAGAGACTTTGCAGGAGAAATAAACTGAATTTCTCTGTTTCAACACGCAGGTCCTTGCATGGTGAATGTGAAAAGTCCTGTTAACCGTCGGTAGGTTGACACTGTAGTTGCTTTGTTCTAGTAGCAATAGTGCACAAGTAAATGCACAGTACACGTCTTAACGTAAAGTGTATGTAAAACAGGAGACCCCGCCGGTTTTGTAACCATGATAAATGTGGAATTCTGTGAAAAAGCAAAGGCCAGCTTGTCGGATGTTGCACTACCCACTCACATTCCTCACTCACTACCTGTGCGAAGATGCCCGGACTATGGGGACCTTCATTTACAAGAAGTAAATGAATGAAATATTATATTTTAAATTTCTAGTTTGTTTTACCTCACTTGCTTTTGTGCAACTTTGAATAGATTTCACAAAGGAACTATTCCCTGTAATTCTGTACCACATTTTGAAAAGCACAACCACCGGCGACCGATGTTTTATCCCAATTCTGTTGGGTTCGGTTAAAACCGTTCCGTCGAAGTAAGGAAACCAAAATTCAACCTTAACCTCTGTGCACATCTCCACTTCGCCACTGTCCACGTGCCCTTCCTGATAAACACCCTGGCCCTCTTCTACAACTTCGGCAAGTCCTGGAAGTCGGATCCGGGAATCATCAAAGCGTCCGAGGAGCAGAAGAAAAAGGTCAAGGTCGCCGAAAATGGATTTCAATAAAAATAATCCCTCGGTTTTCTGATGTTTTTCCTGGCTCATAAATAGGTAAAAGCGCATGACCACGGAAGCACACGGTGTCACGTGTGAATATTTCCCGAGGGGAGCAGCCAGAATACACCGGAGAGAACGGCCTGACTCTCTGGCTGCCCCCCTCACTCATTATTCCACTCTAAAGGGCACCCGCAGGGAGATCTGCATCTCACCGGGGCCCCAATTCTCCATCCTGTGATTGAAGCTGAACTAAATTTACCCTGCTTTGTCGGGCCTCTGCCTGCTGACGGCCGAGTCAGCCGAGCAGATCAAAGACTCCGGAGCGGCTCTCCGGCGTGGATGCAAAGTTCAAAAATTCTGATGAAACCCGCAGAGGAGGTACTTTCAAAGTGGAAAACGTAACCGTAGTGAAAAGAAGAACGCGTTTTAGTTCCCGATCCACGCTCCAATGCTCGGGTGTCACAGACCGTAGATCTCTACCTGCTTAAACCTCCACAACAGGTTTAATCTGTTGTTCCTTCTGTTTTTTACTTGTGAAGCGTCTTTGAGTGTCATGAAAAGCGCTATAAAAATTCCATGTATTATTATTATTATTATTATTATTATTATTATTATTATTATTATTAATCTTAATCTTCAATCTTAATCTTTAATTAATTAATCTTTAATCTTTTAATCTTAATTTAATTTAATTTAATTTTTAATTTAATTTAATTTAATTTAATTTAATCTTAATTCATCTTTAATCAACAGGTTTAAATCTTCAATCTTTGTAGTTACTGCTAACAGTTAGACAATTCATATTTCATTATATTTCTTATTCTTCCTTCTTCCTACTTTATCTATTATTGTTATGTTTTTGTACTTGAAACTCTGGCACAACAATTTCCTTCGGGATTAATAAAGTTGTTCTCTCTCTCTCTCTCTCTCTCTCTCTCTCTCTAATCATGCCGCCTCCCCCCACCGCCGCGTTCACCTTATTCAGGTTTGGTGTGCTTTTTCTTGCAGACGATCGTTGAACTGGCAGAAACGGGCAGCCTGGACCTGAGCATATTCTGCAGCACTTGTTTGGTAACTTCACGCCCGCCGCCTCCATTCAGACTCGATGAAGCAGTGTGAGGAAAGAAAAAAAACAAAAGCCAAAAAAAAAAAAAAAAAAACTGACACCGCATGTGCTTCCTCACAGATACGAAAACCCATCAGGTCCAAGCACTGCGCTGTGTGCAACCGCTGCATCGCCAAGTTCGACCACCACTGTCCCTGGGTGGGAAACTGCGTGGGTACGTCAACAGCTCCCCCTCACGCAGTCGTCCGACACAAAGCTGCTCTTTCTTTCTTTGAGAATGGAGAATTTTTTGCTGTTGTTCACCGCTGCGCTGCTGGGAAACTCGTTGCAGTTTATTTGTTAATCTTAAGGTAGTGAACAATTTTATTTCTCAAAAGAATATCATTACGTTATTCATGCCACCTGTAAGTACACCAATACCTTTGACCAAAACATGGTCAGACAGTCACCAGGGTGTGAGTATGTAGGACAGGATGAAGGTGGGATAAGGGGTGTGTGTTTGTGTAGAAACCGGTACAAGCAGCTTTGATGCATTTTGAGACGGGGTGGCCAGGATGGAGTTTTAAAAGTCAGGAAACCATCTGGACAAAAAGCAGCGTTGGGGAAAGGTTTGGGTCGGGGGCACAGGAACGACATCAATCCACAGGAAGTTACCCCCTCGTGGCGGCTGTTACAAGGTCCAAGGCTTCGACACGAAATCACCGGCTTATCTTCCCTGTCAGAATTATGGCGCAGCTTTTAGAGAAATGCAGTCTTAAAACTCTTAAGCAGCTGCTAAATAAACCTTGTACGAAAAAAAAAAAAAGGCAGAATACGGGGAAGAGATGTCAAGCATCACTGTGAGGCAACCCCTTCTGAGAGCGATGAACTTTAGAGGAACTAACAGGATGAAGAGGAGCGTGGACTTATGTAATGCTGCTCTGAGGTCATGCTACCTCAATCCCCTTCAGAATGTCACCCTTCACTTAGCTGTGCAACGCTGGAACATGGGCCGAATCTTTACTTCGGCATCTCCCACCCCCTGTCAAGGTTCACATTTATACGTTATTTAAGATGTTTCTGTCTCCATGGTGAGACCTTCTGCCTGAAAGTGAAGGGTTTCAGAGGTAGTAACCAGCAGGTAAACCGGATTATTATAAGCAGCCGATTCACCATGACCCTCCCTGTTTGTACAGTTTTGTAACCAAGTCAGTTGGACTCCCATCTCTGAGGAACGGATCACATAAAAAGAAAAACCCTCCCTTCTTGACAGCTTATTCTGTCGTAGAGCTCGTGTATCTTCGCATGTCTCCGCCAGCCATGTGTCTAGAGCCGTTCCAAGTCAAAGGACACAGAGACCCGCGGGCAAGAAGACAGGAGCAGCTTAGCGCCCTGCATGTCACAACGGCAACAAGGCCTGACAGCAGAGTCAGCGTGGTAACATTTTGTTAACAAGTTTAGTGGCAGATTAGTTAAAGTGATGTGAAATTGACTCATTCCTCCCTAATAGCCAGCAGGTAGCAACATAATTCAACCATCCATTCATTTGTAGTGCTTGTACATTTCGACCTGTAAAAAAATGAAGCACTAAACATCTACTTAAGCTAGGGAGTATGGCTTAGGTATCTCACACAAGCAATAAATAATCAGAATAGAAACCTGTAAAAATGAGATGAACAGTGGATTAATGTATTGAGGGAAAAAAGAAAAAGAAGAGCTCTTCAAGCAATAACAAAAATAATTCAGTCTTTAGTCCAGGGGTGTCACACTCAAATACACAGTGGACCAAAATTCAAAACTGGGACAAAGTCATGGGCCAACACTGATATTTATTGGAAAAAAATCTTCCTCCAGATATAACAATGAACCCAAACAAGTTTTGCTTAAAAACGAAATACAAGCATAGCTTAATACTACACAACATATAATTTAATATTGCACACATGCAAAATCCTGTTTTCTGCCTAAGTAGCAGGGTGCCAGTATTAGCATAAGGTCGCTATGACTACTATACACAGAGGAGAGGGCGTTTATGGGTCCTGTTGTGATTTTCGTGCCAAAACACCAGCAGAAAATTCTGGGATTTGTAGAATTAGCGATACATGCACTGTAGACTATAGCCTTAATAGTCATTTAGTATGGCTTTGCGGACCAAATACAATTACAATGCGGGACAAATTTGGCCCGCGGGCCAGAGTTTGACGCCTATGCCTTAGTCCAAAAATAAATCCCCCAAAAAATGTGTGTTTCAAATCAAATCACTAGGTTGAGTCAGTGGGAGTACACTTATTTGGCGTCGAAGTGATTCAATATCAGGTTCCTCTGAGGAAGTCACACAGTCGGCCACTGCTTTCTTGATCGTCGTCAGTCTTCACCAGGCCGGGCTCGCCATCTTGGATCGGAATCTGTCGCACACCATAAAACCAATCTGAGTTCCCAACACGATAAAACTTGACGTCACGGATCTTGCTCTCTTGCATCCAAAACCGTTTACAGGTATAAAGACTAACTGGATGGAAAATGATCGGATTTAAGAGTGCACTTTATCTTTTTACAATTCAAGAGCGGGGAGCTCATTAACTCACGTTCAAAGAGGATAAAAGATTGGGCCCAAGACAAAATATAAATGGAAGAACCTAGTTGATCACTATTCCCCGGGCAGCAGAGTGCCCCATTTATATGTAATACCTATATTACTACATTTGAGTAGCCCTATTTTCATAGGACTTACACATTCATTCACTCATTGAATATACCGTTAATCCTGTTTTCGGGGTCGTGGGATGCTGAAGCCTATCCCACATATAGACAGGTACAACCGTGCACTCTGTCATTCGCACATCCGGGCAATTTAAGGTCTTTAATGAACCTACTTCATATTTTTTGACTGTGGGAGGAAACCGCAAAACCCAGAGGAATTAATAAAGTTGTTCTCATTCTCTCATTCTCTCAAACACTTGCAGACATGGGGAAAACATGCAAACTCATTTTTGTGATATTTATTGGGATTCTTGCTGTGAGAAAGCGCTAATCACTGTGCCTTGGAGAGCCAAAAGAGGCCAAACAGTTGAGATATATGAGAGGAACTAATTCTAATTCACGCCTGATTTTAATTGCTAATTTTAACATATTTATTTTTGGTTGGTTTCAGCCAGTCACGGGGCCAAACATTCATTCTCTTAAAGATGGTCCAGCTCAAATACAAGCATCGCATGCTCAAAACCAGAACGAGCAGCACCGTTTATCACTCAAAACACCGACGTCGACGGCCACTCTCCGAACCAAACACGGTTCCCTCGGTTAGCCTTCCTTCTAAATATTCGGTTTTGAGGTTATTGTGTTCAGGTTGGAAACTTGGCCACTTCAGGAGATCAGACCGCACCGACAAGATCAGAAGAAACTTGGTGAATGACACAACTTCCCCTTCTCTTTCTGCACAGGAAGTGGGAATCACCGCTACTTTATGGGCTACCTTTTCTTCCTGCTGTGCATGATCTGCTGGATGATGTACGGCTGCATCTCCTGTGAGTGCCGGTTCACCCGCTGCGCCCCCCCTCTCTTTTTTTTTTGTCTCCTGATGTCATCATCGCTCTCTCTCTCTCTTCCTCCCCCCATCAGACTGGAGGATCCACTGCTCCTCCAGTTATGCCAAGGATGGTTTCTGGCTCTATCTGACACAGATTGCCTCCTTCTCCCCTTGGATGTTCTGGATGTTCCTCAACAGCGTTTTCCACTTCATGTGGGTGGCGGTGCTCATCATGTGTCAGCTCTACCAGGTGACACCCCCCCCCCCCTCCCACTCACATCCTTTTACGCACTGACCGCATCCTACGTGTTAGCTGACCTGTGTTTTTTTTTTTTTTCTGCCACCAGATCGCCGCGCTGGGAATCACCACCAACGAGAGGATGAACGCGCGGCGGTACAAGCACTTTAAAGTTACAGCCACGTCCATTGAAAGTCCATTCAAGTAAGTCAGTCTCCTCATGTGACGGTCGAAAGCTCACTTTTGTGCGGCTGATAGCAATAAAACAGTCACATCGGTTTCAGACCGGGGGGCATGTCGATTTTTCGGCGATGCTGTCATCCGAACACAGGAGTTTACGACAAAATTAATACCTTAAGTGTTTCCATGCATAGCTAACATCGCAGCGCTAGTCTGGTTTATTCTATTGCTAAGGCGCTATCTCCCGTATCAAATAATCTGACTTTACGACTTCCCTCTTGTGTCCCCAGCCACGGCTGCATCCGAAACCTCATAGATTTTTTTGAGATCCGCTGCTGCGGCCTGATCCGGCCCGTGACGGTTGACTGGACCACTCAGTACACAATAGACTACGACCAGACGTCTGGCTCAGGCTACCAGCTGGTGTAGAAGAAAGAGGAAGAGGAAAACGAAGAAAAAGGGGTTGGTGGGGGGGACAGGATGTAGTCAAAGCAAAGGATATTTGGAAGGATTTCCCTTCGCGACCCCCCTCCCCTCCCTCCCTTGGCCTTCATATCAGAGCGACGCTGTTCTCGGGAGCGCTTTGCTGTTTTTGGACCATCTCCCTATTACCAATCACAATGAAATTATATTAAGAAAAATCTTGACAGTACTAGCATGCTGTTGTGGGGCAACGCCACACCCCCCCTGTCCTTCCTTCCTCCCACGGCCCTCATCACCTCCTCTCCTCCGGTCCGAGTGTTTCTGCTACGTGAGATGTCATCACCGCTCTCCCTCTCCCCCGCCTCTTCTCTCCTCCCGTGCTCCTCGGACGGTGCATCGCTGCCAGGCACGAGCAGGGAGGGAGGAAACTCACAGAGCCGTCTGTCTGAATACAAAATAAAAGCTGTTGTTTGTACTGGAGATGTGACGCTGTGCCATCAAGTGGCAGTTTTGTTCTGACCCTAATCACTTTATTTATGGTGTCGATGTCTTTTTTTTTTTTTTTTTTTTTCATGATTAGTTCAGGAGCTTCGCTGTTCCTGTGACAACTAACTGGTGGCCAGGGAAGCTGTATGACTTTTTTTTTTTTATCATTAATATGTTTCCAAGTATGATCAGAGATAAGGGAATGTCATTTCAAGGTGTTGATTTTGCACTGACCTGATGAGGATTTGCCAACTTATTGGAGGAAATTCTTGGGTTACAGGCGGAGCAGCTGGAGGAGTCCCACTTTTGAAATTAATGCTGCACCCCTATGCTGAAATTTGACCTACAGCATGTTTGCCTGAACAGTTGGCCAATTCTCTCGATGGAAACATTTTAATGTTTTATCAAAAGTCCAAGTTGACGCGCTGTATTTAGAATACAGGGCCAAGCACATGTCGGGGGGAGGGACTTGTTCAGTTGCTCACGCCGAAGACTCGATAGAAATTATGCTACAGAAAATGTGATGCAGGTATATTTATTTTAAAATGTATTTATCGATAAATGTTCTAGCGCCACCAGTTTTACATTACACATCAGCTGAGTAGGATTTTATAAGATTAAAAAAGGTAATGCCTGTAGCTACAATATCATGGATGCCCAAGAAAGACAGGTACAGTGTATTTATTAACAGCAGAGTTGAAGAAAAAGGATCGTTTACATGAAAGGTTCATTCCGTGTTTCTCTCAAACAAGCTGTAAAGTCTTACGTTTTTTTTTTTGTTTTTTTTTGTGTGTGTGTGTATGAGTGAGTGTTTGCCAGCCTACAACATTGCACTGATTGTTTCGGATTTGTCTTTTTTTGTTTTTTTTTATTTGTTTCTTTTGCCGTTACTGAACAGAAGGGCCCCAGTGGCGCTGCCTCAGACTGTCCCTTCCATTGTTGATCTGAACGCTGTCGGCTATGCAGCAGCAGGATGGACTGAAGTGTAAAGAATGTGCATCTGTATATAAAACTTTAATGATTTCTGTTCTCTTCGTCAGTGTTAGTAGACGGTCCTGGTAATATTTTGACTCAAATCGAGGGAAAAGGGGGATTTCTTCCAGCGGATGGGAAGAAGGGGACTGACTTTACTTTGAGTGTATGACTGTAGCTTTTAGTGATGTCCAACACTGCTGTCTATAGGCATTTTAACCCCCCCCTCCATTTCTGCCCCCGCCAACATACTCCGCTGCATGTATGAAGCTCGGGACAGCTGGGCTTCCGCCACCACCTTCGATCCAGACCCATACCCTCACCATCACCATGGTGACAGCCCAACGAGCCACGTGTCTGTATATAGTCAATGTTAAATATTCGCAAGTACTTTTCTGCATTCTTTTCATTCGTCTGGGTTTTTATGTGTTTTTTTTTTGTTTGTTTTGTTTTTTCCTCCCTCTCAAATTCAGTACTTTTTTTTTTGTGGAAGTTGTCTTCAGGTTGCCAGACTTCCAGTCTTGCCCTCATGTGCAAGTGTGTGATATATCTGAATGTTCCATGCTTGTGGACTCTGTAGTCATCCAAATTTTTTTTTTTTTTTTTCCTTTTTAAACAATGTCATATATCGCTGGGTTTGTTATACCACTGGATGTACAAATTGTAAAGCAAAGACACTAGAGAACTAAAGGCAGATGCCAATTTTTTCATTTTCTAAAAGCTGAAATGTGATCATGCAATAGTTTTAAGGATAGAGGGAGCCTCTGAAACTTTTGGGCCACATGTTTGCATCATCAGAAGAGGACATTTATTTCCTCGTTTCATGTTTCACTCCCACAATCCTGCTAAACACCTCTGCCCCGGCAAGACAACACACAGCCTTTAGTCTGAAAGCGAAGGTCACCACTTGGCTGCCATGATGACCGGCTTGTCCTTGAATATTGACAGCCGTTGAGTCAAAAGGAATAAAATCTGGCGCTTTTTTGTCTTTGCGGGGCAGAGTTCAACACGCCCAGCTCATCCATGACCTTTCAAAGCCATTGCAGTTCAGGCGGTTCTTCCAGCAGGCGACGTCTGGTCTGTGTCACGTCACCTCTGTGCGGGAAAATAAAAATGTAAAAAGTAAAGAACATAATCATTTCCAGTGCCTCTCTGCCCACATTCAGACATCACTGTAACTCCGCTTCAGATGTAAACATATGGGCATGGTTCAGTTTTAATGGCTTTAATAATAAAATACAGTCAAATGTGAACATCGTGTTGTTTTTATTTAAGTGTAAAAAGACTTGACAGAAGGAACTATTTAAGAAAACAAGTGGAAAGGCTGTAGGTCACTGGTGATGAAGATGGTACTGCCCTGCTGCCATCACTGGGCGTGAACCAGAGCACCAGCTCCTTGGCCATAACCAAACCCTTTGGGTCCAAAGTTCTTGGCGTAACAAGCTGGAAAGAGAAAACAGTAACAAATCACTGAGCTGTTACTTAACTGAAAACTAGTCACTTGGCTGGGAGATTGTGGTACATTATCTGCTCAAATCTGCCTCAACAACTAGGAAAAAATTAAACTGTTGGAGAGTCACCATTGCATACATTTTTCTGATGATCCATTCGAACAACCTGTCATTTAGCAAACCAAATCCAGGGGAAATGAGGTGTGGAAGCACTAAAATGAAACTTCATTCCACCACAAATCATAAACTATACCTTGTGGGATCATGAATCAGATTAAAGGGTTTTGTTTTGTCTAAAAGCCCCACTTTGCAAGAAGACGAGATGTTCAGTAAAGGTCATTATATTAATCGATTGCATTTGCCGTTTCCAGAGACTGACAGGCACAACGGAGCAACAAGGGAAGCAGAAGGAGACCCTCAGCATTTAGTCTTTTTGCCACTTTTTCTGGCAAAAAGGCTGGTTTTGGAACTATTTAGTCTTTTTGCCACTTTTGGCTTCCTGAAGTCTGTTTTATTGGCACAAATGCATCTTCCTGCATCTTTCACTTGACATACATTTTTATGTATAAAAAAACAACATTCTGACCGTTTGTGAAGAATAAAATATGTCGCACTAAAACTATCAATCTGGAATTTTTGATGGGTTTGTTTGCCATTACTGCATGAGTTCTCAAATTTTTATTAACAGAAGAAAAAGATTTTATGTTGTGGTTGTTAACTGATAAAACCAACTGCCCCCCTTTGGCTGTTTGACATGTTTTTAGTTTTTTTTTGTAGGGGGAGACATTTAAAACAGGAAGTGAGGTCACTTCCTCCTATGCGTAGGAGACCGCATGCCAATCAATGCTGCTGCCATCCAGTGCCTTCTTTTCCTCGGGAGCTTTCATTTGACGTCATAAGTAAGAGATGTTATTTCACAGCTTTAAGTTATACAGTCATGTATATCATACTTTTTCTACAAAAATGGGTTATCATTTAAATCATTTAGGACATGTTACTTGTATCTATTATCTTCATTGCACAACAATTTAGGACATGTTACTTGTATCTATTATCTTCATTGCACAACTTTGTGTGTTATTGGGATGCAATATTAAGTTTTATGAATCTTTGTCTGTAGCCACACACTTAATTTTCATGAGCGAAAAGAAAAATCCCAAGTCAGCCTGGTCCTCAGAGTTTGGTCATGGTTGTGTTTAGCTTTTTGTGTAGCTAAGCATGATGCAGAGACCACGATCAGTAAGGACTGAACATTTTATATACATAACGGTTATTTTCCAATTGCGAAACCACAATTTTGCAAACCAGGCTGCTTTTATCAAAATACGTACCAGAATGCACAAAAAGCACACACAAACTGCAAAATACCTCATATATCCTGCGAAAGAAGGACTGCAACTGAATTATAGAAATTGAACTTTTGCACCAAATGGATTACACTTCATTCATATTACCAGATTGTTGTCTCACCAACTACACACTGCTGGGCATGATGAAAAGCACGTTTATATTTTGTATGCTTTGCCATAATACTAAAATACTTCAAATTGTGGAGAATTTTTCAGATTGTTCACGTGCAGAGAATATATTCAAACATTCACAAACATTCTGTTGATACATTTTTTTTTTCACCAAGCAAGTCAGTGAGACATATCGTCACTTTCTTACTGTAAAATAATTTTCCAAGACATTTTGGGAAAGAAATGAGTTTTGTCATTGTTGTGGAAAAAAAAAAGCTGCTCAACTGTGGTCTTTAAATAATTACATTCTGATTGAAGTGGTAACAATTAACCACTGAGCTCATGTAGTGTCACAAAGGCAGTGTATTGAAATGGTGAAACATGCAACTTTATGTCAGATTGTTGTGTCTTATGCAGAGAACTGGGTTCTTGTGTGCTTTAAAAGGTACCATTTACAATTGCAAAATGAGTGTAAAGCAGAAAATAGGTTTAATGTTGGACACTTGAAAAGACTTGAAAAGACAATTTTTGTGCAATGATAATCTTTTTAGTGTGTTAACAATAGAGAAAAAACTGTATGTAGACAGCTTGTCAGCTTGTTTCCATGTTCTAAAGCTACAGTCGTCTTCCCCAAAGCTTTGTAAATTCAAGCTAGAATGAATTTTCTAAATTACACCCCTGGCTGTAATTAACAAGGGGACAAAAACTTTTTTCTAAAGTAATAGAGTTGCCTTGAATCTTTATTTTCTTCACTGCTTGGTTGAGGGTGACGCTACTTTCTATGAAATGACCAAGGATATGAATGTGATCTGTGTATTTTGGTTTTGAATGTCAGTTTCCAGTCTCCTTCTCTGGAGCATGATGGTCTTATGAATTTAAGAACCCATTTAGATTAAAATACTTCAGAGTATATTTTAAGGTGTGTCTACCTTGACTGGTCAATACCATGTCTAACTGATCCAACCAGATCCTCTCCTCACTCTCACTCTAGCCACATGACATAGGCCCTCTTTACCACATGCATGCTAATATTGCGCTCCAGAATGCCAGATTGGGTTTCTTAGTATGTGTTCAAATGTCTGGGAGGGGTTGACTCACTGCAAACTCTGGATAGTGGAGATTCCCTGGTTCACCTGCATTCTTAAAATATGTAATCTGTGTGAATGTATGCCCGCCTTCTGCAGTTGCAACGGAAACTGGTTTAAGAATTTGTGCCGCCTTTATGCCTGTCTGAATGTGTGATTTGGATGGAAAGGGCTTTTTTCTTTACGCCTGCGCTCTTCTACTGCTTACAGTTTCTTCAGCTGGCATGGCCTCCTGAGCTCCTGACATGCCAGTTAAATTGTGCTGAAACTGTCATGTATAGATTATCTAAGGTATTTGGTGACGCTTCTTGGTGCTACAGTAAATCTCGTGTCTGCTGTCTACATATTTCTTCAGCTTTTTCTCTCGTGGGGTCAGACATTTAAAGAGACAAACTGTGATTTGAAAAACTTCTGGCTTGTTCTGGGTTTTTTGGAGTTGAGATGCAACATTCCTGGTCTTAATTTTGACAATGACGTATGTTTTTTGTGTGTTTTCGGTTCATTGAGACTTCAATATCTCATTGTTCTAATGAGGAGAGAACTGCCTTTTGTGAGACAGCTCTGTCCCCTAAACACACACTTCTTGACTAAAGAGTCACTTCATTCAGCTGTTTCTGCTGAATTGTTTACATCAGCTGCAAACAGTCAGAGAGCTGACTGAAGACTATACTTATGACTTTACGGCTCATGAGTCTCTTTAGGACAACAGTTCACTGGTTCAGGTTAAAAATCAACAACATGTTTATGCTCTGACAGAGTCGCCTCTACTCTAATTAGAGTCACGCTGGAGTTTTTGGCTCGATGGCTCAAGCACACGCTACAGTCTAACTTTTTGACAAGAAACCCTCTTAAGAGTAGCCATTTTTTATTTTATACATTACAACTGTAACCAGTAAGGTATGCCATTTTCTTAAAAAAGCCGTCACCGAGTACTAAAAGTATAGCTGTCATTTCTTGCCTCCATGTTTTCTCTTAATTTTGTTGGTCAACACACACACACAGTGGGTAGTCAGTGCCTGTCCTGTTTTTTCCTCAAAACACTGCCTGTAAACTCAATATCCTCATATCATTTTAAACAACGGTCAAGTTGTTAACAGTTCAAACCAGCTCATGAGGTCTAATTTAGATGCTGTTGATGATGCCCCAAAAGTTGGTGGTATACGGTGTTGTAATGTTATTTGGCGCTGATGCCTGAAGTACATGGCATCTGGTTATTCCCACCATACAAGTGCAGTTAGTAGGCCAATGTACTGAGACTGTGTGAGAGTCAAACCATCCGCTAAAACATCCATCTATGTGCCCCCGCTTATCCGGAGTCAGGTCGCAGGGGCAGGAGCCGGAGCATTGAGGCCCAGACCTCCCTCTTCCCCCACCAAATGGTCCAGCTCCTCTAGCGGGATCCCAAGGTGTTCCCAGACCAGCCTGGAGACATAGTCACTCCAGCATGTCGTGGTTCTTCCCCGTGGTCTCCTCCCGGATGGATATGCCTGGACTACCTCCCCCCGCAGGCATCCAGGAGGCATCCTGACCAGATGCCCGAGCCACCTCATCTGACTCCTCTCTATACTGAGGAGCAGCAGCTCTACTCCAAGCTCCTCCCAGATGACTGACTTCTCACCCTATCGCTAAGGGTGATCCCCCTTTTTAAAAAGAGGGATCACCACCCCGGTCTGCCAGTTCAGCGGCACTGTCCCCGATATCCACACAATGTCGCAGAGACGTGTCAGCCAAGACAGCCCTCCAGTATCCAGATCAGGGGTGTCAAACCCATTTTGGTCCAGCAGCCACGTACAGCCTAATTTAATGTCAAGGGGGCCAGACCAGTAAAATCATTAACTAGAAGTAACACTAAGTCCCAATTTTTCCTTTGTTTCAGTGTAAATGAGGTAAACGGGTAAATTATAAAAATCTTTATAGGTCATGAACTGTTCCTCTAAGAAATACATGACAATCAATATTAAAAATGAATATTAAAAAAGAATTGATGAAATTACACCCTAAAAATGGTGAGTTATAAGAGGAAATCTTGCCACTGTGGGGAAAATTTGTCACTAGAATTTATTAGAAAATTGTTTGGTAGCATGTATAAGACGAGGTATAATGTTTACAAGGCTATTCTGGTTATTTAGTCAATCTTTATAATTTTGCCCATTTTTTTTTGCTATCATTTTTGAAGAAAAGACCATTTTAACAACGTTACTAGACACTTTTTCAGTAAGAAAATCACTTTGTTTTCAAATTTTGAAGCAAAAAATACATTGCAAAGTTACTTTTTCCATTTTTTCCTTGCCCTTTTTTTTTTTTGAAGCCCACTATATAAAACCCCCAGATGCATGTGAGAAAAAGCAGGGGGCCACAAAATATTGTTCTGGGGGCAGCAATTGACCTGCACGCCATGAGTCGGAGACCCCTGATCCAGAGCCTTGAGGAACCCAGGGGGGACCTCATCCCCCCGGGGCCCTGCTACTGAAGAGCATTTTGACTGCTTCAGCAACTTCAACCATGGAAATAGTTGTTTCCGCTCCAGAATCCCCTGGCTTAGGCGTTTCAATGGGGTTGAGGAGGTCTCGAAAGTATTCCTGCCACCGATCGACGTCTCAAGTTGAGGTCAGCAGCGCCCCGCTCCCACTCTACACAGTGTTGACGGAGCACTGCTTCCCCCTCCTGAGCCGCCAGACCAGAATCTTCTCGACACTCACCGGAAGTTGATCTCCATGGTCTCTCCGAACTCCTCCTACACCAAAGGTTTTGCGTGGGCAACCAGTGAAGCCACATGCCGCTTGGCCTGCCGGTATCTGTCAGCTGACTCCAGAGCCCCACAGGCCAGAAAGGCCCGATAGAACTCCTACTTCAGTTTGACAGCATCCCTGACCGCTGGGGTCCACCAGCGGGTTCGAGGGTTGCCGCCAGGCACTGACCACCTTACAGCGACAGCTTCAGTCTGCCGCCTCGGCAATGGAAGCACAGAACATGGCCGATTTGGACTTAATGTCCCTTGCCTCCCTCAGGATGTGGTTGTGACTCTGCCGGAGGTGGGAGTTGAAACTCCCTCTGACAGGGAACTCTGCCAGATGTTCCCAGCAGATCCTCACATTATGTTTGGGTCTGCCAGGTCCGATCGGTATCCTCCTCCACCATCAGAGCCAGCTCACCACCAGGGGGTGATCAGTTGACAGCTCCATACCTCTCTTCACCCGAGAGTCCAGGAAATGCGGCCACAAGTCCAACGACACGACCACAAGGTTAATCAAAGAACTGTGGCCTAAGGTGCGTTAGTGCCAGGTGCACCTTTAAGCCAGAACATTGTGTTCCAACCAAGCAAAAAAGTCCAATAACAAAACACTGCTCAGGTTTAGATCGGGGGGGGGGGGGGGCGCTATAAGAGCCAGCCTTTCAGTACATGGTTTAAATATTCTCTTTTCTGGGCACTTCACCTCACCTTTGCAGTAGATTTCTCCATCTTTTTCCGTTTGGGTGGTGGACTCCAGGCTCTTGCCGCACTTTGCACAGCGGAAGCATTTCTTGTGCCATGGCTGTGAGCAGAGAGACAGAAACAACCACATTTGATGCTGCCTCTAGGAACCTTCAGGTATTCTGCTTTTCTTATTTTTTTTCAAGTATAGGCAATAACTCTTGCCTGCACTCTTCTCCAACAAACCGCAAAACACAAATTTGCTACGAAGAAAGCGGGTAATTGCAACAAAATAGACGTACAAAGGGTTGTAAAGAGCTTTGAGAATTACATGGAAAATGGATGTTCCAGTCTATACTTGTACACTTTGACTTTACTGCTGATAATGCGCTAATGTATCATGCACTTTCACATTTTCTTAGAAGGTATTTCATCACATCTTCCGTCCAATTTCATCAAAGGTTACTATTCCCATAGGCGTGTAAAAGTCTTTATTACAGACATAACAGGTTTTGCTTTGGCAGAGTATTGTAGCCTCTGACATATTCTTTCAATCCAATGACATGACCAGGTGGTTTGTGAGGTACATTTGTTCAGAACAAGAAACACTCCACCTGTGGCAGAGGCAGAGATGCAGCTCGGTGGACACGTTTAGGATCTTCTCTGATTCTTATGGATTTTTTTCATCAATAACATTTCTTGTAAATGCATCTCAAATAGTTTGAGATTTTTCATCAGTGTTAAATCGGCATGACAACAACATCTGCCGCAACCCCCAGTGTCTAAACAGACCCACACATTTACCACCAGCTGTTACCAATCCTAAATGTGTGGAAAGCTTTTCTTCAGAAAAACAGGCCTTTTGTTCATATTAAAAGACACAATCACGGCTCACTGCTGTAAAAACTATGGTTTCTGTTTCATGACAGTGATTTCTGATTCATTTCTGGTACTTTGCTGGTCATAACACTACTTGCATATTTACAATGTGCACAACAATACTGTACATGTTAGAAAGGATTTAACCAACATTATCATGGAAGTTATAGGGTCATATACGTTATCATATACGTTACTATTCATTTAAAATAACAATGTGGCAGTGGAAGAGCTGGCAACTTGATCTACTTGAATTAAAAACAATTCGTAAAACTGACAGATTGATGAATTCTCTTAGTTCCTGTGCCAAGTTCTCTTAAGACAATTTCTTGCTAATTTTTTGATAGTTCATTATTCATGTCAAGGTTAGTTCCTTGT
Organism: Fistularia commersonii; assembly: GCF_037954325.1. Lineage (NCBI taxonomy): Eukaryota > Metazoa > Chordata > Actinopteri > Syngnathiformes > Fistulariidae > Fistularia > Fistularia commersonii. The sequence continues at coordinate 12,491,144 of NC_141288.1, forward strand.
AAATTTCAAGATTGTATTTAAAGATGTATAAATATAACTGCTTGCCCATTAATACTGTCAACCACAAGTGATTTTAAGCACAAGCGTATCTATACAGGGAAAAAAAATATTGTAAAAAAATATTCTTAAAAATTTACCTTGCCCGCCCCCATGATCTTCTCAGCTGCATACACAGATTCATTACACCGAGAACACTTCTCAGAGCCTCCAAACTTCTGGGCAAATTTAGATGTGTTGGGGTTGGTGGTTGGCTTGTGAGACTGTGTCCTGGTGGAAGGGAGGGCCAAGCATGGACATGAACATATAACATAATTCATGAACATAAAAATAAAATCTATTTCGAATGCAATCCAAATTTTGACAATTCAAAAAAAACAAAAAAAAACAAATAGGACTAATGGCAATGTCTGGAGCAGAATCTCATCAAAAATTGGCCTGAAGAGAATTTTTGTTCACGAATAACTTGTGTTTGATAGGTGATATACATGTCAATTAAACTGTAATTCAGCTTTTATTCATACTTGAAAAACAACCTGGTGAGCAGCTTTACAGTGAAGACCTCGACCAAAGCTGATGAAAATCCCCCTGAAGATACTGATAAAGGGTTAAAATCTTACTTTATATTATACACGCATCACCTCTTGAAAACTGTTAACAAACAGCATGAAGAATATAAATAAAAATGTACAATTTGGCTGTATCTAAAATGTTTGAAAATCCTGGCTATAGATCTAGAACACTGTCAAACTTTAATTTGTTCTCTTAAAACCAACCATTCAATATGTTATCAAATACTGGTTCAGAATGGGTTTTTCTTTGCTAATTAAACCAGCTCTGTCTTAGTATTTGCCAGATTGTTTTTTGGCTGTTTACATCTGCAGAATTTTCCACAGCCATTATCAGCCTCATTACCTGTGGGCTGACAGAATTATGGCAAGACACTAATTAAAAACTCCTAGTTGCCCCTATAATATCATTAGGAAGACCACTTCATAGTGCTCAAGAAACAGTGAGATAGGATTGTAATTTAGGTTACTCATTAAAATAACCTACAATACAACTCTATCTCAATGTGCTTTAAATACTTATCCAAGTGGTCCTTCCTACAGGAAAGTAATATGTCTCCTGGATGGCTTTCCTAAAATACCAGTAAAAAAGATAAAAATAATAATAAAAAAGGAATTGAAATGTAACTGTTACCCACTGTCTCACATTCCGAGTAATAGTCTTTGAGTGTGTTTTTATTACCTATTTATCAACAATGTAATAAAAACAACATAAAATGTAATTTGTTCAAAATAAGATCATCCTTTATAAGTCCCACAGCAGGGAAATTGTACCTCCTATCCCTACTTATTACTACGCCTTTTTCGGAAACTAAATATGTTACTTGGCGTTCAAAAAAAAAATATAGCCAGGGAGTGTGAGTCATGTGGTCGTCATGAAAAATCCAGTCTTTATCTTAGAAAACACATCTTCCTTTCACCATGGGGATGCAAGTCCACACACACTGGCAGTACATGGTAGCAACTTGAGCTAATGAGAATGAGAAATGCAGGTGTAGCTTATTGCTCAGCTGCACCAGCAATAGTGTTGTTTTATGCATTTCAGTCATAAACCAGAACATCCAGGAGACATGCGGCCACACTAAACAACAATCCTCCTAAATACCTCCATGGAACAGTAATAATTTCCATGAAGGTTTTATGTGACAATTAGGCCAGAGAGATGACTGTCAAATCTGTCTCTTTGTCATTGTGTCTCCATACCCTATGTTAGGAGGGAATGGAGGACCCTGAAGCCATTAGGCGGTGCTTATCGAAGAGTGACCGCTAGCCCTCATGGCCCCTGAATGAAGCCCTTTGTGGCAAAGAACACAGTAGAGGGCTAACAGGATCCTGTTACATAAACTCTTTCATAATAATCCTTGGATGACTGGGGTGGGATAAATATTCAATGTAGGTGTTTGTGCATGTGCTTTTGTATGTGACTGCATTTTTCTCTTTGTTTTTGGTGTTTGCATATCAGCCATTTGTTCAGGTCAAGCCGATATTGTGTGAGCTCCACATAATTTTGAGTCCACTACCACTGGAAATTGCTAGTGTAACATACAGTAATTTTCAATTAAATTTAAAATGTTTTAATTCCTTTAATCATTTAATTATGCCGTTTCGTGTGTGTGTGTGTGTATGTGTGTGTGGAGAGAGGGAAAGAGAAGATGCCCCCTTTCTACCAGCTTTACTATTAAAACTCATGATACATTAATTACACAAACCAGAGACCACTCAATCATGACTGGGTAAATTTTGGATGGCGCACCAACATATTGATAAAGCTTTTGAATGCAGAGCTTATTCCAATTATGCTATTCATCATCGCGCCGGGAACAAACTTAGTTAAATAAGTAATGAAAGAGTGCTTCTAATGTCTGTGCAGGTTTTTCAGGTCAGGGCAAAAGGTAGCTGACGTGGTAAATCTCTAGTGATAACAGTGATTTTAAGGATTCTGAGCGTCAACACAACAAACAAACAGATGATAGTGTGACAGGTTATGCAACAGTGAATACTTCTTCCCCAGCCCCACTTACTCATCAGGTTTGATTCCCAGTCGCTCTCCTCTGTCCATGTTGAGTGTTCCTGCCCCCTGCCCGTAGCCATAACCTTTGGGGCCGTACTTCTTTCCGTAGCATGATTTGCAGTAGATCTCCTGATTATGAATAGCCAACGTGGTGCTGTCTAAGCCCTTCCTGCAGACCACTGAAGACACAAAGAAATGGAATTGGAGAAAAAAAATATAATGGTAAAGAAAAAATCTAATTTCAATTAAAAAAAAAAAGTTAATTGCCAGTGATCTGAGTTTTGTTTTTTTGCTGTTTTCTGAAGTCGTGGAGTTTCTCTGACATTTGTTCATTATCTCGTCCAAATAGTACTTGCCATTTGTTTCAGCAGACCTATATTCACATTAACCATCGTCATCATATCTTGTATGTCTGAGAGTTAGACTTTAAAGGTATACGGGTACAATTTCGGCTGGGTGCACAACCTGCCTGGGGAAAGAAAAAGGATCGGTGGTTTATGACTGAACATTGCCTGGCTGCTGGGATTAGCTGCATTCTTCAGACTCTGCACTGTGTGACCGTTTGAAACTGGTTTAAAATTTCACACAACTGGCTGGAAACATGTCTGAAATTCTGTCTGTTTTTTAATGGCCAGTTCTTTTGAAATTAAACCACTGGGAGGATATTTCTGTCTGTCCAGTCCGCTAAGTCCCCTGTTGTCATATTTCATTTCATTTCATTTAGCTATTGTTGGAACAGTCAAATATTAGATTTCTCCTCATCTTCTGAGTCATTCAGAGGTTTCAAAGGCTACTAGCCCAAGTTTCACAGGGTGGACGTAAAAGAATATTGCATTTTTAATTGTATTACTATTTTAAAGAATGTCATACATGAGAAGATGAGCATTTGATTTTGATAAATATATAGTTTGAGGTATAGTTTTATGTAGTTTTTCCCTATTTTTCAGTGTATGAATTTCATAAAAGCTCTGCAACATAGCAATTTTTCTTGCTTATATGTGGCATAAGATACATTATATCAAACTGGTGTTATTAAGCTACCTTGGCCTTGTTGAGCATCTTTGGGGTCAGCTAACTTATAACAATCCCACAGGCATTATTGAAGCCACGTAAGTAGTGATGCTACATTCCAGGATTCACTGAGGGGGGACCCACTGCCCCAGACTTTTAAAGCCCCAGTCTTATGTATTTACAATTTTTTTCACTTGTAGTTACGTCATTGGAATGCAATGCAACTGGCAAAAGGCTGGAAATAAGTACCACAAAGCCTCAGCATGAATGTGAATAATTACATGAGCCTCAGTTTGCAACTGTATGACCTTTCTGTCACTTTTAAACAGTCTTTCATAAACAGAATGGCAACCCTTGAATGTCAGAAAATGTCAAACTGAAGAACTGGAGCAAGGGCAATGAGCCAAGGACACCGAGTCCCACTCCTCATCATCTCTCCAGTGGGAGTGTCGGACAAGTCTGCCTTTGTGAGCCGGGAAAATAATTGATTCCAATTGCTGTTGTGCTCTCCTGATGAGTGTATGAATAAACCTGGTGTGTGTGTGAGGCTTCCAGAGGGACATGGTCAATGTTCACTGACATTTCATGGACACCCCACACTACCACCCCTCCCACAATACACTGTGAACTCAAAACAGTTCACGGAGTTCCCTAGTCTTTCGTCTGACTCAGTGCTTACCCTCCAATATATTTCAATTTTGTGACCATGCTAATGGGGGTAACTCCGACATGAGACTTTTAGAATTGGCCGTCTTCCAGTAACCTCAGTAACCTTCATAATTCAATACACTTTCGATTTTTTTTACTCCATTTACTTCCCCCAAGTATCATATTCTCAATGAATGCTTTAAAACAGTCCCCTCCCTGTCAGTGTTGGGTGTTCACAAAAGATCTTGAAGAGTCTGCATGGAAAAACGGCTGTAGTAGTAGTTTAAAGTTTTGGCCTTATTGGCCAGCTGGTGACTCAATTTACTCCATTTGCCCTGATATATATAACAGCACTCTGCATGATAAAAAGCTCTTTATGTGGCTAGTAGAAGGGGAAAAAGATATATCTGCAATATTAAAAAATATTTGCATATTCAGATAATAGTATCTGCATTACTCATTTAATCCAGCAGATCGGTTTAAGAATGTTGTCTGTTTTGCATTTCATCCTTTTTCTGAAGACTATATGCAGATGTGCTTTGCGCTAAACATGTTTATGTTATCACTTGTTATATTATCACTCATTCACACTATGAATACCATGTCAAATAAAACTTAGAAGCATGTCATAAATTATAACTTGGACACAACTTTCAACCTTTTCAGTTTGGTTTGGAAAAAAACACAAATGTCTCTAGTGAATGACATCCTACAACTTACTGCAGAGAAAACAGCATTTGTGAAAACACTTTCCATCACACTGCACTTCCTCAGCATGGTAAACTGTTCCGCCACACGCTGTACACTTGTTGCCTCCTCCCCAATTTGGCATTGTGTGGCTCTATGGAGAGACAGAGAGAAAGGTACGACACTGTGAAGCTATTAAGGCAAGATTGGATTCCTACAGGTTTCGAAATCTTTTTCCATCTACACTCTTCTTCCAAACTCCAGCAAGTTCACCATGAGGATGGTCAGTGTAACAACAAACATGTGCTCTTAAAATTAGATTTTCAGGCTTGTTCTGTCCTTTTAAACTCCAGTTATAGGCTGCAGTACCATCAGTCGAATAGTGTCTTGTTGAAACTGAAAATGTAATGCCAAATCGTTGAAACAAAACCCCTCCTACTGGTCAAAATTGCAAGCCTGAAACACAATATAAAGTTGTCGGACAAAACAACAGAGCAGACTAATACCCAGAGGAATGTATTGTGGCTCCGTGCTTTAGGGCTTTTGTTGTCTGGTGATGGGCTGCGGGACACAAACATGCATTGCTTAGGAGAATTGTGAGTAAAGCTTATTGTTACCACAATAAGACTCGTCTGGTCACTCCCTTGACTTTCACATGCATCTGTTTGTTATGTAGTGTAAAAGTGTGTCAAGAGTATGTCAGCATGTGACAAATTTAGCATTTTATAGCTTTTCTTGCACCAAGCGAGCCTGCTGCCATGCTATTCTTGGGAGATCTAAATTAAAGAGTGCTGGTGTTTGTTATTAGCCAGGAAAAAAAAACCAAAGCAGTAGGAGCTATTAATCTTGTCAGCCACTAAATCCTCCTCCCATCTGGATTAGAGACTGTGCGACAGGCCTGAACAGGACGGGATAAAAAGAGCACCTTAGACTGCCTTTGAAGCTGGAGTGTGATGGGAACAACTGAGCTAAGAGACAACGGGAAGAGGCTAATGTGTCCTCCGATGAGGAGGCCTCATTCAACCCGGCAGAAGACCGAATTCAGTATTATAGTGTAGTGAACAGCTAATACCAAATTGACAAAAATCAGACCGAATATTTGATTTTTTTTTTTTTTTTTGCCTGTTGTGCTTGACTGATATTTTTACCAATATTCCATGAATGTTTGTCATTTGCAGTCTATATTTGACATCAGTTTCCTGTACCAAGTTATGGATGAAATAACTTGAGTTCTGGCTAAAGGATTCAGTATTGGTATTACCTCAAATAGGGGTATAACTATGAACTGCATTTAATAATTTAACTGAAGTCTGTTTGAATAATATAGCTGATAGAGATTCTATTTTGCTTCTTTCCAAAAAGTCTTGTCTTGACCCTCTGACCGAGATTTTCATCTGCAGCTAACTTGGTCAAAGTTGTGGTAAAGTTACTTTAGAAATTGCCAAGCCACCTACTGGGTTGGCTTGAAAACAGTATTAATTTTTTTTTATTGCTGTATTGCTTTTCAATTAACAAAATGGACAAAGTTCAACGATGGTCTTTTACAAAATACCCTATATATTCAACAACGTATATTTAATGTTCCCGTTTGGGCACAGCGACTTTATAGCCTTGTCATTTTGGCTAACAAGCAAACGGAAACGATTCACTTGCAGTAGCAAACTCACCTTTTCATCTTTTTATTTATGACAAATGTAAAGAAATACGTACTTAATCCCTGTTCCAAACATAAGTAAACCCCAATATGTTTCATTTTTATTGAATGCAGAAGACGGTAATAGATGACCAAGAAAAAGTAAACCATTTGTTTACGTTTTGCCGCGGACCTCAGGAATTCAATTAAAAGTAACTTTTAAGTGAACCGGTCTAAAATAGCAAACTCTGAAAAGTTACCTGGACGGAGTTTTAAAGTAGTAGGTAAGGTCCAGATGTGAAAACTGCAAAGTTCCAGCTGAGTGGAGTAGCTTTCCAGCACTGTTGAGGATTTACTCCTGACACCGTGATGCCACATACTCCGCAATTTAGCGAGGCGTTGCGGGGAGGAGCTTCGACTGTCCTCAACTCAACACTTTGCTGCCTTCAGGTGCAGTCAGACATTTGACACATTCGTAAACTGGATTCATTGCGTGTGTAAAAACGTTAAATAGACATTTATGCCAGAGGGAACATAGCCAGCAGATATATGCTTACAGAGACAGAACACAAAAATTGATTTTTATTTTTTTATTTTTATTTTTATGAAAATATCGACTGAAGCTGTTTTTTTTTTTTTTTTTGAGTGTATGATTTATTTTAACTGCATTTCTTGCCTTCCTCTATCAGGCCTGGACTAAAGAGTGATGTGGCCTCCTCTTTTGTCATCTTTAACGATTAGGTTACTAATCAAGCATTATTCTAATAGTTGTTTGGAAGGAGTGCGATGGGAATTAACTAAGCCCTCGGACAACAGCCCGCATTAGATTCTGATATTTGTTTTAGTGCCCAGGAAAGACTTTTAAAAGCATTGAAAGGGAAATCAGACACAAACACAGTGACCTGACCCTTGGGCAGAGTAGTTACAAGGTTTTCCTTTTTCTTTCTTTTAATCGCCATTTTCAGATTACCGGTACTTACTGATTATTTTCATTTGAATTTTTAGATCATCCAGCTCGAAGGAAGCGCTTGTTTTTTATGGGCGGCGTGGCACTTTCCTGGTTTGATTCCCGGGTCCTCCTAGTGTGTCAAAGTGTTGTTGAGCAAGACACTGAAAATACCACAAAAACAGGATGCTATGATAAAAGGTTTTAAGTGCAGTTACTGTAAGGTGATTGTCTTCACTCTACTAACAACTAGCAGATGTGATGTCAGGACACTCGGACATGTTTACTCCGGAGACTGTAAAACAACATATTTCTTGTAAAAATGATAGCACTTGTGAAATTCGGCAAAAAAAAACTTGTTCATGATTTTGTTGATTCTTGCAGTTATCCTCCCCCCTGGTGGAGAAAGTGAAGTCAATACTGGCATGTTTCTGCTTATTTTGCTTTACAAAGGAAGATGTATGCGGCAAAGACAATAGATAACAGAGAGGCAATTCATCATCCTTAAGAATAGGTTGAGAAAAACATGACACAGAAAATTAACTGTTTATTCATCACCTTTCTTTTGAGGTTTTCACATTCTGCAATTTCTACTGCCCTCAATACCAAAACCAACCCATGCTGTTGAAACAGCACTTGATATATTAGAGATCACAAATCACTTTGATATCAAAATGGAAATTCACCAGAGGGAGAGTGAATAAATCTCCAGGGTGTATGATTACATGTGTATGAAAGCGCATCCTTGTAATATCACACACTCAGAGGACTTAAGTCTCATGACCATGTCTCCTCACCGTGAAATTTAATTAGGGAGGTGTAATTACAGACATACACAAAGATGCAGTAAATCTGGTTTTAGGGTAAACCAACATCGGTTATATCCCCTACCATTAGAGCATCATTTACACAGAAAAAATAGATGAAATCGCAAGAATTCAAACACTTTCTCCAACTGCTATTCGAAAGGGTCATAAGATGCACCACTTGATATGGTATTTAAGAAAATATATAAGAACCAATCTGCTGTAACAAGCTTGACTCCTATTGATGACTCTTGGGAACTATGATTATGTACCATACATAATCAGACCATCACTGTCATATCTTTAGCTCTACATAAGTATTTTTGAGGTTTTGTTCAGTGAACAAATTCTGTGCACATACTGGATACTATAGTTGTGTTTAAAACATGTCTCTAGTATTAGTGCATAGCCTTCAGCGTCAATAGTTGAATGTGACAGTGTGAAAAACATAAATGAAATGTTTCTATTTCGTAGCAAGCAGGTTTCTTTGCCTCCAACTGGACTGTATGTGTTTGGCATTATTAGTCTGCACGTTTTCTCCGGGTCTTCAATCTAATCCCATGGTCCAAAAATATTGTAGTAGGTTTATTAAAGACTCCAAATGTTCCTTGTGAATGAGCGTGTGGTTATTTGTTTTTATATGTGGCCCACTGATTGACAACTGGTCCAGGTTAAACCCTGCCTCTCACCCAGTGTGAGCAAGGACAGGCTTGAGACCGCCCACCAGCAACTCTATGCTCAGGATAAGCTGTATAGACAGTGAATGAATGGAAATTAACTTACCGATCTAATTATCTGAGCAATTTAGCTGGCACCAAACCAACTGTATGGTTAAATTTAAATACCATCCCCACTGTATATGACAATACTGGATGCATTTATTTACACAGTAATCAGTGTAAAGTTAACTGCCCCATCTGCTTAGGTCCAGAGTTCTAAACTCCTTAGTGTCCAATCAAATCTATCAATGGTTCCCTCTGTTCATCTTTGGTACTCCTTTAAAATAGCCTTTAGAGTTTGTGTTTTTAAAGTTTATTAAAGTCTTTAAAACTTCCTTTGCAATCATGGGTCATAAAACCCATGCAACAATTCATCCATGAAATCACACCAGCAGCTCAGAGCAACTTGATTGAGTGTCTCCTGAACACATGACCATGCTGTGTGTCCCTCTGCTGCAGCACTGGACTGTGAATTATTGATGAAACATGTGCATTTGTCTGTCTATAACCCAAAGCTGCCTGTCATAATTTTCATTACTTTGAATATTCAACTGAAAAATTAACATAAAATTATGGAGGAATCTCATGTCTTTGTCAGTTTGACTAATACTGTTTATTTTGGCCTGTTTCATTTTAACCATTTTTGGACAGAATTAAGATGCTTCACCTCTTTAATAGTACAAGTATCACACTTTGAGAATACTCCATGACAAGCAAAGGTTATAACAATCTTGAACTGAGAATAAATATTTATTTTTCCCAACAGAAACAATTGCATATTATGGACAAGGACATTAAGAAAGCGATACCAAATTAAGACACATATTGGGACTCACTTTTTGTAGTTAAACCAAATTAGACATTCTTAGCGATTCATATAGCATACTTTTAATATTTGAATCTTGTAAAAAATCAAACTACAGTACTTTTCAAATATATGGATGAGGTTTAGATTATTTCTGGTGAGCTGCAGGTTTCTCATTTTATATTGAGCAGTGCAGGTTTTTATGTTTGTTCCATTTTATTTCTGATTTTTGTTTTTTTTTTGTTCAGTTTCAATTTTTAATGTTGCAGGTTATATTAATTTCAGACTTCAGTTATTTTTTTCCCCTTTAATAAGCCACCATTTGTTTCCAGCTATCATTCCTTAACTGTATTTCCTCTCCTGATAGTTCCTTTTCTTTCTTTGCTGCCTCTTGTTTTTTAATACAAATTCATGACACAATTAAATCTCCACTTTCTGTTATTCTACTGCAGCATGTGAACAAATTTATTTTGGTTTTCATCTTTTTTTATCTTTTCACATCACATTACATTTCATCCAAAATGTTTGAATTTGACAGAAAGAAAATAATTCTACAGAAGCGAGTGTTAACCTTTTTAATAAAAGTTTCTGACTGCCATACAAAAGAAAATCAGTTTTGTCATATGACTACAGAATAGAAAATACACAGAAGTAACATATTTTTCATTACTAAAAGCTGTTGTGCAATAACACTTTATGTACACTTTACTTTCTGTATTTCATGTGAATATTTGATGACAACATGAATACAATGTGTAAATAGTGAAAAATGACCGTACATATTGAGCAAGTAGCCACTGGAGACAATGCTTGATCATAGCACCATCTGGAATGACAATAGTGGTTTTGTCTGCACTAAAGCATTGAGATTGACTGGGTTTCCTGAAAAACAGCATGGGGTGTACAAACTCAAAGTTGTCAGAACAACCTGGGAAAATATTGATTTAGATTATACAGGACAGAAAAGCCTGGGACTCTCCCATCACATTTGTGGATGTTTAAAAAAAAGGGCACCTAAAAGACAGAGAATGCCAGTCAGTCCAATATTCCTGGATAATTCCTGGATAAATAGTGGAACAAAATGTTCTTTACAGTACTTCCTATCCAGAAAACACTGATGGTACAATCAGAATATTTCAAGCACCTGAGAGCATCATATGTCACATGATCCCTACATCATTAGCAACAAATTATGCATTTAAGCACCAAACAATATGGCTGCAGATATGCAGAACAACCACATAGACACACACATACAACATGAGTAACATCTGTCTACTGCATCTGTGCAAGGACAAATCCCTTATGCAAAACCTCAGTGTTGCTTAAGGGTTGGCTGGTGGCAAACATGTAATGCCTTCGTGGTTTTCTCTTCAGTGATATATGAAATGAGCAGAAGAGGGACTAACCTTAATATGACAAATCTTCAGAGGGGGTCAACTGAAGACAGTCACTTAAAAAAAAAAAAAAAAAAAAACAACATCCATACAAATATATAGTGCTAGCAAGTTGCCATTACAGTCCCTGTAATCAACATATATTAGCTAAAATATAAATAGCAAGTGAGCTTTAATACAGAAGTCATAGGGAACTAGGTAGCCTGATAACGTCTTGGGGGAAATTAAGGCTCTAACACAATACAGCAGTACCCAACTCCCACCATAGGAGGGCACTATTTCATTGGCAATACAGCTTCTTTTGCATTCAGAAACAAATACAGCATTACCTTGACTTACAAGTTGAATTTGTTCCGTGACCAAACTCGTATATCAAATTAAATTTCTCCATTGAAATCAATTAAAACGCTATTAATCTGTCTAAGCACCCCATTTTTGTTAGAATTTTTTTAAATAAGTAAAAAATACTTTATAAATAACAAATAATATATAAAAAAAAACGATGCATAATAATAAAAGAATGTAAAGAAATAAACTGGTTTTATTAAGTGTATTTACCTTGAAGATTGGACGACGATGCCAGCAGTTGGGGGCATTTTTCAATTTGTGCTCTATCCATTGAATTGCGTGCAACGTACTTGATGCTATAATATATAGCTAAACTTAACTTACACAATATGCTACACTTTATTAATAACCTTATTTAGCGAAGGAGTGACTGCTGATCCTGTTTTTAAAATTATCAAACCTTCCCTGATCGGCTTTGAATGACTTTGTGTCAATGTGTCGTACCTTCTCACAGATGATGATCTGGGTTACAGTATCTCACAAACAAGAGCATCTCCATCTTGTCATTGACAAGTCAACAACACACAGACCTCGGCCATGTATTTCGGTGTCAAACACGCATCCCACTTGCTCCTAACTCTGGTCACGGCTTGTATCATAAAGAAAAAAAAACCTTAGTGATGGCTCATTTCACAGAAAATTCACAAGTTGATGCACTTGTAAGTCAAGGTTCCACTGTATTCTATTATTTAGCCATTGGAACTGTCAACAACTATTAATAGTATATTACATCAACAATCAGAGAATATTTGGACCTTAAGATTTCATCTGAGGGTCTTATTATATTCCTGAAAAGTAGATTTGTACATTTGGTGGAGGAATCTTAATATACTTTTAATAACTATGAGAGCCCCAGTGATTTCATGCTCTATTCGTCATTTTTTCACAAATCAAAACCACTTACATTTTTTTTCATGCCACCTTTCCCATCTAGTCACATGTTTGTCTAACTGGTGGGTGACCGATATCCAGTCTTCTCTGTGCAGAGCCCCTCTTCCGGGTAACTGGCGCTGTAATGACCACACCTCCCTGTGTGCCTGGGGTCTGGAAGAATGACTTTGAGGAAGATGATGGGATTTCCTTTGGAGTGAGTGGTGTCTGTGAAAGGAGAAAGGGAAGTCAGCATGTGTCGCCTGATTTCATTCCACTGTATCCATTGAAAATGTAACTTCATTTGCATGATTAGAGTAAACCACAAACTACAACATTGTTTTTAAGATAATTAGGTCACTATTCAAGCACAGGCTACAAAAAAACAGCTGTTGCAATGAAAAAAAAAACAAGGTTAATCAGTTTACTGCTACAGGTGCAGGCATATGAATATGCCTCCCACGAGTAAATCATTATTTATGGGGGTGAGTGTCTTTGCTGATGAACGAGACAAAAGTAAATTAAAAGCTTATTACACAAGGCATTTACAAACTAGAATAAATTTGGAGTGATATCCATTCAAATTTATTCACCTCACTTTTATACACTGTTAATAAAATTGGGTCCGTTTTTCAGCTGAAACTTTCAACTTTCACAAAATCTAGTCTGAGGCTTATAAAAATATGGTTTTGCACACATTAAGTTATTGGGTTCTAATAGTCATACATGGATATAGCGATACATGGCTATTTTCATTTAGTCGAGACAGTTCAATAAACTGACATAGAGCGGGACCTATCACACTGCCACATTTAAGAGGCAATGCACCTCATCAACTCATACTTAAAGTTGGAATTAATAATGTATTATGTTAATGTAATACTAGATCAGAAGCAAAACATGAATAGTTTTACTTATAACCTGCTAAAAATGCACTATTACTTGTGATTTCCTCTTCACCCATGTACTTTAAAAAAAAAAAAAACATTTTAAATTGTCAACTCCTTTAACGTTACAAAATAACAGTTCTTCAATCAACCAGATTATATGGCCTCACTTCCTATCTCTACATGCACCACAGTTTTTAATTTTGCATATATTTGCAATTGAGCCTCAGCAGGTTCTCTTAAAGCTTCTCTGCTCCAGATAAAGAAGTCCAAGAGCTATGACAAGAACATTAATCACTTTTTAAGAACTTTGCAATTTAATCAGCTTGAATTTGTGGTTAACAATAAAGTGCCTGGCTAAGTAAATGAGGGGCGACCTTCCACAAAACAGATGTTGTGCTTCCCGTCCTGTCAAGCTCTTTTGTGCCATTTGGCAAATGCCTGATACCAGGAAGGTCATGTATCATTATGGAGCCCAATTGCGTGGAAGTACAAGTGTGTGTGATGTTGCCGAGCTCCGTCTTACCAGGGGCTCTGGTGTGGTGATGCTGACAGTCTGCCAGGGTCGCGACGGAGAATCTGGTGCGCTTGCTGACTCCTTGTACAGCCTGGTCTGTTCCGGTGTGGAAGGTGACTGAATGGGTGATCTGCTGACGTCTGATGCTGCCGCCAGACTGTACGGTGCCGCGCCCAACATAAAATGAGTGGATGACATCACAGCAGGCAGGCTGAAGCTCAGTTTGGCATCAGAGCCTTGATGCTGTAGGCTGTTGGCCACAAGGGGATAGTGGGGGAGGGTGGGGGAAGGCACTAGAACATAGGGCAGTGCCAGGGCGGCAACACTTCTGGAAGGGATGGCTAGGTGGGCTGGAGGTTGGCCTGCAGGAACGAGGAAATTGAGGCTGTTCAGACCTAAAGGGGAAACAGTAGAGAAAAAAATTGATTTACACTCAACAATATTTTAAATCCCCTAAAAGCAAAAAAAAAAGCATATGCGTTGAAGTTTGGGGGGTTTTCTGCTTGTGTGCAGGGTATAAAAGCAGGGAAATGCAATTTCTAAAATAATCTGTATTTTATCAGTGAGTTTCACCCTATGTAATTAAACATTTGATAGAATGTATCCTTACTCATTACTAACATCATAGTTGACACACTGCTAACTTGCTTCATACTTAAAAATATTGTTGAGTACAAAATATCTGCTAGTTTTTTTTTGTAGTGAATGTGAAGATCATGATTGATTTCATATCATAAATGGAGTCAATGTTATACGGAGTGTTGAGTGCAAGAAAAGCAACAACCGTGCTGGGTATACACTACTGCCATTGTCCTTGACTAGGCACAAGCAGCTGGACCTGGCACACTGCTGCTCAGTAGCTAGGAGGGTTTCAAACAGGTGACCTTCATTCTCAAGGAGATTCGTAAAAGTACTTAATGACTGAACAAAATAAATTTGCAGACAGATTAAAACCTTTCCGACAGAAAAATGTTACTTCTAAAATGGCTCTCTGTAGAAAACACCAATATCTCTGCAGTGATCCAGAAGGATAAACTCTGGCTGACATTGTCTAACAAAATCTTGTAAACATAAACCGCAATACACACATTTTAAGCAATCTAGCTTAAAAAATGACATGCCAAAGACTCAAGTTAAGCAAAGACACAATACAGGCAAGCTGGCCAATATAGCTAATTAGTAATTTACAAAATCAATCTCAACCCAGTTCTTTTTGTGTGTAAAGCTGAGAGTTGACAAAGGCATGATTAATTCAAAGTAGAATCTATCTAGGATTTGTTTTTCTTTTTGGGGGAGGCGGGTGAATATCATACGTTTGTAAGTTATTTGAAAATAAGTAAATCATATCAATCCTTGCCGAGGTCCAGGTGAAGTCAAGAATCTCTAAGTCGTTGAAAGCCACTTTTAAAGTAACTGGTGAGTTTTGTCTAATTCAGAGTTCAAGTCTGATCTGCATGTTTGCTCAATAGTAAAATGAATATGAACTGCTGAGAATAAGGCTGTTAAAATTAACACAATGCTTTTGTCGAGCCAGAATTCTCGAGAAGTTTAAGGTGCTGATATGACTAAACATATTGTTTTTAGTTACATAATACAGGTAAGATTCACAAAGCGGAGGTGAGAACCTTTTAAGAAGAGGTGCCAGATGCCAGAGAGAATATCCTTGGCTTAGTGTCCTCTACATAAAGTGATTCTTTTATTCTCATCAATATGCACTGAGGTGTGTCTTGTCTGTAATCCATATTTAATATTCACACAGCCCTATTCTTGGTTCAATACATACTGTAATCATGGGTCAATTTTCACAGCAGTCATTTGTAAGCACTTATATTTTGAGTAAATTCCAAGACAATTCTCACAGCACATTTTACAGTATTGTGCAAGACAGTTTAGTTTTAATCCTTGTAAATTGAGACGTGGGGCATTAAATTTCCCTGCCTAATTATATCAAGGGCAATCCAAATGGATTTGTTTTGTGTTGCATGAAAATCTCTGTGTAAATTGCTTTCTCCCGAAATGAGTAGTTTCCCATGGCTTTAAGAGAAGACCAATAGAGAATGACTGAAACTCAATAAATTACACCCAAATGACTGTACTCATGTAAAAATCTTCATAAAAATGTGGCTTAAAATTTCATGCGTTTTTGCCAGCTATTAACATTTCTTACAATTTCCAATAAATCTCCTGCTCAGAATTTTATTGTTTGTAGGAACGGATTAAGATTGTCAGTCTTGATAATAAGATTTTTTATCTTTCAACACCATTTCTCTTGTCATTTCCAGATATAAAAACTGTCAGAGGGTTGAGAAGAATTCATCACATTCAGAGAAGATAAACATTCAGGCATACTCGATTACTTTTTTGTTTTCTTCTAAAATTTCAACCAGGTTGCTAGATATAGACAACACCCTAAAAAAAACAGGATGACTGTGTACTTCTTAATCTTTTTGAAGGTGATGCATATCTTTGCAACTTGAGACAGATATACCTGCATTGTTTGGAACATAGAGGTAGTGTGAAAGCTGGGTGGGCCCACGACTGCCATCACCAGCCTGCCTCTCATCTAATGTCTCTCTGGAGAGGCCTGAACATTCTGCTGCATCCCTTTGAGGTTCAGCTCTCCCCTGCAAGGAAAACAAAAGAGGAATTGATTAAGTGAGCCTAGACTGAATGACTGACATTTAAGAAGACGAGCAAACAAACTATTTATTGCTGCATCTCTGAGTCTAAGACCTTTGGCATTAAAAAGTTAAAGGTACAACGAATTCTGAAATTCAGTAATATTCACTCAAGGCAGATCAAAGTTGAATTAAGTAGAGGCTGACTGAAATATCTAGTCAATAGTGATGTTTAGTAATTCACTAACATAATGGAATTAGTAGGCATGCAGTAAGTGTTATTTAGATACTGACAATGATGAATGGGAAAAGCAGTGCTTTGTTTAATGCCATGCATTGGCATTTGTAAAATTCAAGTTTCACCATAACACAAACAGCTACTCAGCAGGTTTCTTGACATATCCACAACAACACCCCTGTAAGGCCCACCCAATCATTTAATTTGAGATTGATTTCTTGGGATTTTATAATTGGGAAACCTAATTATTTGCATACAGTAGGGAGAACAAGTATTTGATATGCTGCTGACTTTTCAGTTTTTCCCACTTGCAAAGCATGTAGAGGTCTGTAATTTTTAGCATCGGTACTCTTCAACTGTGAAACATCAAAAAAACAGAAAAATAGAACTGGCAATTACAGAGATTAGATGTTTCCTGTAATTCTTGACCAGGTTTGCAAACACTGCAGCAGGGATTTTGGCCCACTCCTCCATACAGATCTTCTCCAGATCCTTCAGGTTTCAGGGCAGTCACTGGGCAATTCAGCTCCCTCCAAAGATTTTCTATTGGGCTCAGGTCTTGAGACTGGCTCGGCCACTTCGGGACCTTGAGATGCTTCTTACGGAGCCACTCCTTAGTTGTGGCTACGTGTTTCAGGTCGTTGTCATGCTGGAAGACCCAGGCACGACACATCTCAAGGCTCTTACTGAGGGAAGGAGGTTGTTGCCCAAAATCTTGCAATGCATGGCCCCATCCATCCTCCCCTCAATGCGGTGCAGTCGTCCTGTGCCTTTTGCAGAAAAGCATCCCCAAAGAATGATGTTTCCACCTCCATGCTGCACAGATGGGATGGTGTTCTTGTACTCATCCTTCTTCCTCCAAACACTGAGTGGAGTTTAGACCAAAAAGCTCTATTTTTGTCTCATCAGACCACAAGACCTTCTTCCATTCCTCATCTGGATCATCCGGATGGTCATTGGCAAACTTCAGACATATTCTGACTTGAGCAGAGGGACCTTGCGTCCACTGAAGGATTTTAATCCATGAGGATATAGTGTGTTACTAGTGTGTTGAGACTGTGGTCCCAGCTCTCTTCAGGTCATTGACATGTCCCAGAAATTCCATGAGGCTTATCCCTCACATTCCTCATGATCATTGATGCCCCGCAACGTGAGATCTTGCATGGAGCCCCAGACCAAGGGAGATTGACCGTCACCATGAACTTCTTCCATTTTATAATAATTGTGCCAACAGTTGTTGCCTTTTCACCAAGCTGCTTGCCTATTGTCCTGTTGCCCATCCCAGCTTTGTGCAGGTCTACTATTTTATCCCTGATGTCCTTACACAGCTATCTGGTCTTGGTCATTGTGTAGAGGTTGGAGTTTGTTTGTTTGAGTGTATGGACAGGTGTCTTTTATACAGGTAACAAGTTCAAACTGGTGTAGTTAAAACAGGTAATGAGAGGAGAACAGGAAGCCCTCTCAAAGAAGAACTAATAGTTCTGTGAGAGCTGCAATTCTTACTGGTTGGTTGGCAATGAAATATTTATGTCATGCAATAAAAAGCAAATTAATTACTTAAAAATCATACAATGTGTTTCTCTGGATTTTTGTTCTAGATTTTGTCACTCACAGATGAAAATTAAACATAACAGACCGCTACATGCTTTGCAAGTGGTAGAAGCTGAAAAAGCTGCAGTGTATCAAATGCTTGTTCTCCCCACCATAAAATGTTCTAATATCAAATAACTTCAATCACTGAGGTGATGAGTCTTATTAACACCAAGAATTGGCGAAGCTAGTCATACCATATTTGCAATTTAATGCCCCATTATTAAGATTTATTATCAAAGAACTATGATGGAACTATGATAATGGACAAAGTTTGCACGGCATGCCAGTTGTGTTATAGTACACCTGAGACAAGACAATGGTGTTTTTCTCTTCAATCCTCAACTAAACCAAAATGAGTCATCAACTACAATATTAAGGCTTATTCACATTTGGGTTTTGCAATGCAAGTGAATGGACACACTGATGTACCCATACCTGGTCACATTCCTCAAAAAGCCCTTTCTTGTTGGTCGCCATCTTATCTTCTTCGTACTCCCTTTTCCTCTTCTTTCTGTCCTCAGGTTCTGCCTGGGATGAATGGTGACCTTCCGCTTGCTCGGGTGGGTCTAGGGGGTTGTATAGCATGACCACCGAGGGCTGGGACAGGCTGGGTAGGTAGGCCAGGCAATGGGATGAGGAGGGGACAGTGAAGACGTTCTCTGGGTGGTGGCTGGGGGCCTGCAGGTTGGGCTGAGAGGGGGCTGAAGGCACACTGCTGCTGCTGCTACTACTTTTGGCAGCATTTGGGTTTCTGTTTAAAGAAAAAAAAAAAAGTTCCGGCAGCCTAAGTCTGGTGTGCTGTTTAACAAAGCACTGAGGCACAATATATTCATTCACAAATATGACTGAAAATTGAATCAGTGACCAGACAAATTTGACCTCTATCTGTCAACATGATTGGTAATAAACAGACTTCCCAAATAACAAAGTATTTTGTTAGGCTCCCTTGAACCATAGGTGCGTATTTCTGAAGAACAGAGGCTGAAGCCTTGATACTTTGGTTTCTTTTTTTCACGTTCTTCATTGTAAATATCCAGATATTCAACTAGGCTCTTAACCATGAGCCTCAAATGCTGCTGCTGCTGCCTCTGCACCATTCTACACGCCATTGTAAAAAATAAATAGAAACAAAATTACTGAAAACCTCTTTAATGCACACCCAACACCCAATTTTATCTTGCAATCATTGAAACACTAAGTCCACGGTGTGGAGCTGATCCACACATCAACACATGATAAAACCTAGTCATTTTTTAAAGCATTCAGCATGTAGTATTTAGTATGCAGCCAATACCAACACTGGCAGACACTGTGAAATACTATGTTAGAAGCTGAGATTAAAACCTCCATTGGTATTTAACCTCAAAGAAACCAATTGTTTGTGGTAAACTATTTGGCTCGGGCTCGCTCAAATTTTGTACCTTACCCAGGATCTAGATGAAAGCTATGGCACTGCACATACACACATAAGCACAATGATAGCACATAGATTTGGGGATTTTTATTATTTTCTAAAATTGAAGCTAATTTTTGTGCAATTTTATGGTGTCTAATCTAATTTTCAAATAAATTGATGTTTGTTGTCTGCATAACTGATATCGTTAGGCCCAGAAATATTTGGACAATGACATAATCTTCATGATTTTGGCTGATTTTGTGATGCTTTGTAAGGCCTTTACTGCAGCGGCTGTCTTCAGTTGTTGCTAGTTTGTGGGTCTTTCTGCCTTAAGTTTTGTCTTGAACAGGTGAAATGCTCGCTTGATTGGGTTAAGATCTAATGATAGACTCGGCCATTGCAGAATATTCCACTAAAAACTCCTGAGTTGCTTTTGCAGTATGTTTTGGATCATCATCCATTTGTACTGTGAAGCGCCATCCAATCACCTTTGCTGCATTTGCCTGAATCTGAGCAGACAGTATATCCATATACACTTCAGAATTCATCCGGCTGCTTCTGTCTTTTGTCAAATCGTCAATAAACACAAGTGACCCGGTGCCATTGGAAGCCATGCATGCCCATGCCATCACACTGCCTCCACCATGTTTTACAGAAGATGTGCTGTTCTTTGGATCATGAGCTCTTCCGATTCTGCACTTTATGCCTATATTGATTATATAATTGTAACCTGTATTTGTTTTCGTAAACAGCTAAAATAACAAAACTTATGTCACTGTCCAAATATTTCTGGGCCTATCGTATGTGTCATTATTTTACACAGTCAAATGTACTTTAAAGTTGGATTGACAAAACATGGAGTTTGCATGTCTGCATGTGTTAAGACCCACCCTGCATGGTTTCCAAACTGAAGCCGACAGACTGTGCTGTTGTTCGTACTCTTTCTGGAATAATCCACGGGCTGATGTGTTGGTCCTGATGTGTGAGAAGTGAGAGCAGGGTAGTAAATATCCCACTGTGATCAAGTCTCTTACAAGGATGCTAAGTGCTACTATATTAGGGAAAATAGACTCCAAGAGAGCATCTTTTACCTGTTTGGTCCCTATGTGGACTGCTGGGAGCTGAGCTGACAGGTCGCTGGATGGCAACAGATGTTGGCGGGATGTTAAAAGAAGCATGGCGTGCCAATTTGGCTTTCCTAAGATCCTGGGCTGTCATTGGCTGTGTGGTCACGGGAGGGTTGACAGCTACTATGTCCAAGTTATTTCCTAAAGCTGAGGAGGGATACAAGAAATTAATAACCAGCATGATGGCAAATTAGCTGTGTCAAAGCCTATTGTGGGTGAATTTCTTTACATTATTTGGATTACCAAAGCTGGCCTCACCGGAATTTCTGGATTTATTGAATTCCACTGGACCAAGCCACCTGAAAGCTGGCTTTCTGCCACGCTCCTCTCTCACGTGGACCTTTTTTATGAGGCCCAGGCTGGTTAGCACATTGGCAATATCGTACAGACGACGTACCTTAGCTAGAAATAATAAGATCAAAAAACATTTGTGAAAAAAACAGGATTTGGGTAAAAGTATAACAACATTTAGGCCAGTCTCAGAATTAATCGATGTGAGCTCACAAAATGCAGTCGGTGCATGTGTATATAAATCCTTACTTTTGTACTTGCTGTGGCTTGATGAGTCCTGGCTCTCCTCAATCAGAATCTTTGCTGCTGCCTCCAGAGTAACGGTCTGAGTTTTGGACACCAGAAACAGCATGACAAACTTCTGGCTCATGATGCGCAGTGATTTGTCTTTCCTGTTGCCAGCAACTACAAACAAAGGAGGTATGTTGTCAGATTAACACACTGTGTTGCAGATTATGTATGACAGAATTCTTTTGAATAATTCAATGAAAACATGGTTATTACAGTGGCAGGAATGAAGGATGAATTTGGTAACAAGCACTGCTATTCAATAATAAAAATAAACACATAATACACAGGAATATTTAACATGCATTGACTACTGGAGCACCAAGACTGACTGTAGTTTATCACTGAACTCTTTAAAAACCCTTCCTTACATGGAGGTCACTGGAAAAGTACTGCCTTTGTAAAATGCACGCAATAAAATCAAACCACCCACTCCTCACAAATGTCTGTTTTCCAAAACATGTAAATCTTAATTGCAAAGGGTGGTGTTTTTGTTTTGTAGATAATCACACTTACATGAAATAACTAAATATTGGTTCATTAGCTGTAGAATGCAGATCTCAAACATGTAGTATTTCATGTAAAATTAATTAAGTTGCCCTTTCAAAATGTAAATGGTGTTCTTTGGCAAATATTATACAATCTGTCCATTACTATAGCACAATTCTGCTGAACAAAAAAGTACAAGTGAAACAATAAAAACCAGTGTGGACCAAAACAGATGCAGAGAGCATGGTATTGATTGCCTGGGTCAAGTGCAGTGTCATGTTGGGATTTGCTCCATTTCATTCTCAGCTAAGTGTGATACAAATTTGGTACCAGTGAAAATAACTGAAAATAACAACCTTGTTTGAGATAACCTGGCACACATCAAACTTTGATGCATCAAACCCATCATACGTCCAGTCCACTTCATCTGTATTAGTCGAGAGCACAATGAACTGTTATCGCTCTTTAAATTGCCCCCCCTTTCAGTTGCTTTTGCAAAAATAATTAAAAAACAAAAGCAGGTCATCATCTATGATGAATCTAGGTTGTGAACATGTTACAGAGAAGCGATGAGGATTTAACCAGCTACTTCTCAACAAAAACTCCTAAGCCTTTGAACTCAATAAACATTTCAGAATTCTCTTTGATGGTGGCAAGTTCTCCAGTCATACAATTGGAGATTGACCACGGGTAATATTTGTTTTGTTTGTGGCTCTGCAGTGATGGCCTTGACATGCTTTTTACACCACCTTTACTCTCAACCTTCCACCACAATGCCTGAACTCATTAACTATTTAAACATCAAAATGCCTATGTGTCAGGAATGCTATTATCCAGTGACAATGTCAATACATATATACACACACACACACACACACCCTCTCAGTGACCTGCTCGGGGTGTGTATGTTGAGGTATGAAATCTGAGTTAATTACATCGCTGCAGGTTTCTGGTTGAAGGGAATCATCATTAGTTTTGCACAAGTGTTAATTTGATGGCAGCCGCTCTTGGGATGAAACCTACACTTAAATCTTTACATCTGCAGCAGTTAACCGATGCTCTTATCTAACGATACACCTTAGCATCTTTATCACCAGTATCAAAGGAGCCAGTAGTAAAGACTTTAAAGGTGCCTGGGGAAGGATGTGAGAAAGGAATTGGTTGAATCGGCTTTTTGCACTGAATATCTTGTTTGAATGCTGAAAAAAGTACACGCTTGAGTGTACATTCTTAAATTTCAGTTTTAGTTTATTACCATGGCTGTTGTCATCTTCCACACCATCATCCACCCGGTTCAGCCCAGCATCCCTGCCATCTATAGCCAACTCCATCTGAAGGTGGTACCCCTGCTGGAGCCCCTGTTCCTGCAGTGTCTCCAATGTAGCCTCCAACCGCAAACGTCCATGCCAGGTGTAGCTGTTCTTTGCTATCCGTCCCACAATCATGAGAGACTCCAGCACATTTACAATGTCATATATGCGCCGGCGCTCAACCCCTGTGATTGTGAAAGTAGAGACATATTTGCTCATAAGCGGGTATTAAGTCCCAAAACAGATACTTTTTCATTGTTTGACAGAGCAACATAATGGAATTGTAACAGCGAGGTATACATAGCAGCCTCGCCTTCCCCCCTCTCCTATGAGGAGTTTACAATTACAGCAGACAAAGAATGAAAACAGCAGGCATTATCAGTGATTCTCTTCCCCTCTGCTGGCTCTTACCCAGACTGGTTGCCACCTCGTCCAGCGAGATCCAGATGGGGACGTGTGGGTCTGGGTAATCTGGGTACAGAGCCAGGAACTTCTGGCAAAGCAGACCAAGACTCTTCTGCTTCCTGCTTGGCTTTTTTTCGGCGTCATCTTCCTCTTCTGTAGCTCCAAACTGGAAGAGCAACCAAATGTTTACAAACTTACACATGGTGAGGAGCATGGGCTACAACCAATTACTCTTATTTCAGGGTCAATGCGGAAAGTAGACAGCTCAGGCTGATATTTGAGATCCACATTCAGTTGCTGGGAATGTAAAAACTGTAGTGCCAAAAAAAAAACAGCAACAAAAGTCGTGACAATTCTCATTTTAGAAATGGGGACTTTTTATGAAATATAATATTTCTCAAAAAATGAATACAAAAGCCATCCTTGAAGCACTAGCCACTACTTTTCCTTTAATTAAAAAAAAGATACTTTCAAGTTGTGACAAATTAGAATGGTTGTATGGCCTCTTTAGTCTTTTGAAAGTGAAGCTGCTGTGAAAAACAGAATACCTAGGATTATCTGCCACTACAGATACTCAGAGAGAAACTGTTATTGTCCTGGTTAGATTTTTTGGGAAATCAGGATCATTTTCAAGTTAAGGGAAAGTGGTATGGAGCTGGACATGACTTTGGATAACAGGTCCTCAAGGGCATCTGCAGATAGATTAGATGAATAAACATATCTCAAAAGCTCAGCACGATTTGGGCTCCAACTACAATTTTTTACACTTTATTTGGCAGAACAGGAGGATTCCACCTGGGACTCACTATCTGTAGAGTTCAGCTACTCAAGTGAGTAAACATGAAAGGAACATTTACTCCCTGGACTAACAAAATTTTAAGCTTTCTGTATTTGACCTTGGATTTAAGAAAAAAAAATATAAATGCTATAAGTTTCTCTCCACAATTCTTTTGAATGTCTTTGGGGTCGTGACAGACATATCTGCAATCACATTTACCTGACAAGAGTCTTCCACATCGTCTGATAGTGTATCTGGACTGTCGGGTTTGTCCTTTTCATTCTCGATAGGTCTAAAGAGGACTTTTTTCATCTCTCTGTTTCGGATTTCTGGGCTCACTACGCTGATCAGCATCTTCAGGTTGGCTGTAGGGCTCCAAGGCTCGGCCAGGGCTGTGTGCTTATTAGGGGTGATGTGCACCAAATCAGGGGTGGAGCCCTTCCTGTTCACGAAAAGAGCGGGGACACCGGAGTCCATTGACTTCAGTGGCATGGATCTCCTCCACCCTGCAGTGTATATATTTTCCTGTAACAAAGTGATATGGCTGTTTTAGCAGGAGCTGAACTTTGCAGTGAAGCTTAAAAAGTAGACTACATTAATACACCATTCATGTCACATTAAAATTCTTATCTTTTTGCTAATCATTGCTTCATAGGCTACATGTGTGCTCACCATGCAACCAAAACATTTGAAACAAACATTGGAACCCTGAATACTTAATCTATTGTGTAATAAAACAAATGTATTATTCCATGTGAGGACATCTAATTTCAGTAGCTACGAAATGCATGAATAAGGATATCATAATAATAATAACAATATTAATAACAGTAATACATATTTATCCAGTCAAATTCACTGACTGGACAAACATTTGGTTTGTTTTACCACCCCTCACCCAAACCCATACGATTCCATGCCACTTTATGCAAATGCTAAATTCCACCACATCACCCATGACCCCTAGGTCTCTCTCAGACATGCCTCCCCTGACGTAGATCTCATCCAACCTGACCCACAACTCAGATCCCAGGTCTGCCACACCTTTTGCTCACTCTGATCCTCATCCTCTTCCCGCTCCACCGACAAACTTTTCCTTGGACTTGTAAGATCTTTCAGTGCAAGACATTCAGCCTCCATCTGGAAAAAAAACAACTAATCAATATAGATCAATATATTGAAACGTATGTAGAATATCACGAGGTTGGAGAACGTGGTCGTGTTTCTCTCAGCGGGGTAGGGGGGGTGAGGTAAATGAGAAAGAAAATGGAAAAGTAAACTCCGCCTTGAACGCTGAGAACTTCTGCATGGGGTCTGCTAGATTTGGCGCTAAGCGCACCCGCTAATTAGCCACTAGCAAACTATCCACGCTTCATTGTATTATTTCAGAAAATATCTCACAATTGAAACGTATGCTAACATTACTTGGCGATCCGCCTCGGATAAGGCAAACTATAAAGTAGGAGTATTATAGCGGGAAACAGGAATATGTGGTATGTGTAGACGCGCGCGTCACCAAGTAAATGGTCAGTGCACTCAAAATAATCTAATTTACCCTCCAAACGTTTAACGGGAACTTTTAGCTGGATCTATTTAAGTTTGTTGTACCGCGTCAGGCAATATCATTTAGCTTTAGTTAGCAACGTAAACAAGGCAGTTCTGCTGACCAACATGAGTTATATAACAGACATTAAACCAGTGAAATGTTGCTTACCTTTTAGCTGCCCTTGGTGTCAATCAAACACACAACTGTGAGTCCCTGTTGTTTAACAGCTTTGTCAGAACGTCCTTTTCTTCAAATTACCATAGCAGCCTATTTCCCTCTCTAAAATAAGCGGGGACTTCTCTCTTTTCCTGATATGGACAGTTTGTCCCGAATGACCCGGTGAGTCTCAAGCGTCGCCTGCTTTCTATCTTGTTTTCTGGCGCCCTCCAGCAGCTGGTTGACTCCAGCCAATCAGCACGCAGTTCATTTGTCGCGTCTTCTATCTGTAGCCAATCAGAGCCATCTAGCGTCAGCTCTGACCAATGGGCGTGAACTAACTAGCATGCCTCTGGAGTGTGTTGGCGGGGCAACCGGCGCGCTGTGTCAAAGCTCTAGTTGAAGTGAAAAGAAACAGGAAAGAAAGAGGTCTCACTTTGCAACAACTTTTTCCGGATATTTCACCCCAGAGTGGCGGGGAAAATCATGCCTAGTGGTTCATCCCCCAAAATCCCGCCAGAGTCTTTCGACAGTATAAGAAAGAAGTGAGCTCGGAAAGTATCAGGGTGGTATTACGATACCATGTTTGACACAAATCTACTTATGTGCATATTTTGCATTGAAGCACATGTCTAAGTGCAGCAATGCCGACGTATACAATGATTTGATATATAATAACAAAATACATCTTTCAATCAAGCTTTTCTACACATTGATTTTTTTACACACATTGCATACCATCATCTGGGGCTTGGTTTACATAGATATATTGAACTATGTTTTAAGAATATTTTGACAATTAGATGTAAGTACAGATGTTTGTAGGGGGCTACTTATAAGTTTCTTGAAAAATTTACATAGTAACAGATAAGAGTTTGATCTGCTGAGTTTATGGTTAAGGAAAATATCAGAAAACTCAGCCAAGGATTTTGGGGGCAAAAATTCAATCAAAAGCTATCGAGACTGTGCATGGCGTTAATATGTAATTTATGCAACTTACAAAACAGTTGAAAAACAATATTGAAGCTTGTGCGCGGATGATACTAGACAACATGGACTGGAAGACGTACAAAATGGCAACGGGCGATTATCGTAGTTTTTGCGAAAAAATATGATATGATAATATTAAACTTTTAATATTAGAAATAAATATTTTTCACTATGACAGGATTGTTGTTTTTTTTCCCCCTCAAGAGCGACGCATTAATGTTATAGACGATCTTTGATTATAGCCGTGGGCTTTGGCTTGACGCAGTGATTCCGGCGTCTGGGTAGCCAAGAAGCCCCGCACCTACAAACCTGCTATTAATACCTTAAACCCGATCGCCGGGCCTTTTGTCTCTAGCAATCCTAACAGATGGGTTGGGGAGGCGGGATTGAGACCACACGAGTAACGCGCATAGTACCTGGGTTGCGGCGCGAAATCTTGAAGAGACGGCGGGGAAGGGGGTGGGGGTTGTGTGTCCGCCCTGCATGCAAACATTGCCTGAGGACGAGCCAAGGGTGCTTCGGTCAAGAGCATGAATACACAAAATCTACCGCCAAATGTGATTCAAATCTGAGAGGATCCGTGAGTTACATAACATTCAAGATATTGTCCCTATCTTACCCTTATACATACACTTTCAACAACCAAGGGTGGGCCTACTAAGAGAATGGGTCAGATAAGGTCCAGTACCGGAGCTGCAAAGCAAATGTAACATCTTTACATTAATAACACACATATCTGATCATCTGGTGATACACGTTTGGAATGAAGATGTTAAACGTAATGTTAAAGCATGCCTATTTTGTCATTCAGGGCACAATCTACTTGTGAGGGAATGGGGTGTCAAGAAAGACAGTGGGAGTGTAATCCATGTTTAAATTGAAATTCTAAAACTGTCCCAGGCATCACAGTATTTTACATTCACCTCTCCGTTTCAACTCAGTAATCTTGTTAACATCATCACATTCTCCGTTACCAGCTCAAATGACATGCTTTGTGTGTCCACGGGGCCCCAAACTAACAACATCAAGAGGGTGAACAGCAAAGTAAAACTCTCACCTGTCAGCTGATTAGTTTCATCCAGGGTATTTGACTTGGCACAAAAGCTCTGTGTAATCACCGCTCTCATTTGCATTTCAAACAATAAAGTAGGAGAACTTCAGTTCAGTTTAGCTTTTGCCTTTTTTGTACTTCAAAGCTGTGGTTCAGGCTTGCATCACTTTTTAGCGCATTGCCCCTTATCCATTTCCTTAGGACTATTTTAACCTTTACAGCCAGTGCGGGTTGTTCTACGTCATCAATTTACTGTTTCAAATCAGCCAAATAAGAAATAACACCAGGCTCTATCATGCCCGAGGGTAAGTTTGGGTGTGACAGCAGCAGCATTATACAGTAAAATAGAGACAGACAGGACAAACTTTTGCTGATTAACTAAGAATGACTGGATGAATGATCATTAAAATACACTGGAACCAGAGATAACAGAAAGAGATAAAAAATAAAATAAATGATCCTTTTGTATGAATATAATTTGAAAAGTAATTATTATCTCATTTGAAAAATAGCAAAGATTTACCAAATTAAACCAAGCCACAGTTAAAGGAGATGCTGACAGCTGACTCCAAATGATGACCACCATCATCTTCAGCTATGCAGCAGAAAGATTTGGGCAAGTAGAGAAAGGGAAATCCAAGCAAACCTCCTACACAATGAACCGCAGATCCACCAGGAAACACCACCACTGGCTAGGAGCTTCGCACCCTGAAGAAGCAGTACAAGACTGCTACTGATGACGAAAAGCTACCTTTAGCAGAACTGCAAAACGTCCTGGGGAAGAAGTTGATGACCCTTTGCAGAGCAGAATGGGATCAGAGACGGGGAAAAGAGAGAGCGAGGAAGCGAGAAGCCTTCATTGCCGATCCCTTTGGCTTCTCAAAACAACTGCTTGGGGACAAGCGCAGTGGGTGGCTTGAGTGCTCCATAGAAGAAGTGAATCGCTTCCTCCAGGATATTGTGAGCGATCCCCTGAGAGAGCAAGAACTGGAACCCAACAAAGCTCTCATCAGCCTTGCGTCCCCAACAACAGAGTTCAACCTGAAGGAGCCAAGCCTGAAGGGGGTTGAGAAGATCATCAAGGCAGCCCGCTCAGCATCTGCTCCAGGCCTAAGTACATACCTTATCTGGTCTACAAGCGCTGCCCAGAGCTTCTACGGCACTTGTGGAAGACTTTGAAGGTGATATGGAGAAGGGGAAAAGTTGCTGACCAGTGGAGGTGTGCTGAGGGAGTATGGATCCCTAATGAGGAGAACTCAAAACACATCTCACTCCTGAGTTTTGAAGGGAAGGTGTTTTTCAGCACTGTCTCACTGAGACTGACAAGAGTTTCTCCTCAAGAACAACTGTATTGACCCATCAGTAGAGAAGGGAGGGGTCTCTGGAGCAAGTGGCAAAAACAGAGGCAACCTAGCTGTCTTGTGGTCCATACCGCACAAACTGGTTGAGCTTACTTTTCACCCCATCTTCAGATCAAGGACCTCATCCTGTATCACTACAACTTCAGGATGAGGGTCTCTTCTGGGTCAGAAACGTCAGACTGGCATCGCATTGGGAAAGGAATAATAACAGGCTGTACCGTCTCAGTCATCCTTTTTTGCACTAGCCATGAACTTGGTGGTCAAGTCAGCTGAGGTGGAATGCAGAGGACCCCTGATCAAGTCAGGGGTATGACAGCTCCCACTAAAAACCTGTAAGGACGACCTCACCATTACAACAACATAGGTCCAAGGTTGCAGGTGGATCCTACAAGGGCTTGAGAGACTCGTGACCTGGGCAAGGATGAGTTTTAACCCTCCAAGTCAAGATCCATTGTGCAGAAGAAGGGGAAAGTGATTGACAAGTTCAAGATTGCCATCCCAGGAACTGTCATTCCAACCATCGCGGCGCAACCTTTCAAGAGCTTGGGGAAACTCTTCCACTCCAGCCTTAAAGACTCGGCCGCCATCCAGACGTCCAGCACAGAACTTGGAACGTGGCTCACCAGGGTTGACAAGTCTGGCCTGCCTGGTAGATTCAAATCCTGAATCAACCAGCATTCTATCCTGCCCCAAATCCTGTGGCCCCTGCTGATATATGCAGTCCCAATGACAACAGTTGAGTCACTAGGAAAGATGATCACTGGCTTTCTTCGAAAGTGGCTGGGCAACCCATGCAGCCTCACCAGCGCTCCACTGGATGGGACGAACAACATCCTGCAGCTTCCTCACTGAAGAGTGTACAATGGTATGCACCAGAGTAGCCCTTTAGTACAGGAACTCCAGGGACTGTAAGGCGTCATCAGTTGGCATCAAGGTGAGGAAAGGAAGGAAGTGGAAGGCCGCAAAAGCAGTGGAGGTGGAAGAGTCTCGCCTTAGACAAAAGGCACTGGTGGGCACCATGGCGACAAGCATAGCAGACTTGGGGTACTTCCCAAAAACCCTCATCAGCCAGTGGTGCAAGGAAAGGCACCAGCTTATCCAGGAAGAGATCCGAGCAGGGGAGGAAGAAGAACAGGTGAGCAGG
Source organism: Fistularia commersonii (assembly GCF_037954325.1). NCBI lineage: Eukaryota > Metazoa > Chordata > Actinopteri > Syngnathiformes > Fistulariidae > Fistularia > Fistularia commersonii. The sequence continues at coordinate 12,521,776 of NC_141288.1, forward strand.
GCAGTGGGACTCCTGCAACAAGGAGCGTGGACAAGGTGGGAGAGTGCACTACAGCGCAGGATCACCTGGACAAAGCTCTTGCAGGCAGATTTCCCTTGAGTCAAGCGGTCCACGATGCCCTGCCAAGCCCAGTGAACTTCCATGTTTGGGGGAAGAGTGAGAGCGTATAAGCGTATAACAACAGGCCTCCTCCACACGGCATCTGACTGGCAGCTGCAGGTTGACTTGGGAAAGCAGATGAGTTTCCCCCAACACTGCGACAACAACTCTCCATCCAGTTATGATGATCATCTCTGAGGCTTCAAACCACCGGATCATACTGGAATTAATGGTGCCCTGGGAAGAGCGAATTGAGGAAGCCTATGAGAGGAAACGAGAAGTACCAGGAGCTGGTGGAGGAGTGCAGGCAGAGAGAATTTTCTATGAGCTCACAGAAGTTGCCTGGCGGGGTTTTGCAGGATGCTCTTTTTGTAAAGTCCTGAGTCGCTTGGGCATTGTAGGAGCGGCAAAATAGAGGGCCATTACATCCGCAAGAACATCTGGTGGCTTTTGATTCGGGGGCTGATCCTTGGATTGCTACTGCGACGCAAGTCGGGACTTGATCAACCCCAGCTGGGTCACCTGGGCAAAAGTGTATGATGTTGCGACACCTGAAACACCCAATGACCCCAGAATACATCACTGATGACGCATCCCAGTGCATCTATGAGGTGTTTCTTATATATATATATATATATACATATATATATATATATATATATACTTACATAATATCCAAATAATATTTAGTATACTATATATATATTATATAAGTATGTATATATTATACTAAATATTATTTGGATATTCTTTAAGTTTTCAAAGGTCACCTGTCTTTGCACTGACAATGGTATCTATCGATCACACTGCAACCTATATATTGCTGAGAATAAAACAACTTAAGGATTAATTTTGTGAGAATAATAAAAGGTGAAGGTATTTTTGAATGTGTTACAGCAGAAATTGTTTCCTTGCTCCTCTTTATGTTCTCTGTTCCTCCATCACCAACCTCTACATTTTATGACCCAGTTTCATTGTTGGAGTATTTCTTGTCTGTGTTTCACTGTATAGTTAGCAGACTGACCTTTTCACTAACAGCCCTCCATGAAAAACTGTAAAGATACATGCAAAGACATTTATACAATATCCAAAGTGTGTCACGTCTGATCGTGGCATTTAGTTAAGGCTCCCAGTCAGCAACTGCTGCACATCACCTTTGGACTGTCACTTATTCAAATGGGTAACACTAATAACTAATATTTTGATGGTAAATGATACTCAGAACCATGTCTACATGTGATACCTATATAGTCATCATTGCATCCGCTGGAAATTCTATGTGTGCGTGTGTGTGTGTGTGTGTGTGTGTGTGTGTGTGTGTGTGTGTGTGTGTGTGTGTGTGTGTGTGTGTGTGTGTGTGTGTGTGTGTGTGTGTGTGTGTGTGTGTGTGTGTGTGTGTGTGTGTGTGTGTGTGTGTGTGTGTGTGTGTATCGGGGCATGTTCCAGCATGTTGAGTAAGCCGTTTATGGCTAGTAAGCTTACAATGACTCCCTTTCTATTGCTACCACTTGTCTTGAACATGTCCCAGCCTGTGTCATACCCTCCTCTGATTGGTTGGTGAAGGCTTTGCAGGTCAACAGACAACACTCCATATAGGTTGGATCCATTGGGATAATTTATCAGTTTTGTCCTGGTCGCCCTTTGTCTGTGAAGTCAGATACTGTCCGTTTTTGCGACCTCTGCCGCGGGACCAGACCTTGTTGTCTCGGTGTGTTCAGATGTGATCCAAGAAAAATATCAAAGCTGTCAGGAACTGATTAGGCAATGAGTGGTTTATAAGAGGTCAAGAAATACACTTCAGAGATATCCCAAACGAATGTCACCCAGAGGGGATCGGGTGTTAGTGGACAAATACAAAGTTGGGTGTACTTTTGTCATTACGTCATGCGTTCCCGCGCATTAATCTCACGAGAAATTTAACATTTTTGCAAGTACACTTGGTAACACAGAAATGCTGAATTAAGGTAGGGAATTTTGCAAGTCCCTCTCTTGATGTGAGAATCCACACGTCACACAAAATATAAACTTAATGAGTAGAGCAAAAGACCTCATGTTATACAAAAATATAAAACTTAGTAAGTGAAAAGAAAAACTACATGTCATATAAAATGTAAACCTGAGTGGAGTGAAAAACCTGCTGGCCATGTAAATATTACATGCTACAATATTAAAGCAGGAATATCATAGTCATAACATCTTTCGTGGATTTTCAGGTAATTGAGTGGGTTATTTTACGGAGGCATGCATTCTAAACTTTAAGACAAAGACATTTAAGTCAAACACTGTGGAGTCTAAAATGTCCCAATGTTTGACATTGGCATAATAAATGCCTGTTTTCCAAAGAGAAATCACATTGTTTTCTTAGACTGCTGCTCCAAGAAAAACAATGCCATCTAGTGCCTGTAGTAAATATGAACTGGCAATCATTTCAGATGTCACAGAGAAGATCCTTGCGAGGAGTTTGGCCCCTATAATTCTGAATATTATCATCACTGTGGCAGCAGGTAGTTGTCTGATAAATTTGCTATTTTTTTTCCTCTTCTCAGCTGGAAACAATCTCTAAGGAAATGTTGGTTTCCCAAGTGTAACTCCAGTTCTGCGAGTATAAGTAACCAGTTAGTCTGTAGACACTTCACGTCAGCTAAATTCATAGAGCTGTGGTTATGCTTCATTATTCATGCTTAGTCACATAAGCAGGTTTTTTTTACTAATGATGAAAGGAGAGTGAAATGGCTGATGGAAAAGTAAGCATCCGCTCACATCAACGCTACCTGCTGGAAATAGAGTTGGACAGGGGGAGTATAAAACTTCCTTGGACAGGAGTGAAAATATAAGGGGTGCAATTTTCAGCCAAGGTAATTGAGCCTGTTTTCAGCCAATTTCCTGTTATTTTGACCACAACAGCTGTCTGATCTATAGACAGCAATTTCATCAGATGAGTTAGATTGCACTACTGCTGGTGCACTTTACAAACAGTGTTCACATCAAAAGAGATGACAAGGAGTCATTCGGTAGATGTATCGCAGAAATATGTGATCGATGTGACGAATCAAGGAATGATTTGCCTGCCATTTCAATGTAAAATCATGTGTTGGTATTAAACTGAAACTCTAAATTTACTGATTTCTGAACTTTTTTCCACACTAATTTAGTCATTACAATAATTTTGTTCATAAAAATATGATCAAAGCACTAATCACGACATACTAACTGAAATATAAGTTTAGTCATATTACTACAGCATATAACTCACATTATTCATGATATTAGGGGCTTACAAATAAGAAATAGCTTTCTTACAAACATGTACAATTTATAATGTACTACAGTCTTTCTTGTTGGTGATAATGTTTAAAGTTTCAAAAATTATTGACTTACAATATCCATTGTTAATATATTTTGAATGACAGTTGGTGGTGAAATATATCTGGTAAGTTTCTCACCTTATAAAATAATAGCATTCTATTTTTCTAATCCTGATTTGAGGAAGATCATATTTGGCATGGCTATGATACAAATAAAATGTCTGTCCTCTCTGTGCCTGCTGCATCTTAAAAAAATATGTAGTTCATGAAAATCTTTATCTATCTATCAGATCTAATTTCCCTCTAGGCCACAGAATATACAGACAATTTCCCATCTATATTCAGGGATAAGAATTCGACAAGTTGCTGCTATTAGTCACATGTATTTTAGAAATGATTGCGATGTAACAATGAAAATGTGAGGAGAATTGCCGAGGTGATACATTATATAATATGAATGACTGGAGATAAATAATGCAGAGGCAGAATTTACTGATCCATATCTGGGACTTGCCACATGTTGTGATACACATCATGATGGGATTTGATTTCATGAAAATAATATCAGAAAGAAACAATTTTGTGCAATTAGGTGTGACGCTGGCCAGCCAGTCGGTTGATAAGGTGCAATCGTGATGTATTGAGAGGGGTTGTTGGAAGCTTGCAGGAGGCCAACCTCGGTGAATGCAGATGCACATTGCAGTGAAATGCCTCATCAGCCTGGGGCTCCATCTCTCAACACATTTACTCAACAGCATCTCAGTGCTGTATCCTTAATAACACCAGCTGCTGTATAGTCTGGCCTGGCAAGGAAGGTTTTACATAATACAAGTTGATATTTACAATAAAATCCTCTAAAAACACCTGCATGCCATGAACACTAAGAGCCACGAGCTTAATTGTATGTCAGTCACACTCTCTCTGCTTTTGCTGCATCTGGTAAAGTTGCACTGAGGAGTTTTTGACCTGAGGAAGTGGAGCAGTGTGTGTCTATCGTTTGTTCAAACACTGTTATGTTACATATGCTGTGGTCTTTTACTTAATCTCCGGATCGTTTTCACACTCGGCTTTTGTAAAAAAGATCTCTCAAAATCTATAAACACACCATGTAAACAAGACAAAATTTGTATCACATCATCGGCACAACAGTGACTCACGTGAGGTAAAAAATGCATTCGACATGCTGCTCTTTATTTATGAGGCAGCGTCACCAGACCTCATGAATAATAATGAAGAGGTAAGCGCTCAAATAAAATTACATCTGGTCTCCTAAAATAATAATAATTGCCAGTTTGCTTTCAGAGCAAATCATCAGCAACTTTGGAAGCATTTAACACAGCAGTTAGAGGGCGTTTGCAAACCAATAGCATATTGCTGGATGTGGCAGCTGTTGAGAGTCACCTTGTGGGTCTTTGGATGTCTTTATATCAAGCCCACGACCAACTTTGCCCTCCCCGCCTCCTATTTCCTTATGCGACCTTCTGTGTACCAGTAAACTATTTTGACAAGTGCATTTCATATACAGTATGTTCGAGATCCATTGCAACATTAAGCTGCTTGTGATCTGAAGTGGCATTTTGTTGAGGGCATTTACTGCCTGCGTAATTGTACACTATTGGGCTTTTGCTTGTTTGGTGTTTACATGTGGTGATGTGATGATAAGTTTTCATACTTTGTTTGCAGAAAAAATAATGGAAATAAATGGAAACGAGAGCGTAGTACACCACTGCGTCATGGGATCACTGGATTCACACCAGATCGTAACATCAAACTCTATCTTGCTTGTATGTAGTTAACTAAAGGCTGAATTAGATTAACCTTGGGGCTGAGTGGATGAGCAAGAAATATTAGCTCTCTCACACTCATTACATGCAGCAAGCGGGGGGAAAAAAAACCCAGAATGTTTCACCTCTGGCAAACATGATAATACCTTCATCTCATGTTATTGCTAGAAGTGTGCATATAGGTATATGAGCACTGCAGTGCTATTGAAGGGATAATGCAGAGGTTAATTGAAAAATGTGGTCTTGACTTTTGATGTTGATACTTTGAATTAAAGCTGGCTTGATAGCTGCTGCAGGTGAGAGGATGTCTCTTTCACTTTGGCATGGTTCAATTTGCAGCACTCAGCAGGATATACCAGTCCACATTTGAAAGGTATCATGGATACCACTGGAATACATTAACTCTATGAGAACCCTCTTTTCTTCCTTTTTTTGTTTTGTTTCACTCACTGAGAACCCAGTTTTCTTTTTTTTGTTTTTTTCATTAACTCGTAGCTTTTTTTGCCCCACATAAATACAAAAACATCTTTATCTTTGGGCAAAAAACACATCCTCAAATTCCAAATCTGCCAAACTAGAGTTGGTCATATGCCACTGGTTGGTGAAAAACTGTAGGGAATTCTACATTTCCCTGAATCACTCATCACTTAAATATCATTTAGGTATGTTTATTTCAATTCTGATGAGTGGCTTTAGTCACAGGCCAAACCTCTCCTGGTTGAGATCTTCGCTACAAAAAAAAAAATCAGGAAAGAAGTTTCGTCTAAGAATTTGGCAAATAATTCACTATTATCTCGTATGGTTGTGAATGTATGCATCAAAACATAGAAATATGAATGATTGCAGTGCTAGAATGTATAATCAATTATTTTTTAGCTAAATTGCAGGAGGCAGATTATTCATTTCAGTTTTGGCATCATGACAGTGGGTAAATCTCCAAAAAGTTGGTACTGTCAAGCATCATGTATTGTCATATATTCCCGAAAATGTCATCAAGACATAACAAACTGGAAAATTTTCAGTTGTGTACGCATGAGTACCTCAGAAGGAAAATGTCCCCAACTTGAAGTAATTCATTGGATTAAGAGGGCAGTTTCTTTGATCCAACCCAGAGCTGTTCAAATGTTAATCTTATATCAAATGGAGTCCTCAGGCCATCAACTAGATTTCAAAGTCAATGTGTTTTTTTTTCATAGTCACAAAAAGTCATACGAACTTCAGAACTGTCAGAGCTAGACACCCATGTCAGCCTTCTAAAACACAGCCCCAACCCCACCGCTCCAAAAAAGAAGAGTCAAATAAGAGAAACTGATTGTCAGTCATTTTTCTTTACATGATTACATTTGAACTTCTTTAAATTATAATTCATTTCCTGGAGACCAAACTGCCTGTATAAATTACCGGTACTCGTCAGTTGCTGAGGGATTCCAGTTTAGTTAAATGGCATCACCGCTATCCCTGAGCAAAATATTTACAATTTTGTAATGAGAGTGTAAGCAGAATTTCATCCAGGTCTTCTCATGGCCGAGCTCACCCAATTACCTATCCAGCCACTGTGTCAGTCGTTTTCTACTTCTTTTGGCTTTTCCGTCCAGGGGTCGCCACAGCAAATCAACCATCTCCATTTAACCGTATTCTCTGTATCCTCCTCTCTAAACACCAACTACCTTCATATCCTCTCTCACTATGTCCATAAATCTTCTCTTTGGTCTTCCTCTAGACCTCCTGCCTGGCAGCTCCTCTACCAATATTCCCTTCTCTGTGTATAACTGCGTCTCTGACCCTCTCTCCAAAACTCTCTTGGTTGAATAAAATATTGTATCAGGAAATGAATCGTCATGTGCTGTCCTCCATGAGTGACATAACAGTACCTTTTTTGTGTCAGTTCTAGAAAAATCTTTAGTTTTGTCTCATTATAAGTCACGTCACACAAGCTCTTAAAGCAGTTTAGTCTCTTCCCTACCCACTAAATGATAGAAGTGGGTCTGTTTCAAAAATTGACAATCAGGCAGTGTTTCTGAAGAAATAAGTAGTGTTTGGAGGTCAAATGTTTACTGAAACTCAATTTTTATACAACTTGGAAGGGCGGGATAGGCAGAAAACAACTGCCATCTGAGCTGGAGGAAGGAATGAAACTGCAGATTGATAGGAGGGAACGGAGGGAAAAACCAATCCAAATAAAACCACACAAAATAACCACTGCAGTCGATATCTCTCCTCTGTGGCTGTTTGTGCAGCCCCTCAGGAGTAAACAGTGCTACAGGGTACAAAAAAATGACATCACTGTTTAGTCAGACAAGCTAGGTCTTGTGGTTGCCACAAGGTGCTTTAAATACAAACAGACTGGGCATGTCACAACCACACTGCAAACAAATATCTCTGGGAGGTGGTACTGGGCATAGAAATAGGGTGAAATTCTCCGTTAGTCATTTACCGGGCTCCACATGAGTGTTTAAAGCTTATTCTATATGTGGCAGGTAAGAAATCCCAAGTGTGATAGAACAATAAGGCTAAGCAAAAGAATGAATTCAAAATAAAACAATTGAGAAACTATTAGTCATCATGCTTCTTTTGTGAAACACTGACAAATGAGGGGAATATACAAAAGCGTATCTTGGGTTCCATTTGCATTGCAACCTGTGCTTCTATGTGAACTGTGTGGATAAGAAAGATGCTTCTAAGCAGAGATCTGTTTGGTTGATTTATTTCAGGAGAGTAGAGAGGAAAGCAAAAAGTAAGAGGATATAGTTTGGGAACAGTCTATTAAATGATAATAGGCACTATCACAGAAAATTGAATTTGAGCGTGAAACAGCAGTTTTTCTATATTGTCCCCTGCATTTTAAAGATTTTCCCAATGTTGGTCACAATAGATTAATGGCCAGAGGCTGTCAAGAGGCTCTTTTACAAATATATGAATAACCTCCCAGCTGCTTTTGCTGCTTTGCAATGCCAAAACTCCCTTAACAATAAATTAAAAATGGTTGGTGTATTCAGAGCCGTCATCCACCAAAGGGAGGACAATTTCAACATACCAAATATTGACAGCAAACGAGCCATTTTCCCCTATGGCCAGGTTGGTGGTCCAACCTTCATCGTCCTTTGTCATATTGCATGCTTGATTAAATTAACTGTGAAAATCTGATATGGGTCACTTTAAAACTAGATAAAAGTGAGCAGCTAAAAATAAAAATCAGAAACAAATTTAAATGACGCTAGATACTAGCACTTGTGTAAATGCAGCCTTCAAAACTCATTATTGTTGAATGCTAAAATGGCACACAACATTACAAAAGACAGCATGTAGTGATAGCTGTAATATTAAAACACAGTTAATTTCAAAGTACAGCGTATGGAATCTGGCTTGGAGCTGAGGGATGTCCAGAATATGGGGTGATACAGACTGGCAGCGATGGCTCCAAGAGACAGGGGGGCTGGATATTAGAGGACAATGATTAATAGTTTGCAAGGAAAACAGGAAACAAAATATAAAAATAGCTGGAAGCAAAGACTTACTGCAGTCTAAACAGTGTGATCAGGCAGAGCCAGTGGAAGCAGGCAGGTTGATTATAGGATTGTGTGCAGCTAATGGGGTTGGCTCTGCTTTGTCTCAACACACCTGTCTCTAATCACACACACACATACACACACACACACACACACACACACACACACACACACACACACACACACTGAAACTGGGACAGTTTAATCTTGAGCTGAAATGATGGGAGTGTCTGTGTAGATCCAACAAAACCGGTGAAAAATATTGCCTAATATGCAAAATGTTAAATTTGTATGACATGATAACATTTAAATTGTTCTTTAAATGTTATCATGTTGCTTTAAAATTACTTAAGCTTTGAGTGCAACTCCAAATCCAGACCTCCATGGGATAATGAATTTAATTACTTGATAATTTGTGTGATTTTGTTGTCAGCACTTTCAACTATGTAAAGAACAAAGTATTAAGAATAATTAATTCAGATTTAGGATGTTATTTTAGAGGTTTTTTTTGTTTGTTTGAGCAGTGTATATTAAACAGATATTAATTCTGAAACATCATTCGATAGAATATCTGTCACGACTTGACCAAAATAGGCAGGTCTTACGGACCAAAACCCTTTTGTAAAGCTCAATTGTTGAATTTGAATTAAGCAAGTTTTCGTGCTGTGTCCAGTGAGCCCACGGCGTAACCGCCAAATCTTTGCAATTCAATTTGGACAGAGTTGACCATAATGTTGCCTTGGTTTATAAGATCTGGAAGGATGACTGCTGAGATTTAACTTACAAATTTTGGTGAGTTTTCTATGATTTTGACTCGAATTACTCATTCATTTGAGTGAGTGTGCACATTGATCAAATCAAATCAATTCAAATTGACATTAATTCAAATGACAGTCACCAAACCTCAAGAACGCTGAGAAAACTCAGTAAGCAGCTGCATGACTGACTCAGCCATGAAACAGAATTTGCATATTAGGGAATCAAATATATATCTATTAAGAAGAATGTGAGGTGGGCTTTCCCAAGGCGGCTCAGTAAATGGAGAAAAAACAGTTAAGAGGAAGTCATGTTGATCAGCCTTATTTGATCAGTTTGTTCAAAGGATTATAATGACTCAGCATTTCAGGGGAGTATTGCGATTTTTCTCAGTAAGAAACTAATAAATCCCCTGGAGAAGACTTTTTCATCTTCTGTGTAGAATTCGGTTTAAAAGCAACAAGAGGCTGCATTCATTGAGATTCTTTGAACGCATTGACTAGGTCTACAACTATAATTATTACTGGTATGAATTTACTGATAAACTGTTTTCATGATTAATTATTGTCTGGTTCATGAAATATGAAAAAGTTTGTGGTGACATCCCTTGAAGATCTTTTTTTTTTGTCTTAATCAAGGGACTCAAAAATATTTGGGTTAATGCAATTGAAAAGGTTCAGAAATCTCACACAAAGCCTCCAGATTTTTCCAACCCCAGAGTCAACAGCTACATAACAGCATGTTTCAATGCTTGTATTAACAAGCTATCATACGCTGCAATGTGACTTCTGCACGGTTATAATCTGCACGTTTACCACAGATAGACCTCTAGATGTGTTAGATAGACCTCTGACATTAGAGAACGTGTAGTCATCAGTCTCAAGCCTCCTCCTGCATGAACGCCGCAGTGTAGTGACAGGAACAGGCAAGTTCCCGAGGCTCCGTGCAGCCTCGAGACATGTAGGAACCTCCCTCAGAGTCAGAGTCAGTCCCCCAGGGATGGCTGCATCCTATGAGGCTTCACAGTGCTGCAGATTGCCTGCGACCTTCAGTTCGAGCCATCAGTTCTAGCTGTGCTTTCAGCTATGATTTGTGCTGCAAGGAGAGAAGAGGTAAAACATGCTTATATTTGGGCGATGAATCTATAAGGCACACTTCGTAGTCTCATTAAAATTAGAATTGGCAGGATTTACGAGTTGTCTCGGACTGTATTAGCCATGTGTACAAGGTGAGCCTTTTTTCCCATGAGCCTCTGCATGGAGGACTTATGCATCAGGATATCAGATGGTGACAGAAATGGAGGATACTAATATAGAGTGTCAAGGTACATCACTCAGTTTTGTGATTCGGCCGCCAGCAAGGATTACTGACAATGCTGACCTGTTACCTGGAGGTTAAATTTCCTGTAAAAACCTTATGTATTTTTCAGTTTTCTCACAGAATGATAGCGTGACCTACTCTGCTATTTCTTGATGCAGTTGTGTCATACTGTGTTACCATGACCAGAATGATGGAAAAAAAACAAAACAAAACAAGACCGAAAATGTCATCTTATCCTATCTATGAACGTCCCCCTAAGACAGGGCAGTTGTCACAAACATGTCAAACTATTCAACGTCATCTTCCCTATATCCATCGGCCATACTTTAAACCCGACCCCCAGAAAGAATAGACCTACTTGCTTGTTTGTTTTTTCTCGATCATGGCCTCTCAGTCTTTTCTTTTGGCTAAATAACTACGTCACATCAGTCATATATTTTGTTTTGAACAGCTTTGCTTTCAGTTTTTGAATCATGATGATTTTGAATGTTTTTTTTGACCGTTGTATACATGTCTGGTTCCTTGTTCTCGTGTTCTTCAATGAAAAGATCATCAGTAATTCAAAAGAAAACAGTAAAGTAAAGGGAGATGGCAACTATACCTTTTCTTTTGGCCCATGCCTAAACTCACTTGATGTCTGTGTTTCGACGCCACGTGCACAGGCCAGGGTCACCCTGCCATTCCATGGCGTGGATGTGCAAGAACCCCCAAGGAGAAGTAGCTGAGGGACAAAGTGTGCTTCTTTCTTTTGAAAGCTTGTGGGATTTTACTGATCCCGCAGCAAAGTCTGAATTAGGCTCAGTATCATTAGCTAACAGTAATTAAAACACCAATAGAATCTTTTACTGTTTAATTTGCACACTTGTATGTCCCACTTAATTAAAACATCTTACATGAACAGCGACCTCTAGTACTGTTTTTTTTTGGACTATAAGTCGCACTTTTTTCATGGTTTGGCTGGTCCTGTGACTTATACTTAGGTGCAACTTACTGTGTATATTAAAATATATACTGCAATTACACATGTTTTTTTATTTTCTCATTGACAGCCTAGAGTGCGCTCTATGCTTGTGTGCCAATATCTGCTTCACCTATTACTCCTGTGAATGAAAAAATTTAAAATGTAATCATCAACTTATAACGACAACTGAGAGAGACTGAACACAAATACCCCAAAAGGAAAATCACATTCTGCAGATTAAAAGCAGCAAGTAGTGAAATATGCAGCTGAAAACGGTAATCGAGCTGCAGAAACAAAGTTTGGAGTGAGCGAGAAACTAGTAAGGGATTGGCGAAAAGCAGAGGATACACTGACTCGGGGGTGGACAATTATTTTGACTGGCGGGCCACATTTCTTATTTATTTTTTATGCGCGGGTCAACTAGGTCAACTAAATTGAACAAAATGAAAACTGAAATATTCAATACTTGTCGCATTTTATTGGCATTTTACATGGTATTTTTTTTTATTTGGCCTTTTAACTTTAAAATCATTCATTATCGTATAACTGTACCTACATTATTTTGTATATAATCATCCATAGTAAATTAAACAAAAAGAAAAAATAAGGAGCTCCGAAATTCAATATTGATTGAAAATACTTGATTAAAATATTCAAAGAAAATAGTTTGGCGGGGCGGATAAAAAAGCAAAATGGGCCGGATGTGGCCCGTGAGGCGTAAAAGGCACAGGTCTGCTCTAACTGCAATGAAGACAACAAAAAAAAAACTAATAGCAGGGTAAAAGCTAGATGGCCACAGCTAGAGGAACAAGTTCACAAATGGGTGCCCGAACAATGGTGCAGTTCCATCTCCACGCCCAGGTAGTTGCCAAGGCGATGACTATAAATGACTTTACGAGAGGACCTTCTCGGTGTTACCGCTTCATGCTACGCAACCGCCTCTCTATCAGAGCACGGACAACAATTTCCCCAAAACAGCCACTTAGAAGAGGAAGCGGTGCGGCGTCTACCTCTGGAGTTGGCAGAGTTGCTCAGAATTAACACAGAGGATGAAGAATTCAGTGGGTTTAATGATTTGGAGTTTGGTAAACTTGTTATGCCATAGTTATCTGAATAGCTGTTAATATGTGACGTTAACATACCAGGCACCTGTTCAGACTGTTGTTCTCTACTCTATTGTTATTACTTTAACCCTAACTTTTTAAGGGGTAGCGTGCCAGTACTGTGGGTGTTTCGGGTTACACAATAAAGAACTAAAGAATCTTCCAGTGAAAAGGACACCGTTATGGCAGGACGGGAGAGACTATATTTCCAACCGGGCCCGAGCTGCCCTCTCACTTGCGTGCAACAAGGGTAGACACCATACTTTCTCCCAAATGCACCTCTTTAAGCAACTGCCGACAATAACAAACCAAATTCAAACCAACATACAACTCACAATCAAAACAAACACATCATCTACATGGTTACATTACTATTGTAACGGCCCTGCGGTACTTTTCAGAGGAATGGTCAGAGTTCTGTGATTTCCCACCGGTTGTGTTTTGGGAGGAGAAAGAGAGCTGAGACGCAGAAGATTAAGTGGAGCCGCTGTGGCTTGATTGTTAGAATTGTTCTAATAAAGTTAAGGTTTAACCAGCGAATCGTCATCGTTGGGCACGTCCGCTTGGACATTACTCTGTAACTTGCCTTTCAAAGTGAAACGTCTGTTCTTGGTCTCTGATTTTATCAAATAATTTCCCCCCCAAAATGCGACTTATAGTCCAGTGCGACCCATGTATGTTTTTTTTCTTCTTCATTATGCATTTTTTGGCTGGTGCGACTTATTCTCAGGAGCAATTTGTAGTCCGGAAAATGCGGCATAATCTTGAGTCAATAAGAACACAAAGAATAACAAAATAAAAAATTGTTCCACAAATAGTCCATCAACTAAATCAATGGAAGCCAGGTATGTTTACGTTATTAACCGGGAACTGTTTGCAAATTTAATTTTCATGACATAATACATTCCTCAATGTGAATCATTACAGATAAACAGCTTGGATGCAAAATAGACCTGTTTACGTCTGAGGGACGCTCTCTGTCATAGGGGAATGATACGTTTTCATATTCTCATCGGCAGCGTGATGTGATTTGATTTCACTTGGCAAGCAGGATTCAAACAATATGAAAAGAAAACAATTTTGTGCAAGGAGCCAGCGAGCTCGCAGCTTGTTATGGTTCACAGGTGATGAATGTGTAAAGGGAAGATTTGGAAGGCTGCAGGAGCCAGAGCTCTTTGAATTCAGCCCAGTGCACCACTGAAATGGATCATCAGCCCAGGGCGCCACTTCTCAACACATTTACACAACAGGGTCCCCGTGTTGAATCCCCAATACCGGCTATTTGCTGCCTTTGGCATCGGCCTTGCTTCACTGGCTTTATATCATATACTGTATATCAATTAATCTGGCAATGTCAGAGTGAAATCACTTGATTGTATGACCCAAGACAACCTCTTTCAGGTGTCAATGTGCACCACTGAACTCAAATGAACGGAAAAACAGACTAAAATGATGAGTAAATCGCACTTTCAGGAGTCCATATATACATGTATGTAAAACAAATGTAATTAAATCACTGATGTGAGAAAAGATATTGTATTCCAATGAAACCTGTATCTCATCCCTCTGCAGCTAAGCTGAAAGGGGTACTGAGATGATGCATAAAATCGTATTTCATTCACTAAGCTCGAAAATCGAAATGAGGATCATTATTATATGACAGAATTATCTCCCTTTAATTCAATGATAAGTTTTGGAGCAAATGAAAGGAGAAGGTGATTTATTTCAGTCATTTAACACCCCCTCAAGTCAAAAAGTCTTCTGTTCTTGATGCTGCAGCTGAATATTCGAAGTTCCCCGTTCAAAATAATGCGGAGTTCGACACTGGAAGGTTTGTTTGAATATAATTTTCTCCAAGCTAATTAAAAATTGTAATTGAATAGCCAGACCTGCAGAACGCACCTGATGTATGGCATCACAACTCAACCCTGGTCCAGTATCCAGAAGGTAAACTATAATGTGGTATCTTCATGCCTGAAGGAAACACACTGAGAATCTACTTTGTCCATATATATTGCAGAACTAAATGGAGAACTAGCTGAAGGCTTTTGAAAGTATTTAGTGAGGTAATTGTACTTTATCTTGCCAAACAGATGTCAGACACAAATAATAGTATTTTGATTGGTTCTGTTGCCCTCAGAAAAAAATCTGTTTTCATCAAAAATATATTAAACACCGAAAAATTCAGTTCTTAAAAATGATTTATGAATGGTTATTATTGCAAACCAGTTGACTGAAGAAAACTGACATATGTATCTATGGACTTGTTCCTATTGTGTATTCTTTTTCTTACTTTTTTAACATTTTATTTTAGGGTCTTTTCTTTTCTTGAGTATGTAATTTTTGTCCCCTGAGTCTATATAGACACCCTTTGAATTTTGTTCTGTTATATTATGAAATAAATTCCTTTTCTGTTATGTTTTTATTTTCTTTAATCCCTTAACCCCCTGCAAGCGTGCTGACATCTTATCTTCTTCATTTCTGATTGTCGGAGAAAATATGCAGTAATGATAAAGGGAAATCACACCATCACACAATCACACTTTATTCCAAGAATAAAGCATTATTTTAGAAAAAAAGACCATTTCATAAAACATGATATGTCATGGAACCCACCGGAAAATCTAGCTTCACAAGCACAAGTTAGTTCAAAACAACATTCAACATTTCATTAAAACTAGTGACTGTTTAAAACACACTTCAAAATGTAATTAAATATAACTCTGGAAGAAGATACAGCAAAAATGCCATTCAGTTAGTTGCTTGTTTCTCAGCGTTTTGAGAAATATTCTCAGTTGTGCTAAATGCAGCTGGGCTTTTTTTAATTTGTATGTGTTAAAAGTATTTACTTCATAATTTTTTGCCCCAAAGTACCACCCATGAAAAACTTTAATGTTGTGATTGGCATGGAAATTCCAAAGCATTAAATCTAAGTTTACTGATAAACACATATGAGTATTAAATAAAGTTCCCCAGACTGTTCATCTCTTTTTCCATTAATAACAACAATTATATAATGATAAGAAGAAATGAAAGAGAGACGAATGTCTATT
The DNA here is from genome assembly GCF_037954325.1 of Fistularia commersonii. Classification (NCBI taxonomy): domain Eukaryota; kingdom Metazoa; phylum Chordata; class Actinopteri; order Syngnathiformes; family Fistulariidae; genus Fistularia; species Fistularia commersonii. Next base: position 12,537,663 of record NC_141288.1, read on the forward strand.
TTTAAAATAATGGTTGACACCCGCTGCGTGTCGACTTGCCATAACTCCTGGAAACAAGAACATCAAGCGTGAGTTTTTTAAAGCTGTTCCCGAGTGGGGGGAAAATCCTTTCCTTTCTCTCCTCTTCTTTATTCCCGTGTCTCACTGTTACTTTTCGCGAAACACGCCACATGGCAGATAGCAGATAACGATTGACAGCTTGAAAAATCATTTAAAAACTGATTTTTGCAAATCTGTGAATGTCAAAACATCTCTACAGTTTTTCCTCTTGTGACCTTCATCTAAGTTGCAGAATGTAGGTATTAAGAGTAACTTTTTTTTCCCCTCTATCCTCTGGGGCAGAATGTGATTTGGTGCCAACCAGTAGTGTGTGTATGCATGTGTGTGTGTGTTTGTGCATGCGTGCGTCGTGTGTATTCAGGAAACTTTAATACTCCACAGCAGGGGTTCCCAAACTTGTTCAGCTAGAAACCCAAAAGAAGGATATTTTGTTTTCCTCCTGGAAGTCAAATTTAATGTAAATAAGTACATCATAAATTGCAAAGTTTGTAATGAGTACTTTTAATAGTACACTTTCACCTTGAAAAACAAATCACCATATTTTATCAGCTCGCCTGTACAGCTCCTCGTTCATGGAGGGAAGTTTAGTGCTGAAAGTGTTTGTGTTTTGTGTGTGCATGTGTTTTGTGTGTGTCTGTGGGTGAGGTTAAAAAATGATGCAATGTTGAAGGCATGGCATGTATGACTTCTTAATGCATCAGGAGATTAAGTATTTTGTGCACCAGAGAAAATCCAATTCTCTTCAATGTGGAAAATCTGCATGCTACTCGGCCAAATGGCGACCAATTAAAAATGGATTCTCTACATATTTTCTCATTAACCTACGTTTGTTAACAACAGCTTTGGAAAAATTTTTCATGTGCTCAAAAGAAATATTGATCTATAAGCCTCTGGTAAAAGGTTAATCCTTTCATCTCGTGATGTTGCCAGAAGAGTGCGTATGTACATGGGCACCACAGCCAGAAACTGATATATCTTGCAGAGGTTAACTCAAATGCAGACTTGACTTTTGATGTTCAAAATGAAAGATTTACTTTAATAACATGAGTTATTAAGTGGCTTTCCCTTTCATGTCACTGTGATGGTGGCCCTGTATTACTTTTGCAGGTTTAACACAAAGATCTCGGACAGATTTTATTGAGCACAGATGAACTTTGATCCCAGTGCCAGTTTGCTATTGATGTGTTCTGTATTAGAGGGGAGAGTGAACAAATTAAATAACCTTGCTTTGGGAAAAATGATTATGGTAGGATTTGTGGTGGATGGACAGCAAAATTATTTAAGATCCAAGATGATCTAACCAGTGTTCTAAAGTAATCAAACCAAATATTCATCATTCTAATTTCATGAAGGGAAGGGGAGCAGAGTCCTCCGTCTTTGCGGTTACGCTGTTTTTGCCCCTTCCTATATTTGGCTACAGCAAACCTGGAACTACCGCTTTCAGGACACGAGTCCTGGGATTGGTGTTCACATAATATATGCTTTTTATGGATACAGCACTATCTTCCATAAAAGCCTCTTGCTGCTGTTGCATTGAAACCCAGTGCTGCTCTGAAGAGTCACGTTTGGTGTTGCACAGTGACACAAGAGAGCCTAGACTCACTTCAAATCATTGGCATCAAGCAAAGACGGTAGAGAGAGAGAGGAAATGTCTTTGCTAAATTGTCACATTTTTACTGTTGAGCATCATCATAAGGACATTGTGTAAATGAGCAGGGTCTTATCTCTGTGTGTGGTTTTGGGAGGAGTGAAGAGAGTCACAAAAACTGATCTTTATATTTAGCACGGGAAAAACACACCATTCTCGTTCTCAGTAAATACGTCACACAGATTGTCTTTTTTTTCAGACTTAAAATCAAGAATCCCCACAGTTTCCCGACTACTTTTGACTTTGCTGAAAATTTTAATTATACTTGCCTTTCAAACAGGAGTGTGGTCTAGCACCTCATTTTAAAATCCTTTTCTCCATGGGACCATTATCAGTTCTTGTTATTATTAATATTTTTAATCCCTTTCTTTTAACCTAATGGTAAAATTATCTTTTTTGGTACAGTTTTTTTTCTTTCTTGCCACTGGATTTAGTTGTTGGTTGTGCCATCTCTGCAGAAAATAATCTCATACATCTGGGTGTATCACTGACATGATACCGTACAGCAGTCAAACCTAAAGAGCAATCCATGTCAGAAACAGGTCAGAGTTGGCATTTACTTGTTTCATGGACACTTGAATTCAAACGTGAACATAATTAAAGTGAGAATGTGTTGAGGCTGAAAATGCTCTCCCATACAAGCCGCTGTTGCACTTTCAAGAATGGTGTTGTTTGCTGGGTCAAATGTTCAATTGGATTATATTCCGTGTCAACTGATGCATGATAGGAGAACGTCTGCTTCACTGTTTGTCTTTCCCTCAACTATAAAATCTTTCAGACAAAACCCAATATAAACTCTCTAACAGACTAAAATAAGCCAAGGGAATGATTAGATTTTTTTTCACCCCACAAATTTATCCTGGATGATTTTCATTTAATTGAATTTCATGTTCTGCAAGACATTTTGAGCAGTTACTCTACATATTCAAAGTCAAAGTCGAAGTCGGCTTTATTGTCAATTTCTCTGCATACTGGACAAGTATACGCAGATATGGACTGATATTTGAGAAGCAGCAGAATTCTTTTTTTTGTACTGTTTAGTGCAAAGGTTAGTAGGAATTGAGATTATTGTCAATGGAAAATAGCATCATGATGTTTTTTCTCAGTGTAAAAAAGATAAGAAAGTGACAATCATTTGATATGTTATCAGAGTCCAATGCAGACTGGGGGGGGAGTTCAGTATCTTGGGGCGGAATTTAGGGAGAGGGATGGGGAAAATAGAGCTCGTCAGCCTGACAAACTGGGGTATGAAGCTGTTAGTGAGTCTGGTGGAGCAGGCCCGGAGGCTCCGGTACCTTCTCCCTGAAGGCAGCAGGCTGAACAGGCTCTGTGCGCGGTGGCTCCTGGCTGGGTTCACAATGTGCTGCAGAGCTTTTCTGTTGTAGTCCGTGCAGCTCCCGCCCCAGGTGTGCATGATGGGTGTGAGTTTGCGAAAGGAGTAGAGACCTTTCTGTGCCATCTTCGCCAGTGATGCGTGTGTTTGTGGTCCAGGAGAGGTCCTCACTGATGTGCACCCCCAAAGATTTGGTGCTGGTCACTCTCTCCATTGCAGCACCATTGATGGTCAGTGGGGAGTGCTTGGTGCGGCCTCTGCGGAAGTTGACAACAATCTCCTTGGTCTTGCTGACGTTCAGCAGGAGGTTGTTGTGTCTGCGCCACATGTTTAGAAGGTCAACCTCCTTCCCGTTGTGGGTCCCCTCGTCCTTGGTGATGAGATCCACCAGCGTTGTGTTGTTTGTAAACTTCAATGTGTGATTGGTGCTATAGGTGGGTTTGCAGTTGTGAGTCAGCAGGGTGAAGAGCAGGGGACTGAACACGTAGCCCTGGGGGACCCCTCTGCTGAGTGTGATGCTGCTCGAGATGTTAGTGACTGGCACTGCTTGTGGCCTCTCAGAAGAAGTCCAGCAGCCAGTTGCAGTCGTCAGGAGGTGTTGAGCTCCAACTGTTGTAGTTTGGTGATCAGCTGTTGCAGTATTATGCTGTTGAATGCTGTGCTGAAGGAACAGTATTCTCACATAAGAGTCTTTGCCATCCAGGTGGGTGAGGGCTGAGTGGAAAGCTAAGCAGATTGCGTCCCCTGTGGAGCGATTGGCCCGGTATGCAAACTGGTTGGGGTCTAAGGTAGGTGGGAGGAAGGATCTGATGTGTGCCATGACTAGGCGTTCAAAGCACTTCATGTTGATGGGGGTCAGCGCTACAGGGCGTTTGTCATTGTAACTGGATGGGGTGGGTTTCTTTGGCATGGATACGATGATGGTGGATTTGAAGCATGACGGGACAGCCGCTTGCCTCAGGGAGGTGTTAAAGATGTCCGTGAAGATGTGCTAAAGTTCCTCTGCACAGTCATTCAGTACCCGACCAGGGATGTTGTCTGGGCCTTCTGCCTTGTGGGTGTTGATGGTGGAGAGTGTTCTCTTCACGCAGGTGGCAGAAAGGCACAGGGTTAGGTTGTGGGGGGGCAGTGGGGTCTTCTGTGGATGGGTGTTGTTTTGAGCTGCGAAGAAGCTGTTGAGGTTGTTCAACAGAGAGACGTTGTCGCAGAGCTGTGGCACAGGCTCCACGCATCTCTGCTGTCCCTGAATTGGCTGATTATCTTGCTGGTGTACCTGTGTTTGACTTTCCTGATGCTGTGCCAGGTTGGCGCTCGCTGCACTCAGGCCAGTTTCGGCCCTGGCTCTGAAGGCTTTCTCTCCAGCCCTCAGCAGCTGGTGGACACCCCCTGTCAGCCATTGCTTCCGGGTTGCTTTGTTAATGACGGTTTTGGTGTGGGTTACATCGTCAATGCATTCGCAGATGTTAGAAGTAACAGCGTCTATGTACTCCTCAATGTTTGTGCGGCTGTTGTAGGTGGCCGTCTGCTTGAATATTTCCCAGTCGGTCTTGTCGAAGCAGTCCTGAAGAGCAGAGGCAGCCCCATCTAGGCACACATGTATCTGCTTCTGAACCAGTTTGGTGACCTTCACCCTGGGTCTGTAAGCCATTGTTAGCATAACAGTGGTGTGGTCACAGAGTCCTAGGTGGGGGACGGAGGACACCTTGTATGGTCCTTTGTTGGTGGTATAGACCAAGTCGAGGGTGTTGTCTCCTCTTGTAGGGATATCAACATGCTGGTGGAGTTTTGGGAGGAAAAAATGAGGAATCCATCTTGGTGTGCTGTCTGTTGCTCACTGATGGGCTGGTACAGTTCAAGGGCTACATTCTTGTTCCTGCTGTTGGAGGCGGGAGGGATGTAAACAGCAACTGGCAGAATCGCCGTAAGTTCCCTCGGCAGGTGGAAAGGACAGCACTTAATAATCATAAACTGTGCCAGTGGTGAACAGTGTTTGCATACCACCACAGCGTCCCGGCACCACAGCGTCACAGATGTAAACACAGACTCCACCACTACGAGTCTCTCCTCAGTTTATGTATTCTCTGTCCATTTTGTACAGCAGAGCCTGGGATGTTGTCATTTAGCCAGATTTGAGTGGAGACAAGCATACAAAAGTTACTCATGTTTTGATTTGCTGTCCTCTGAAGCCTTATGTGATCCATTTTATTGTCCAGAGATGATACGTTTGCCAGAGGGATGGATGGCATAGCTATCCGGGAAGGTTTAGCTGCTAGCCTAGCGCAGATACCCCCACACTTCCCCCTCTTCTGCTTCCCCTCACACCGCTTGTGGCACCTCGTTTTTGGGGGAGAGGATGCGGTCAAGTCCGACGTGGCTGCGGAGTAGTTGGCGGAGTAGTCCGAGCTCTTCGATTGTCTCAGTTTATAAGCTATCCATCATGTTGTGAGCCTGGCGTCTGTAGTTGTTCATCAGAGCTACAAATTTAGTTGGGCAAAATAATAGTCCTCTTTTGTCGTATTCCTGAATATTCTATATTATATTCATTTTCTATGTAATGATTTTATTTATGAAAATTATAAAATAATCATTATAAAAAAATATAAAATGACAATTAAAAAAATTATAAATAGCAAATAAAACTGAGCTGAACAATGGCCAAAAATGAAAAATATAAAAGAATATGGATCTTGACAATCAACAAGTACAACTAAATGATTATATAATAGCCAATGGTAGAGTTTAATTTGGTGGACAGTGGTTCATTCTAAATGCATAACATGTTATAAAACGATTCAATGGCGTAAGTTTTTCAACTTTGGTGCTGCTGTACCACATTGTACTTAAAAGACAACATGTTTTCTGACAGATTAAGCAAATTACATAAAACACTACGTTTGTATCAATGAATGACGTTATTTAGAATCTCTGTATTTTATTTGTTCCAACCTGTCTCACAGTAAGCAATAATGTAAACTTTTGTTGTAACGATGAAAGTAAGCTGTGAGAAAGCAAGTAACGGAACTTTACCCATGTCTCGTTTTCCTAAATTGTTACCCAATCCCTAAACAAGTATTGTCTGCACCTGACAAAAGACAATGTACGTTTAGTATTAGCACGATGTTGTAGTCTTATTGTGTAATCGCTGTGTTCTCAATATTTTTATTCGGTTAATCTCTCTGGACAATGGGCAGTGGTAACCAAATGGGCACATATTTGGAAAATATTTCTAACATTGCTATATTCCAGCCTGAATTCACATGTAACAATGCTAGAGGCATGGCTGCAGGCCACATCTGAACGTCCCTAATCTGCGTTTCCCTGGAAAGGATTGGGAAGTTTTGCTCTCAGGTATGTCGAGGCTCCTAATGTTTAAACAGTCATCTTTTTAACCAGCCAAGGGCAAATAGGTTCACAACTCTGCAACGCCAGGAGCCTCACCAAGCAGTGTGATAGTTGTCAAAATATGTTGCAAAAATTATGAGGCATATACAAGCTACATCAAAGGATTTATGAAACAATAAGACATATTTGCAGCAATGAAATCTCATATTGTTTAGGTTTTACAACAGATACACACAATATTCACATCCAACGGGTTAAAACCCGCATCTGTCAGAGGGACGTGATGTGATGTGATTTCGGCTAAGGACAAACTCACTGAAAGACATACAACAGGAATACGCCAGTATATCACATTTATATGTTTGGGTTTAAATCTAATGGAAAAACAGGACATCATCCACAAGGATGTATGAGATGAGATGCCTCATCTGCTCAACGGTCTGTAAAAAATCATTCTGTTTGCCATTACAGGGGACATACCTCTTCATAGTGCCGTTTAGGGTCAAGGGAGAGAGAGACAAAAAAATAAAACAGTACTTCATTATTGAGACAAATAACCATGAGAGGGAGAGTTAGCTGAAGTACAAGGAAGATGCTTGAAGAGCTGAGCAAAATACTTTCACTTTTAACATTCTGAGATCTTTTTAAATCAGTAGGTAACAAATAAGTGAAATAAAGTACTTGTTGTCTTTGACCATGAAGTGATGCTCATTTGGGGTTGGGTTTATTTCTCTGTAGTTCGTTTTGTTTTTTTCAATTTCGATTTGAATATTTAAGGTTATGAAACTCAAAGCTAATCTGTATCTTTTATATTTGGCCAAAATAACAAAATGTCTCAATGAAAAAAACTAAAACCAAAACCCCGAAAAACAAATAAAAGGGAAGTAGAACTTCCTCACATATGATCTCAGAGTTACAAGAGGTTCAATTTGTGACCCTTTGTGGGGAGCATATAAACACAATGTTTATTTTCAAGCAATCACACAGAATCTTGAATTTGCTTTTGTTCATTCTTATAAATGTGATTTTGCACCAGTGATCATAACCAAAGGAACTTTATATTCTGACTCCGTGATGGGGAACTGGCGGGAAGAAGGTTTGGAAAACTCACTGTGCAAGAGTCACTGATTACCTGCAATAGAAAAACATCACAAAAAAATGTTGAATTATCAATCATTGCTGCTATGCATGGCTTAACGCCTTGGAGTGATGGCAGATAAATGGAGGGGCAAGTTACACAGATATCATTTCTTTATAATTGGTTAATTCCATCCTGGATTCGATGCAAATGTAACATTATGAAAAACATGATTCACATTCACATTGTGCTATCGGCAATTTAAAATTACCATTCTAGCTCAGTGACACAACCGCAAATGGTTGTGTCAACAATATAACTGACATTCATGCAACTGCAAGGGAGACTTAATTTTCTTTTTTTTTCAAGCTGAGGGAGATTCAAATGAATATAACACCCTGCTAGTGTGTAAGCATGTGCTTTCCTGGTCGTGACCATTTATTTATTTGAGGGGGATTTGTTTCTTTTCCATTACCCTGATGCTCAGTACCTTTCTTTGATGCTTTATGGCTCGCAGATGGTGTAACAGCTTGGCTATTATGAATACGGCCATCATCATATCTACTGTTTTTTTTTTTCTTTAACATTGGGAATTGATAAATATGATCTTTCGGCTTAATGTGGAGTCTGTCCATTTGCAGGGTTCTGATTGAAATGCATTTCTATTTTCTGAAATGAAAGCCATCTTTGAGGCAGAAAAAGACCAATATATTATTACGAATAGAATAGAATGGATAAAGAATATTTAAGTAGATACAAAATCCTGTGAGCCCCTGGCCCTGAGTGCTCAACTTTAAAAACTGACTTGTTTGTGTAATATTTCTACTTGGGCTCAAGAACATTTTAGAGTCATAGTCAGTAAACATAGTTCACCATTGCATCTACAAATGCAAGTTAAAAATTTAAACATCGAAAGGCCAAGCCGTATATCAGCAGCACTTACAAACACCCCCAAATTCTCTAAGCCTGAGCTGATCTGACATGAACTGACTACGCTTCGGTCTGATCAGTCCACATTTCTGATTTTTTTTTTTCCAAAGTCATGCCTGACATAGCCTCAAGTCTCAAGATGATAAAGACCACTCAGAGTGTTACTAACTCAGAATTTATAAGCTGGCATCCGTGATGGCATGAGGGGGTGGTATGCTTGTGAATGTGGCACAGTATCTTGGACTTCTGTAACAGTCCTGTATGTACTATTAATCCCTAAAAGTACATATGAGATTGAAATGATCTATATTGCTCCTCAGACCACGACTGTCCACGACTTATTCTCACAAGACAAAAAAAAGTCATTTTCTGCTAATCATAGAACAGTGTCCTCGATAGAAACCGATGCAGGTACTAGATTCACCCCCTTACAGAATGTCACCAATTGAAAATGTGTAGCACATGGGACACAAAATACGAGGGTGGAAATCTTGACCAACATACAAATATATCATTGTTATATCTTAGGCTTGCAGGGAGGCACTGTGTTTTTTTTTTTTTTTTTAATGCTATGCAGACTGATGCTGGCTAAGTTCAGTTGGTTTCCAGACATATACAATTGGGCATGCTGTGTGGATCTACCTGGTGCAGACTCGGCTTAATGTCCCTCAATGCATCTCGGTGGTGCCTGCCGGGATTAGGGGGATAGAAACAGCAACAAGTTCTGCAAATTAAATACTGGCAACGTCCTTTCAGCGACTGGTAGAATTATACAACCACGTAGTCTTATGAACTAATGCTGTTTCGACCGTGTGGGCTCCCAAGTCACTGTCACGAGGGATATGATGAAAACCAACAGTCCTTGACTTTTCATAAAAATGTGTTGAGCTGCTCTCCGTTCTGTAACATAGAGTACAAATAAATTTGGACTGAAAACATGTGGCATCACATTAAACTAACACACACACACACACACACACACACACACACACACACACACACACACACACACACACACACACACACACACACACAAACTGGTTTACTGATTTTCAAAGCTATGAGAGATTAATACAATATGTCTTTATATAATTACATAATAATATTTATACCAAAAATTGTATAGCTAGGAATGTAGAACATTTATACATCAGTGGATGAGGTGCATATTGACACTTGGGTGTTCTTGGAGAAAAAAAAAGTAAATTTCTCAGTCTGTTATGTTAAATATTACCAAAAATGTAATGAAAATATGCAAAAGTGAAATAAACAACACTGAGCAATTTTGAGATTTAATATTGTATGTATGTGTTGGCACAAAGTATTTAATATTGACTCCATGTTCCTCAATTTTTTACCAATATGATTCAACTGATCATATAAATGGAGCAAACATCACGTACTGTATTTCAGTGGACAGATTTTTCAGGTTTAGAAGTTGCCTCTTTATTATTTTTTCAGGTATTCATAATCTTTGTGAATCTCATGGAACAAATACTTTACTCATTATTATGTTTTTCCTTGTTTTTTCCAACTTTCTATTGAATTGTTATTGCTGCTAATTGTCCAAATTGCTCAGGATGGTTGGTAGTTTCAGTATGCATTCCCATCTACCATCTGAGCTACGACCTGGAGCAACTTTGGGTTTTGACAAATACTTGTTTGTTGCTCCAACACTCCTGCTAATATCATATGCATAGCAGATGCTTGGTGTGCACACATCTGTTTGTCAGATACACTGGTGCAACATGGTAAAAAGGTGTGTTTAATTATAATCTGCAATCCACAGTATTAGATCTAATGATTAAAAGACGTGACTAAATTTAACTAAGTTAGCTTCAGTTGAGCTCACATAGATGCATTGTCCAAGTTGCTTCACTTAAATAAATAATCTTAATAAACGTAAGAGATAAATTATCATTTGAAAAAAAAAAAACTTTATTTAGTCAATTAATTAAGAAAAACTATTCAATCTAAAGATAATCTAACCATTAAAATTTAAAGGAACCTTTGCTAAATTTGACCACACCTCAATTTCAAATTATGATTATTCATGTTACAATGCAAAGCTAATCAACTGCCTTAAAGAACATATGTGTGAACCTCTTACATATTAAGATCAGGCTCCATCCACTCAAATTTGCATTTCAGCTATCAGACTTAAAAAAAACTAAGATGGAGAGCAGTAAATCACTGAACTTAGCATAATTCATCTTAAGAAAAAAAATAAAGAAGTTGATGAAATCCTTTTTCGCATAATTGTGATGTTACTTCTCCTTTTTTCCTATCCTCTCTCCTAAATACCCTATTTGTTAGTTGCTTAGTTATTTTATCTCTAACTAGGAGAGAGAGGTGTTTCCATTGCTTCAATGAATAATAATTGATGGAAATTCAGCCTTAGTGTTTCATTCTGTGTAAGAAATTATTATCTATTCAGTGTTAAAAGTTCATGTGAGAATATTTTTTTATGATGAAGGCAAACATTCGTGTTTTTAGGTCTGGTTACCACCTCATTCACCTTTTGATACAAAGAATGGGTTGTTAAATTGAAAAAAATACCTATATAAGATGTAACAAGTCAATCCAAAGGGACAGAAGCAAAACATTAGAATTTGTGTAATGTATGTTTTTATTCAATAGAGAGCACACTAGCAACTATTTGAGGTAATTGATACAGCTGATTTTACAGCTTGTTACATCATATATGTATTTTGGACTGTAATTTATATTATAATTATAATTAATTATGAAGTTAGAATAGTTTAGTTTACAAATAACTGAGATGGAAATTATGTGAAGCGTGAATATATGGGAGAAAAATACAATGTGAAAAATTCTCATGGGTTCTCAGTATTTTTCTTTTTGTTAATATTGAACTGTGCAAGGCTCTTCATGGTTGAGTGATCGCTCAAACGGCTTCTCTTGACATTGACATTGACACATAAATTCATTTTGGTTAAAGTTGGTAGACAACTGGCTCATCCTCTGCAGGCTTTCACCTCATAATATTCATAATATAAACTAGAAAGAACTTTTTATGTCAGATCAGCCATCAAAGAAGATGTGAGGATGTTGAAGGAGGGAAATACCAGCATCAGAGTGAGTCATGCTTTGTTTCAGATTTTTAATACTCCTTTTCTCTTGTTGCTGTTGTGTAGAACTATCTCCCTTTGTGTTTTTAGGTCAGCATATGACACTGCTTTGTGCATGTGTGTCGCACAGACCTTTGTGTTGTGCTGTAAAGTTGTACAGGCAATAATGTCTTAGGAGGTGGACAATATGACGACATGACCAGGCAAGATTGTGACACACTAGGATTCAACATCAACTGCAACTTTAATTGACCTTTAAATATTTAATTGAATTCATTCTTCATTTTCCTTCAGCATCTGTGCCTGTCCTCCCCTCTCCCTCGCTTTCTTGCTCCCTTTTTTCCACCCTTACTGGTCTAGACAGAAGGCCGCCCACATTGAGCTTGGATCTGTCCAAGGTTCCTCCCCAACAAAAGGCAGTTTTTCCTTGCCACCGTTGCCAAGTGCTCTCTCTTGGGTGACTGTTGAATTTCTGTTAATTATGTATCGAGTCACGAATGTTGGTTTTATGTCGATGCTTGTTTCTGTGTGATTTTGGGGTTGCTGGGAAATTTGTGGGTGTGGTTTAGGGTGCAATTCTGTTTTTTTTTTTTTTTTTTAACCAAGAATTGAGCGGTAACAGTTCGTTGTATTGCAGGCTTGTGTGGCGTGGCTGTGGCCAACAACAGCTATTGCTTATTAAACAGAGTTTTACAGTGTTTTCCCTGACTAAAATGCTACAATAATTTTAAAATGTGGTCTTGACCCACTCAACACGTAATAGTGATAAGAGCCATGACATGCTGTGAATTGGAACTATGTAAAGAAATTAAAATTGTAATAAATTTAACATTGTATTTTCTGACATGAGTGTTTTTAAGTTTAAAGAAAACAATACATTGGCCTACTTTTATTCTACTATGACAGTTTAAAATGAATACTTTGTACCACGAGCAATTGTCTCTGAAACATAACATTCCTGGTTCAATTCCGGGCTCCCCCTAGTGTGTCGAATTGCTGTTGAGCAAGAATCTGAACCCCTAACTGCTCCCCTGGCGCTGGTGGACGGCAGCCTACTGCTCATGGTTCATCCATGATGGGTTAATTGCAGAGAATGAATTTCCCCATAGGGATTAATAAAGGATAAATTATTTAAGACATTATTTTGTACTTCCCTGCCTGAAGGTCATAGTGCAGTTCACATATGCATCACTTTAAGGAGCGATAAAGTTATTTACCCTTCAATTATCTTCCCTCTCAACATTTTAGCTTGTGTTTAAGTGATATGGAATAACTACAGAGGCAGATGTGCCAGTGTTGTCTTTCATGAATATGATCAGCCTTGTGAATAGTGAAAACAAGATTTACCGTCTGGGGCAAATTAAAAACAATGAATGGATTTAACTCTACAATACCTTGTTTCATAATTATATAAAAAAGAAACAAGATGTTCAGATAAGATGTAATTGAATGGAAAAAAGCCAAACCTTTATAATGTATAATTAATTTAATTGTCTGGCAGAAAGACAAACATTTGTTGGTTTCCTGAAGGGGATAGAGGAGAAGATGGCAGGGCCCGTTGCCAAGCAGTTCTTCGTTTCTAGTTACAAGAATTGCTGAAATCATACACAGATGTTTGATAATGTTACAACCCATCCCATACCTTTATTATTTAAATCACCCTTCAATCACAATTAGTGACCACTTTCTTAAACCCTTTAGGATGGTGTACTTGAAAAAGAAAGAGGTGAGAGAAAGAAAGAGGGAAAATCTCACATCCAGATTCAGGTTTAGATCTTGGAAAATCCAATTCTGTTGAAAGTCACAATCCACATCTTTGTATCTATCAAGGTGGTTTCCTTGGAAACTGCCAGCACTCACAGAGGATGAAAGAAGTCCTTATCAAACTGCTATTTTTTCATAAATTGATGTACAAACAGAACTGCTCCACCAATTTCAACAACATTTGAATAGAGATTAATTTTTTTCTTCATTTTAACCAATGCTTCATTTAAATCAGTTCTAATCCAGTAAGATGTTTATTACTTAAATCACCTCTACGCAAATTGATATGCTTTTCGTGTTCTTCAACCTTTCTTTTATCTCGTATCTTTGCGGATCTCAACCACAGCTACGAGCCATGCACGCATTTTTGGGGAAAACTGTTTTCATCAAAACTCTGCACCAACCCCCAAGTTGTTAGTGTACAGATTATACATAAATTACTTAACACGATGAATTCATTGTCTATAAATGATGGAGTGCATTGCAAATATCTCCTGGACTTTTGGTATATTTGAGCTTTAATGAAAATGTTAAGACTGCACCTCAAAAACTTTTTAGATAACTGTTTTACACAGCAACAGATTTAAAACTAAACAAATTTTGTGTGGAAACATATTGCTTGCTGAATTTTGCTCCTACTCTGAGACATGATCCTTCAGATCGCTGTATCTCGATCCTGAGGGGATCTGGAAAAGATTGGCAAATAAAATGAGATCTTGCTGCAGTTGCATGCTGCAAGAAACAAAAGTTGTCAAATAATGATGTACTGAGGGTTTTAAGATTTTCTTTGCCTGAAGCAAGACAGGGAGAACAAAGAAAAGATAGAATACCTGGAGTTAGTTAGAATTTGCTCCCTTATAATGCTAAAAGGGTGTCTGTGTAATGAATGCAGAGATAAATAGGGCTATAGTTAAAGTTGGGATGGGGCCATTGCTGACCGTTGTCCGTCTGCCCATGGTTTTTCTGCTCTTTACAGAAAATGTCTGCTGCAATACAGGAAAAAAAATCTTCTTGTGAGGTGAGAGACACAAAATAGTTGTCTCCATGTCTCCAAGTCTCCTTGGCATTAATGTGTATTTGATGGACTGAAACTACTTCATAGGGTAATTTTTTCTATGCTGTCACATTGACATGGAAAATCTTCAACATTTTTGTCAAACCAAGAACTGAATCAAACTAATGAATATCCCTTCCAAAGTGAGACCTTGTCTGTGAATTTTACAAAAAAAAAAAAAAAAAAAATCTGTTAAGGCATAATAATTTCATGATACGTTTAAGCACAGACAAGGAAAACTTGCATTGTTAACCGTTATTTTTGCGGGTTATCTGGAAAGAAAAAAAATTGTCATTCTATGAGAAAATGTTAGACTTGACCATAAACATTTTTTTTGCCTCTACTTGGAACTGTATTGCTGCATAGATGTAAGGGAAACAAACAGCTTTTAATACTTAGTAGTGACGGGCAGGTCTTGCTGTATTTTGGGTTATGATCCTGATTATGATGCACCTGTTGTCTCCATCTTCACCCAACATCTTGTCAGTCCACCAGAATGTAGTCCAAGATGTAAAACCATTCACTTCCCATCTAAAATTCTGATGATCCAGTATATTGTTTTGATTTTTCCATCCAAACATAAACCCTACCTGTGCGTTTTAAAGAATGATCAAAAAGGGATTTGACAGTGACTAATTTATTAGACCAATTTATACAAAATGTCATTAAAATATCAAATCTAGATTAACAAAAAAAAAACCTGATAAAACCGTTCGCTTGTGTTAATTCAAGCAATATTAACCCCCCTCCCCTGCAGTAAAACGGTCCCTCTCGGCGCACTTCATTGGAGATTACGCGTCCAACAGCGCAACCTGGTGTCCGCCGGAGCAGCTGCAAACTCCCGCTGAGCGCTCAGACAGGCTGGGCGCTCTGAGGCTTTTTCAGGCTGCTTTCTCGCCGGCTGAGCCACAGCTCTTCCCTCTCTCCGGAACATACCCGAGCTGACAGCCGCGCCGCCGTCCTATGCGCTCTCCAGGAACATCCTTTTTGGAGACTTTAAACGCCTTTTTAGCGACGCGGTGCTCCTCCTCTAATCCTCTGTGGTCCGCCTATGTGAATAAAAAGCGCTGCGGTACGGAGAGAGGCGAGCCTCCATGCTTCAGCTGCAATCAGGTAAGACAATTTCCCCGTCAATTCCCCGAGATGATTCCGCAAAAGCTTGTATTGTGCGTTTTCTGGAGGGCGGAGGGCACGAACACACCCACTGCACAATATAGATGAATTGAATACAGCAGAATGCACCTGCTTTAATTGAATGTTGGCTGTATTTACTCCTGTAAGGTGCAGATCAACAATGCTGACTATCGATCACCGAGCTTAAATGTGGGTCCAAACTTGGAAGTTAAAAAGCAAAACTACAACGGATTGCCAAATACCCATTTGGTAGTAAAGAGCAAACCGATTCTGTCTTTTCAATTTAAAAAAAAACTTGAACACTACTCCCTGTGGAGATGCAAGCTTCTTTGGATTAATAGGCAAGCGAGGCAGGTACAAACTAGATGTCCAATGTACCAGCCTGTCTTGGGCTCTGCTTTTCTTGATGACAAACTTTATGTGATGCTTGAGTTGTAATGCACTGCTGGACTTCCAGACAACCCTACCAGCTCGATCCGTCACTGTCCTCCGCTCCCATTACAACATCTGGAGAATGCCTCTAGGATGGTCTTAAGGGTTTGCATTTATGTTGAAATATTACCTCTGGGAAAGTCATTGTCTGTCATTTTTCTTTATTTTGTCTTATGAGATACAATGGGGGATTCAAGCTATTCCTGATCTAGTTAGTATCGCCCACAGTCTGATAAGTGTCTGGAACATTTTTAATAATAGATGGCTGAAGAGATTCATTGGCTGATGTATCGATTTTTGTCTCCATGAGGCTGGAGCGTTCAGAGACAAGACACCAAATGATACACATATTGCTATACAAAATAGAAATCCAGACATATCTGAAAATATGTTGGGCACGAATGGAAGTACTCTAATATTAGTAGGAAGTGAAAATCTTCAAGGAAATGAAAGAATACAGATGTAAAGAAAATATTAATCTTAAACTTCCATATGAAATTAAATTACCAAACAAAAGCCCTGTGAGTATTCACTTTTTTTTTTGCGTTTAATGGGTACATCTTCTGTTCCTTGCTTGATCCAGAGATTGTAAACCGTATCCCCCTAATTGAATTACACAACCAAGCCAGGCTCACAAATTATTTCCTTGAGGAACAGGTGAGATGCTGAGGCATCTGGTGTCCTTATCCCGAGGCACCAGTGTGAGGATGGAGCTGGCCTGGAGCCCGTCCATGGTTTTACCCCTTCACCCCCCCATTCATTGAACCAGAAGCTACAAAATTGAGAGGGCTTGGGATTGCATCCCTAGGGAATACTTACCAGGGGTTTATCGCAGCCTTTCTCACAGTCAATCCTGTAGGCAGGCATGATGACATGTCAGAAGTGTGTATTGATGTTGGGGCTGGGCGTGATCTGCAGGGTTGGAGGAGACGGACTTTTATTAGCCCAAGAAATCTTGTCCGGAAGCCCAGTGGGTTGGCCCGGACAAATTAGGCCTCCACAGCGGGACTGTTTGATTTGATCCTGATTAAGTTTGTTCTATCCAAATAGTTTAATTTTTTACTAATCCTGTAACATCATTAGATTAAAAATATTCCATTTGAATATTAACCAGTACAAGTACTCCAAAATACCCGGTTTGGTTACATCTAGCATTGAATATTGTTATTGAGGGCTTTGAGGTTTTTATATGACTGGAAAGGTAGTCCTCTGAAGCTCCACCCCTTTTAGATTTTTGGAATCTGAAAGAAGGAGTTTTTTTTTGTAAACTCATGATTCATGGGAAAAGTCAACAGGAAAATGGTAGATTACAGTAAGAGGTGTTGATGGCATCTTTCAGATTCAATTTTTAGGTTTATAAATTTACACACAGATTTTCCGAGACATCCCCTTTTAAGCTTTGCTGTTTTGAACATGACGGGAATTATATGCTTTTGCCCTCTCAACGAACAACATAGGGAAATTTGGGATTGCCTCTTGGAAAGCACTATATTAATACAGTGCCACGTTGAAATAAACAGTTCATTATAGTTGCACAATAATACAGTTTTTCATTTAAGTTGTCTCCTGTCTGAATTTACAAGGGTATCTCTGTGATTACGACAGTCTGCTGTGAAGTGCATTCAACTGACAGAAGCAGCGGTGAACCTCAAGGGACTTTTCTGCCATCTCTAGGCTTCAGCCCTTCACTCATCATCTCTGTTACCACTGTGGCACCAATAGCCTGCATCTTCCAGCCTTATGCACTTTAATAACCCTTCAGTCTACTACCGGTGCCCTCCTTTATCCGTCTTGTATTCTTAACTCCTTTTCCTCTCATAAAAAAAAAAAATCAGACTTCTTGCTCTTCCACTTTGTCTAATCTTCTCTACCGGTCCTTTATGACATAGTGTTCATTTTACAACGTTTTTATGCCCTTGGGTGATATCTGTGTTGGATCAAAAGGTAAATCCATCAGTTAAATCAATGACAAATGAAGATATTTCACTCAAATTGTCTGACTGAATTAAGAGGAACCCATAGAGAGAAGTGTTTTGCTTGTTTCAAAGAGTGCAGCAACAGGTTTTCCCCTCAACACTGATTAGTGCCTTAGTCATTTCTGGATGGAAACTTGTTTAATTGGATTTTAAGCGCTACCTGGAGGTATTCCGTCTGAATTGTCATTCTTTTAATTTTACAATCAATGATTTGCATTTCAGGAAAAGTTTTTTTTAATCTAGGTTAATCAATGTGTTCTTTTTGCAAATGACTTTTAGAGAATCATACTTGCCAGACTATATTTTTACACCAAAGGTTCCAAACAATTTTGGCAGAAACCCAATAACAGTATTTGCTTTTTTTCTGCAAAAGGAAACACTTGCTTTTATCTCTTGACCAGCAAGTAATGAAAGACAAACAAGGTTGGGGTAAAGTATTTCTTACCAGCAAGTGATAGGGTAGATTTTCATGATACTTTAGGAAAAAGATGAATAATTTCATCATGAAGTACTTTGGACTGCATTATGTGTATTCTGGTTGTGGACTGCAGTGAGTAGGTGTCACCCAAGTGTGGATTTTTTTTTTAAATATTTCTTGAGATGTAGCACCAGTTGCAATAAATATTTAGCTGGTTTGAAGCGGACTTATTTTCAGAACTTTCCCATGGAATCCGCAGGATGTCATTATCCATCAGTGATGGTTGCATCACTTACTGATTTGCACCTTTTTTTAAATTAAAAATTGGATTAGTTGAAAAAGCTTGAAGAAATAGCTGGCTTACAGTGATTAATCATATCCACTGGGCTTACATTGAGCAAATTGCAGTGAAGCTATCTGATAAGATTTATGAGCAGCAGTGTATTGAGCAAAATGCTGTATTGATCAACGATCCTTTACAAGATATTTACCATGTTATCTATTGTTAGTCTTTTGTCTGGCATTTGCTGACAATTAAAAGAAAAGTTGTCCTTCCCCTTGACCTAAAAAGTTTTGGAAGTTGAAATTAGAATCAACACAGAATGAGTCCAAAATTGCATGTTTTTTTTTCTGTTAAGGGAAATCAATATTAAACTGCGTTGCAGTTTCATGTCTTAGTAGATTGTCAGGTTTTCCATTAATTGTGACTTGGTCTCTGTGGTTATTGTGTCAAACTTTTATCTGATTTGTTGAAGGTTCAAGCAGTTATGTTCAATCTCTAGACTGTTAACATTTGTTCTGAAATAAAGAGGCAGGCCAGAGTAAATCAGAGGCTAGCGGTGCTAGCAAATAATTGGGAGGATAATATGGTCTCCGATTTCAAAATATCTATCATTGTTTTGGGAATTTTATCCTTAAAAAACAATACACATTTCAAATTATAATACAGATTTAATATCTATGTTAAGCCAATTTGATTGGTAATTTCAGGTTTGGTCTCGCTGTGTGTCCTTGACTTAAAACTCCTGTAACTGTTGCGCAAAGTGCTGTTGTGACCTGTCCAAGAGCAGGGATTGGCAAACTTTTTGGTTCACATTGACTTTTAAAAATTTTACAGACAGGCTGGGTCAGTACAAGATACAATACATATTAAAAAAACGCTTTGCTTTGAAAATAAAACCAGCTTGGATTTGAAGGTTCTGACGTTTGCTCACATTTCATGCACAAACCAATTTTTTCCCCTGTAGCTTCACATGCAGCTCATTTATGTGTGTCAGTATGTCCACAGTAAGGGCTAAATCACAAAGCCAATCTGTGCCATTTAGCTCAGGAAAATTCTCAAGTAGCTCCAAAAATGAAATAATCTCCTGTTTGAGCTCCTACATTCATCGATCCAATCATTCAAGTATGAATTCTGTACAAATCTTTAGCGGGCCGGATTAAAAAGACCAACGGGCCCGGATGTGGCGGTGGTTTGCCCACCCCTGGTTTAGAGTCTAGTAGTACAACAGACATGAATGAACGCATTGCTTTATATCAGTGTACAATCCTTTTGACTGACCAGAAAAAAAAAAAACTCGCAGGAGGAAGAAAAAAGATTTGAAACAGACCTGAAGCTGCAGGAAGAGACAACAAAAGTTGCAAATTTTTCTCAAGGCAAGTAAGTGTTAACAGTTGACTAAATTAATCTTTTGGAATACTGAGTCTGACTGCTGCTAATGTGTTGATGCTGCTCTTGAACAGTTCACAAATTGTATAAATTTGCATTTTTATGCAATTTTCCACAAGACTGAAAGCCTACCAATTCAAATGTGGCAAGGCAAGGTAAGATGGAATTCTCTCTCTTGGCTCTTCGACTGCTCAAGTTCATTCTGCCCTTTTATCCAAGCTGAATATGGCAATGGTTGTGCCCCCCCCCCCCCCCCTCCCTCCACACACACACACACACACACACACAACTATTTAGAAGTCGGTCACATGGACAATTTTAGCTCAATTTAGCGGAATTATCTTCAGTGTAAATACAGAGAATTATTCTGCCACGCACTCTCATATAAAACAACCATCCAATGATGACTGCATCAGGCGACATTTAAATGAACACACAGGGTTTGGCACTTCCTTACATCCTTAACCTTCTCGGAAATTAAGGGGGACATAATTAAGATTTTACAACCCTCCCCCCTTTTTTCTTGGAACGGTGATTTCATATCATAGGCCCTTATCACATGTAAGCTGACTTCCTCAGTTATTACAATTAAATCTCTTTTATATCTTGACCTTGGTTGTTGGTGAGCTTCATTGGCCCGTTCACTAAAGTAGACTCCTCTTTGCTCCTTCTTTCTGTTACTATTATACTCCAGTAATAGTGCTTCTATGTATTTGTCTTTGTACAATACAACATGTTATGATGGAAGAATTAAATACTTTCTCTGTGGAGTTTTTATAAAATTCTGGCCGAGAGTGTTTGGCATTAGTTTGTGCAACTTTTTATTTTGAGTCACTTCTCCTTACTAACTTCGTCTGAATGAGAGATTTTACTCACATAACTTGTAAATGTGTGTGCTTGCATGTCTTGGACGATTTGGCGGCAGTCTTGACCAGAGAATGTTGCTGACACAAAGAGAAGGCAACCGCTTTTTCTTCTCGCGCAACAATCAGCATGGCATCAATTGTACCATCAAAGTGGTGGTGGGTTAGCGAAAGGGGTTAGCCACGGGTAAACCGTACAGGCTCGCATGAATCATGAGGTTTGAGGGTCGTGTGAGTTCAGTTCGGTTTAGTCAAGGCCACATGTTAATGATTCAATGTCAATTTTGAAGTTTGAGCGGTGCTGGAGATGGATGCAAATCTCTCCATCTGTGGTAGGAGTCGAAAATTTAGAGGCTACATGGGAAATCATTCTACTTCCCATCTGCTTTCCCAAAGTCTCAGAGGATTTTGCGCAGCTCTGCCGCTGTATGTCAGCACACAATCAGTCTGTAATGTATTTTCTTTTTTGGCAGCTGAGGAAGTTCCCTCTTTTTTTAATGTCATGTAAATGGAGGTAGATGAAATGTAGACTGTCCCGCAGGACAAGGACTGATGGTATAATGGCCTTGTTTTTGTCAGACAGACTCCGAAAGAGGCATCATCACAATGTGAACATCCTCCAGTACAGTAATTCTGCACTCTAATACTTGCCTAAAAATGTTGTACATATAGATATTCTCTTAAGAAAGCAAAAAATTCTCTTTTACTACTTAAATGTTCAGGTTTTAGGGTTTGTTAACATTTTGGATTGACCAAACGCCCTGTAGTTGTACAATAACAAAAATAATCCTCAAAAATACAACTTGCCTAATAATTGTGCACGCAGTGTATACATGTTTTTATAAATTCCTCTGCTTTACTCATTAAAGATAGCCTGTTTAGACTTCATTTAGCAAAACTCATCTTTTGGTGATGGTCGTTTGGAAACAATTATTGTGCCATTAGCAATTGTGTATATAATTTCCACCTCGCCGATGGGTCTGTATTAGCTTAAAAGATGCGCAAATTAAACAAATAACAAATTTCTTTGAGGCCGACAGGCAGCAATTCATGCATATTGAATGAACCTTACTTTCTCATTTCCCCTCATTTCTGCTGCTGTCCTCTGGGTCCAGATGACACTGCAAATCCTGACAGTTACACACACACACACACACACACACACACACACACAAACACACACACTCTTGTATCTGTGTACATGTTTCAAAGCCTCTCTTTAATTTCTGATTCAGCAACAATTATTTTTCCAGACAATGTTCTAGACAGATTCAGTTTAATTTGTTAATAATTGCACTGAATGCTCTAACAAGCACTCAGTTTGTTTGGTTTATTTCAGTGCATTTGGACTGGTGGCACTTAACTGCTGAATGATGATCTGTGGTCAGGAGGCCTTACGAGTGCTTTATTGTATTTGACTTCTGAAATGTTTAAATGTAGTATTTAGTCCAAGTAGTTTTAAAATGTACATATCCAGAATTGAAAATGAATAAGGAAATTATTAAGAAGAGAAGTTTTCCTCAGTACGCAATATGGTCTCCCTTAATACATCATCCCACAGGATTGCTGACTAACTGTGAGTCATATGATGACTGTCAACATTGATGTGAGAGTCAGTGAGAGCCATTTGAGCAGCATTTTCTATGCTGCCATTAATCATTCCTGCACAATTCAAAGTGTTTTGAATACTGTAATGACTTTTTCTTCCCTTTTCCAACCCTAAGCACAGGTTAACAGCTGAGGCCCATAATATATAAATACCAATATACCTAATGGTATACCAAATAACATAATGGAAATGCCCTCAGCATTAGCAAACTACTTGAGTTGAACAAATAGTGTATCAACAGTAGCTTAACGTGTCATCCCACCTAAAATGTTTTGCTTGCTTTACTATGCATAATCTTTGCAAAATTTAATTATAAAATGTAAATAAGTGTTTTTATAATTTTGTCACAGTTTGAATCATGAATAATTGAACCAATTGAACAACCGCAATGACAAGAGGAGGTTCATGTTTGTAGCTTAATTCAAAAAGTTTTGTAACCTAATGTAATATTGAGATTACTTTTTCAATTTCAAGTTGTTTGCAAATATGCCTGCAAATTCAAAACCACCTCTAGAAAGATTATTTTAGGTATCTTTCGTATTGAAGCTTTTTTTGGTTGACTATTTGTCAAATACTTACTTGAAATGGTATGAATTGAGGAACCCTAGAATCACATTTTAATTTTAAATGACAGCTGCGTTTAGACACTCTTCTGAAGGTGTGAATCTGGTTGTTGGAAGTTATACCAAATTTAATCAAAACAATAACTTTGTCTACCTAAGCGCTTGGGCCTATTTTAAATATTTACGTTGAAGACTCATCATTTATTTAAATTCTCATTTTCTTCTGCAATATATCAGAATGCATAATCAAACCATTATCTTAAAAATCCTTTCATCTATTTTGTAAAATCACTATAAGCTCCATATCAGAAACAATGACAGACAAACAAAACAGTGACAGAAACAATGTAGGGAGGAATATTTCAGATGCGAAGGATACCTCGGTCAACGGGGGAAAGAGACAGCCAAGTTTTATGGTCTATTGATAACGTTCGTGATAAACAGTGATACTGATCTCTGAGCTTAATTTTATTCTTAATAACCCTTTTTTCTCTCTCTTCTGTGCAGCTTTCCTGTACCTGTGCTCTATTTTTGGTCACGGCACTGACCTGGTTAGGTTTGAGCTTACTATAGGTCATTGCTTGAGCTGTTGAATGCCTGGGTTCAGATTGCTTAATTTTAAACAGATATGAAATGAATGGTTGTTTAAAAAAATCTCAGCAACCTCTGTTTTATATGTAAATTGAGCTCTACAATAAAAATACTCTTAACAGATTCATCAGAGGTGGGGTCTGACTTGCATGTGGCAAATACTTACCAATATTTCAGAGCTTGGTGGAAAAAAAGGTTTTTAAAATCTTTACTGAAACTTTGATAACTGCACAGTGTTTCTTTGTTAATCTGGGGATTTCAAGGATTATTTTTGTTCAGATGAAGAACTGTTGTACTTTTAAGATCTGAAGGTAAATAGTATGAATAAATCTAGAGATTTTGACTGATAAAAAATAGATATTGCTGAAAATTTAAAAAAAAAAATGGCCTTGAAGAATACAATAAAAGTGTATACTGCTTGCACAGCCAGACTTGGCATTTATTCAAAAAACAGCCTGAAACTTTACTTTTAAATATCCATAAATATAATATTATATATATATATATATTTCTTTTTCTTTTTTATTTTTTTAAATATAAATGCTAATGAAGTATTTAGACTTGCGTTGAAATTAGCTTTACTATACCAGCATGCTCATATACATGTTATAAATCTTGCTACAAGAACAAAAATACAAAATACAGGTCCTCATTATAGGGAAACTCAACATATACATATAGACTAGTAACAGAATTTACTCTTCACAAATATGGCAGTGGTTCTAAAAAAATTTGTACAAATCAGGCTCTCATACATTGTATTTTGTGCCTCAAGATCATATAAACAATATTGTTGTTACCAGTTTACGTTCGTATGTTTTTTTCGGTTGCATCCTATTTTCTGTCTGCAATGTTGTTGACATATGACCAAACAAACTCGTATTGATGGCTGACATTATTGAATGAGAAGAGTTAATCTATTGCTACTCGAAGAAAAAGATAGACACAGTGCCTTGAACCCTATCTTTAACATTTCAGTGCTAACAATCGTTTAATGCAACTGAGAGGAATGCGAGTGACAATTGGATGACTCGCAAATCCTTTCAAGCTTTGAATCATGCAGATCATGCCAACATGAAAACCCTTGGTGTTACATGGAAAGCTGTTCTTGCTGGTTTCTTTTTCTATTGAGCTTATGATGCTCCTGTCCTCACACAGCTCTCCTCTTTATTGATTTTCCAGAAATTACTCCCCTGCCACTTCCCTTTTTTTGCAGGATTCGGGACATTCTTCATCAGAATATGTCGTCACAACAGACAGAAATTGAAGATGCCAAGCAGAGGTCCCTCCCCCTTACTAACCTACTAATAATGGCATGTGGAGTCATGCATCTTGTCTACATATTTACACATTTCTACTGAGTCAACGGTCTGGGTTAGGTATAATAGATTATTCGACAACTCATCCACATATCACACTAATTTGTGAAAAAAATCCTTCATGGGTGCACCTGCTGAGATACCAGTTGCAGACTTTCTGTTACTTAAAATATGAATTAGATATCATCAAAGTAAATGGTGGCTATTAAATTTATGCCTAAATGACTTCAGTTGGTCAGTGGATTGAAGCCAGTTTTTGATGCAAAAAATACATAACACTCTTATCTGTACATTTATTATGACATTAATTTGTCACAGTCTGCAGGAATATCCAGGAGTCTGTACTTTTCCATCGGTTGGTCCTCTTAACTCCCTCAACACTCCTGCCCTCAATCACCAGATCGAACTCCCCTGAACCTGAATCAGGACCAGGCTACAGAAACCACTCTCAGACTCACTCAATTGCCAGATTGTCATCTCTCTTAGTTCCTTGTTATCTAGGATGCAAGACTTTATAGGGTTTCTTCAGGTTCTGATCCTGAAAAAAAAAAAATCCACTGAATTACAGTCAGGCTTGCTATGGTTTTCCTTAAAAGTGTTTAAATAGATCAATACCTGACATTTATTTCCATTGAATTATCTTCCATACTAATATATAAAAATTCCATCACTACACTTGTACAGGGCTGCAGCTGCTTTTGTTCTCATACAGGTATCAGTTAAGCTCAGAGACATTTCATTGTGTTCCTCTGAAGTTCATTCTGCAGTTACGAAGCCCTTTATCGAAAGTGTTTAATTCACTGAAGAAAATTTCAAATGCTGGACAAATATCTCACTTTGTGTGTGTTTATAAATTTGGCAAGGATATTGTGGTTTATACATATTTCTGGTGAGCTTAAGAAGTCCATTGCCTCTGAAAACTGTCTGGGTCTAGTGCAAGGTAAAGTGATTTGTTTATACAGCTCCCTTTTAATGTTACTGATTAACCACCAATTACCTTGTAAGACTGAAGTAGCAAACATCCTCTCCTAATTTAATTTCTTTTCAATTCCTTTTCCCGGTGTACAATACTTACTGTTGATTGAGAGTGTTTTGCCAGGGTTTGTGCAGATCAGATTGTTTTGCTTTACTTGTTGAACACTCAAGAGCAAGCTTTGTCTTAACACATACCAAAAACAACTTTAAGGCTATATACTGACTTCAATCTTGTCAATTTTTTTCACCTTTTACTCAAAGCATCAGACTAAGAGCACTGTTAAAATTTGAACACTATCATAAACTTTGGTTTCTGCAGAGCAGTGTAGAGAAGCAGTTAGTTCTTTGTAAGGCATACACAAATGTTATAATGCTTAATATTAAAACAAATGACTTTGCATTTTCTAAATGAATTATTACACTTGTGCTTAATTTAGAGGAAGTTCAATTCTGGAACTTAAAAAACGAACAAACAACAACAACAGAAAAACACAATGTTTTGAGATTTCTGCTGAGAGGGGGAGATGGAGGAAAATCATAATCAGCTCAGAAAATTGCATCTGCTGCTTAATCCTATCAAAGAAGGCCACTGATCATTTCCGTCTGTTAGAAACTAGTTTTAGGTGCCTGTTAATCAGCAGCATTGGAAATAAAATTTCAAGGTCATCACAAATCCCTATTCTGGGAAAAGAAAAGCTTAAACAGCTTTATTTCTCAAAAATCTCGAAACAACACCAAAATGCGGCATAAAATGTTCATGAGTTGGTGCCTTTAAATTGCTGCATGATATAAATGGGATGCATAGAACTTAGGACACCCAGCATCTCAGTCACCGCCTTCGTAGATTTATAGCAATGAGTATCTGTCCCATTTCCAATCCCTGTTCAGTTTTCTATGTGTCTACTTTGACCTTGACAGTGTTAACTCAGTGTGAATTCCCATTAAATGGACTACAAGTCCTGATCCGTTCATTATACACTACTGTATTACCTTCACAAGATTCTTCTCCCAGGCACACCCTGAAAAGTTCATTATTAATCAGTCTGCCTATATTAGTTTATTTCATGTAGCATGTATGGGATTGAATCCCCATTTAGTTTTACCTTGTAAAATAAACATCCCTGTATATATAAGAATATGATCCTTCAAGATGTGACTTCTTTATTACGGCGGCGCCACGACTGTCTGTTTGCACTTCAGTGCATAATATATGATAATTCTGATTAGTAGTAGCCTTAATGTCAACCTTTAATATACATTTTAATTTTTAATCTATGGCATTTAAGTGGTGCCCTGACAATGATAATTAAGCGAGATTGAGCTGCTATTGGTGTTAATAAGACGCTTCATAGACACTGGTAGCTGTTACCAATCAGATCTGTGACCTTTTTGGTTCTAAGATTTCTCCACAACCTTTACACTATCATGCTCATTTGGAAAGCATCTGAACAAGTATCCTCTGAAGAAACTAGCGTATATCTTTTAAATATAATATGAGTATACTGGTTGATGGGATAGAGTTAATAAAAAATGTAGTTGTCAGGTCATTCAAAGCTGACCACACAATACATCAATCAAACAAGCCTAATTTTGAACCAGAAAGTGTTTTTTTTTTTCCAAAGCATCTTCCATGTCTCACATTGTGGTTACCCATCAACTAACAGATTTTCATTTAACTCCGCATGATATTCCTGACAACCCTTATGTGCTTACACTTCTGTAAGCAGCTTTTAAACTAGACCGTATCCTTTCAGATCATTAATCAGTCCAGTATATAATAATAAAATCAAAACCATTTTTAAACTTGATTAAACCAGACTATCAAAAAGAAATTGCCAAGAAATGTTGATGACTTCTATAGCAACATTTTTTTCCCCAAATTGGCAGATATGTTGTCCCTTTAAGATCTAAGAACTATGGCCAGTATTTGACTTGCAAGGGTAGAACAGCATATATTGAACTACAGGTCCAGCTTGTTGCAAAGCACCAAGGCAACTGTGGTCTGGTATTTGTTCATTTCAGCTTTCCAGGAGGAATGTACAGCCTCAGACTAAACATTTCTTTAGACCATTGAACCAACCAACAAACAATTAAATTGTTTGGGAAATTAAACTGAAGAGGATTGGAGACTGACAGATCTTCAGTGAAGTGACACCCAAATACAATCGTCTTTAAAGTTGGAATACACAATGGCTGTCTTAGGTATATCTTTTTTTTTGTTTTGTTCTATCACGTTCCATCAAGAGTGATACTGTTTTTTTGTGATATCCTTTTTTTTTTTTTTTGCTTTTCATCCCCTCACAGAAAAGCAGCTGAAAGCACTCACTTTAGGAAAATATCTCTACGTCTGATTGGAAAATGTAGAGATGTGGCACACAGTTTTGTTGATTCATCAATTTCTGGGACTGTAGCTATATTGCTCAAGGAATACAAGTTGACCCTTCAGTGCAGACTCTGTTTTTATCTTGCATGGTACAGAAAAAAAAGTTAAATAATTTTGAGGTCTATAAAACAAGCCGTGAACCTGCTTCTAACATCAGAAACGGGGAAGTTTTACT
This sequence comes from Fistularia commersonii, assembly GCF_037954325.1. Taxonomy (NCBI): domain Eukaryota; kingdom Metazoa; phylum Chordata; class Actinopteri; order Syngnathiformes; family Fistulariidae; genus Fistularia; species Fistularia commersonii. Next base: position 12,566,071 of record NC_141288.1, read on the forward strand.
TCTGGTTGACCTGTGTTTTGGGCACAACTGCCCCCCAAACAGGATATTGCTGAAAAACAAAAAAATTGCAATTTTTCAGTCAAAAACCTTTGTTTTTTTTTTTTAAGTTGCAGAACCCACCTGCCCATACCTTCCTAATTTTTGCTTGGTGCAGCCCTTGTTCCTCGCAAGATGCAAGGCAATTTGTCCTGACCTTCGGTGTAAAGCCACATTTGCCCAGCCACAGTGTGTGTTGGCACATTTAGTTGAGCACCATATGTGACAGGATGTTTGTAATGGTGGCCGCAAAGCTCTTGTCAGCCATCTCTGAACACTATTTTTATGGCAGGCCTGTCATTTGAAGGCGTGCTGGGTATGGCTGGCATCACAAAGTGGATGGGCGAAGGCGATTTGTCCAGTTTGTATTCACTCATTCATTTTGTTTTCCACAGTGGAAAATCATGGGCAACAGCTCCCTTTTTATAAACAGCCAGTCCAAACTAAGACTTAGAGATTATCGTCATCCACAGAGGCCAATCGCTTCAATTTTGATGTTCTCTCCTCTTGTGATACATCATTGCAATACCAACCTGACATTCAGTTACTGCTCCATCAACACAAGTCTTAGAGATTTTTGCTAATAAACCAAAAATAGTTCAGCTGACCAGTTTAATATTTCTTCTCTGTTGCTGCTTACATTATAGTTTAAAACCTGTCAGCATTTCTCTTTTTTTTTTTTTCTCTGATGTGCTCACCTGTCAGACATATTTTTATGTGTTCAGGTTTTTGACACGTGTACAACCAACTATTCTATTTTCGTGTTAAACACCTGCCACACTGAATGTTGTGAGCAACATTACTAGATTCCAGTATCGTTACGAACATGAAAAAGTTAGGTATATAGTGCTGATTGTCGAAATTCAAAACCTGAGAAAAATTTTACAAAATCTTATCCGTTTCAACTTGGTCTGAAATGAGTCGCATCTCTTTCTTCCTCTAAATCTGTTATACATTCTCTTTTTCATTTTAGCTTTCGATGTTTGAAATTATTCATATAGTCTCAGTTTGGTTTGTATATATATACATATATATATATATATATATATATATATATATGTATATGTATATATGTATATGTATATATATGTACATACATACATACACATATACATATATGTATGTATATACATATGGATATCCCGTGTGCTTGGTTGCGTGGCTTTTAGAATTAGTGTTTTTGTATATTTCTCCCTAATAAATGTACTTTGGTGTGTTTGTTTTTAAATACAGCAAAAAAAAGTATTGTCTACTTTCAAGCATTTCTTTGTAAGTATCTTATTAAAATGATTGCCGGCCGGATGTAAACTCCCTAAAATAATTCTGTCAGGTTAATAACTCTACTCCCGATGCTGTGAAATAAGCCACTGATTGTAAGAAATTACAGAAAAGGCGGAGCGGTACAGTCATGGATGATGGAAATCTTAAATAGTTGTTATGAAACCACCAAACACAAAACTCTTTATCGTCCCTTGACAAAAGAATTTTATAATGGAAAGGCTGTTGAAGTGGTTTTGAAAGACAGACGGCATATTCCTAATGGAAAGGTTCAGATGGAAAATTTACTTTAATTCTTGAATATGTTTGCTTCTGTAATTGTCGTACGAATTCAGAGTTAAAATGTCTTTGCTGCTTTGCAATTCTTATTTCTGACCATCACTGAACTGAATTCAATGAATTGCAAATACTTTGACTTTGACTGAGAGGAGGGCTGCTGGTCTGGTTCCTCAATTTGTCAAGCAAGTTGTTTTATAACAACTTATAACAACTCAACCAAAGACTATGCTTGAGTTGTATTCTCAGATTTAATGATTAGCTAGCTTTGTTTAAAGTCCAGCAGTAAGCGGTCAATCAGGAAACATTAAAAATGCTGAATGAAATGCAGAATCATCACTATTTGGCTCACAGGCAGATTAAAAAACCTTGTGCTCATAAAGTAGCAAAGTAAAATCAGCAATGGTTTATCAGGAGCATGAATGAATTGACATTAAACTAGAAATAATTGAACTCAGTTAAGACTTTCAATTACAGCAAAATGACCTTTTTTTTTTTTTTTTTTTTTACAATGGATGATACTGAAAAAGAAGAAGTTATTTAAACCTGCCAGCTTTCTTGTTGCCTTATTTTTTAAATTTCAATCCACTTGCCTTGGAGATTGTCCAAAACAGCCAATTTGTGTGGGTTTGGGTTATAATAATGACAGGAACATAAGTGTGACAAGCTGTACACCGACATATCACCTGTCAAGCTGCAGATACATTATGGGATTGAAACAATGCTAATTATTTAACCAAGATTTTGTGCTGCACATTGCTTAGAAATCACATTAAAGTATAAATATCGTCATGTTCTTTCACAAGATACTTTACTTTTTTGAATTTATGCTCCTGGTGGTTAGAACGCCTAGAAGCATTTTTTTTTCTTAATTGGTAATCTAATTCTACCATCCTACCATTATTTAAGTAGCTTCAAACATTTTGGTAAAAAAGATAAAAGCAGCATGACTGCAGTTTTTGTTTTATTTCTGCATTTGATAGAAGTACTCCAACCAATGTACCAAATGTACCCTAATGTTTTTTTTCTTCTCTGCGTGTTACACAGTTATTAATGTATAACAATGTCAAAAGTTATTACTTTTCCCCGCTTTTCTAATTTCCTTGTTACTTTTTAATTTGAATGAAATACAATGTTATCTATGCATAATTTATACCAGATCTCAGTGCACTGATTTTTTGCAGCATATGGTTAATGCTAAATAATTGTTCAATTACATTAGAAGACTACATTACATAAGTAAAGATCCAGAGGGACAGCTTTATTGCATTTTTTTTTTCTTACAAAAGATCTTTTTGATGACGGTTGTATAGAAATCTGTAGCTTAAAGAACTTTTTTTCTGGCCTTATATGCACCATTTGAGGGAACTGCAACCCACTCTTCACACAAAAGCCCCACCAAAAAGCAGCCGCTATCCAACTCAAGAAATCACATTGCTTGTTACCAGAAGCATAGTTTCTCCCGTTCTCTGTTGTGTATTTTATTCTTACCCTATTTAACACCCAGAGATGATTGCAGTGGGTTTTTTGCTTAAACATAAACGTTCACCACAAATGAGCTGGATTTCTCAGCACATCTGTGTTAGGACTGCACTGATGCTATTTAACAATTCAAAATACACAGCAAGAACGCAGACATTAAAGAAGAATTCAGTGGAAAAAAGTGTATTTACTTATAAAATTTGTAGCTTTCCGGTTTTGTTGTACTCCATAGGGAGCTCTCAGTGAATTTCTTTCTGGTCTTTTGTTTTCTAAGGACTTTTTTTAGATGGAATGATAAAATAGATTTCTATAGGTTTCCCCACAAAACTAGATGACTCAGTACCTGTACTTTTACGTGTCAAAGGTTGCTCTTGCACTATAGCTAAAACTGCATCTACACTTTATACTTATGGTAGGCTGGATCTAAAATTCATGCTGGGCTGTGTGTGCTGTCAGCTTACAGCCTTGGACCACTGCCTGCTAATAGCATGTTAGTGTTACTCTGAGTTCACCTCTGTCTGGAAATAATGTTTTTGTGATGTGAGCATTGTGTATCAAGGCATTTCTAAATATGCAAAAATCAAGAATATATAATATATCGGTGCATAAACAGGTGAGACCTGTCCTCTTTGAAGGTTGAGATTGCAACTGTCTGAAGTGTGATAACTTGCTTAAGGCTGCGACTTTGAACGAGTGTGCCTTCCCAGCCACCGAAGAAAGCTTATTCATCACAATACATGTTCGACAACAGTAGACGGGAAGAAGGACAGACAAACGGGCAGACAGCTGGTGGGAGAGACATGTCTCGCCTGCAGTAAGCCGGTCTGCCTATTTGTGGAGACATGCACACAGTGTCCCAGAGCCCCAGCGGAGAGCTGTCCTTTAAAAATGGAACACATTTCTCCATTTAAAGTGAGAACAACCGACTTGAATACTATAGTCTCCGCTGATGGCTAAGACTTAGGTTTGACCCTTAGACGAGAGATAGACAATAGCCCTGCACCTCAAATGCACTGCAAGAAGCTCGTATGTGCACAAAAGTAGGTTTAAAGGATTTAAGTTTAAATGCTTTAAAAGATAAAGAACATTTTGGAAATTGCTCTAAAAACAGACCTCATATTCAGAGATGGGAAGAAACATTACTCCTCACTAGTCATTAAAATGAAGCAGTCATGCACAGACAGAAAATTGAAGACATGGTGCAAAACTGTGACAGACCTCTTTCAATATACCAATGTCTTCCTTTTGAAAAAGCCAACAGTTTGTGCAATATTTGAATGGCTTGGAAAATCTACAGCAAAACAACCCATGATTAAATCTGCCAGTAGGGCTCAGGACATTCTCTGATCCTGTTTCTCTCAGGAGATTGATGTGTGCAGACTGAGAGCTCCTTCACCATGCTGGCAAGATTTACTGATTTCTGCGGTAGTAAAAAACATCTTTAGTATGGTTTTGCCCTTTATTATGCACACGACTGAGCCAATCGCCGGGACTGTAGGTTGCACTAATAAATGTCAAAGCTTGAAATTAGGTTTTGGACACTCCTATATTGTATGATGGAAAAGGGCATTCTCAATTTGCCAGGTAGTTGAATCAGAAATCCAGTTCAGCAATAATGAAGTTTGGAAGATATTTCAGTCACATACTGAACAAAGAGTTTTTTTCCCGACATTTTTCGTTGTCTTAAATGTGTCATTTGCATCTTGATACAAAAAAACGAGAAGAAGCTGAAACAGCAGGAAATTTAATTCAGGATCACCAAAGTGACTTCTGATCTCCATCTCTTTATCTGCCCTCCTCCATCCTGTCGTCCCCACTGTCTCCACCTTTGTGTCTCAACAGGGTGTGACGTCTGAGGTTCATCAAGCGTTTCCAATGATTTACACTGTGACAGTACCATTGACAGATAGCCGCATTACTGCCAGACATGTCAGGGAAGACAAACTGCAATGGTGGGAGTAAATGGATAGCGCTTGGGTGTGGTGGACTGTGGAGAGGTGGGGAATTCTTTTAAAGAGAAGGGTAAGCGGCGGTGGGAGTGTTGGAAGTAGCATTTGTGGTATGGGTAAAACTGGAAAGGATACCTGCCATCTCTCTTTGCTATTTGGTCCCAGTTCAGAGCTTTTATCGTACTGGTTGGGGGATGTCTTGGTACATGCTGCCGAAATTAATTGTCGTTGGTCAATGGAACACATCGAAGTCATCTGTTTGGTTTGAAGCTCCAACTCTCTTCTCATTGGTGCTGCCGTGAACCAAAATCCGTCCAGACAGGTTGATGTAATGACTGTTTGCATCGTTTATAAATGTGTATTAATCACTCAGCTTACCTACTTGAAATCACAGTGGAAACACAAACTGAAGTAGAATCACTGGATGTATTGGTTTAACACTGTGTTCATTTTTTTAGTTTATCCCAAGAAAGTCATTCAAACCATCTACCCAAATTCAAATGAGCTCTATGTAAAATTGCTTCTGTATTGATCACTGTGTGCCAAAAAAATATTTAAGCCTCTGACCAAAGACACAGCTGCTACTGGTGACAGGATTTAAAAAAATCCCACAGAGCTGTGTCACAGCCAGAGGTGCTGTTCTTTCTTGGCCTCTGACCCTTGACAATCTAGCTTTCCTTACACTGGGATGTTCATTTTAAATGCGGTCTCCACTCGCAAGGTCATAGGTCATCAATCAGCAATGAGCTAAGGGACTGCTAAGGGATTATGCTTTCAGTACAGGACCATGTGATGGACTCTTGTGGAGAGTGCTGCTGGGGTTACCATTGATCCGATTTGCTCATATGGTGTCATGTATTTAGGGATGTGTGGCTTATTTTAGTTTCACTTTGTATGGATAATCCTCAGTGGGAGGCAGAGAAAACTTGGAAATAGGTGGAGGAAAATTGATCATGTATGCCTATGTGCAAACATGTAATTTGGCAGCAAGTGCCTCTTCAATGGCCAAGACTTTGATAGCCCTGTTTATCTTACCATAACATGGATATTTATGTTGTAGTACTAATTAGTGGAAAAGGGTTGTGGGTGTTTTCTTACACTGAGCATTGTAATGAATAATCTGTTTCTTAGCATCTGACTTGGGTGTAAATATTAAATAGCCTTTCAAATGTTCTTTCAAACAGGTCAAAAGGGTTGGAATGGAAAGAACAAAAAAACTCCAACAATGATTTGGTGATTGCAAAACATCAGTCTTGTAACTGTATTTATATATCTATGTCAAATAAGGTTCCATTACTCTGAAAATAGGAAAAACTCAATTGCTTAGAGAAAAGCTTCTCAGATGAAGAAACTTAATTCTAAAAATGGAGACATTCACTTGCAATGTTTTTCACCAAATCATGTGCTTATGCTGACCTACAAACATTTGACAATCTTAATGTAATAACATATCATATATATAGATCATATATATCATATATAATAACATATCTTCTCACTGCTTTGAAAAAAAAATCAAGATGGGATTCAAATTTCGCACCACTGATTCATTCAGTTGCTGTTTTTACCAACCCAAATAGAAGGTTGAATACTTTTTACATGAAGGATATTATCACCTGGGTGAACAGGGGTTTGGTGGGGAGTTCATTTCATTTTGTAGGGGGGTATTGTATGGATAAGGCAGTTTAGCCACTGTTTCACTGACTTAAAAAAGCTTCCCTTAACGTTGTGTATCACAGATCCTCTTCTGTGGAAGTTCAGCATTGGACTGGTGATGACAGGTGTAGTCATTAACAACCTGTAAACTGAAAAATTTCAGATTAATTGGAATTTTTGCTGGGCCCCGTGCTGGCAGCGCAGGTGCCGTAACAATTCACATATGGCTTGACATTAGCTGTAGCTTGTCTGCCCTGACATCTCTGTCCAAACTGGCATAACTTTTTCTGCAGCCACTCTCATCATTGCCAAAGTCGTA